>NC_056674.1:19472692-20096346 GCF_018350195.1 Panthera tigris
CGGAGGAAGACGTGGCGAGTATTTCGGGAAGAATGAGCAGGGCGGTGCACGGTGAATGTTTAACCCTGGCTCCCTGCGTGGTGGGGAGGAGCAACTCTGTAGTGATGCGGATTCCTGTGGTGTCAACACTTCTCCATGACCGATTTCAAGCTAGTGATGTGAACGGGGGGGTTGGGCCCTTGTGGGCTGCTGGTGCAAGCCAGCTCCGGGTCAGTAGCACCTGGGGACTGACTGGGAGCAGAATAAGGGAGATTCTGGTTTCTGGCTTGAGCAGTGGGACGCTGATGCCATTTCCTGGGGAGGGGGTGCAGATCCACATTGAGTTTGAGAGGTCTACGGGGTCTCCCAAGTGTAGACGTCCAGAGGGCAGACGGAGGATGCGGGAGAAGGGGATGAGCTGGGCGGACGTACGTGTGCAGGAGCACGTCCCGGCCTGGGGTTGTCCGGGGCCTGGTGAGGGTGCGTGAGAGGAGGGGCAAGCCGGGCTGCGGCAGCCAATCAGAGGCTGCCTTTTGTCCAGAGCCCACAGGGAGCCACAGACTCAGGTTCTGGGCGACTGTGGCCAGGTCAAATGGCACTCCTCCTGCTTGGCTGGCAGGGGCCTAATCTGGTGTAAGTATTGGTGAATTCCCACCAGAGGTTTCCAAGAAATAAAAATGAGTGAGTCATGCTGGAGCCTGAGGCTGCCTGTTTGCAGGGGAAGTGCCCGCGACACCAACTGGCCCAGCCCCGTGACGGGCGCTTCTTCACTGGAACCCAGTTGGGCCATCAGAGGCCGCCGGCGGGGCAGCCTCATTCCTGTGGTGGTCCCGTCACAAGATAATGATCGGTCCAGCTCTGGCTGGCTTCAGGATGTGTCGTTCCGGCTGCGGCGTCAATTACTGAGCTGGCCTGTGGCTGTCAGACCCGTCACAGCCGCTGCCTGCGATATACCCTGAGAGCCGCAAAAGTAAATCCGTTCTAGCCGATGCTTCCTTGGAGCTCCCCACTCCCCAGCCACCCTGGGCCTGCTGCAAGAGCCGCTCTGTCCTGAGGGACGCACTCCAGGCCCCCCAGGGGTGGGGGTGGGGGGGTCAGGCTCCTGGAGGCGGGCCCACAAAGGGGCTGCCTAGGGGGCTCAGGGACGGAGGCGCCCCAGAGGCCATGCACACGTGGTCACCCCTACTGCCCACCGATTGCACCCAGAGGGGCCCCGAGCCTGGGCAGCAAGCCCTCCCTCCCAGCCTGACTCCGGCTGCTGCAGCTTTAGGCTCTCCAGTACCACAGAGACCGTGGAACGGCAGCTGCATTTCAGAGATCGTCCCGTGTGCCCCTGAGCAGAACAGAGCCTCTGGCGACTCACAGGTCACCAGGGTAAGCCTGGAGTTGTTTGGAGCACTTGCGGGCAGGAGCTGGCAGTCAGTCCAGCTGATCCCTGCCATGCGCCTGGATAGCTGCAGTCCATATCTGAGAGGAGATGTGACTCCCGAGGCGCGGCCTTGAATGTCAAGTCACATCCAACCAAGGACTGGGCCCCCAGCAGCTCAGGGAGCCTCTGGCCAGCTTCTCTGAGGGGCAAGGCCTGGAGTATAGCAGTAATCTTGGCCTTGGTGGATGCTGACTGTAGGGGACACCACCGTCGCTGGACATCCAGCCAAGACCCACCTCCTTTCCCTTCTGGCGGGCCAGCCCTTGCTTCTGCCCAGCCCGGTGCCCTGGGGTCCGGCCAGCCGAGGGCCACACTGGGCTGGCTGTGGCCTGAGCGCAGCAACCCCAGGCCATCCTATCCTCTCACCACTGTGTGGTGGGCTGGGCTCCACACCCACATCACACACTCACACAAAGACTCACAGCCCCCCGGCTCAGGGAAGGTGACCAGTTCTGGGGCACTGACAGCATGGCTGAGATAAGACGGAGGGCCCTGCCAGCTGCATATTCAAAGGTCTTTCTAGAGGCAACCGGGGAACGGCCCAGAGAAGAGTAAGGCCTAAAGGAAGGGCAAAACTGGTTAGGATTCTTACATCCTAACACAGGTGAGAAATGGGGTGCCTGAGCTCAGGCAGTGTGGGGAGATGGGAAGAGGAGGGAGGGCTGCAGGGCTCGGTGAGCCGGTGTGTGAGGGGGAGGGTAGGAAAATGTCTGTCCCCCCCCACACACTGTCACAGGGAGGTCCAGGGGGACAGAGGGCCGATAGGGGAGAAGACCCGACCCCGAGGTAGGCCATATCGACGCAGAGACACGAGATTGAGTAAGGCTCGCAGACAGAAGCTCTCAGCTGGCAACAGTGCAGAGTGTGGGTAAAAACTGTCCGGACACAAACCATGCAGCCCAGCCCTGCGCCTTCCAGCATCCTTGAGAGCACAGCCAACATAACGCCGCATAACAACACCCTCGTTAGCTCTGAGCACAGGAATATTAAGTAGAACCAAACCCTGCAAATGTCATCCAGAGTTTTCACAACTGTGATGTGCACTGAGAACTTGCCGAAGTCTTTAAGGCAACCTCTTGGCCGAGACCCTGGGTCCCCTCCCGTCTCCAGCGTTTTGGGGGGACGCCTCCTTAACTATGAGAGGCCCCATCTGCTGGGAGCCCAATGCCCTTTGCCAGGGTGGGGCGGGGCTGCCGGGCTTCTGGAAGGCACTGTCTGAGGTCTCTGAACCTTCCCTTCAAGCTCAGCAGGTGTCTTCAGGAAATGAGAGCCGCCGGCCTTGCAGATGGAGCCTGGTCCCGTGTAATGGCTGCTCGAAGGTGGTGGGGGTCTCTGTGAAAGAAGGAGCTGGCGACGGTCCTGAGCTGTTTTCCGGCTTCCTTTGAAGTCCGACCGGCGGCAGCTCTCAGGACGACGTGAGCCATCGCAGGCACAGAGACGGCCCCACCCGGCTGCGTGTTTTTCCTGCGGAATTAAGACTCTCCCGTCTTCCAGACGACCCGGCGTGTGTTTTGGGCACCTCTTTGCAGTTGTGAATATGCTATTCCAAGAAACAAAAGGAGCCCGGCTTGTGCCTTCGGCTTTCCACGCCTGTGTGTGGTGCGTATGAGGCGCTGCTGGTGGAGGTGCGTGTATGGGCCGTCCACTCTAGAATTAATGATTCGCGAGCTGGGCGAGAGCTGTGCAGCCCACCGAGGCGTCTTCTGCAGGATTAAACGTCATTCCTTCTAATGACTTGATTTATGTCTGGAGGTTTACAGCTCCAAACAAAATATTGTGATGATGGCAATAAATCACGCCGGGGCTGCTTACAAACGGCAACGAGCATGTTTTCTGTTTGTTCGGGAGGTGGTTACAGAGCGAGGGGGTGCTGTGTAGGAGCACAGGGAGAGCACAGGACACATGGGGTGTGGGGGCAGTGGGCAGCGTGAACAGGGTGCAGCAGGCTTTGAATACCCGAGGCTTTGTGAGAATTTGCGATTGGAGACGGCGGGGATTTTGGAAGAGCGGGACGTGTGCAGGAAGGGCACTACCCTGGGTGCTGGGGGCAGTCATGGGTGGCGGACCTCCTGAGAATGTCATTTCCAGCTTTCAACCTGCATCACTAGCGAAGAGCATGAGCTAGCTGAGGTCAGGGCAACGGATCCTCCCAAGGATGACACTTTTCCTCTGCGCTCAGGACAGCTTCTGGAATCCACCGGGGCCATCTTCTAGTCTGCAGCCCTGTCTTGGGTGGGGAGAGAGCAGGATGGGTCAGGCTAGAGCCGCTCTGTAGGGCTGAGCTCCTCAGGAGAGTGAGGACCAATCTGGCTGCAGACAGGCGCCCCTGGGCTGGCATCTCTCACTCAGACAATCAGTAGAGAGTGATCGCTTCCCACTGAGACCTCACCCTGCCAAGAAGAGCTCAGAGGAACACTGACGTCAGCCTCAAGGTTCAGGAAGAAACAGGCAGCTCCCGTCCTTGGCTGAAGTATTCTGTCAGAGACGCTGTCACCCATGCCCCCAACATCTGGGACAGGCTGACCTTGTGAGGCAGGGCAGGGGCTGGGGAAGGCGCGGGGGGGGGGCGGGGGGGCGGGGGACAGGGCACAGTGCAGCAGGACCATTCCCGCCAACCAGCTACCGCTCTGTTCTGGCCAGAAGTCTGTGAGAGCAGGAGCCTCCTCCTTGGTGAAATTAATCCTGTCCCTGGCATCTAAGCCCTGGGAAAGAGGATGGGAGGAGGTAGAACTGGGATCAAGTGTCAGGGAGGGTCTATTCACCCCAGGGGAACACAGCACGTCTCTTCAAGGCAGAGATGTGTCCCCAGAAGAGCCCACGGCCTAAAATGCCACATCAGAGACACTGCCTATAAGAAGTCGTGTTCCAGGGTGACTCAGGAATGCTGGGCACTGGGAGAAAGTGATCCACTACCAGGTGTGTGGCCCCAGCCCCTGCTCACGGCACATTTAACTGGCAAGTGGGGGTGGGGGGAGTCTCGTGTGTTGTCCAAGGGGTGTCTTCCACGTCAGATGTGATGGAGCACAGGTGATGGGAAGACGGCACGTGGGTGGCACACTGGCGGCAGCTGGGCTGGTGGGTGGGTGGATGGTGGGCGGTGGGTAGATGGTTCGAGGTCCAGAGGAAAGGATTTGAGACAGAGGCCAGGCAAGCACTAGAGCTGGACAGGTGGGTAGCTGGAGAGGAGACAGGGATGGGGAAGCCACAGGGCCACAGACAGGCTCCAGTCCAGCCCCGCTGGCTAAAGGCACAGCCTCTGGTTGTGCCTTCCCTGTAGGCAAGAGGGACAGCTCCAAATCGAAGGTAAGCCAGGGTCCCCAGTGACCCCCTTGAGCCCTGAGGGTACGTGTCTCGCTGTTGCGAAAAATGACCCTTCCCTTTTCACCAAACACCAGAAGCCATCTCCAACGGCAGAAGACAAAGCTCTGTCCATCTTTGATTAAAACGAGGGCAAAAATAAAATGCTGTTTGTTTTCCGAAGTCTGGCAAATTTTGATAATGAAACCCTTAGAACGTATAATACCGAAACCTTTCTAATTCCAGGCAGGTAAGAAATAATGGTAACGTTATTTCAACTTCAGAAGCAAGAAATAACCTTTTATCACCTAATTTAACAATGTTACTGGGAAAATATGTTAGGAGAATGTAAAATGCTATTTAAATGATAAAATATGCTGTCTCGGATGGCAAGGGTTTTAATTGCCACGATCAGAGTCCACACACACTTCCATGCCAGCTCTGACAGACACTGCTAATGACGGTGTCCGTAACGAGGCACGGTGGATGGGGTCACCACTGATTCTGCCATCTCCCCTGGGAACTGCCAAACCCGACAGCTGCCCGGGCTTCTCGGGGCTCATCAACATCACTGCCTTGTGAAGTATGAATCGGTTCCGATATTAATATTAATCGGCCAACACATTAATATTAATCAGCTCATATATACTTCCCATGACAACGAGAGATAAAGGAATCTTATTATGTGGTGGATCAGGGAACACGGAATATCTAAGCGTATTTCCTCGGGATGCACAGCATAAAGGAGCCTAAGCCTCTTAGGCATGTCGTCTCCGCAGAGAATGGACCTGGGGTGCACGCATGGGCAAAGTCACAAGCAGGGAAAGTGAATTCCTCTCCGAGGGGCAGGGAGGTGTTTCTCCCCAGTGGGTGAGCAGATTGGGGGGACGGTGGCAGGTGTGGGAGGCTCCCACAGCCCTTCCGCTTGGGGCGCGATCTGCAGGACCTTCCCCGGGGACCAGCAGGCTGCACAGAAGTGGCCCCCGGACTATCCACAACAGGACAACTCTGCCCTGACCCCCAACCCACCTGGCCCTGGTGGAGGGGAAGTGTTGCTTTTGTATTTGTTCATTTGGGGCCTGGTGGTGCTTGAGGACAGAAGGGCGGCTAAAGGAATGCTCTGTGCTCTTAGGCATTTCAGCAGGCTTGGTTTTACTATCCCTGTTCTGCATGAGGGCAATGAGTCTCAGGGAGGTTGGGTGTCCCGCCCTTGTCCACACCGCTGGTTGGCTGGGTGGGTGGCAGAGCTGGGGTCGGGGCCATACCTGACTCTGTGCCCTCGTTCTAACCATCAGGTAGCTCGGGGGACAGTGGGCTGGCCAGGGAGGAGGTCACAGAGGTCTCAACACAGCCGTCACAGGTCCGAACGGGCACCGGGGGTTCCTCCAGGGGTTCCTCAGGAGGCCAGCCTGGCGGGCGGTGGCGGGTGGGGGGGAGGCGGAGGTGCAAAGGCAGCGTCCTCTCCGCAGAGCTTGCTTCCCGGCACACCCTCACTTGCAGACAGCCTCCACAGGCAAAGGCACATCTGAGCACGATTAACATTTTAAGCACTAATTATTTTACTTGGGTGTCTAAGTCTGAGGATCCTTCAATTTCAGTATAATTGGAGAAAAATGGTCATCAGTTATTGAACAGCAGGGGGGCGGCTCCATGCTTCCCCAACACCAAGCCGAGCCGAGAATCATCCGAACATATGGGTCCCCGAAGCAGCCGCCGGGCGGCCGTGCCAGGCGAGGGTGCGGTGGGCGGGCCTTGGGCACCCTGCCCCACTGTCCCTGACATCTGGTGGGAAGGCTTTCGGGCCGAGTTAATGACTCGCCTTTTTATCTTTTCCATTTTGTTCCATTTTCTGCAACAGCATCTGTTGCAAGAAAACCAAATGCAAGAGGAAATGGGATTCATTATTAAAAGGAGAGCTTATAACGTCCCCTTCACTCCCCCTTGTACTTGATAATAATCTGAGCTCATAATGAAATCCTCGGGCCCTCCCTGGCACGGCTAGAAGGGTTGCAGGGGTTGGTGGGGGTGCACTTGCCTGCTGAGGGACGGGTGCTATTCTGGAAGGGAGGCTCAGTGCGAGGGGCTTCGGCCCACCGCCCACTACTGCCTCTCCTCTCCCTGGGGGGTGGGTGCCTGGTGTCCAGCGTCTCATGGGAGAACCATGAGGCTTTGGTGTCCAGACTTGTGGAAGACTACAAAGGAGGTTTTATTTTGCTTCGCCTATTTTTTTCCTTTGGTCTCCTCTGAGCAACCAATTAAGAGGATGAATAGCTCTGGACCCCTGACAGGGAGACTGAGAAGGTGGGCCTCCCGGAGCCTGGCTGCTGGTGCGGGGGGTGGAGGGGGTGCGGCTCTCTCTCTCTCTGGGTAGCCTCTGTGGACTGCCTGGGGGTGGGGGCCCAGAGGGAGGAGTGGTCTAAGACACAGGCGGCAGGTAACTCTGGCCTCTCCTCAGGAACAGGCCCTCAGGCCCAGGTAATCCCAGAGGGCAATGAGCAACAGACTCCCAGGAGGCAGCGGTCTGTCCCCCTTGGTGACTTTGCTGGGGCCAGAGCCCCCGACGAAGGCATCTAGTTTTGCATCCTCCCAGCCCTCACTGTGACCCCTATGATCCCAATCACTGACTCCTAGAGGGTCTCCTAAGTGACCCATGCTGTCACCATCCCCCTCAGCACACCCTGCTTGGGTCCCATTTCTCTCTCAGTTTCCAGACCTGTTTGCCTCTCCTTCTCGGGGAGGGTCCCCATTTCTTGGGCAGGCCTGATGCAGAGCCCCCTGATGCAGGGGCTGGGTCCTTCCAGGACTCACCCCACTGGCGTGTCTCTGAGCAATGTGGACCCTCAGTCACATCAGGGAACCTGGGACCTGGGGTCACCATGAGCACCGGCTCCAGGCTTCACGGAGGCGCTCAGGCCCTACGGACTCATGCGATGCAGCTCGTGAACACATAGAGGGCAAGAACCACTCAGAGATCCAGAGTGCCTGCCACGGTGCCTTGCCTGACCTGTGCAATGACCCCGGCCCTTTCGTGACCCTGGCACTGTGTGAGCCCAGGCACAGTGCCCTCCACAAAGGCTCCTGCCTCCCTTCCCAGGAGTGTAAGCCTGGCCTAGAAGGCTGGTCTCCTGTCTCCGCAGCCCGGGGCCTCTGGGAGGTGCACCCACTCACCACACCCACGGTGCCTCAGGACACCAGCCTGCTTGTCCAAGGAGGAGAGGCTGCAGCACCTGCCCGAGTGACCAGCCCCACCGCTCTCTGCTCTCACGCCCACCCAGCCGTCCTGGTCAGCGTGGAGGGCTTTGATTCCAAGCCCCAGTAGCCGAAAAGATCCTGGTAGCCCTGGGCTCTTACAGAAGCTCATGAGGTCAGTGTGATTTTGACCCAATGGGACACATGAAGAAACCGAGATGCACACATGTTAAGCCACCCAAGGGTGCACAGCTGGTAGATGGCTGAGCCCGGATTTGAACCCAGTTCTCTTTGGCCCCAGGGTCTGTGCTCGCCACCTGCTGCTTTCTCATGGCGCTGGGCTGGTGGCGGCAAGGTGGGGCCCTGCTGACCGCGGGACGCGGGCTGCCCTCGCCTCCTCGCCTCAGTGCTCAGCACCCCTCCTCCCCACAGGGGCCTCTCGAGTGCTCCCCTCGGGGTGGGATTCTCCTTGTGGCTCTCCCTCCAGTTTCAGCCCAGGCCTTAACAGAAACAGCTTCCGGAACTTCTCTGATCAGGTGTCTGTCTGTGCGTACCTGTGGGACTTGAGTTTCCCAGCCTGACTTCTTTCTTTAGACTCTCTTTGTTCTCTGCTTTTGGTCCTGGCTGCCTTCTGACTGCGGCCCCTCCTCCCTCCCTGCACCGGCCCCCAGTTAATGAAGGTGGCCTGAGCACCGAGCATCCTCATAGAGCCGGTGGCCAGCAGCAAGTTTTCTGTCTGCGGCCTCAGTCTCACCATCTCTATAATGGGGAATCAGTGGCTTTGTTCCCAAAGACAAATGTGTCTCCCAGAGGATAGGACGATGTGAACCACCTGGCCCACGCACGGGCTTGGTGAAGGAACACACAGGAACCCCCCGGTGTGTTCACACAGTAAGAGCCCCTGGGTGTCCCGATGTGGGCCAGACGCTCTATCTCCCCCCTCCTCCGCTGGGACCCCAGCCCAGGCTGCCAGCAGAAGTGGAACCTTGAGGAAGGAACGTTCTGCTGAAGGGGCACCGGGGCTGCTGGTAGGAACAGAGCCGCAAGCCGTCCTGCCCCAAGCTGTGGATCCGCTTCCCGCTGGCTGTGGGGCCACACCCAACGTGCATGTGGAAGGCAGACTGATGGCAATGAAGACCCGAGAGAGCTTCTCCTCACCCACAGCAGGTGGGAAGCAGAGTGCCTGGGGCAATTGAGACTGCGGATTTTGCAAGGTCCAAATGTATCGATGGCCTGGGTTTAACAGCCCCACCAGGTCCAAAGAAGAATTGCATGGATGTGGGGGTCGGGGGGGTGGGAGGGGAGGCCTGGGCTCAGGCCAGAGGGCAGCTCTCCCCTTTGCCGGGGTGGGAGGGGACACCAGACAATCCACAGCCCCTCGTTCACTTCTCCCTGCTGCCCACCCTGAGGAAAAATGGCGGGCTCCATCCACGGCCACACCGCTCCCCCAGCCCAGAGCTCGTCAGGAGCGTGAACTTGCCTCTGCGTCTCCACCAAAGAGCCATGCCCCATAGATGTGTAGGGGAAATCAAGTTCAAGGCTTAAAGGGTTTCCTTAGAATTGTTTTTTCACGAAACATTTCATTCATGCAAAAAAGATACATAGTGTACAAAATATACACATAAAGGAATATACATATAAAGTAAAAAGAA
The DNA here is from genome assembly GCF_018350195.1 of Panthera tigris. NCBI lineage: Eukaryota > Metazoa > Chordata > Mammalia > Carnivora > Felidae > Panthera > Panthera tigris. Next base: position 19,482,239 of record NC_056674.1, read on the forward strand.
TAAGAACAGAAACACCCAGGTCTTAGTCACCCAGTTTAAGAAACAGAGCTTTATCATACCACGGAGGACCCCTCTGTGCCCCTCTCAGACATCCCATCCCTCTCCAAACGGGGGTACTCACTGAATTCTGTGTTAATCATTCTCTTGACTTATTAAACAGTATTATTTGCATGTGCTTGTACCCCTAAGCAACTTATCATTTACTTATTTATTACATTTTTTAAATGTTTATTTTTGAGAGAGCGAGAACGAGAGAGAGAGAGAGAGAGAGAGAGAGATAAAGAGAGGGAGAGAAAACGAATGGGGGAGAGGTGGAGAGGGGGAGACAGATGATCCGAAGTGGGCTCTGAGCTGACAGCAGTGAGCCCGATGTGGGGCTTGAACTCACGAACCGTCGAGATCATGACCTGAGCCGCAGTCAGATGCTTAACCAACTGAGCCGCCCAGGTGCCCCTATCATTTATTTTTGCAACATAGCTTAGAACTGGCTACAGTGGGAGTATTTACACCACAGAAATGAGCAAACGCCATCATGTGCTTGTCCCTTGCCTCCAAAGCACATTAACCACCACATGGCTGGTTGTAGACCACCTCCAGGAGGAAGGCATCGCCTTCCAGAAGCAGCTCCTGTCGGCGGAGGTCAAGTCTCTGATTAAGGGCACAGCTGTGAGCCATTAGCAGCCTGCACAGCAGCGGGGGACAGGCACACCCACCAGGAAAGCAGATCCGGGCAGGGAACCCACAGCATCTATTATGAGTGATACCAAGGTCCAAACTTGAAGTGACCCCACAAATCAGTCCACTCATTTTTTATTCTGGGGCTCAGTATTTACAGGCCACTCCCTGGAGTCAATCACATGCTTTTACCAGAGGTATTCCCAACCTGAAATTATTTATGACTCGGCATTCAGGGAGGAAAAGCAATTTTCTCAAAATGTCTGATGTCATGATATATTGTCCCTTTGATGTGCATGTGCCAAAAACGATGGCTCTGTAGGTCTGCCCCTCAATTACAAATTACCCCGAATTAAAAAGGAGAATTAATACTGCGTGGCAGGATGCTAGCTCAAGTAGCATCCAAAGAAAATGCCTAGAGCATCTTCTGGAAAAATACATGGCTTGGAAGAAATTACGAAATGCACCAGGGCTTTGGTCAGATCGCTGCTGTCTAGGGTTCCTTCGTAAAGTGATGCTGGAGTGCAGGGTAGCCGTTGGCCTCCTGGCTCTTGGGGTCCTGGCCATGCCTGGCCACATACCTGTGTGCAGGTCCCAGCACCACTTCAATAAGGACAGCGATGCCTGTGTCCAGATGTGCTGTGACAGTAAACTCTAAGAACATGCCCACCAGCAGGGGAATGGATAAAAAGTATGGCGTTTCCGTTCAATGGAATGCTCCTGTCCATAAAGAAGAAACAGACTACCAATATACACATGTGACAATGAGGACGATGCTCACAAACATGCGGAACAAAAGAAGCCACACTGTCCACACTGTAGGGTCTCACCCACAAAGTTCTACAACAAGCGAAACTGATCCCTAGAGAGAGAATAAGACAGGTGGCGCATCGGTGCCGCGGGGGACGGGGACAGAAAGGGGTGAGCAGGAGCACGAGGGAAGGTTCTGGGGTGAGGGAAATGTTGTATATCTCGAGTGGGGTGATGGTATACATTTGTCAAAGCTCACAATGAAGGTGTTTCCCTGTATATAAATTATACCTCAATTAAATTGCTAAAAAATTGTATGAGCGGATTTTAGAACTCTAAAGTGCCGTGTGAAAAAAAAAAAAAAGCTATTTCAGTTTTGCAGACGTCGTGCTTGTATCTCAGAAACCAAACGGCAATACCTGGAAGGAAAAAGCTTTTATAGAACTGAAAAAAGAACCGAATTCAATAACATCAGCTGCAGTTAACTTTCAATGATCCTTGAGTAAGCAAAGCAATGTGGAAAAAATACCCCCCCCTCCCCCTCTGCAACCAAAGCCTTGGGCAATCCTTGCCAAAGGTGGGACAGAGCGGCCAGATGAGTGGGGGCTGGGAGCCGGAGGTGAAGGTTGCAGTCATGAAACTGGGGGGGATGATGGGGTGCACAGCCACGTTTCCCTCCAGAGGTCAGTCACCTCAACTGAGGGTGTATTTTTATCCTGGGGGCTGCCTGTAACCAACAATGGGTTGATGTGGAGTAAAAAGGCTCAGACCTCTTGCATCAATTCAGGACATCTCTCCTGCCCACCCAGCTCCAGAGCTCCCTGTAGGACTGGCTGGCTACGTCACAGTCCAGCTTCTTCTCCTGCCCGATTGCTTCCTTCTCTCCCCCCACAGGTGTCAATTCCATCGGAAACCCCCTCCTATACACTCCCTGCACCTCCTCTGAGTCTTCCTCCCCAGGAATGTGGCACTCGGTGCCAGTGGTCTGAAAACGCAGATGCTAAGATTTAAGGTTAGACTAGAATCGCCTGGCAACCAGCCACCAATGAGGACCCCAGACCTGACTGTAGGTGGAGCACAGGCAGCCCCTGGCAAGACGCAGGAATGTGACTGTCAAAATTTTTCCTGCGGGTGATCTAGGACGGCATGCCAGCGGAAGTGCACTGGTGTGTCCCAAAATGTATCAAAATGTTGAGAAATATGGGGCAAATGGTAATTGAGGGACAATGGTATTGGTTGGCTATTGCCTCTTTGGCACGCTATCGAGAGACTTGTCCTCTGCAGCAAGAGGACAGTTGCGGGGCTTAATGGTAAGAGTGGCTGAGCTGCAGAGAAGGTGAATTCTCAGCAGTGTCAGGTGCCTGATTAAGAAGGACTGGGACCCTGAGAAATGGGGTGGAGACACCTAGATTGTTGTATGTGAAGAGGAACGGGACCACACCCAGAAAGAGGTGAAGGACCTGGAAAACAGGTGCTGGCAGGAGCCAGGAGTGTTCACCAAACTTGATTCTGAGGGTGTCAGATAAGCAAGCAGAACATAAAGTTGGATAAGGAGGAATACTTCATAGGGGAGCATTCTCCTGGCATACAGGATTTAACAGCATGGCAAGGACCCCAGATGATGTTGGTAACACACTGCTAGGATGCTCTTGGAAACACAGAGAAGACCATGGCGCACACTGAATGAAGCAGAAATGACAGAGCTACAGTGGCAGACACTGGATGAGGAGATCAAAGCACTCTCAGAGGTGATCCATGAAAAGCTGGTCAACCCACCACGTGATGATGTTCTGTGGGAGGTCCTGGAGGCTACCCCCTTGGCTAAAGCAATAGAGAATTCACTGGTGAGAGCGACACCAGCATCGATGAGAAGCTCAGAGGCGGCTCTCCTCTGTAGGACGGGGTTGAATGTGGGAGATGCCATCGCAGACCTGGATTCCCAGATAACAAGGGGTGACGATAGGATCTTGAAATGATAGAAGCCACGCGGCAGTACTTGGCCAACATAAATGAATCTTAGTGAGCAGCACTGTCGGTGTGGCAGCCAAGAGGAACTGACCTGCAGTGAGCTATGAAGATAGTTACTAAAACATGACCACCCTAAGGGCAGGAAAGATGCGTGGCCAACAAAGGAATTTATTATTATTATTATTATTATTATTGAGAGAGAGAGGTAGGGAGAGGGAGAGAGGAAGAGAGAATCTTAAGCAGGTTCCACACTCAGCATAGAGCCCGATGCAGGGCTCAATCCCACAACCTTGGGATCATGACCTGAGTCGAAGTCAAGAGTCAGTTGCTCAACTGACAGAGCCACCCAGATGCCCTTAAAGGTATTGATCCACACATAAAACCAAAAGAAGTCAGGGATGAAGAATCAGGAGGCTAAGGGCAGCTGTCCTAATAAAAGGGTATGTATGATCCCTTGGTCACTTTTCAGATCCAGAACCAAATGACTGAAGGAGAGGTTAGGTCCCCAAGAAGAAGTCTATAACATCATGGCAAGTGTAAAAAGTAAAGTTTCCCCAGTCCTCCCCCAAAGTGACATGTAGCCATTTATTTGGTTAAGTATATACTGTGGGGGAAGGGGTACACCCAAACATTTCTAGAATTGACATTTACACATGGGGATTTGATCCTTGGGAATCTGTAGGGTCACTGTAGCCTCCTGGTAGAGTGAGAGCATACAGAAGTCAGGTAAAAAATGGCCCAAGTTGGGTTCACAAACTTCCCTACTGAGTGATCATTTTCCCCCAGTCCCTGGATGTATAATTGGCAGAACGCCCATGTCCGTGACCCCTGGGACAAGAGTTATCATGGTCAGGAATGCCTAGTGGAAGCCTTGGAAATTTACTCATCCCCTGAACCAGGATATTGAATCAAAGGTAGTATTACTAGAGGAATGGCAGAGATTAGTACTACCTCTAAAGACCTAAAAGTTCAGGGGCACCTGGGTGGCTCAGTTGGTTAAGCACCGACTCTTGATTTTGGCTCAGGTCATGATCTCACGGTTGTGAGATTAAGCCCCGAGTTGGGCTCCACACTGGGCATGGAGCCTACTTAAGATTCTCTCTCTTTCTCTCTCTTTGCCCCTCCCCTGCTTGTGCGCGCGCGCTCTCTCTCTCTCTCTCAATAAAATAAAATAAAATAAAATAAAATAAAATAAAATAAAATAAAATAAAATAAAATTCACCAGTCTTGTCCCTACATAAGATGAATGGGTTCTGGAAGAAGACAGATGACCATGAACTCTATCAAGCTTTAGCTCTAATCGTAACAACCGTGGCAGGTGTGGTATCTTAGCTAGAGAAGATTATGTGGCCTCAGGTATGCGACCACTGCTCTAACAAATAGGTTCTTTTCCATCCCTGTCAAAAAGGAGTATCAGAAACAGTTCACACTGACTTGGAATGGACAACAGTAAGACATTTATAATTTGCTCCGAGGCTAATTTAACTCTCCTCTGCTATAATATTGTCCCAATAGACTTCCTGCACACAAATCTCTGTCTCAGAGACTGCTTTCCCAAGGAACCCAACAGGCGACAGGCTAAAAAAGAAATATAGCTTTGCGGTCTGAGGCCAACCCTAGTTCAGGGGCCGGCAGCACTGAGGTCACAGGCAGAGCTGACTTAGGCAGGACCACGTCAGACTGAGGAGCTCAAAAGACCATATTCTGGCTGGGATCTAAGCCGGACCAAGAAACAGAGCAATTAGCGATTAAGTGATCAAAACCAGACTGAGTCCTGGCACACAGAATTCTCTGAGAATGGGACCCTGTGGAGGCAGCTCGGCCAGCTGAAAGAACCAAGGCTGCTTTCAGGACAATGGGCAGCACCTAACGTTTAGGTGGGGGTTTAACCCCACGCTCTGTTCCCCGGTTCCCAGGGGCCCTTGTAAATGGAAGATGTGAAGTCTGTCGATACCCTGGAGAGCCTATGTGAGGTTGTGGCCATCATGATTCACCGAAATGGTCACAAGCGAGTTTTAACATTACAGACAGTTCCTCAAGGTCCAAATCTAAGCTCAGAAGCCAAGATGTGCACATGCAGAAGATACCAGGTCTGGGAGCTGATACCAAAATAAATAATTTATCTCCAGAGGGGCTCACTGTGCAAGGAGGTGAACATGTAATGGCCTTTAGGGGTCCTGGACTCTCTTCAAATGGTGAACAAAGTGTGTGTGTGTGTGTGTGTGTGTGTGTGTGTGTAAGAGAGAGGTGTGGGGAGGAGAAAGAGGGGTCCCCCAAAATGCTAAGATCCACTGGTCTGGACCTTTGGCTGAAGCTCCACGCTGTGGCTTAACCACAGGAGTCTAAGGATATGCCTTAACCAGCCAGTCTTGATCAGTTTCAGTGTGATTTTCTGCTCCCTGGGAAGACTGTTCCACCAATTCTCTGAAGTGACTCAGTCCAGCAGCTTGTCTTTGTCCCAGACCCAACTTCCCATGGCCCATGGCCACACAGGCTGAAAGTCCACAGGGAAACCCGAGTCTTCCTACCCTGGCAGGTGCTCAGACTTTGAACTTAGTATGGCATGGGGTTTCTGTGAGACAGTTCCACAAATATACAAGAGCCTTGAGGAAGCGGGTCATTGGAGGGGTTCCCCTTGGCCTCAGGGATTGGGGATATCTACCAAGGAATCCCACCACCTATTGTGAGGCGACTCTTGGAGGGAGCTGCTCCTATGAGCCAGTTTGAGTTTCTCCACTCAGGGGTTCTCTGGCTTGCTGGATGGTTCGAGCACAGCCTCCTACTGGCATCAAATTCCAGGACAAGTTACAGGAATCGATCACAAATTGACTTAGAAAACATATTAGAACACATACTTCCTTTTCAAAAGCAGTGTGTAAGGACTTATACAGAAAATAACAGGGTCTCCATCATCACCCCTGCTTCTGAGGATTGACTTCTAACCAGACGACACCAGACCAAAGCCTTGAGTGTGAGGTGCCACTTGCCAGAATGTGGGCTTGTCTGTCAGCCAAGACCTCATCAGATCCTTTGACCGTCTCTTTCTGAGAGATGCCTAGCACCTGGATGTCAGAGAAGAGAGATCTCATTTTCAACTCTTACCTAGGCAATATTACAAGAGACAAAAACGTGCTTTTGTAAGAATCCATAAACACATGTGAACCCTTGGGAATAGGTGTTTTAGGGCTGATGGAGTGAGTCTTGAATTCCATTTAGCACACAAGCAGATGAACAGTATCACACCCATGCATTTACAAACGTAAGTGCCACTCGAGTCTCACACTGTGATTTGCAGCAAAAAGTAAATGAAGGACTTAATTTCTATTTAGGAACCAGTGCTGAGCACAGAGCCCACCACAACCGTGTTGATTTGGGACTCAGCTGTGTGGGGTGTCTGAGGATGATCTACTCCTCTGGGGAAGAAAGAGCTGGTCACCCAGCCCTGATGGGAGGGGAGGGAGGGAAGGTTTTCTGCTTGGATGACTTCTGGGGGATGGGTGAAGTCAGGTAGGGTAACCTTTCTCTGCTTGATGGTCCCTCTGCCTCGTGTGGGTGGAGACAAGCGTCAGCTCTGGCTGCTGAGTCAAGACTGGGGAAGAGATCAGGTGGTTGGAACCAAGTTGAAATGAGTCTGTCTGTCTGTCTCTCGGAGATGGAAATGGAGTGAGCGAGGAGAGTCAAGGCAAACCCTGTAACTTTAGCTGTAAATGGATTTCTGCAGGGGGGCAGGGTTGGGGTGGAGAGCTTTGCCTGGTCTCCTCAGACACAGCCCATATCAGGGAGCCCTTCTGGAAGGCAGAGGAGGTGGGATTCTTGCAGCCTTAATTAATCCTGGCAATTTCCTCTCCTCCTGCTGTCTCTCTCCAGCCAGGGACGGGTCTGTGCACTTGGTAAGGAGCTTTGCCTCCCCTCTCTCCGGATGTCAAAGAGAACCAGTATTTACATCCGAATAATAGCACAAGGGCTCCTTACTGGCTTCCTGATTCATCTGGAGTCAATTACTCTTTGCTTCTGAGACAACTCAAGCTCTGAAGAAATATGGGAATGTGTTTAATTAATCCCACCGACTGGTTGGTGGCGTTTTGCTGAAATCCCAGGGATGGGGAGCTCGGAATGACCACGGGCTCTTTACAAAGGCTGCCGGGAGTCCTGCTCCTGGCGTTCCATTTTCCCAATTAATGGCTTGGGGAAGGGCAGGGGTCAAATGCGCCCAAATTTTTCAAACATTTCCATGGCCAAGGCTCTTCACTTGGCCGGTCCATGACCTTGGCCTCTCCCACAGGCTGATGGTGACCGGGGGGGGGGGGGGGGGGGGGGCGGGGACACACAGTCCCCACATCAGTCCTGGGAAGTTTTAAGCAATCAGAGAATATGATGTATTTATCTAGCACACTGTTCTCTAGCTGCATGTCATATCCTCATCAAGAATGGGAAAAGGGTAATTGGATTTAAATGTCAAGATGTTCCCAGTGTAGGGTAGAAGGCACATATCTATTTTCTCAGCTACATTTTTTTTTTTTTGGTGTTATGATAATGAAAACTGCACCTACTTGTTGCTGAGGATGACAGGAGAAAATTCTCCAGAACTTGGAGTTAAGCACCGAGTCACAGCCCAGGGCCAGGTAGATGGCTATCAAACGCAGAAGCAACATAACGAGCGGTCACGGGGACAGTGAGATGCTCGGATCAGGCAAGGGGACTGAGCTGGGCAGGGAGCAAACTGCAGAAGGCCCAGGGGACGCCCAAGTAAAGGGTCCACTAAGGTGTGCATACTGGGAGAACGGCCAGCCTTCAGAGGAGAGTGTGACAAGCCCAAGCCCTCGCTCCCCAGAGCTTTGTCCTAAGGCTATTTCCTGGGTTTTGAAAAGCTGACCATGAAGCCCGATAGCATGGGGAGGCAAACTGTCTCCTCCATTCGTCTCAGCTCTAATCGTGGCCACGACGAATCCTACCCCGGCCAATCCCCACTTCTGGGGACAGCTCTGAACGCACGTCCCACTGGCCCTGCAGTTGGGTGTGGAATGACAATGACACAGCACACGTTCTTTCTTTCACGTGTGTTGGGGACAGCGTTGTGGGTTGTATCTTGCGTGGCCACAGACCCATAACTTTCATGGTATGGGGTTGGGAGCATGGGGTGGGGGCCGATGTGTCTGCTGGCACTTGTCAATCTCTTAAAGAACAGGAAGGAAGTCTGGATAGGACGTTCCCACAGCCCCAAGGGCATGGGATGCCCTGTAGTGCATCATGTCCCCAAAGCTGCCCCCACACACTCATCTGCCAGGTAAGTGGTCACCCCAGCTGGCCTGGGAGGCGCTGGACTGTGCATGCAGTCTGAACTCAAGCAGACATCCCACAGTGCCCCAGAAGGGCCCTCAGAGGGACCTTCTTCGTAAAGGTGAGGTCTCACTCTCTGGAGATGGCAGTCCCAGACTAAAGAAGCAGCCAGGTGCAAATCACAGGCAGGGCAGGGGGAAGCAGGCCGGGGAGCACTGAGATCAGTACCAGCTAGGAATCGCCACCCAGCCCCAGCACTCCGTTCTGATCGGCAGGATCTGGGAGAGTCCCGTGTGAGTTTGGTGTGGCCCCTCCCCCACCCCCTCCATGCTCACACTTGTGAATAAATACGGGCCCTCAGGAGTTGGCGTGGGGTGGGGAAGACAGGGAGGGGGTCCCAGAGGGCACCGGGGAAGGCACGCGGGACCCCAGGTCAGTGCTGAGTTCCTGGCTAATTCTTCACTGCCGACTTCCAAAGCACACCTGGACTTTGAAGCAACTCCCTAGCCATCCTCCAGCCTCCTTTCTGGCCTCCCAGGGGCCCAGGCTCAGTTTAGTGAGCACCACTGAGAGTGACAAGAACGAATGCAAATCATACAGCCCAAGAGCAGAGCTTGGGGTGCTGCTAGACTCCCCAAACTCAGTGGAGCACAGGCTCAGGCAAGAATTTTAGAGACAGCCTCCAAGAAGGTCCCAGAGGAGGGTCCATGCAGGGGAGTGCGGCAAGAGGCTCTCCCAAGAGACAGCTGGGCCCACAATCCTAGCAGGCGTGCCCCCCTCCCCCACCTCCCCATGTCTGTCTTGGTCACAAGTTCTTGGCTTTGTTGGGCTGAGGCCTCTCAGCACGGAGCAGTCCTCCTTGTAGGAGGTGGGATGGTACTTGAGAAAACACTATCCTCAATTAGAAACAGAGAGGGGACACTCTATTCCATTTACAGGCATGAGCAATCCTTCTGGCCGCAGGGAGAGAGGATGGTTTCCTATGGCTGCTGTAGAAAGCAAAGCAAAGTGTGTGTGTGTGTGTGTGTGTGCAAGCTCGAGTGCATGGGGGTTGGGGCAGGAGAGAATGCACTAGAGCAAATCCTCAGGCCGCTCACAGGCTGGGGAGTCAGAAGGGGAAGCACTAGGCTGGAGGCAGGCATCACCCCCTCTCAGGTCCACGTCCTCCTGCTGCTGTGGGCCTTTCCCCATCAATCTGTGAGTTCTCTTCTCCGGCTCAATTGCTTGCTCTGTGTCTGAGGCACTTTAAGCCTCTCCTGGATGTGCCCCTCACTCCCCGCTGAGAAGCAAGGCGGCCATGGTGGCCACCATGGCGGGAGGCTGTGTGCCAGCGGGGGAGGGGGCCTGGAGTTCTCCCCGCCCCTCTCTTCTTCCATCTTTCCCCAGCCAGGCTGTTTCCAGGGATTGTCTGGCTTCTGCCAACAGCTGGGATTTTCTGATCCAAAGCCAGGCTTAGCACTGCTGGCTGCCAGCAAGCTCATGCCTTTAAAGGATGCCTCCTTCTCCCCTGGGCCCAGGATTTCCCTGCCTTGATGTTTGCTACAGTCTCTGGCCTTGCCTGGGACAGCATCGAGGACCCTGGGACAGAGACAGAGACCGCCCACTCACCGGCTGCTCAGCTTGATGCTGGGGGCGGGGGATGTTTGGGGAACCTACCTCCCATCCTTCATGGTTGTCGTTGTGACCTCACCCCAACTCACCCTACAGGGTCTTCACCCACTCCCGTGCCCTACCAGGCAGGGAAGGTGTTCTAGGTAAGCCTGAGCTCCCAGGGTGGTGCTCTGGGCATGGCAGAAGGGGGCAGGAGAGGCCCAGCTAGGGGCAGCTCTGGGTGAGGAATGTGGGTCCCCACTCCCAGCGGACTCCACAGCTGGTGCCTTCCTGGCCTGAGCTCTGAGTAAGTGCTCTACCTCTCCCTTGTCCCCTCACAGAGCTCCTGCAGCTGGGGGGACAAGGGAAGGGCATTCTCTTGATAGTTCGGAACCCAGGGTCTGGCCCAGCTAGCCACCACGCAGTCCCTTCATCTCTACCCCTGTGCCCAGTGGGTCCCTGCTGCTGTCTGCTCCCAGAGAGAGGAGGCTTGACTTGGAAAATGCACAAGCTCAGGGACGAAAGTGTCTGCTGCAGATGTGGAGGGGGGCCCTCGAGCACAGTGCTCCTACATGTTAAATGTGACACACAGAGGAAGTCTCTGCTCTTAGGCTACATGTCCTTTTGGAGCTGAAGCTAGAACCAGTAATAATTTACCTGTTCCACTCCATCTTGGCATACAAGAAATGATAGCATAAATTAAAAGCGGGACTGATGGGAGAGGGAAAAACAAGGGGATTATAAATGGATCCGGAAAGAAGGCTAACGTTGCATTTCACAACGACGCGTTCACTTGGGAACGGGCTGTGGTATAATAAAGAATATAACCCGTCTTTGTCTCCAGACTCCTGACGGAGCTTCCAAACCCTTGGAATTTCTTGAGTGACACTGTCTTTGTTATGCTAATGAGGTGACTGGGGGTGGGGGCGCCCAGACAGTTTCAGGGTGGGGGCTGGTTACCAGAAAGGTCAACCACTTGATTAGAGGCTTGGAACTTTCAGTCCCTGACTGAGGAGGGGTGAGGAGCTGGAGACTGAGTTCCATTATGCGGTCAATGATTCATCAATCATGCCTACCTACTGAAACCTCCATAGAAACTCCTGACAGCGAGGCTCCCCTGAGTCGAGCACGCTGACGTGCTGGGAGAGGGATGTGCCCCGACTCCATGGAGGCAGGGCACGGAAAGTCTGCGTTCAGGACCCTCCCAAGACCTTGCCCTATGTGTATCCTTCATAAGAAGACTAATTTGTAAACAGAGCACTTCACAGGGTCTGTGAGCCATTGTAGGGAATTATCCAACCGGAGGAGGTCACGGAAACCCCTCCATTTGTGGCCTGTTGGTCAGCAGTGCGGGTGGCCTGGAGACCCCACTGTGGCTGGTGTCCGCAGTAAGGTGTGTGGGGTGTGATGCTAACTCTGGGCGTTAGCAGCAGAACTGTATTGCAGTAACACCCCAGCTCGGGGAGAAATAGAACAAGGGTTCACACGTCGAGCGGGAGCTTCCCAAGAGCCCGTGCAGAACGAGGATTCTTGGCTTGAGGACCAGAGGACGGGTGGATGTGCTTGACCTCGTCCCTAAAGGGCAATCAGGAGCCCGGGGGGGCTGGTGTTCAGAGGCGCTCAAGAAAGAGGCAGCAACACAATAGAACACATTCGGCTCTCAGCCGAACTCACACGGCCTCGGCCCTCCCTCCGTGTGGTGGAAGCCCTGCCGTCCCAGCACGTGGATAAGGGACCCCCTCCGCCTGTGTCCCAATCTCTGCTCATACAGTGGAGGTGCTGAGATGGCCCTCCTGTTTCCCTGAAGCCGTGAGTTGCTTCAGGTGGAAATGGGGTGTTAGGCAGCTCTCGAGGAGAATAGCAGGGCTTCAAACCTCTCCTCTGCCCAAGTCGGGCAAACCAGAGAACCTGGCTACCACCCCCCACCCCCCCGACCCACCCACAGGGCCTGGAGTGCTCCAGAATGAACCTGAACCCCGGGGTGCCTGGGTGACTCAGTCAGCTAAGCATCCAACTTCGGCTCAGGTCATGATCTCACGGTCCGTGAGTTTGAGCCCCGTGTCGGGCTCTGTGCTGACAGCTCGGAGCCTGGAGCCTGATTTGGATTCTGTCTCCCTCTCTCTCTGCCCCTCCCCTGCTCACACTCTGTCTCTCTCTCAAAAATAAATAAACATTAAAAAAATTTAAAAAAAAAAGAAGAAAAAGCAAGCAGTCTCCAGTCATTGTTCGCACTCCTGAAGACACGTAAAGACACCTCCAGTGGCCTGAAGGGGGCAGTGGCAAATGCCAGACCCTAGGGGAGACAACACCACGTCCAAGCGTCTGCCCAGCCCCCTGTTGGGCACGGTCCCTTATTGTCTCACTGGTTCTCACGCTGCTCTCTGAGGAAGGCGCTATTACTAGCCTTACACCCACCTTACACATGGGGAGACTCCCAGTGAAGTTTTTCCAAAATGGTCCCCTGGCTTCAGCTCTCTCCACACAGCAGCCAGAGTGGTCCTTCTGCACTGTAAACCAGAACACGCCATTTCCCCCCCCCGAAAGCCCCTCAATCACATCCCCCCAGCTCACTGCCTGGTAACTTGCCCTTGTTACCCCCTCCCCGTGAGTGTGGGCCGGCCACAGCTAACATGACGGCATGTCGCTTCTGAGAGCGACTTACAAAGACGCCCAGCCTTCTGTTTTGTTTGCCCTCTCTTGCTAACTCACTACGAAAGAAGCCAGCTCCTGTGTTGCGAGCTGTTCTAGGGAGAGGCTCGCACGGCAAGGAACTGAGTGAGGGAGTTCTCAGGCCAATAGCCTGACAGGAATGAATCCTGCCAGCAGGCGTTTGGCTGAACTTAAAAACAGATGCACCCTCAGCTGGACCTTCAGATGAGATTGCTGCCTCAGAGGCACCTTGATTGAAGCCTGTCGCCCTCTGGGCCTCCACTGGCTTTCCCTCTAAGTTCCCCTGGAGCTCTGGGGATGTCCAAATGGCAGGGCCTTCTGGTACAGCACGGAAGTGAGCCCATCTCCCCTCCCTCCCACTCCCGAGGCTCCCTGTGCCAGAAGGCTTTGTTGGCATTTGGTGAGACGCCTTCTTGTCTGTTCCCAGCCCCTCCCACAGGACTAGGATGTGGTCCACTGAGGGCAAGCCCAGAAGTTGAACTGGTGCAGCCAATAGCATGTGGTCTGTGAGCTGGCCTCTGCCCAGAGGCCCAAGGCTCCCTCAATGGGGCAAGCCTGCCTCACGGTGCATTCTCTTCCCAAATCCGCTTGCCTCCAGCTCACAGCCACTCGGGGAGCTGTCAGGGGTGGGGTCTGCCTCCCTCCCCCGCTCTGAGCTCTCCCACACCTCTCTCCCCAGTGGGCTGTGAGCCTGTTGAGGGCAGGTGCACATCTGGATGCCTACAGTCGGCCCAAGGATGGTCAGAAGGGCATCTGGGCAAGGAGCTCCCTCCTGGGACTGCATGAGGCCCGTGGGATGTCTTTATGGGAGGTTTGGCCTGAACTTGCCCCCTTCTTTGCCTGGCACCAGGCACCTGTCCCCCCAGCCATTTTGGGAGCTGGCAGCTACCCTTCAGGGATCCATTGTTGAGGGGGTGTGACACGGAGTCCTGGGAAAAGCCAAGGGGCGAAGCAGCTGCCACCCAGAAAGCATAAGGGACCCACCTCTGCCAACAGAGCCACCCCAAAAGCAGCATCTACCTATACCCAGACGGAGGACACGGACCCCCACCTCCCCCCACCCAGCCCTGTGCCCAGAGCGATTTCTGAAGTGGATGGCACTTCATTATCCTGAATTTGCCCAAGAAATCGTGGGTTGGACTGAATTTACCTGACAGAATAGCCAGGAAGTCCGACACAAGCCCGGCTGGGGGTCTGGAGCTGAACGATGAAAATCTATTCTGGAAATAAAGGCAGTTCTGCCTGTCATGGTCAGGTGCAGCTGTGAACCTGCTATGGGGCATAAAGGGCTTGCCGGCCCCCCAGACCCTGCTCACGGCACCCCCACCCTGGTGGTCCGGCGGCCCACAGCCCTGCCCTTGGCCCTCTGGCGAGAGCACCCACCGTGGGGCGTCCATTGTGCCCCACCCACAGGTGGTCAGCCTGGCTGGGTTCAGGGCTCAGGTGAGGCGGTGGGGTCCGGAAGGGAAGGCAGAGGGGCCTTCGGAAGGGAAGGCGCACAGGTTTGCGGGAACAGCACACAGAGGCTGGCCTGGCGAACAGCCACCAGCCCGCTCTGGCAGGAGCCTTCCCCAGGGAGCAGATCCACTTGGCACCTGGTCACGGTAATTACTGCTGAACTTTAAAACCTAACGCAGCAAAACCGCAAATATTTAACATGTGTTCCTCCTCCCGGGGGGCACAGACGAAACGGGAGCAAATGGCCAGATTCACAACATGAACTCCTGAGTCTGCTCACAAAAGGGATTAATAAAGAAGTCGGCCGCGACAAGATGCACAAGCCCCAGCCGGCAGCAGCCCCGCCCCTCGGGTGGGAAGCAGGAGCCTGACCAGCCACAGACTCTGGGCCCTGCTGTGGCCCCCTCCGGGACTGTGTGGCACACACATGTGCACAGACACTAATGGGCGTGGATGCGCATGCCCACAGGCTTGCAGAAGCCCAGGCACACACAGTGTACACACAGATGCACGCACGCCACCCCCCACTCCTGTCCCCAGGTCCCACATGGCGGGGACCTCTTGGATAGTGCTGAGAGCTTCCATGGGAACCGGTCCAGCCTCCCGGAGGCTGTGCACCCCAAGCTCTATAGATGAACGGCTTCCTGGGGAGGGGGGCATGCCCAAGATACCCGGTGTTCCCCCTGCAGGGAACACAGCCTCGGAGTAAGGAAACACGGGGTGGTGGGGGATCATGATTTGTGAGATACATCTGGGAGCCAGACGCGCGGCCGTCAATGGTCCCCAGGTGATTCTGGACAAAGTGCATCATCTCAGCATGTGCTGGAAGGGGACCTCAGGTCAGGAGCAACTGGGAATCATGGACAGGGTAGAGTGCGTAGGGTGGGAGCCGCGGCCCCGAGGCTGGGCAGGTGGGGGGGCCCGAAGGCCAGGCCTGCTGTCACATTTTCCTCCCACTGGCTTTGCTCACAGCGTTCAGTCTCCCTGGCTGCTTACCAGGCAGCTCCCTCCTTTGTGACAGTTGGGATGAAGAAGCAAACCCAGTCCTTCTGCTGCCAAGTCTGGAGCTCGTCACTGTTGTCGAGAGGCGCATAGTTGGTGGCTCTCTCTGCTCCAGGGAAGGGGACCCAGATGTTTCCTGTTTAAGGGGCTCAGTGCCCCTACCCAGCACGGCCAGGTCTGTGTGACCTGCTGTGCAACTCGCCTCGTCCCCTGCCCTACCCGACACCCCATCTTCCACTCCCAGTGGGCAGCACGGTCGCCTCAAGAGATCAGTGGTCCCAGGGCCCTCTGCCCCATCCACCAAGGGGTCACGGTAGAGCTGAGCTACTCTACCCCCAGCCGATCACCCTCTCCACGTCCGAAGAGGAAGAGGGCAGAGAGTGCAGAACACCTATATTTGTGCCGATCCGGTGGCTGCTTTGTGGGCTCACAGGGACAGGATCAGGAGAGAGCCTAGGCCACTCTGGCCTGAGCCTCCCCAAAGCATCTAGCATTACTGGATGATGGCACGCAAGGGGACACCGGGGACAGGGAAGGTCGGGGCCAGAGGTAGGGGTGACCTGCAGCGGACTGCCCAGCCAGGTTCTCCTGGCTCCCCTCATACCGTGACCCCTTCCCTCTGCACGCCCTCTACTGAGACCCCGGAGTCCCAGGTAAGGACAGGGGAGAGCTGGGGGCGGGGGCGAAATCCTGTCTCCTGCTCCTGTGGCATTTGGAACAGATGAGGAAGAGTCACCCCTGTCTACTAATGAGGAAGGAGGAACAGTCAGGAGAAGGGCTGTGTGTGGCCCCCGAGACTCCACACAGGGCCCAGCAGAGAGCCGGGCAGGCCCAGTGCCCCAAGGATGTGGCAGCTGGTTTTCAATTTTCACCTTCCATAAATGTCATTACCAGGAATCCCAGGTTGGAGGGATTAGGACTCCAGGGCTGGGAGGAGCCACTGGGAGCAGCAGGGGAGAGAGCTCAGGTGCAGGATGCCCTGGAGCTGTCGGGGGTCAGCCTGGAGCCAGAGGGAGACGCCTTTCTGGGGCCTCTTAGTCCTGATCGGACCTCGGACATGCAAAGCCACAGACGTGCAGACTCAGGTGTGTTCCTTCAACCCCACGCCCAGCCACACCATGTGACACACTTGCACACACACACACGTTCATGGCCCTCATGACATCTGCCCCCCTCAATGTGTACACACACACACACACACACACACACACAGTTCCCTGGAGCTCAGGGCAATCACTACCTACCTGCCCCCTCTGCCCGTCACCTGCCAGGTCCCTCCTCCAGAGAGAAGCCTTAGAACAGCTGCAGGCTGGCTATGCTCTAGCCAGGCCCCTGGCTGGGGTCTGCCCAGGTGTGGCACCTCCGTCTGGGGTTCCTAGAGCAGCTGCCAGAGAAGGGGCTGCCCGGGGATGGCCCCGAGGCAGTCCTCCCGGAGTCCTCCTCTCCAGTCCCACCCTCCACCCGCACCCCAGAGCAGGCCTCTAGGTGCACCCTGAGCCCCCAGGTAGGCTCGCCAGGCCTGCCTTCGGCAGCAAGCCCTCCCAGCTGACCCTTTCCTGCCCTGGGGGCTTGGAGGGGAGGGAAATGGGGAAGGAGAGAGGGCACTCCCCGTCCCGAACTCCAGCGCCATCCCAGGCAGATGGGGCCCACCCGGCAGCACTGGCTGGGCTTGCTCCTACACACAGTGGGGGAGGGGGCGTCCTCCATGCTGCAGGCGCACATTTAAGGTGTTTTTAATTATTCATGGAGACTTGGAAGAGCTGCCTGCCTGCTGTGAGCAACCCTGCAGTCGCACTTTGCAGAACGGCTGTGACCCAGAGGAGCCATGGTGTCCTCGTCTAGGATGGGGGAACCCCTCCCACACGGTACCTGGCCCCAGGGGTGGGGGCCTGGCCCAGCCCCTTGCCCTTCTTCTGAGAAGCTGCTTAGGGCAGATATTGACTGCGGGTTAGGGTCAGTCGGGAAGGTAGGGCAGCAGTGGAGCAGGTGGATGGGGCCCGGCCAGGGTTTGGGTTTCAGGGGCAGGAGCCAGCTCGGGGCCTGGGTGGCTGGAAACCACTGGAGCCTGGTCAAGGGCATGCGGTCAGAGGCCAGGGTCATTGAAAGCCTAAAGCCAGAATGGCTGGCCTCCCCCAGGGCCTGTGTAATAGCTGCTGTGAGCCCCCAGGTGGGGCTGGGGGCACCAAGGAGGCAGGCCCGGTGCCCTTTGGGATGCACTGTTAATGCCTGGGACATGAGATCAACGGCAGGGAGCAAAGTGCCCCTCCACAGCTTCTGCCCACCAAATCTCCCATTCCTGGCCCACCGTCCCTGCTTTCCCCTCCCTGCTCTCGGACCCTGTGGTTTAGACAGGGTGACACCACACACGCCACAAGGGGCATGTGATCCAGATGGACCAGTGGCTTAGTCCATCCCCCAGCCATAGGAATTGTCTCATGGAGCATCAGGTGACAAAGTTAGGGTGACAATGGAGGCTGGGAGATGCAAGGGCCACCTCTAGGCGCAAGGTGGTCTGGGAGTGAAGCCCATAGCGGAAAACAGAGGGGAGGAATGGAGAAGCTGAGTTCTGATGACACCAAGACAGCACCTGAATACAGCTTGACCTCGATGCCATCCCTTTCAATTGTTCCTGTCAACCCAGGACCCTCCTCCCTTCCAGCTGCCCTCCTCTCTCTGGCACCTGCTTTCTCCAGCAGGAAAGGGACAATGAGTGAGCATAGGGCTCTGGCCACCACTCCTCCCTTCCAGGCACCAGCTAGGGTGGGAGTGACATTGAGACGGTACAAGGAGGGCATCCTGCAGGAGAGGACTCAGGAGTACCCAAGGGGGCTGTAGCCTCTGGCACCCTGATGACAGCAGCACCCTGATGACAAACACAGGCACCTAGCACACCCCTTTATGTAGACAGTGACACATGCTCACATAGACATGTGTTCCTATATGCCTGTGCATGCACACACTCACACAGATACTCAGATGTGCACGGATGTGCACACAGACACGCACACACATAGAGACGGGCACATTCGCAAACAAATACAGCCATATGCACACACTGGTGGATGGGCCCTCAGGCATGTCATGTCCCAAGGGCTGGGTGTTCACCCTCCAGATATGCTCACACATGCAGATCTGTGCACACTCACAGGCACATGTGTGCTCACAGGCCCTGGGTGGGCACAGATTCCCACTAAGCCTTACACTCACGCGTGATCACATGCTGGGGCTGGAAATGCAGCCGGGAGAGTGCCCTCAGACTGCAGGGGAGTGGGGCAGAGTCTGACAGCCTCCTGGTCTCCAGCAGGTCTGGGAGCAGAGCCCTCGGATCTTTGCAAGGGTGAACACCAGGTGGAAAATGATTAGCTGTCACTCAGCACTTGATTGATGCGGCTCGCTGTTGGCAAAGGGCTGACACGCGATTGATCCACTTAGTGTACTCATACCAGAACCCCTGCTAAAGACCACAGGAAGCAGGGGAAGGAAGGGCCGTGTCCGGGTAAGGGACAGGGTGTGCTGCCAGCAAAGGCTGGGCCGGCGGTTATACTCAGGTGGGAAACAGTAGTTTCTCCCCAGAAACCTCATCTCTGCAGTCACGCCCCTTCCGGTTTCCAGTCCTGAATGCCCCGTCCACGGTGGAGGGGGGGAAGGGTTGTACCCAGGAAACAGGGAGGACAGAGCAAGAACCTGATGACAAGAACACAGGAATATTGGGCATGAGACCTGCAAGAAAATATCACCATCTGGGTCCTTTTTCTGGAAGTATTATTAAGTGTTCTCTGTTTCCTAAGAGAGTTTCATCCATAGCTGGGGCCATGGCTTCAGTCCAGCAATAAACCTTTACTGACCTTTTGGTTCCTTCTTAGAATGCATTAACCTATACATCTGTCCACCCAGCTATCTGTCCACCCATCCACGTTCTCACTGATCCATCCACCCAGCCATCCGTCCATCCTCTGTCCATCTACCCAACCACCCGGCCATCTGTCCATACTCTGTCCATCTGTCCAACCACCCCACCATCCATCTGTCCATCTACTCACCCACCCATCCGTCTGTTTATCCATCCATATATCCATTCCTGCAGACATCCATCCATTTGTCCTTTCCACCCTCCCTCTTTCTTCCTTTCCTTTTCATCAACCTGTCCATCCATCCATCCCCGCAACCACTCAACAGATATTTATTAAGCACCAAGCATGTGCTAGTCCTGCATCCATTATGGTGATGGGAGGTGGGTAGGTGGCTCGAGGTGGGCAGAGACAGGAACAGACCCGAGTCCTGTCCTCGGGGTGCCCAGTCTCAGAGGACTGAGGGCAGACTAGAATGTCGTGAGCTGGCTCAGGGCACCCTCTGCTGGTGGCACACCAAGTGCACACCTCTAATGCCAACAGAACTCTAGGGACCTTTGAAGTGAGTTTCTAAGAAGTGGCCACGGGGACCCCAGGAAAGGTCTCCAGAGACCGAAGCCTTCTTGTCAGGCCCTATCACTTCCCACAGGGGTTTCATTCGTGAATGTGTGGACTCTGGGTTTCCTGTTGCCACAGAGCAGGCATATCTGGACCAAATGGCCTTGAGCCTGGAAATGGCCATAGGTATAGGCCAAGGACAGGCAGAGAGCATCTCGGATCAGACCAAGCTTCGGCTGCCCTGGCTTGGGTCTGCTGGGGTCCGAGTACCATTCCTCCCTGTGTCCAGGTTAGGCCAGAGCACAGGGCCGGCTGCCTCTGCTTTCCGCGACAATGGCCATGGTCATCCTTGATGGGGGCTCTCCCACTTGTGGCCCCAGCTCCCGGGCTAGGCCGACCACTGCAGGGGGAGAGGAACGAAGGGGTAGCATTCAGGGTAAGTGAGCAGGGTCCTGCCCTTGGAAGCTCCTAGGCTGCACACCCTTGCTGCTCCCCACCTCCTGCCTCCCCATGGCTTTGGGATGGAGAAGCTACCCGGTTCTTATCAGCACGAGGTGCTTCTGTCCTGCGGGAGCCCCTGAGGGGGTAAGGTGGGGAAAGGGCTGCCCCCTCTTCAGTGAGCACACGCCAGGCTTGGAGGAGGAGAGTCAGCTGGGCATGACTTTGGCTGGGGAACAGACGCCCACGGGATGGTGGTGTGGTGGGTGGTGTGTGGTGTGCATGGCACGGGGCCCAGACAGTCCGTCCCTGCCACTCCCCAACATACCAGAAACCTCTGGGTCTTCTCCCTCCCCTGACTGGAGGGCTCTCTGGTTGGCCAGGCCTGGCTCATGGGGGTAAATTCCCAGCCTCTGCAGGAGTGAGCCACTGAGGCAGACAGCAGGATTGCCCTCCTACCAAAGTGCTGCCCACGGAGAAAATAGTGCTGAAGCTCTCAGAAAGGGAAGTGTCCCCTTTGCGGCCCTAAGCCTTCCCGCAGTCATCCAGCAGCCGACACATATGAGGGTGCGTGGGGCTGCATCAGGTGGCGCTGTCACAACACAGGCCAGCCAGCCTCCCTGGCACACAGTGTCACCTCCCTGGCTGGCCGGAGTGCTGCCTGCAGGAGGAGGTCACACACCATGTAAAGCCTGGGCCTGTTGTGAACCGTTTGGGTCCCACTGCACAAGTTTCTTTATCTCTTGCAACTCAAAATATATCGCTCCAGGCCCCATCCTGCTAAGGGCAGCTTAGCCCCAGGCTCAGCCATGCATGGCTCCTCCCCCTCTCTGGGGTCCCGTGAAGTAACCCCACCACCACCCCCGCTGGGCCACTGGGCCTAGACAGTCCAGGGTGTCCAGGGAGGGCCCTCTGCTGCTTTGGTCCCCCTGATCACTATAAGCAGGTGCATGGTGTAACCCTCTGGCATTGTCCAGTCTCCCCAGGTCCACCTCCCTGGGCCTGTCACCCACTACCCAGGGAGCCCCAAACACCATTCACCTCCTAGCCTTGGGCAAATTCCATTGCTCTCAGCTTTGGTCACTGAATCTGCCTCATGTCTTTCAAAGATATCCCCTCTGTCCCTTTTCCTTAGAACAACGCCTCGATGAGCTCAGACCTTCCAAAACAGAAGCCAGAAGTGGGGGGTGTACCCTCAGATACAAACCTGCTCCCCTGCAAGGGCACAGAGAGGCCTTGGAAGGGAAAACTTCATCAGGACCAAACACAGATCACTGCCACCATGGATTACCCTGTAACTGCCGTGTGGCCCCTTCTGCCCACTCTGCAGGCCCCCTCCCTCACAGACACAGGGCGGACACCTCCCCCCTCCCCAGGCCTGGGTCTCCCCCATATCCACCCTTATGCCCCAGGGAGCACTGAGGCCCAGGGCTGCTCTGATCTGGCTTCTCCAGTCTTACGCGCCCCCTCCCGACCCGTGCCCGGCTGACAGAAGGTATTTGCTTCATACCAAGGGAAGTGTAAATGGTTTTAAAAAACATTTTAGCAGCTTCAGCAACAGTTTGGAAAACACGTATTATTTTGGAGGTGTCAGACACCCACCTTGTCTCTGGTTCGAGAGTGTCACACCTATGACATCACCGATGGTGGGGAGAGAAGGCTGGCAGGAAGGCAGGTGCCAGGCCCTGGGAACCCGAGCCTCCCAGGGAGGCTCCTTCCCTCTCTGAGTAGCAACAGGGATTCAGGATTCAAAGGGCAGCTCCATAGGCACACCAAGCTCCAGGCAACTGCAAGCCCTCCCCACTGGATCCTGCTTCAGAGCCCCCCACTGCAGGCTGCGGCTTATCCCTCTTCTTGGGGAGAAGCCAGGAGGCTTGCGGGGGGACAGAGTGGACCGAATGTGTACATCTGTCTCATCTTCCTCCTAAATCCCAGTGTAATGACAGCAAAGGAATAAAACAGATGCCCATGGGAACAAAGAGAACTGGAAGGAGGATGGCACAGATTCCAATACATTTTTGGAAGTCAGAAAGTGGTTGGAGGGTCGTAACAGAATCCACGGGCTCAAGGGGACAGATAGTTGAATGCAACTGAAGACAGGGTCTTTAAAGAGGAAATGAAGTTAAAATGAGGTCACTAGTGTGGGTCCTAATCCAAAGGAACTGATATCCTCACAAGAGGAAATTCAGACACAGACAGGGACAGACCACGTAAAGACACAGAGAGAAGACACCATCTATAAGCCAAGGAGAGAGGCCTCAGAAGAAAGCAATCTTGCCGATACTCTGAACGTGGATTCCTAGCCTCCAGGACTGATAGAATAACGTCTCCTGTTTGAGCCCTCCGGTCTATGGTGGTTTGTGGTGGTGAGAGGGAACTAACATTCTCACCCTTGGAAATCTCCAGCAAGATGGCTGACTTCTCACCACACACTACGAAGGAAGCCCTGCCGTCCACACCACATCAATCAGGTGCTTGTTGCCCCGCTCTCAACTATGAATAGATATCTACGGGCCACCAAGCATGTGAGGACAGCCTCCAACATGAGAGAGACCAAGAGAAGCAAACAGAAAAAGATGACAACAGAGGAAATAGAAATGATTCATGAAGTAGCCCCAAACTGCAAACAGCCTAAGCATAAATCAATCAGTAGGGAGCTGGTTAAACAAACCAATGATATACCATCAAGCTGCTAAAAGGCGTAAAAAAAAAATCTACATGGATCTATGTGAAAAATGGGCTACCGTGTAGCGATAGGCGAGAGAAAACAGATTACAGTATGTGGGCTGTGATTGTGTTTATGCAAATTACATGTACATAAGAAGGGTCTGGCAGAAGGTGGTAGGCAGGCTTGCAGTGCACATTATCTTCTAAATGGGCTCCCATATGTGCTGGTAAAAAGTCCCCATGGACTTCCTGACCTCCAAGCTTGCCCAGGTACCTCTGGACCCACGGAGACATTCCTGTTTGACCTGGAGGGCCAGGAACTCATAGGCTTGCCTGAGGAAGCCAACATGAGGCCAGGCACATAGCAGGTGTTCAACAACTACCTTCTGGATAAACAGATGAATGGATGGATAGGTAGTTGGGCAGGATCATACGATCGTGCAGGTAGCTAGGAGACAACCAAGGCCAGATAATGCAGCAGGAAGGTGAAGGTCATCCTGAGTGCCAAGTTGTCTGCCATCTGAAGATCTGTACACCTCCAGGGGTCCTGTCACCTCCTGTCTGAGCAGACACTGATGCTCAAAAAAGAAGTTGAACCTGTTGAGTTGCCAAGGCAACCAGAAGTGAGCTGGGATGCAGAGCTGACAGTCCCAGAAAGTACTGTATTCTGTTTACTAAATCACAGACCTACTAGTGCTCCCTCAAGGCCTATCCCCATCAGTTCAGAAACTGGCCCTCTGGATCTACTTTCCCTTCCTGACCCCAGGTCCGGGGGAAGCTGCAACACACCAGCCAAGATCCCCATGTTATCCACGCCAGGGAATAGAGGCCTGGGTCTGGGCTCTTGTGGGACTCAGACCACATCAGGGACAAGGCAGTGGATCAGGGACAGGTGCTGGACAGTGGATCAGGAGCTTCAGGCCATTCACAGCACACCCCTGGCCTTGACCAAACAGCAGCCCTGGGTGAGTGGGGAAGGGAAGGACTGGGGTGCAAGGAGAGGGAGTGACTTTGTTCAAGAGCAAGGCTGGAGCTTTTTACTGGCTGGAGAAGGGGGTTACAGCTCAGATGGCAGCTGGGCAAACATGAAAACAGAGCAAGCATCCTGGATGAGTCATCTAGAGAGAAGTGGGTGTGTGGGAAAAGGTGACTGTGGCCTTGATGTTGGGGTCAGGTGTCTGCCAGGGTGGACTGGGGGCGGTAAGCTGTGTTGGAGAGGGTTCTATGTGCTCAGTAGGCTGCACAGTCCTTCCCATGGGCTGGGCTGATTCACAAAGCTGAGCCAAGTTCAGAGGCTTAGGGCAAGCCCAGAGTCAGGATCTCATACCAGGGTGGGATAGAGAAGGAAGAGGCTGGAGCAGGGGGCTTGGGGAGGACAAAGGGACAGCCACATTCAGCTGGGTCCTAATTCCTGAAAAGAGTTGCCAGCAGCTGAAAGGACCCGAGGCTTTGTCATCTGGTAACGAAGACATGTTTGCCTTTGATCCCTGATGAAGCTGAAAGCATTCTCACTCTCTTAGGCTTGCTGGGCCATTAAAGTCTAAACCAGCATTTCTCAGCCTTCAAGTGCATTCAGACCACCGGGAATCTTGTTCAAATGCAGATTGTAATTCAGCAGATCTAGGGTCAGGCCTTGAAAGCCTGCATTTTTAGGAAGCTCTCAGTATATATGCTTGCTGGTATATATACCAGCATTATAGGCACTTGCTGATAGAAATGCAGGATCTTGGGCCCCACCCAGATCTACAGAATCAGAATCTGCAATTTCACAGGTTATGCAAGTGATTTGTAGTTACATTAAAGTCAAGAAACGCTCTTCGGAATCCAATGGCTTTCCAACTTGCTTGCACAATGGAATTGACTGAGGGACTCTCTCAGAGATTCAGATTTTCTGGGTCTAGGGGGCGGCTGGGGCATCAGGTTTTTAACACCTCCACAGGCCTGATTGAGAACAGTTATCTACGTAGTAGCTGCCCCTCCTGGTTCTAGGTAGATGGAAGCCAAATGTTCTCATCCAGCCCTGCACTCCCCAGCCAGGCTCTGTGGGGAATCTGTGGCTCAAAATAACCGGCAGGTTCAAAACCCCCAGTCCCAGCCTGTGCAGCAGTAATAACCCAAAATGTCTGGGTTTTGCCTTGGGTAGCCTTGGGTAGTTTTGTCTGGGTAGCCACATGCCTTGAGGAATAGAGACCCCAGGAAGTTGGGAGTGGGGAGTGGGGAGTGGGGAGGAATGTGTTGCCCACACATCTGCTCCTACCTGCACGGCGCATCTGAGACAGTGCCTCAGAGATGCCTGAGGTGGGAACCTGTTTCTCCTTTCCTGTTGACCAGTATGCCAGGGTTGGTCCCAAGCAGCAGTGCCTGCCAGGGGTGACCAGTCATCACTCCTACACTGGGGGAGCAGACACTAGCTATGGACCTCCGCACAGCCCTTCACCCACCCACTGGACTATACTGGTTCTGGAAATGGCAGCAAGCACTGCCAGGCTACAGACTCCCTGTGTGGGTCAGGGATGGTGGGCTTGTGCCAGGTGCACTGGGGTTACCTAGGGCAGGTAGGGGATATCAGTGCCGGAAACATCAATGCTGGGCTCAGGGCCTCATGGCTGACACTTGGTGGCTGTCCATGGGGTGAGGTCACATGGTTGGCCAGTCTCCAGCTATGCTGGTTTTGAAGGAGGCACAAGGTAGACCCTGGGACTATGTCCCTGTAAACAAAGATAGACAGATGGTGGCAATAGGGATGGACATGCAGACAGGCAGAGTGGAGAGGCAGAGGATGACCAGGGTCCCGGCACCCTAGCTGGGGTTGGGGAAGTCCTGTGACTGGGGCAGGAGACTCCTCTCCAGCTCACTTTGACTCAAGGCAGCCCCACTCGGGATGACATGTTTCTTCTACTCGGTTCTGTGGGACACTGCCACCACGGCGTAAGGCCTACAAGTAAGGCTCAATGTCATGTGCTGCCTTGATACCTGGTAAAATATGGGAGGCATCATTGCAAGTTCCCTCTCCACTCTGCTCCTGCAGATGAGGTCCCCCAGCCAAACAACCATCCTCATCAAGGGGACCAGACACAGCTCCTGCTTACCTGAGGACAGGTATCAATGCCCTACCAGCTCATGGAATTATTCAAATAGCTAGTGGCATCTTCCTGCGAGAACCAGGGAGCACCCCGCCCTCCTGACACTACTGGTCTGCCTCCCAAAGCTGATTCCTGCTGTTCAGTCTCCCTGTGACCCTGCATGGCATGCAGTGGCCTCCTCAGGCTGTGAGCACACGTGACTCATCAACTGCTGTTGAGCTCATCTGTCCAGTACTGAGTGTTGGCCATCCTCATAACCACTGGCTGGGAATCCACCCCTTCTGGTGAGGCAAACAGGAGGTGATTAAAGTACTTATTTATTCTGAGGGATAGAGGGAGAGAGAGCATGCGTGCATGCAAGCAGGGGAGGGGCAGAAAGGGAGAATCCTAAGCAGGCTCCATGCTGTCAGTTTGGAGCCCGACATGGGGCTCGATCTCAGGAACCGTAAGATCATGACCTGAGCTGAAATCAAGAATCGGATGCTTAAACCAACTGAGCTACTCAGGCGCCCCTAGCCATATTTTAAAATAAAGTCCAAAGTTTATTAGGATCCCAGTGTTCCTCCCTAACAGACTTAGACTCCCTTAGATTTTTAACTCCAATTACTGTCCCCCATCTGAATTTCCACATCATTGCAGTTCCTAACCCCTCCCCCCCAAAATGAGTGCTTATTATTATTTTTATCTACATACTGACAACTTATTTTCTTAGCATTATTTCTTGCATCCCATGCTTTCTGGCTACATTTTCGTCTTACAGAATGACATCTATGCCATGATCTGTCATCAAAATTAAGTCACCTCTAAGTGTGGGAGAGACACTGCTAATAATTACACCAGGCCACAGGTATAAACTGGGGCTGTCTTAAGCAAACTGAGCCAGTGGGCAGGGATCCCGATGCCTTCTGAGGGTGCTATTTACAGAGCAGTTGCACTCCAGTGTAGCACCTTGGTCAGGCCGTAGACCTCATCTCCTGTCTGTGTAGACATCATGATCCCAGTCCTGAAGGTACTGCTTCTGGAAAGACTGAGTGAGGAGGTTGGCAAATTCTTTTCCCCAAAAGAAATGACAGAGCAGGAAAAAAATTAAAACATAAAAAACCTAACCATTTAATACTTCTAGAAATGAACCAAAGATAAAACATAAGAAGAAGCATTTATTCAAGAAATTCTACTGAACCTCAGGAAGAAGAGTGTGAGTCTATGGCATTTTAGCCTGGGTCTGTTTCCATCACCCCCACCCAGTTCCCTAGTGACTGAAGTTTTCCCAAGGTAGAGTAGGCCATGAAGTCTGAAACATCCCATGTCTGGGAATGTTGTTGAAAATAGTAATTCCAAAATCTCAGCTAGCCTGAGGTTGTGATACAAGTTGCGGGGGGGTGGGTGGGGAGCAACAGACCTACAGATCAGACAGATATTGCAAGAGAGCTCTGGCTCAGGACATCATGAGAGTGGATAAAGCAGTGCTTGAGGGAAATTTATAGCTACAATGACTATTAGAAAAGAAGGATCTCAAATCAATTACTTAAGCTTCCACTTTAAGAAACTAGAAAAAGAAGAACAAACTAAACTCAAAGTAAGCAAAAAGACGAAAATAATAAATATTAGAATAGAAATCCATGAAACAGAAAACAGAAAAAAAGACAAAAGCAATGATATTAAGAGTTGGTTCTTTGAAAAGATTGACAAAATTGATAAACTTTTAGCTTGACTTGCAAACAAAAAAGAATACACAAATTACTAAACTCAAGAACAAAAGAGGGGATGTCACTAACGAATACAGGGAAATACTATCAACATCTTTATGCTAATGAATGAGACAACTTGAATGAAATGAATAAAGCCTTAGATAGACATAAATTACTAAAGCTGACATAAGAAGAAGTAGAAAGTTTGAATAGATCTATAGTAAAGAAATTGAATTAGTAATTTAAAAACCTTCTCACAAAGAAAAGTCCAGTTCTGGATGGCTTTAATGGCAAATTCTTTCCAACATTTAAAGAGTAATGTCAACCCTACACAAACTCTTGCAGAAAAATAGAAAAGGGGGAGGAAATACCTCCCAAATCATGCTGAAACCTACATTAATCTGATACCAAAGCCAGACAAAGCCATCACAAGAAAACTACAGACAACTATTCCTCAAAAATTTATGCAAACGATCCTAGTAAACTGAGTCTGGCAACATATAAAAAGGATTATACACCATTAGCATGCGGGATTTATATCAAGAATGCAAGGTTGATGTATTACTGTAATATGCCATATTTACAGAATAAAGGATGAAACCACATAAATATCTCAATAGATATAGAATAGGCATTTGACAAAACCTGACATTCATGGTAAAAAAATGTTTTTTCAACAAACTAGCAGTAGAAAAAAGCTTTCTCACATTAGTAAAGGTCATTTACAAAAAGTCTATAGCTACCATTATCCATAATGGTGAAAACTTGAAAGCTCTCCTCCTAAGATTGGAAACAAAGCAAGGAAGTCCACTCTCACCACTTTTTTTTTTTTAACATTTATTCATTTTTGAGAGACACAGAGAGAGCGTGAATGCGGGAAGGGCAGAGAAAGAGGAAGACACAGAATCTGAAGCAGGATCCAAGCTCTGAGCTGTCAGCACAGAGCCTGACGCGGGGCTCAAACTCACCAACTGTGAGATCATGACCCGAGCCGATGTCGGACACTTAACCGACTGAGCCACCCAGGTGCCCCAACTCTCACCACTTCTATTTCATGTTGTACTAGAGGTTCTAGCCAGTGCAGTCAGGTAAGAGAAAAAAAAAGGCATTCAGATTGAAAATGAAGTAAAACTATTTGCAGACAACATGACCCTGTATTTAAGAATCCTGGGGAATTCACATACAATAAAACTACTAGACTTAACAGGTTGCAGGGTATAAGACTAATACAGAAAATTCTATTGTATTTCCAGCAATGAACAACGCAGAAATAAGATTAAGGTAACTATTTCATTCACTATGGCATCAAAAAGAATAAAATACTTAGGAATAAATTTAACAAAAGAAGGGTGAGACTTGTATACTGAAAGCTATAAAATATTGCTAATAGGAACTAAAGAGGACCTAAATAAATGGAGAGGCATTCCATGTTCATGGATTGGAAGACTCAATATTGTTGCTTGTTGGATTCGATGCAACACCTATCAAAATCACAGTAGGCTTTTTCTTGGCAGAAATGGGCAAATCGTAAAATTCACATAAAAATTTACATGGTCTTTACAAAGACCCAGAATAACCAAAATGACCTTGAGAAAGAAGAACAAAGCAGGAGGCCTTATATTTTCTGATTTCGAAACTTACAAAGTTACAGTAATCAAGACATTGTCCTATTGGTGTAAGGTTGGACATACAGCTCCACAGAATGGAATTGAGACTCCAGAGAGAAACTCTTGTATTTGTGGGCAATTTATTTTTGACCAAAGGTAATACAATGGGAAAAAGACAGTCTTCAATAAGTTGTGCTGGCACAAGTGGATATCCACAGACAAAAATGATAGACCATTATCTCACACAAAACACAAAAATTAACTCAAAATGGATCATGGGCATAGATGTAAGAGATAAAACTATATATTATATATACTATATAGAGTTATATAAGTGGTATGTAACTATATACTATACAACTTTTAGAGGAAATCATAGGAGAAAGTCTTTATTGACCTTAGGGTTAAGCAAAGATTCTTAGATACAGCACCAAAATCATGATCCAAAAAAGAAAACAAATTGATGGAATGAACTTCTCCAAATTTAAAAACTTTTGCACTTCAAAAGACACCATTAAGAAACTGAAAAGACAAACCACAGATGGGAGAAATCACTTGCAAATTTAGTAAGTACTTGGATCTGTAAAATAAAGAATAACAACTCAGTAAAAAGACAAATAACTCAATTTAAAATATAGGCAAAGATTCAAATAGATATTTCACTGAAGAAGATATTCAAATGGCTAATAAGCACATGAAAATATGCCCAATATCATTAGTCTTTAGAGAAGGCAAATTAAAACCACAATGAGATATCCCTTCACACCCACTAGAATGACTATAATTAAAAAGACAGATAATAACAAGTGTTGATGAAGATGTGAAGAAATCAGAGCCCTTGTGCATTGCTGGGGGGAAAGGAGATGGTGGAGACATTTTGGCAACAGTTTGGCAGTTTCTTCAACAACATAAATTTGGGGTGCCTGGGTGGCTCAGTCGGTTAAGCATCTGACTCTTGGTTTTGGCTCAGGTCATGATCTCACAGTTTGTGGGATCAGGCCCCGTGTCAGGCTCTGTGCTGACAGCACAGAACCTGTTTGCGATTCTCTTTCTCCCTCTCTCTCTACTCTCCCCTGCTCATGCTCTCTCTCTCTCTCAAAATAAGTAAAGTTAAAATAAACAAAAAATTCATCATAAATTTACTACACAGACTAGCAATTCTACTCCTATGTATCCACCCAAGAGAATAAAGACATAGGTCTGCATGAAGACATGTAAATGTTCACAGCAGCATTATTCATTATAGCCAAAAACATACAAACAATTCAAATGTCCATCAACTGCTGAATAGCCAAACCACAATGCCATGCAATGGAATATTACTCACGGATAAAAAGGAACAGACTACTGATAGATGCTGCCACATGATGAATCTCACAAACATGCTAAGTGAAAGAAGTCGGACGTGAAAGACTACATATCGTATGATCACATTGACGTGAGACGTTCACGTAAGGCAAGCGTATAAAGACAGAAGGCAGATTTGTGGTTGCGTGGGGCAACAGCGGGTGACTATAAATGGGCATGAGAGATTTCTGGGGGGGGCAACGGAAATTCCGTAAAATTGAATTGTGGTGATGGTTGCACGGCTAAGTTTATTAAAAATCACTGAAGTGTACAACTTGAATAGGTGAATGTTACAGCATGTGAATTATACCTGAACGAAGCTGGGTTTTTTTGTTTTGTTTTGTTTTGTTTTTAAAGCCCTAGCCCCGGGCACCGGTGGCAGGCATCCCCTAGAGCTCACTGCTTCTCATGAATCCCTCTCATTTTCTGGCTCCTGGGATTTCTCTTTCTTTCTTGGATTTTAAAGAGGTTTTAGGTCCTTTTTTATCTAGGATGGGTGGGCACATCGGCTCAGTCAGCCATACTGCCGAGGCTGACCACACTGTTGGTATTTGCTTTCATGGGATTCTGGCACTTTCTGCTCCCTAAGGAGGGGGCTGTGTATTCCCCTCAGTGAAGCAAATGGAAGAAATAAAAAACTGGCTGGGTGGAGGGATGTTCTGGCCTTGGGTGTGACTTCTGCCGTGGGGCCCAGCTCCCATGACCCTCCTCTAGGACACAGGATGCGTTAGGTGGGGGCCAAGCCACACAAATGCCCGTCCTGCTCTTTCTCTGATTACCAGGAAGTCCTAGCTGGGTCCCAGGCTCAGAACTTAACTTGCAAGCCCTGAAGTGGAAGGAGGATCAGACATCACAGCACTCCCGGGACACTGCTGAAGGGCCAGCTGGGGAAGGAGTCAGGGTGGACACTGAGAATTCCCCACCACCTACTCCCTGTGAGTTCCATTAGAGCAGGGTACCCGTGGTCCTCCTCTCTGCAGAATCACAGTGCCCAGCCAGGCTGCAGTTCAGTAAATATTTCTGAAATAAATGGATGAAAGTGGAAAAGTGCCCCCAGCAGTGAGAACCCACCTCCTTCTGGCGTGTGGGCTTCTTGTTCTCACTGACTGTCCTTCCCACTCCCCAGGGGGATGCAAGGCCCACACAGATCTTCCAAGCTCCGTATATTGTACATGCCCGACGAGCAGACTTGGTTTAAGTCCACAAATCCTTTAATTACCACTGCTACTTCTGGCTTGGTTCTGGGAAGGAACTAATTCGAACAGCGATCGTTCGACCTGAAATATTATGAATGTAATTTCATTATTTGGTCTACCCAGGTCTCAGGCAAGGGGGTTACAAGAACTGGTTTCATTCCTATGGGAATGGCGATTTCTCACCCACTTCTGTGACTGACAACCCACAGGCCACTCGCCCTGTGGTGCCAAAGTCACCTGCCCCCGCCTGGGCCCTGACCGAGCGTCCCACACCTGCTCATGGCAGGTGTGAGCATCAGCGTGCACTCAAAGCAGCCAGCCCCAACCTTTCCCACATGAAAGTGTTTCCCATGAGAGCTGACAGCCCAAAGCACACACACCTGTACCCCATGGTTGTGCGTGCACACGGTTATTCACACAATTGTAGACGAGAGCCAGACACCCACACAACATTCACAGAGGTCCCATCCCTCCACCCACACACGCGTATGCACAGACCAGAACAAGTCTGCAGCACACAGGAATGGTGCACACCCCAAACATGGCAGTGTGGTGCGGGCCCCCAGCCTGGCCTTCAACACTGTGTCTCAGCTGAGTGGCTGTCAGAGTCACCAATAAGACCCTGCATCTTTGGGATCTAGTTTAAGGCACTGCCATTTCCTGGCTGTGTAACCTTGGGCCAATGACTCCACCTCTCTGTGCCTCGGTTTCCCTATCTGTTAAAATAGAGACCTGGTGCTATGAGGCTTTGGTGAAAGGGTATTGGCAAAGCACATAGAGTGCAGTGCCTGGTAGACAGCAGGTGCTCAGCACTCATATACCGTCATCACTGCTCAGACCACACTCCCTGGATGCTATCAGGATTCTCCCGAACTCTCTGGTCCCACTCACAGCCCTGGTGGCATCATCCCTGACGTGGGTGGAGGCAGGAGGGAAGGGAAGTGCAAAGCGTCCCATGCTGGGCTAGCCTTGGTCCCTCCCACAGGAGACTTTTGACAGATTGTGACTACTGCAGACAGTATCCCCAGTGGGAAACAAAGAAGGCCAGCATGGCCATCCCTGGCATCACTGTGAGAAACAGGATATCCCTTTTAACCCAAACCCACCCCAGTGGGTGCCCGCAGCCCACTCCCAGCCCTTTGGTAGGCCCACCCTTGCAAGAAGATCTGTCCAGAAATGATCCTTTACTCACAGCAATTTGCTGGTGTTAGTGGTAAAAATATCTGCATATGAGTAATTGTGTGCGAATGAAGGAAGGTTTTTAGTGTGTGCCTCCCCAGGCCCCTACTCCTGGCCCTTGTCTCCCCCACACCTCTGCCGACTCATCCCCCAGTCCCCGTGCTGAAGTCATGAACAGTTATCTGGCAGGGCTCCTGGCCCCTGAACCAGACAAGGGCCCTTGGACATACCCAGACAAACTATCCATGACTTGCTTAGGGTTTGGCTTCATGTAAGTCTCCCAGGGCAGGAAATAGTTAACCAATTCCCTCCCCACCGGGAAGACCCACCGCCTCTCTGTCCTGGGGGGCGGGGGTTGCACAGGGAGGGCAAGAGGGGGCAGTTCTCAGCCTGAGGGAGGTATGGGATATGGGACAGACCCTCTCCTTCCCATCCATCCAGCCGACAGGAGGTACCAAGCATGAACTATTATCCGACCCTGAAACAGTCTTCTAAACTTCAAAACTTTGAGCTGCCACTTAAAAATCAGGAGAATTCACAGAAATATGGTACAGGCTCCTAGCTTCTTTGGAAAAAATAAAATAAGAGGGTCTGGGCACTCTGGGCTCACACTGCCCAGAACTCAGCTGGAGCTGAGTGGTGGCCCAGTTCCCTAGTCTCCCCTCCCTGGATGCATTTTCTGATGGACCTAGTGACCCCACACAGTTTTCAGTGACATCCCACCTCATCCTTTCTCTCCCCATCTCCCTCTCTCGGGAGGCAGGCCAGACCCTGAGGGCGAAGGTCGAATGCATTCACAAATGTCTGTAGGTTTCTCCTTCCCAGGATGAGCCACGCGTGGACATGCGACCAAAATGTGGTGAAGGGTACACTGACCACTCCCTCGGTCCAACCCAGGTTGAGAACCACCTGGGCTGAGAACCACTGTCCAGGGACTGGACGCTTGACCTGCTCTGGGTACAACCAAGCTGGGGGCAGCGGGGCTTGCATGGGGGCCCGTCTACTCTATAGATGGTCTTCAGAACGTCTGTGGAGGGCTGGAAAATGCCATGGCCAGGACCGAGGGCTTGGTGAGAAGCAGCCCTCAGTGTCCCGTCTGGACCCCAGACCATGAGAATGGGAAGACCGCCCCAGGTGCTTCTCACCCCTCCGTTAGGAGCCATTGGCTGTGCAGGGGCTCCAGGACCTCAGCTATCGGGGGCAACAGAACCCATTAAGCTAGTTTTCCCATCTAAACAAAACATTTTATTTTATTTTATTTTGTTTTATTTTATTTTATTTTATTAATGATTGTATAGTATTTCATGTAATTATTTATTTTAATATGAAATTTATTGTCAAATTGGTTTCCATACAACACCCAGTGCTCATCCCAAAAGGTGCCCTCCTCAATAGAATTGTCCATTGAGCTCCACCATGATTCAAGTCAAAACTTCAGAGCCACAAATCCCCGAAATAAGCTTTATCATGAAAACATCAGCAGAGAGGTAACAGTGAGCTTGTGGCTTAGATGGGGTCTGCCTGAGCTCCTGACTTCCTGCAAATACTTCAGGAGGGAAAAGACACACGTTGACCCTCAGGCCACCAGGAAGGTGTCACCATAAGCAGGAGGGGCCAGCAGGCGGGGTCCCGGTGAGAGCCCCACCGAGGCCTGACCCAAGGCATGCGGGGCCCCAGCCCACACCCACAGTGTCCCTGACGGGCTCACTTCACTGTGGACCCGCATCGGCCTTCAGAAGCAACTCCCCGGTGGTTCTGTTGTCATAACTACCACCATGACCTTTTCAGGGTTTAAAAAGCCAAGAACCACCCAGTGGCCATGGAGAAGGACAGCAACCATAGCAACAGCCCTGTCCTTGCACCCTTCTCTGGCACAGAATCACTTCTCTGCTGCCCACACTAGCAAGGCAGGACTTCAGAAAGGTGAGAGGGACTCCATAAGCACACATTAGGACCCCACTGGACCCTTCCCCACATTGGCAGGGAGTGCAACGTTCAGATTCCCTGAATCTGAATCTGAGGGGGTCCTGAGCACCCCCTCTCCCGCCATAGCCCCAAGCCCCCAGGCCAAATGTGGCTGAGAGGGAAGCAAGCCAGGCAGAGGGGGCCACCCCTCGGGATTGGAGTTCTGCTCTCCTGGAAGAACCCCTGAGTTGAGTGGGGGGTTTGGCTCTGATGTCAGGCGGCCCCCACTAAAGATGCCTGGTTGGTGAATGGGGTCAGGGGTGGGGGGGTGATGGGGCACACAAGGAGGGAGAGGAAGTTCAGTCCTGGGAGTAACCCCCCCGCTGACACCCTGGGTTAATCCTCCTGGGGCTCAACGTTGGCCCAGGTGCAGTCACAGCGTCCCAGACCAAATGTGATGCTGGGGCATATCACATACAGATCTTGACCCCCTCCTCCCCTCCCCGCTGGGTCCCTCCAATTCATTCTGGGCCGGGCAGAGTGGGAAAAGGGTCACCCCACACCTGAGCCCCGCTCTGGGCCCGCCAAGCCATGACTCACGTCGCAGGTGAACAGAGCCTGATTCACCCCTCCAAGTAGGGGGCCTAGGGGAACAATCCGGTGCTGTGGACACGCAACCTGAAACCGGGGCTTCCGGGAGCCGGCTTGAGCATCGGAACTGGCGGCCCCGCACGGCCCCCGCCCAGGCCCAGACACAATAGGAGACCCAGTTTCCCAGCTGGACTGTAATTTCAGAAGGTGGCTTTGTGTGGGCTTTGTTACCCAAGCCACCAGAGGAGCCCTGGGGCTGGGGCTGCCGCTGGGTGTTAGCAAGAAATGCACTTTGAAGAAACGGCAGAAAAACATCAGAAGATACAAGAAATGCAGACCACGACACCAACTAGTAGCAACGGGCAAGGAAGGCAGAGTGAGCTGGGGAGGGGCTTTGCAACCAGCTAAATCTGGGTTTGAATCCTGGCTCGGGCCACTCTGGCCACAGGACTCTGGGCAACCACCTTACCCTCTGTTGAGTCTGAGCTGAGGACAATCATGCCTGCCTCACAGGCGGAGGAACAAGCAAAGGCACTGGGGACGGTGCCAGGCGCCAATAAACGGTAACTATCACCACGTTTCATGCACACTGAAGCTTAATTACGTTGTCTCATTTAAAAAATTATCATCATACACGCACGTGGAGCTCTGTAGCTTTCAAAGCCATGTTTGTCCATTACTTCATTAGATCCACACAATGATCCTGTCTTCTATTTTTAGCGTTTTCCTTTAGTTCCTATAAAACCTAAGTCTTGCTCTTATTGGATACGATTGTCCCAATTTTCCGTTCAGCTCTCCTTTTTAATTTCCCCACCCCTAGGAACCTTTAGCATAACAATTCTGGGACCACTTTCTATTAATATCAATTTTCAGATTACGGCGATAGGATGTCTGTTTCCTAATTTAATTAGGTGATTCCTGTTATTAGTTCCTACAGGCTCATTATTTTTCATTTAGCATATTTTAACGCACCAAAGGAAAGTGAGGTTCTGGCTGGAGACCCCCAGGGTGTCTTCTGCAGGGAGGGGAGGAAATGTTTGAGGCCCAGTCAGAGAAGCAGATGCTGGGGAGCTGTGGGCCGGGGGGTGCCACTGGGGATGCCCCAGCCTCAGTGTGAGAGGGTGGGGACAGAGAAGGTCTCCCTGTAGAGACTGGGCCTACATGGCCTCCCAGGGAGGGCAGGAGGGAGGGTCTGTCATGAAGCCCCACCTCCAAAAGCAGATTCCGGACTCAGCTCCAAAGCCAGCACTCCGGGGCCCACCAAATCAGTGGGCTCCAGGTGGCCACACTCGAGGGCTGTGTGTCCTAATACCATACCCCCTTTTCCAGCAGGACCTATGTCTGTCCCTCCATCAGTATTGCCCTCTGCACATCTACAAGGCACCCTTCACCCCGGAGTCTAAGTCAGCACTACCCCAGAATTAGCACAGAACAAAGTGTGAGTAGTAACCCCGAAATATGCAGACTCTGCCTCAGTGCACCCGCCCCATCAAGGTGGGCTCAGCCATCACGTCCTTGGGCTTCTGGCCACTTGGGTCTCCAATCCTGCAATTGTTGAGCCCACGGGTTTCCTTCCCCTGCCGACACAGCGATGACTGGGCTGCCCGGCTCACTGCCCACCCCACGGCACCAGAAGGAACCCCACAGAGCTGCCCTGGAGCTTACAAGGAAAAGGGGGGGCCCAAAAAGTCCAAGGGTGATGCTTGTAAGGAGCACTGTTACCAGGATCCTGACCCCCAGCCTTGACTTTGACCCCAATGCATTCTGTGCCGAGGAGAGGGAACTCCGAAGAATGGGAAACTCAGAGGGTGGTTTTACCTAGAGTAAAATTTTCTTTGCTGTGGTCACAGAAAAGCAAGGTGAGGGAGGGCGAGGCGGCCCTCATGAGCCTTCGGCGGTGTTTGGTAAGAGAGTTTGAACATGCTGCAGGTGCATTGTTCAGAAACACCGGGTTCTGAGAGTCCCAGCCCTGCTGATTTTGCAATGATATATTGCCAGCTACTTAACAGGATGGATCACTGCAATTACATGTCACTTCTGATATTCACAGTCACAACAAGGATGTGTCAGCCTCGCAAGGTTTGTGGAAAATATATATGATGTTCCGCAATGCCGTTAGAAAATGGTTTCAGGAAACAGACTCGAGAGGATTCCAATAAAACCCACCTGCCCGGGGAAAGCAGATGGTTCCAGGAAGCTGGAGGGGCTGCCGGCTCCCATGGCCCGGAAGGAGCATAGCTCAGACACCCTGGCTCCAGCAGGCTGCCCCTCCCCTGAGACCAGCCTGGCCCAGGTGCCAGGGCAGAGGCGGGGCAGCCGCCATACCTCTGCTTGCCCCATCAGCCTCACAGTGGGGAGTTTCTGAGAGCCCCTCAGCAGTTACTCCTGTGGCCTTGACCCACCCGGGGTGTTCTCAGGGCTCCGAGGGGACATACCTGGACAAAGAGTTGCTGTAGAAACAAGACAAACAAGACAAGTATCTGGCACAGGCAGGGCTGTGCGTCCCTGGTAACCATGGGACCAAGAGTGAAGGCCACACTCTCTCCAGCCAACACAGCCCCGCCTCCAGGGAACAAAAACAGGAGCCCTGGAGTCGGTCGGGCCCATGGGCGTGGGAATTCTGGCGCTGCTGATTTCTAGCGGTAAGAGACTAGGCAAGATGGCTCAGCACCGTGTGCTCTGGAGAGAGACCCCGGCTCCAGGACAGTCTCACTACTCTCTGCTTGTAGGTCAGCATGTGGTCACCTCTTAACAACCACAGTTCCCCTCCTCCAGGCAGCCCTCCTGGCTCTTCCAGCCATTACTGCCCTCAGGTGTCTGAGACCAAAGGAGCGAAGTGTGCGTTCTGAGAGCAGAGATGCAGGTGGAGGAGGGATGGGGTTGGCGGGGGGGGGGGGGGGGGGGGGCGGGGGGGAAGGGGGATGGATTGCTGGTTCTCGTCCCCTGCGGCCTGTGTGTCTGGAATCCAGAGCAACTCCACCCAGCAACTCAGATGCCCCTGCCCAAGACAAAACGTGTGGTCTCTGGCCCCCTGCCCCAAACTGCTCCCCATCTGGCGTGTCCTGCCTCGGTAAGTGGTACCCCCGTCTCGATCTGCCAGAGCCAGAGGCATCTTGAACTGAGACAACAGCCCCCCTCACCCTCATCACCATCCCCCCTGTGTACTTGCCCCAACACCCCGAATCTACCCTCTCCAGTCCCTGCCCTCTCTCCCACACCACTCTGTGGTTCCTCGAACTCTCTTCCCCTCCCCTGCTCCTGCCCACAGCTCCAAACACGCAGCCATTAAAGTGAGCCTTCTAACAGCCGCCCCCACTTCAGGATCCCCGGGGCTCCCCGCAGCCTGCAGCAAAGGCTCGCTCCTCTGAGATGCTCCAAAAAAGGGCTTACGGGCCCCGGGACTGGCCATGTCTGCAGTACTAGTCTGGATCCCCGGGTCACACTCCTGCCCCTAATCCACCAGGAGTTCCTCCCATGCCAAATTCCCTCATGCCTCCAAATCTTCATCCAGGTTCTCTCTCCGCCCAGGCTCTGCTCTGGGCCCAGAGCAGACAATATGGAGCATCACAGCTGTTAGGACGGCAGCAGGTGCAGTGGCGACAGCCTGCTGTCTAAGGACAAATCCTGGCTCTGAACCCCAAGGCTGTGTGGCCTCAGGCATGGCTCTCAACCTCTCTTATCTCAGTAGTCTCATCTGTCAGATGGTGTAATAGTACTTAACTCCTGGGGTTTTGAAAGTATTCAGTGAGTACTAAACACACGTAAGGTGCCTGAGAGTGGCACTGCGAGTGGCAGCAATGCCGTTGTGTGTCCACACAAGCGGCCGCTCGGCACTGCACCTGTAAATGGGAATAATCAGTCATTATGAGAATTATACGTATTAATACCTGTAAAGTGCTTGACACAAGCTCTGGCACATGGTAAAAGCCTGGTCAATGTTTGTTATTATTACCATCCTTGGATGCCCTTGTGCTGTGGAAGGAATGCCCCGGGGGCAGGTTATTGTAGACCAGGAAGTCACCAGGGGCTGTCCAGTCCCTTTGTCTGCACTCGGGGCCCCTGAGCAGGAAGGGACCCCTGCTGTCACTGTAGCTGCCTCCCCCTTTGACACCCCAGCATCAGCCCAGTCCCCAGCTCCACCACCCACACCTCCACGGCTTCAGGAAAGAAAAGAGCTACTTCCCTGAAACATGGGGTGGCCCTGCCTTAAGAAAACTCACTCTAGAAACCAAACATCAAAAAAATGAAAGAACTCGTAGTGTGTTAACAACAGAATCTGTATCAGAAGGTCAAGTTTTGAATTTTTTTTCTTTACCAATGAATAAACCAATCAATCCACCGTCACCCTGGCTTCCTGGGTCACTACCAACGACTCCCCTCGTCCCATTAAAACAAAATCCATCCCACTTAAAAGAATGAAGAAGGCATGATGAACTCAGAGCACTGCATTGTGTAGCCCCGGAAGAATGGATACATCTAGGTGCATCATCAGTGGCTAGTTGACATTGCAAAAGAGAGCCAGGCAGATATGCGCCTCCTGATGAAAGCACATATGACCACGTGGACATTCTTGCCGAAAAGAAAAGAAAGAATAGAAAAGAAAAGAAAAGAAAAGAAAAGAAAAGAAGCCTCTATCTGTTCAAGCTGCTAGGTTTACTTAATTTACAGGAAATGCAAACAACAGAAGACAACGACACCAAATGAGTAAAACCAACAAAAATCCCAACGGTGGGGGGCGCCTGGGTGGCTCAGTCGGTGGAGCGGCCGACTTCGGCTCAGGTCATGATCTCGCGGTCCGTGAGTTCGAGCCCCGCGTCGGGCTCTGTGCTGACAGCTCAGAGCCTGGAGCCTGTTTCGGATTCTGTGTCTCCCTCTCTCTGACCCTCCCCCGTTCATGCTCTGTCTCTCTCTGTCTCAAAAATAAATAAGCGTTAAAAAAAAAAAATTAAAAAAAAAATCCCAACGGTGGGAAACTCTGTAGGACCTGTGACCCAGTTTCCTCCAATAAATAGCAAGAGAAAAATCAAGATGAGGAGAGAATATTACAGATTGAAAGAGACTTGAAAGACTCATCCTCTGAGCTGCAGCGTGCGGGCTGTATCCGGATACTGGATAAAACAAAGTGGAAATAAAAGTATTTATAAGAGTTGGGATTCAACTTAGGAATTTGAACGCTGGATAGTAAAGAATTATTGAAAGTTTTAAAACAGAGTTCTTATCTCTTAAAGTGAGAAATATATCGTAACATTTCTGGCTGAATTGATACGGTACCGGCACAGGCTTCAAAAATCAGTCAGTTAAGCCTCTGACTTTGGCTCAGGTCATGATCTCGCGGTTTGTGAGTTCGAGCCCCCATGTCGCGTCGGGCTCTGTGCTCAGAACCCGGAGCCTGCTTTGGATTCTGTGTCTCCCTCCCTCCCTCTCTC
This sequence comes from Panthera tigris, assembly GCF_018350195.1. Lineage (NCBI taxonomy): Eukaryota > Metazoa > Chordata > Mammalia > Carnivora > Felidae > Panthera > Panthera tigris. Next base: position 19,523,162 of record NC_056674.1, read on the forward strand.
CCTCCCTCTTTCTCTTTCTTTCTCTCTCTCTCTCTCTCTCTCTCTCTCTCTCTCTCTCTCTCTCTCTCTCATTCTTCCTGTCCCTCCCCCACTTGTGCTCTGTCTCTCTCTCTCTCTCTCCTCTCAAAAATAAAGTGTAAAAAAAAATTAAAAAAAAAATCAGGACAGATGAGGATGTGGCCGTAGGTGCGGCAGCCTGACTGCATTTGGAGCATGCTGGTCCTGGGTGCGTGGAGCCATCGTACTATTCTCACCGACTCTGGGCGGTTCTAAACCCTCTGTAAGAAAAAGCCCATAAAGAGGGGCCCCTCATAAAATTTCAGTCTGCCCAGCCACACACGTGGAGTCTGTCTTCTGCCTCTCCAGGGCCAGCAGGCTGGGATGTGTTATTCCAGGTTCTGGCCTATTCTCTGAGTCTTCCGCCTACAGAAGGGGCAATTCTAGTCTCTTGAGTCAAGAAGCGAGTTTCCTGAGGCCTTGTGGCCTGGCAATGTTGGAGACTGGAAAATCATTTGGATAGGTGAATTCTCTGATGCACACCAAAATCTAATCTTACCCAACAGGTTAACCAGCAGCGATTCACGTTTCAAGAGGTTTGATCGATTTAAAATATAGCAAACATTTTGGAAAAATGGCTTGATTTACAAAAGTTGGCAAGCCCATATGATTCCATCGAGTGCACGAGTCAGGCGAGGTTTGCTGTCTGGTCCCTGAGAGCTTCAGATGCTATTAATACCTAATAACTCTGCAGGAGAAATCTGAACAACACCCGACTCCGAGGGGCCACAAGCAACTAAAGGCTCCTTTTCCCACTCTCAAGCTTATTTCTGGATCTTCACCTGCCGCCCCAACCCCTCTGCCCTCTGCCGTGGTCAACGCCACCAACAGTGGCTCCCAGACACTGCGTTCCCAGGGAAGTTTCTGCCACTGTGACAGCCAGTGTAGCCTATGTGGAATTTCTTCTGTAGATGGCATTCCCAATGGCCTTACCCAATCCGGATGGCAGGGAAGCCTCCTGACTTTGTACCTCCCACAGGCAGAAATCCACAGGGAGAAGGCTTGTCCAGGCTCTGGGGGCCACCCACCCATGCAACTGGATACATACACTTTGTAAGCACTGGTTTCCAACAGATAAATGTAATCAAGGTTTATATGCTCAGAGAAGCCAACAGGATGGGATTGTTTCACTTGAAAGATCAGAAGAAAATTGTAACTAATGTTGTGGAAAATTACTTTGATATTGCTTTCTTGGTACCGAATCACAATTAGGCTGCTGTGAGAAGTACAGGGAAAGAATAAATGAATAGTAACAAATCAACACAAACAGCCTGTGTCAGGAACACTTTGCTCAGGGAAAGTAACATAAGCATTACTTAAAGTTTTATGACTGCGTTTGATGTGATTTACGTAGAACGTCAAGGTTGCCTCTCACCCACCACGTGGCGAAAGTGGTCCAGCTCCATTTACAGCCAGAAGAACACGGCTCGAGCCCCAAGTGTGCTCTGTGCGCGGTCTGCCAGGCCCACGCTATCCCCACTGTAGGGGGACACTCCTCTGAGCTTCGTGTCATCCCACACACCCTGCCAGCCCGAGGCTCTCGGTTTCTCTACTGGCTCGTCACTCCACCCTGGATCCTAGCCGTCCTGTGGGCCCTGGCCCCACTGGTGATGGAAAAGATCCACATGCTCAGGGACAGCTGTGCAGGGCAAGGCCAGCTGGTGTGAGGGGCAAGAATCTGCCACTCACAGGACACACAAAGATCAAGCACTCCGATCTGACGGCCGGCTGCAACATGGCAGGACACACATCCCGGCCACCAGATCCCAACTCTACCCAGGAATATAGCATTTGTCCCAGCAGTGTACCATGGACGGGGGCATGGCCCTGCCCCAAAGGCACGCTCACGCCTTCCCTCCCGGGCTTGTCCCACAGAGCACAGACCCCGAACACAAAGACCCTCTGCCCATGTGTGTGCCCCAACCACACACGCACCAAGACAGGCACCAAAGATCCATGGGTCACCCCCAAGGATACACCATTTACCCCAAGCCATACTTGAGGACCCCTGTTCAGGACCTCATTTCTGCACAGATAACATACAACTGGGGATGCCAATCTCAGCTTGCCTGACCCATGGGGCCAGGTTCTGCCGACATAGGGCTGTCAGCCACTCTAAGGCTCAGGTGAGGCTGTGAGGTCCCCACAGAGGAGCCAGCTTGGTCACATGTCCTTGCTGCTTCAGAAGCCGGGGAGGAGCCAGACCACTTCTGACAGCCACTCCCTCACCCTCTGTGAGGCCCCAGCCCAGGTGTGAGTCAGTGACTTGCCTGCTGTCTCCTGGGGTCCCACTGCCCTGGCTGCCTCTAGTTGATGAAAGAATGAACTCATTGGCCTCCCCGACCGGGGCCTCTGGTAGCAGCTGCCAGGCCCAGGGCCCCTGCTCTAGTCTCCTTGTGCCCCTTCTGATTTTCTACCTGATGCCTATGGGCCTTCAATCTGTGCTTAGGAGGGGTGAGGCAGCCAGAGCTGAGGGTGGGGCTGGGGAAGGGCTGGGCACTGCTCTCCTATAGGGTGAGCCCTGCAGGCAAGAGTGGTGCAGGAATCTCTCTGCCTAAATCCACGGCCTCTACTCTTCCATATTGTCCTCGTCCTGGAACACATGGGTGTCTTCACAGACCTCCCTGCTAAAGGCCCCCAGGCCCACAGCTGAGAGACGAGTAAGGGCTGTGTCTGAGCAGCAGGCACCCTCCTAAGCTCCCCTCTCCACATTCTGCCTGCCTGAGGCTCCAGAACCATCCTTCCCCTTGTCTCCTCGCTGCACCCCACCTGTCCTCAGCAGACCTCTGTAAGTCATGAAGGGTGCTCCCCTCAGTGGCTCACGAGGGACGTGTGGGATGCAGGTGGGAGGTGGGGTAATCTCAGCTTCACAAAGGCAGGAGGGGCCCAGGCCAAGGGGCTGGATTCGAGGGGTTCCAGGGCTGGCAGAGAAACAGAGTCCCATGGGGGCCACAGGCTCAAGGAGAAGCCATTCACCCTCTGATGTCCCAGACAGTGTGGGAGAGGCCCCAAGAGATGGCAGAATCCTTTTTAAGCCTCAGCTTCACCGAAAGCAACAACTGGCTGAGAGACAGGCAGCCTGGCCCTCACTTCAAGAGGAGTGACCACAGGCTAGAGGCCAGAGGCCAGAGGCTGATGCCTGCCAGTAGAAGGCCAGGACCCCTCCTTTGCCTGCCGGGGACCTTCAGCACAGACTGGGCACCAGGGCAGCCGTGGAGGCCTGCACCGTGGACAGGAAAGCTGGGGCAAGTGGGCGGCGGGGCCGAGCGCAAGGGCTCACCTGGCACCTGCCGAGGGGAGAGCTCCGTGGGGTCCTGCAGGCTGATGAAGAGGAGGAGGCCTGCGGCTCCAAACAGCAGGATGGATGAGAACATGCAGGCCAGCCGCATCGTTCCGGCTCGTGGGGTCATCCGGGGCTTGCTTCGGGCTCACCTCTCGGGTGTGGGAGGTGCGTTCTTCCCTCATCATCCACACCAAGCGTCCATCAGGCCACAGTCTACAGGGCAGATGGGGAGAAAGATGGTCCATCACTGAGGCACAGGGCATCCTACGTGGGCTGAGGCCCCAGTCACTGCCTATGACCAAGCATGATCCCTGGATCCCTCCATCCCTTAGAATGTACTCAGGTATGTCCCTTGCATCCTTCAAGCCCAAAGAGGTTGAGGGAAGTCCAGTCACTACCTGTTGCTGGGACACCAGCTTCCCAGCAGGGTCTCCTGTATCTGCACCCCCAGAAAAATCATGGAGAGAGACACTCCCCGGCCTCTGCCTGGGGAAGCCCAGGCTGGAGCCCTGAGACCCAGAGCCTGTAATGGGCCCCGCACTGTCCAGGCTCTCTGAGCTTCCAACAGAGCAGGTGTGCTCCCTAGAAAGGGTCTACGCCCCTAGAAGAGGCAGCAATCTGGGCCTTTGTCCCTTATAACTGTCCAGGTGGACAGAGGAGCTCTTGGATCTCTCTGCCCTGGCTGCTCCCTGCAGGATGCTGGGGACAAGTGTCTCCACAGAGCGAGATACTTTGAGAAGGAGCCTCCCAGGCCCAGAGACTACCAGGGACAGAGACTCCCCCTCCTGGTTGCTCCCCTCACCAGCCAGAGCTGTGCCGCCCTGACCCACGGATGGGCTGGTAGGATGGAGACCCCACCGGATACTCCGTCACATCAGTGGGAACTGAAGCTTTGGCCCGATCACAGTTACTCCCACTATGAGGCCCTCTGGCCTGGAGCTGAGGCAGCCTGACTTGAACTTGACAGATCCCAGGCTCAGAGACCGGTGACAACATCCCTGTGACACCTGTTGCTCTGGCCACTGCAGACCCAGAGCATGCCCGGGTGACTTGCCCCTCCCCCTGGTTCCTCCTGAAGGGCACAGAAATACCAACCAGTGACTCCAAATGGGCCAAGCTTGTGGGTCAAGAGGGGGGCACCCCAAGGCCATTTGCTCATAGGAAGGATGTAAGTTCCTGCAGCAGGGGGAGGCATGGGTGGAGCAGGATAGGGGCCGGAGAGGGATCTGCACAGGAGGCCATGCTACATGGCATTCCAGAACTTCCCCTGTTGGTGGTGGAAGGTTGCTCTGTGCCCTCGTCTTTGCCCCTTCCTAAGTTCGGGCTTAGAGATACCACCCTCTTTCTACAAAAACAGGCTTGTAGGAAGCTTCCCCAGCCCTGGCACAGGGCAGTGCTCAGGGAGGTAGAGGCCAGGGGGACAGCTTCCAGCAGCCTCTGAGATCATAGTTGGGTGGTGGGGACCCCAGGCCAGATGTGCTGCTTGGCACAGGGTCATTTCCCTGCCGGGGGTCTTCTCAGGCACAGTAATTTGGTCAGGGAGCCCATTCTTGACCAGGCACCCAGGCGTTGGGGGAGGAAGCCCCAGCTATGGTCCCTCTGTGTCCTCATGCTCCTGGGGGGCAGGAGGCAGGAAGTGGTAAGAGGAGCCCTTCCCTCCCAGGCCCAGACAAAGATTCCCAAGGACTAGACTGTCCTCAGCAAAGCTCTGGTGCTGAAGAGTGTTAAATTGCAGGTTTGGGTTTCTCCCCTCTGCAGTCACTGTAATTATGTTTTCACTCAGTTAACTTTAATTAACCTGCCCCAGGCCTCTATGCATGGGGAACGCGCCTGAACGCCGGGCTCTCTGGGCTGTGCTGAGCAGGTGGTTCCCACGACCTCCCAGCTTTGATGTTTGGGAGGCAGCGCTGAGCAGGGCTCAGTTTTGTCTCTGGAGCTGGCTCCAGGGTTGAAGTTGGCCCTGACTTCCCTTCCAATGCCCCGCCCCCCCCCCGCCCCACCCCAAGAAAGACTGCTGCTTCCTGCCATTGCCAGGGACACCCACGGGGCTTACACAGGGTAAAAACAGGCAGCCACCTGTCCCCGAAGGTTCAGACCCTGGAGTCCCTCGTGGGGGCCTGTGGTTTCTCCCTCTACGGCTGCCCGGGATGGGTCCTGGGGACCTGGCCCATTGTCCTGCAGAGACACAGGTGCAGCCATGCAGGCCCAGGCCCCACTGAAGGGCAAGGTCACTCTCAACACTGCCCATAGGATGCCCCGTGTCCCAAGGTCTCCCAAGCCCTTCCCTTCGTAATGATAGGCACTGTGTGCCGGGACCACCCTGGCCAGCCCCAAGGTGTGGGAGAGGATGGGGGGAGACGGAGCTGCTCTCTCTGGCCCTCACTCTGGGCCCTCCTGCCCCAGAGAAGTTGGCTTAACCCCTGGGGGGGCCCATGCAGTCACAGAAAGGAGTCAGAAGAGTGGGAACAATGTCACACACACTGGTTCATCAAGGACAAGACCCTCGGATAGGGAGCAAGGGGAGCAGCTCAAGACCTTTCTGGAGCAGAGGCACACATATTAACACACACACACACACATATGCCACGGCACACACACTCCATCAACAGGCCCCAGCAAGGCCCCGGCTGTAAAGAAACTGCTGCAAAACCCTGATTATCCTGGCCGTGGTGGTGACACACTGCCTGCAGCCACACCAGCCTCCTGAGTCAGACAGACGTGGTCAGGAGACCAATCTGACCTAGGGTGAGGGAAAGAGAGGAAGGAGGGGAAAAAGAACGGCAAGTTTACGGCTAGGGCACAGGGCTACCTGGCAAAACTGTTAATAAAATGCCACCCAATCTCAACCCAAAGGCTCTATTTGATGGAAAAAAAAAGGGGGGGGGACTCAGAAGCACATGCGATCATCATTGCATTATTTATGGTCAATAGCACTGCACAAGTGACTACAAAAGAACTGGCCAGCCCCCTCTTCTCCCTAATTGTCACACTGTCACCATACAAGCCAGTACTGACTACCCCTGTCCCGCAGCAACGACCTGTCCTCATTTGTTCCTGAACCTACCCAAACCAAACCCACCACGTGGAACCAGGCCCCAGCAGCCCATGTGCGTGGAACCAGGATGAGGACCACATCTCTGCCCCCAAATCTGGGGAGAGGGGAAGAAAACCAGCCCCAGGACCTGCACCTTCACCATAGCCAGAGCATCAGGGACTCAAGTGTCTGATTTCAGAGACCCTCCCTTTTGTTGACCCCTCTACACCCGCCCCCCTCCAAGAGAACACAGCACCCTCTCTGTGAAGGGAGGGAAGCTGGTATCAGAGCCATGCATGGCTTTCCCTGGCCAGCCCTAAGCATCAGACCTCAGCCTTCCCCTTTGAGACCTTCCTCTCGGTGTTTGTTCTCACTGGAGACCACCTACCCAGCTAACTCCTTGCTCTGTGCAAATGGGAATCAAAAGGTTAGCATGCCTCCCTTCCTGGGTCGCTGGTTTGCAGTCTGGCTGGGTCTTCAATGCCCCAGGAGGGGGCCAACATCACAGAATCTGTAGGAACCTCCTTCCTTTACAGGTGGAGGGGAGCTAGGAGATCACCAGACACTTCAGAGAGTGTGCACATCTGATCCCCTACTGTTCCTGTGAGGGTCCTTGTCTTCAAAGTCACACGTTATTTTCAAGGCAATGGGAAGATGCTGGTCCAAAGGCTGCTCACCTCCCTCTCCTGGGAGTCCAGCTGCTGCCTGCGAAGTGGACCCTATGATCCGTCACAGGCTGGGGCCAGGCTGCCCAGGGCCCCGTAAACACATTCACAGGCCTCTGCTCGCATCTGGGACACACTGCATCGCACTCGGCTCCAATGACAAGTGGAAGACCCTCCCCTTCCTCCCTGCCTCTCTGCCAAGACCAACAGACAATAAGACAATTCAAATAACTGGGGGTGGAGTAGGGAGGAGTGAGGCAAGAAAAATAAACAGCCCACTCAGTTTCCAGAAGGTCCTGTGCTCACAATCCCTCGTTTTTCCGGTGGCTTTCTCTCCCTGAGGCCTGAATGGCATTGCCAATTTTTTACTGTAAGAAAAAAAAAATCCAATTAATCTTGTAAACACCTCCTGGGACACAGGTCAAGGCCAAGGATTCCTCCCATTTCCTTATTTATCTGATTTAAAAATTTGTCTCTTGGGAAAATTCACTTTAGGGCACAAGCAAGGACTTGGGAATTCAGCCAAAACACACGCACCTCCAGTGGCGACAGGCCGGCAGGCGGATGGACGGATGGCTCCAAGGACACGCTTGGCTGCGGCTGCTCCAAGGCCTGGATGCTTCCCCCAGTCACCCAGAGGACCCCCTCTGGCTGTGAGGACCCGCTCCCGTGCCCCACTGGAGACAGCCGGAGGCATCCGGCCATGTGCCCATGGGAGCACCCACTTGGTGTGTGGACCCCGGGCCCCAGAAAGTTCTCTGTCCAGTCAGTCTCCTCCTTGCACGGGCAGGAGCGAACAATGACGTCCCTCCCGGCTGAGGGCTCCAGGAGGAGCTGCTCATCGGGAGAGAGGCTGCTATGGCAACTTGAGGAGAATGGAGCCAGGCACTGCCGTCACCTTGAATCCGGCACCAAGCATTCCACCGGAGCGGCAGAGGGGGCTGTGCCTCCGCTCTGCCCCTGCCGAGGCTCCTGCGCTGGGGCTGACCTCCCGCCTCTCCTCCGCAGCCTCCTGGCCTCAGTAACTCATTTGCTCCTCACCGAAACGGAGCACACAGCCCAGTCCCCTGAGAACACCACCTCCATCTGTTTTGTCAGACGAGTTCTTCTGTGTGTGCGGCTCCTGCTTGCTTCTGAGATGGGGTTCTTCTTGATTTCAGCTCATTAAAATCCTGCAGCTAATTAAAACTGTTCTAACAGCAGCGGCGGCAGCGGCGGCAGCGGCGGCAGCAAACTCTGGGATGAGTCCCTCCAGTTTTTATGCGTAGGCATAAAGTTGCAATGCTCTGTGAGGGTGACGAATGGCTGCAAGTGCTCAGACTCTGGGGCGGGGCTGCAGACTCCAGCCCTGCTGGACACGGGAGAGCGCTGACCTAGGTCCTGAAATGCCCTAGGCCCAGCCTCAGCACACCCCAGCGCACAGGGCTGTACCCCACTCCTGGGGGAGGTAATTCACCCGCCAGAATCCTCCCCACTACAAGGCAGGGATTCTCTCCAATCCCCCATGATTTCTTCTGGGGGTAGGGGGAGAGGAAAGGGAGCCCTAAGGCGGAGGCCAAGGCATAAGTCGGGCTCAAACAGCCCCGAAGCCTTGTCCCCACAGACCCACTAGGAATGCTACCGCATGGCTTCCCACCACTGCTTACACAAAGAGCCTGAAGGGAAGCCTGCAAACACGCAGCTGCAGCGAGGGGGTCCTGAGAGCCCAGCCAAGGTGCCATAAGCTACAATGCCCTTGATTACTTTCAGGGGTAGGACCACACCATGGATGCAGTCTCTTGCCCAGGACTTCGGGGAATTTTATGAAGCAGGGTAGGGGATAGTAATTCAGTAGGTAGAGAAACTGAGTCCTACCCTGGCAGAATCTGGGATGGGGATTCAGCACCCCCAATCCTGTGAGCATGTGTACCTCAATTACAGCCCTTCTCCTACCACGTGGAGAGTGTTCACACACCTATCTCAGACCCTCAGAGCCCTGAGAGCAGCATCGAGGTCTCTCATCTTTGTATTCCCTGCACAGTGCCTGGCACAGGGAATGGGACCAACATAACCTGTGCCTCGTGTGACATGAGCATGGATTAACAGATGGAGGTGTCTGGGCCATCTGAAGAGAGGCACTCCATGAACCTGGAATTTCTAAAATGTCATGCATGTTTTAGGGAGCTGTGGGTTTGTTTTGATCAGGTATGGGTTAGAATTACGTCCAAAGAGTAGCCCAATCCTGTGAGAAAAGAGGCAAGGAAGTGAGCTCCGTTAGAGAGCCTGATGGAGCCTGGAAGCTCCCACATACCCAGCACACACTCAACACCAGGATGCCACTTCTGTATCCTCAGTTTGGTAGGGCAGATTTCAAATCACAGGGCTTGAAGACTAATACATTCGTGGAGGTAAATGTGGACTCTATCGCTATACACGCCCATGTATTAATGCATATTATATATGTACAAACAAATACACAAGTCATTTAGATGCCATAAAATGGATTACACTAGGAAACTCCCTACACAAAATTAAAGTTTGAATGTGTTGATCAAAAGTCAGTGAAGAGAGTGGGGGAAGATAGTGGAGAAGGAGGATCCTGAGTTCACCTCCACCTGTGGACACACCAAGGCAACACCTACATGTGTGACAGCTCACTCTGGAAACCTGAAGACTGGCCAAACAGATCTTCCTGAGCTAAAGACATAAAAAGAAGGCCAAAGAGATGAAGTTGGGAATGCAGCCCTCCATGTGGCAACCCATGAACAGGAGGGACAACACAGGCACAGAGTGAGAGGACCCAGCCCCACACCAGGCACCCCTGGCCCTGAGGATCTGCACAGGGAAGACGAGCCCCCACGATGTCTGGCTTTGAAAATCAGCAGGGCCTGCCTTCAGAAGAGCTGGAGCGTTATAGGGAAACCGAGTCTCTAGTCTTAAAGGGCCAATGCACTATATCATTGGGCCCGAGACCCAGCACAGAAGTAGCAGTTTAAAAAGTGCCTGGGGTATTCATGAAGGGGACTTATTGACTAATTTTAGGATGTATATTGGAGGGTTCAGGATATGTAGGAGTTTCCTCCAGGAATGGAAGTGCTGGCAGGTACTCTTTCTCTTGTCCTCCTTCTGCTTTGGCAGACTCTGGTGGGAGCCAGTTCTGACATTCTCCCTCTACCTTGCTAGCATCTTGCCCTGCCCCCAAATTTCCCTGCAGACTAGCCCCACTCAACCCAACCCACCAGCAGGTGCCCCTCCAAAGCGGCTCTCACACTGGGCAGCCCCAGCCAGGATCTGTGCCCTTCCAGAGTGACTATCACCTGCCACACCCAGCAGGCAGCTCTGGTCAGAACTGGCACACCTCCAGAGCAAATCCTGACCCAGGGAGTGGGGAATGAGCCCTACCAACCAGTGTGCACAGTAGCTCAGTTGGCTCTTTCAGCCCACTGCATGTGAGGCAAGCCCAGCCCACCAGTGTGCCTGCAGACAGTCAGACTGAAAACTGGCTCCACCCACCATTGCACCCTCAGCAGTCAGCCCAGTCACAACAGGAGGGTGCTCGCAGCCCACTTAGGGGAGCACCACATATATCCATATGTAACGAACAGAGAGTCAGACAAAGTGAGGAGACAGAGGTATATGATCCAAACACAAGAACAAGACAAAACCCTAGAAAACAAGCTAAACAGAACAGAGATAAGGAATCTATCTGATAAAGAATTCAAATTAATGGCCATAGGTACTCCCCAGACTTAAGAGAGGAGTGGAAGAACTCAGTAAGAGCTTTAACAAAGAGATAGAAAATATAAAAAAGAACCCGTCAGAGCTGAAAAATACAACAAGTGAAATGGAAAATTAACTAGAAGATTCAACAGCAGAACAGAGGATGCAGAAGAGCAGATCAGCGACCTAGAATTCAGGGTAGTAAAAAAAAACCAACTAAACTGAACAGTACAAAGAAAAAAAGATTTTTAAAAAATTAAAATAGGGTAAGGTACTTTTGTGACAACATCAAGCATAATAACATTCACATGACAGGGGTCCCAGATGGAGAAGAGAAAGAAAAAGAGGCACAAAACGTATTCAAAGAAATAATAACTGAAAACTTCCTTAAGCTGGGGAAGGAAACACACATCCAGGTCCAGGAATCACAGAAATCCCCAAACAAGATGAACCCAAGGAAGTCCACATCAAGATACATAATAATTAAAATGGCAAAAATTAAAGATAAAGAGAGAATCTTAAAAGCAGCAAAAGAAAACAAGATACCTACAAGGGAAGCCCCATAAGGCTATCAGCTGAATTTTCAGCAGAAACTTTGCAGGCCAGAAGCGAATGGCATGATACATTCCAAGTGTTGGAAGGAAGAGACCTATACCAAGGATATTCTACCCAGCAATGTTATCATTCAGAATGGAAAGAGAGATCATGTGTTTCCCAGCGAACAAAAGTTTGCTCACCTGGCCTATAAGAAATGCTAAAGGGAATTCTTCAGAAAGAAGAAAGAAAAGACCATAACTAGAAGCAAGAAAATTATGAAAGAAAAAAATTCACTGGTAAAAACAAACATATAGCAAAGATAATAGATCAATCACTTATAAAGCTAATATAAAGGTTAAAACACAAAAGTAGTAAAATCAATTATATATCTACAAAAATTAGTCAAGAGATACATAAAAGATGCAAAATATGACATCATATACATAAAATGTGGAGGGGAGAGTAAAAAAAATAGTGCTTTTATAATGTGTTTAAACTTAAATGACCATCAATTTAATATAAACTGCTATATACATAGGATGTTATAGATGAACCTCATAGTAACCACAAATCAAAAACCTATAATAGAGAAAGGGATTCAGGTATAACACTAAAAGTCATCAAACACAAGGGAAGACAGCAAGAGAACAAGAAAGGAACGGAGAACTACAAAAACAATCACAAAAATAATTAACAAATGACAACAAGCACCTACTATTAATAATTACTTTAAATGTAACTGGATTAAATGCTGCAATCAAAAGTCACAGGGTGATTGAATGTATAGAAAAGCAAACTCATCTATATGTTGCCTACAAGAGACTCATTTCAGACCTAAGACACATAGGGGATGAAAACTGAGGGGACTGAAACAGATATTCCATGAAAATGGAAGGAAGGAAGTCAGGAAGGAAGGAAGTCAGGAAGGAAGGAAGTCAGGAAGGAAGGAAGGAAGGAAGGAAGGAAGGAAGGAAGAAAGAAAGAAAGAAAGAAAGAAAGAAAGAAACAAGGAGGACGGGAGGAAGGAAGGAGAAGGAAGGAAGGAAGGAAGGAAGGAAGGAAGGAAGGAAGGAAGAAAGGAAGGAAGGAAGGAGAGGAAAAAAAGCTAGGTTAGCAATACTTAAGCAAAATAGACTTTAAAACAAAGACTGTAGCAAGAGACAAAGAAGGGCATTATATAATGGTAAAAGAATCAATCCAACAAGAGGATAAAACAATTGAAAATATCTATGTACCTAACACAGGAGCACCTAAATACATAAAGCAAATACTAACAGACATAAAGAGAGAAATTGACAGTAATACAATAATAGTAGGGGACTTTAACATCCCACTTACATCAATGGCTAGATCATCTAGACAGAAAATCAATAAGGAAACAGCAGTTTTGAATGACACATTAGACCAGATGGGCTTAACAGATATATACAGAATATTGCATCTAAAAACAGCAGAATACACATTCCTTTCAAGTGCACATAAAACATTTTTCCAGGATAGATCATATGTTAGGTCACAAAATAATTCTCAATAAATTTAAGATTGAAATCATATCAAGCATCTTTTCCAACCACAATGGTGTAAAACCAGAAATCAATTACAAAAAAAAAATTGGGAAAAACACAAACATGTGGAGGCTAAACAATGTGCTACCAAACAACCAATGGATCAAAGAGGAGGTCAAAGAAATCAAAGAGAAGACAAAAAAAAAATGCATGGAGACAAATGAAAATGAAAACACAATGGTTAAAAAATCATTGGGACACAGCAAAACAGTTCTAAGAGGAAAGTTTATAGTGATACAGGCCTACTTCAAGAAGCAAGAGGAATCTCTAATAATCTACCCTTACACCTAAAGGAACTAGAAAAAGAACAAACAAAGCCCAAAGTCAGCAGAAGGAAGGAAATAATAAAAATCAATCAGAGCAGTAATAAATGAAATAGAGACTAGAAAAAAAATTAGAAAAGATCAATGAAACTATTAGCTGTTTCTTTGAAAAGATAAACAAAATTGATAAACCTTTAGCCAGACTCATCAAGAAAAAGAGAGTACCAACATAAATAAAATTGGAAATAAGAGAAGTTACAACTGGTAGCATAGGAATACAGAGGATTATAAGAGACTACTAAAAAAATGACAACAATTGGACAACCTAGAAGAGATGCGTAAATTGCTAGACACGTATAATCTTCTACAACTGAATCGGGGAGAAATAGCAAATTTGAACAGACTAATTACTAGTAATGAAATTAAATGAGTAACCAAAAAACTCCCAACAAGCAAAAGTCCAGAGCCAGATGGCTTCACAGGTGAATTTGGCAATACCAAATAATTAAGGAAGAGTTAACATCTATCCTTCAGAAACTATTCCCAGAAATAGAAGAGGAAAAAATGCTTCCAAATTAATTGTATTAGGTCAGCATTATCCTGATACCCAGGCCAGATAAAGATACTACAACAAACAAAAATTATAGACCAATATCCCTAATGAACACAGATTCAAAAATCCTCAGTCAATTATCAGCAAACTGAATTCAAAAATACATTAAAAGGATAATTCAACATGATCAAGTGGGATTTATTCCATGGAAGCAAGTATAGTTCAACACTCACAAATCAATCAACATGATACAAAACATTAACAAAATGAAGGATAAAGTTATATGATCAACTCAATAGATGCAGAAAAAACATTTGACAAACAAGAAAAAGGAATAAAAAGCATTCAAATTGGTGAGGAAGAAGCATGCCACTTTTGCAGATGACATGCAGATGATACTGTATATAGACTCCACCAAAAAACTATTAGATCTAATAAAGTAATTCAGTAAAGTTGTAGGATATGGAATCAATATACAGAAATCTGTTGTGTTTCTATACATCAATAACAAACTAACAGAAAGAGAAATCAAGAAAACAATCCCATCTATAATTGCATCAAAAGGAATAGAATACCTAGGAATAGATTTAACTAAGAAGGTGAAAAACCTATATTCTGAAAACTATAAGACATTGATGAAAGAAACTGAAAGTGGCACAAATAAATAGGAAGATATCCCATGATTATGGATTGGAAGAATTAATATTGTTAAAATGTCCATACTACTCAAAGCAATCTACAGATACAATGTAATCCCTATCAAAATACCAATATTATTTTTTATATATAACCAGAACAAATAATCCTAAAATTTATATGGAACCACAAAAGACCACAAAGAGACAAAGCCATCTTGAGAAAGAACAAAGCTGGAGGTATCACAAGCCCAGATTTCAAACTAAACTACAAAGCTATAGTAATCAAAACAGTATGGGACTGGCACATAAATAGACACATAGATAAACAGAACAAAATAAAGAGCCCAAAAATAAACCTGCAATTATATAATAAATTAATCTTCAACAAAAGAGGCAAAAATAAACAACAGGGAATAGTCTTTTCAATAAATGGTGCTAGGGAAACTGGACAGCTACATGCAGAAGAATGAAACTGGACCACTTTCTTTCACTATACCAACCATAAACTCAAAATGGCTTAAAGACTTAAACATAAGACCTGAAACCCTAAAACTCCTAAAAGAAAACGCAGGCAGTAAATTCTTGGACATTGGCTTTAGCATTATTTTCCTGGATATGCTTCCCCAGGCAAATTAAAAGCAAAAACAAACAGCTGGGACTACATCAAACAAAAAAGCTTTTGCACAGTGAAGGAAACCATCAACAAAATGAAAAGGCAACCTACTGAATGGCAGAGGATATTTGTAAATGATGTATCTGATAAGGGGTTAATATCCAAAATATGTAAAGCTCTCATACAACTCAATACAAAAACCCACAAATAATCCAATTGAAAAATGGGCAAAGGACCTGCATAGACATTTTTCCAAAGAAAGACATACAGATGGCTAAAAAACACAGGAAAAGGTGCTCACCATCACTAATCAGCAGGGAAATGAATATCAAAACCACAATGAGCTATCACCTCACATAAGCCAGAAGGGCTAGCATCAAGAAGACAAAGATACAACAAGGAGAGGATATGGGGGGGATATGGACAAACGGATCCCTCTTGCACTGTTGGTAGGAATGCAGATGGTGCAGCCACTGTGGAAACCAGTACGGAGGTGCCTCAAAAAATTAAAAATAGAACTACCATATATGATCCAGCAATTCCATTTCTGGGCATTTGCCTGAAGAAAACAAAAACAGTAATTCGAAAAGGTAATATACAGTCACTACAGCATTTTTGTAATAGCCAACACATAGAAGTAACCCAAGTGTCCATCTATAGGTGAATGGATAACAGATGTTGTGCGCATATATATATATGTGTGTATATATATATATGTGTGTGTGTGTGTGTGTATATATATGTATATATATATATATATATATGTGTGTGTGTGTGTGTGTGTGTGTATACACACATACAGACAAGCACATGATGGAACGTTATTCATCTATAAAAAAGAATAAGATCTTGCCATTTGCAACTACAGGGGTGGAACAAGAGGATATTATGTTAAGTGAAATAATTCAGACCGAGAAAGACAAATACCATATGATCTCATTTATATATGGAATCTAAAGACAAAACAAACACATGACAAGTCAATGAACACAACATGCTACAACATGGATGAACGTTGAGGACATTATGTTGTGTGAAACTAGCCATTTGCAGTAGGACAAACACTGTATGATTCCATGCAGTCAAATTCAGAAGCAGAAAGTAAAATAGTGGTTACCAGGGGCCGTGAGGGAGAGAGGAACGGGGAGTTGTTAATTAATAGGCCGAGTTTCAGTTGGGGAAGTTGAAAGAGATTCTGGAGACGGGTGGTGGTGATGGCTGTACAACAATTTGAATGTATTTGGTGCTTCTGGACTTAAAAATGATTAAAATAGTAAATTTTATATCATGTGTACCTTACCACAATAAAAAAAAATCAACAAAAGCAAACTAAAACTTGATACTGAGCTAAAATCACCCTCTTCCTGTTAAGTTTCACTCATGCCACAGATGACTGCATGTGGGCCCAGGAGCTGAGGACCAGAGAATGGTCAAGTTCATGGTCATGTGAAACATGACCAGGACATGGGGGAGCTGGGGTTGTGGCTCGGGCAGCCTGAACAAAGCAGCTAGATATCATGAGATGGACAGCAGGTTCAGAGTGGGAGCCCACGCCAGGTTCTAGGTCTGGCTGCCCTTCCCCCCCCCCCCATCAGCTGTGGGACCCTCATGACTTAATTCACTAATCTCAGAGTCAGTCTGCATCCAAAATATCCATTGTAGATGAGTTCTCAAGTTCCTTGCAGCTCTGGTATGAGACAAATGTCAAAACAGAAAGGCGTTTCTGTGAATTTCATTCACACGAGGCCTCTTTCAGGCAGAGCAGGAGATCCTTTGGCTAGGACATCCCTTATCCACACTTGCCACCTGTCTCTTGCCACAAATCTGGATAGCTGCTGGGCTCCAATGGACCAAAGCTGCCAAGCTGTTTCCCTTTAAGACCACTTTGACCTTTTGGAGGGAGCAAAGGGCTCCGATGCAAGTGTTAATCTGGAAATTGTGTTCTCAGGTTCTTTCTAAGCCACAAAGTCTTGCTCCCCTGAGGCCTGCCTGGCTGAGGTGATTCCCAGCTGAGGCCACTCCCTCCCTAGATGACCACTGCTCTCCATGTTTCAACATCTACACTGAGCCCAGCTGAGACAATGCCTCATTTAGTGATAGAATACATTTCAAGGCAGAAATCGACACAAGGCTAATGATGGGGATCCCACTGTATCCATCATCACCTTTGTCATTTAAAAATCTTTAATTTTTAAAGAATTTAAAAGGGCAACATGAGGGACCCTTGTGGTGATGGAAATGTCCTGTATCTTGACTGTATCAATGTCAATATCCTCATTGTGATATTGTACTATAATTTTATAAGATGGACTGGGGGAAACAGGAAAAACGGTACGTGAGATTTCTCTGTGTTATTTCTTACAACTGTTATGTGAATCTAAAATTATCTCAAAATGAAACGTCTAATTTTTTAAAAAACAAGAACTTAAAAGTAAAAGTAACTGGCCTTTCAACTCATGCATAATGGAAACAAATTCTAATGTTGTGCATGTAAATAATAGATAACCATTTTCATGGATCAGTGCCACCTTTTGTTGTAAAGAAACATTTTAAAGTTAAGGGACTATGCCTTTAATAGGAAAATTTGATGTGTTAGCAACTACTGGTTGATCTTTGTGCATTTTTCAATTGCAAATTGCACTTTAAAAATGCAAACAATTATTAATATTGATTTGGACTCAAACAATATTGAATTTCAATATATTTCCAGCTCTTTTATGAATTACCCTGTGGATACGTGGTGATTATGATAAAAGAGCATTTGCATGCTCAATTTCTTTTCAGTGAGGAACCTTGAAGAGGGCTGATGTGATCCATGGATAATGAACTTCACAGGGACAAGACTGGCTTCAGAGTCCTCCACCAGGCCCTCAAACTTAGCAGGCAGCACAGACTTTCAGGGCCACTTTCTCCAAGCCAATATTACAAAGCACAGGCTATGAACAACTGCTCAAGGTCTGGAATGGGATTTAGTGTCATAGTTTTTAGGGAAAGAAAAGGAGAAGGAATAGACGTGTATTATGCTTTGTTAACCTTCCAGGTACCATGCTGAATACTATATAAACATCCCATTTCACTTTTGAACAGTAACCACTTTTTTTTTTTTTTAAGTAGGCTTCATGCCCAGCATGGAACCCAATGTGGGGCTTGAACTCACGATCCTGAGATCAAGATCTGAGCTGAGATCAAGAGTCGGATGCTTAGCTGACTGAGCCACCCAGGAGCCCCTTGAACAATAACCTCTTGAAGTGAAAATCATTCTCCCTACTTGACTCAGGTTTGGTTCTCTGTGAGGAGATGCAGAGATGGAGTCTGGGGTGCAAGATGTTAATTAAGGATCAACATCTGTGAAGGGAAAAGGGAGGAAGCCAAGGTGAACAGGAGAAGGCAGACAGGGATGCTGGTCCAACCCAGGCTGGGCAGGGAGCTCTGAAGTAGGTGTAGCCCATGGGAGTGTCCTGTAGCAGGCAGAAATGGCTGCACCTTTATGCCTTACCTGGATGTGGCATGCCCAGAGAAAGGCATGACCGCAGATCAGACAGTTACTGCTGCAGCCAAAGAAGATCCTAAAGGAGCTGACAGCTGGGCGATGGTTGCTGACAACAAATCTCATGGGTGGTCAGTGTGTTCTGGAAGGGGGTCTGGACAGCACATCTCCCAACTTTGCCACCAATTTACGGATGATGAAATTAAGACCCAGAGAGACTAAACATGGCCAAGGTTACACTCTCCATAAGCCATCCCAGATCTGCCTGACTCAAATCTTGCCTTCCCACTCCCCATTCACCGCTTCTCCCAGAAAAAAGCATAGATCAGACTGTCCTGACCTTCAGCTACTGAGACATGAAGGTCTGAAAGTCTCCAGGGGAACATGCAGAAAGTCTGACTGCGTAAGCAGATACCCTCACCTCACCTCTACTAACATCCCTGCAACATGCACGTGTGTGTGCACACACATGCTTAGTTCTGGTGATTATCTAATTGCTAATGGAAGGTGGGGGCATGGATTATTTGGGTTAAAAGTTCCCCTGACAGTACAGCCTGGAGAGCATCCCCCCCCCCCCCCGCCACAACAGAGCCACTGGATTTTGCCAAGAGCAGCAGACAATGTATGATGTTGCACGGCCTTCTTTTACTTTTAGAAAGCACTGAGCTATTCACATTTTCCAGCTGCTCTGACATCCACAGCCACAGCAGGGAAAATTATAGGGAGGGAAAAAATTGCATATTTACTTCTCAAAATTGAAAGTTGGGGTATAATATGGACAGAAAAGAGTGTATGAGTAAACCTAGAATGCCCTGGCCCCTGGCAGGGTGCAGCTGCCTCCAAGCTGCAAACGGCAATCCATAGACTCCAGAAGAAGAGAGAATGGCAAGGAGGTTTGGATTCCTTCCAGGGAATCCCTCTCCTTGTGGCTGGCACAGGGAGGCCCCAGAGGACTTGCTTTTGTATTCCCAGCTGTTAATAATGCCTGGCACAGAGTAGGTGCTTGGGCAATGTGCGGTGAGCAAAGAGAGAGATAGTAAGAGGAGGGAGAAGGGGGAGGGATCCTTGCACACTAGGACCAGCTGGGTCCTTTGGGCTGAGGTCATGTGGAGTCCAGCAGGTGTACCCTGTGGGTCTGCACAGTTCACATGCACAGCCATCCCCTTTGGGAGAGGCTGGCCTCTCTAAGCTGGCTCCATGGCTAATCATCACATTCTTGATCCCCACGAGTCCAGCATGATTTACCCTGGAGCTCTCCTCAGAACAGCTGGTGTCTTCCAACCTGGGGGCTCAAAGACTAAGAATATGGCAGAGCAATCAAGTCTGTTGGCCCTGTCCTGGTTGTTCTGTGGAGAACTGGGTCTCCCTCAGGCTACTGGGAGGGGGCCAGGGCTGTGAATAACCTGGAGCTTCTAATGAGTGGCTATGCATAAGACGGGAGCCTGCCTCCTCCATGCGTCTCTGCCTCATATCTCTCTCCAGGGGACATCCTGTGCTTCGGGTCTCCTCTACCCCACTGATCCTCAATGGTTTCTCCCTCTTTCACCACAGGGTGTTGGGAAGTCAGAAATGTGGGTCCACCCTAACCCTCACTCCCCACTCTCCCCACTCCTCCTACATGTGTCCTGTCCATCTTTTTTTTTTTTTTTCAGGCCCTCAGTGAGGCTGATTCAGCACCGAGGGCCTGGACAGCTCCCTACCTCCACAAGAGTGGCCATAGGACAGCAGCTGCCACTCTCTTGTTCAAAAGGGTCTAAGGGCCCCCCATTGTCCAGTGGTCCAAGTTTGAATGTCTTAGCATATCCCACAAGGCCCACTGAGTATCCACTGTCTGCTGCTCTCCTGCCTTCAGTCTCATTTCTCACCATCCCCTGTTGGTCCCCAGGTCAGCTGTGACACTCGCCCGTGGATTCCTGGAGCCCCTGGGCTTTCTTCTAACACAGGTAACAGTGAGAGACTAGTATAAAGGAAAGAGACCTGGGCTCCAAGTATTTGCCACTCAGCACTACATTCTCTCACTAGAAGACTTTGGGTATCATCTTACATTTCTGAGCTTCAGTTTTCCCCAACAGTGAGTTGGTTTGGTGGACTGATACCACAGGGCTATTTGTGACGAATACTACTGTCCTTGGGTAGAGGGAAGAGGCTCAGGACAGGTGGGGTAGGCCACTGGGTAGTCCTCTCCCTGCAGGGCACATGCTCCCCCCAGTGGTCTTGCCCTTGTCTCCAAATGGCTTTGCAGACTTGTTTGCTTACCTTAAAACAACACACAAGGGAGTCTGGTTTTTCTCTCCCTGAGCCTTCAGCCTCTTTTCTGCTGTCACATGTCCATGCGTTCTCATTTCTTGGCCTCAAGGACACAGGCAGAAAACGTGCTAAGTCTTTAATGATCCCTAGACATGGTATTCCTCGGTATGTTTGCCAGGCTGGAGTGCTAGGGCAAGGAGGTAGGCAGCAGTCAGCTGACTGGGAGCATCCCATAGCAGGATGGCACCCACAGAGATCCCACTCATGCCCTTGTGTCACCGTGTCAAATGAAGGGGCACTTAAGCCCTAACGTCTTGCATTTGCAAGGAGAAAGATACAAGTGGAAATATACACTTTCATAATGAGAACCAGAGTGGCCAATCATTGTTCTTCAGTGAACACTTGTTTGAAGAAGCCCATTTCTAATACTAACTATATGACACTTTATAAAAATGAAAGTTATTTTTAGAATGACATGGCCAATGACCCTTGGTAGCAGATCCAGGCCTTCAGATCTTCTAGTTTGGAAACCTAGATTTTTAATCAGAAGTTTCTTGATTCTCAAATTGGCAAGCAAGACACATTTTTTAAACTGACTTGAGCCAATCAAAACTCATGTCCAAGCTGTATTTGACCTAGGGTCCACCCATTGCCACCGTGGCCATGAAAAACATAGTCCATATTGGGGAAAGGCACCTAACCTCTGGATAAAAATGATTCAAGGAGTTTTGTGCAAAATCAGCGGAGAGGAGAAAAAAAGCCTATGAGTCAGCTGGTGAGGAGAGAGGCTACAGCAGCCTGGCTGGTCAGGAGCTGTGTCCTACCGCTCTGTAAGTGGATGGCACTCATGCAGAAACACAGGCTTCCAGCACAGGGCATTGGCCTCTGCCTGGTGGACAGTCACTGCAGTAGCACAGGATCCACCAGCAATGGCGCACGCGCGCGCGCGCGCGCACGCACACACACACACACACACACACACACACACACTCATGTGCACCAGTTTTGGGTTGAATGGTGTTGCCCCTGCCAAATTCACATGTTGGAGTCCTAACCCCCAGTACCTCAGTATATGATCTAATTTGAAAAAAGGGTCATTGCAGAGATAATTAGCTAAGACAAGGTCACACTGCACTAGGATGAGCCCCTAGCCTAAAAGACTACTGTTCTTATAAAAAGGGGAAATCTGGACAGACATGCACACAGAGAGAATGCCATGTGAGGATAAAGACAGAGATTTATAAGCCAAGGAATGCCAAAGATTACCCAAAAATGCCCAGAATCCAGGGAAGAGGCCTGGAACACATCTCCCTGACCACCCTCAGAAGGAGCCAAATCTGCTGACACCTTGAAGTCAGACTCCCAGCCTCCAGGACTGAGAGGCAGCACATTTCGGCTCCTGAAGCCCCCTAGTCTGTAGTATTCTGTTACAGCAGCCCAAGCAAAGTAACACAGCCCTTGTAGAGAAGGCTCAGCCCTGGCATGCACAACGCAGCAGTGTCTGGGGGGCAGGGGGAGGGATGAGCATGCCTGGCAAGCTGCCAGGAGACAAGCTTTTGCCTGCTTCAGTGCTTGTCATCAACTGTGTGTAGACAATGTCAGGCCAGCGTTTGACACAGGACTTGTGACAAGCAGGATGTGCTGTGGGAATCCTGTAGCTCCACAGTGTCATCGGGACCCGGGTCCTTCCTGAGGCTCCACTCCTCTGTCCTTGGGCAGGTTTTATCCTCAGATGGCCTCTACATGGTTGCTTGATGGCTACAGCCACAGTCCAGCCTACAGGCATCCTTGCTATGTCCTGCAGGAGAGGGGGAGCCCCGTCCCTCACCATGAGATAAGACTCCTGGACCCTGAGCCGACGGCACCTCCCTGACCCAATGCCAGGGGCTGGGAATGCCCCATGCTGGTAGGTGCAGGCCTGGGACCAGTGGGATGAAGCTGCCCTTCTTGGAGCTGGTCTTGAGAGGTCAGCACCCTCAAACTCAAAGACTAGGAGACAAGGGGAAGGGGTGACATAGAATTGGCTACTGAGTCCCCTATGCATTCTTCCCTTTGCTCTGTACAAAAGCTGCATGAATAACTAACCCCATTTTACAGATGAGGCTCAGAGAGGCTGAGTGACTTGCTCAAGGCCACACTGTGAGGAAGCAGCGGAGGCGCATTTGAATTCAGGTCTAAGTCCAAAGGAAGTGCTGTCTGCCGTTCCCCGTGTTGTGTCCCAGGACTAACCCTGCCGCGTGTGGCCCAGGAAGGCACACTCTGGATCCACGTCAGCACAGACCTGGTCTGTCAGCAGGGAGGGGGTGAGGGCCACTCCATCCTTCTCAGAAGCCCTCTCTGAGCCTGCTCTGTTGGCCTGCCCTCCCCACACAGCTACCTCCTATCTGCAGCACTGGCCCGCAGTCTCCCAAGTGGTCCCCGGCCTCAGTGAGACCTTGAGGGACCGTGAGAGCAAAGAAGGACCTTGAGAGGGCCCTGGGCTCACATGTGAACCCATCTGTGAATGTGTGTGTGTGCACATGCATGGATGAGCATGCACGTGTGTCTTTGTGACGCCATCCTGTGAATGGAGAGGGTGAGGGCTCATGTCTATGTGTCTGGGTGAGCATGTGTGTGAGGGGACATGTGTTTGTGTGTGTAAGCACGCATGTGGGCATTTCAGAAGCTCTCATCCTTCTGCCTTGTAGCCACCAGGACAATGACCATGAGAAGCTCAGAAGTGCTCCCCCTGCCGCCCGCTGCTGCCTGGGGTGAGCCCTCCTTCCTGGCAGAGGAGAACAAGGCCCCCCTTTCCATAGGGGTCTGGAGGGCAGGCGAGGGCGGGGGGAGGGTGGGCCGAGAGGAGCTCAGAAGTGGCAGCCCAGCAGGGCCATCTGCCATCTGTACCTCCCGCTCCACTTCCCCCTCCGTCCCCTCTCCGCCTCAGGGTGCATCACTCTGGCGACCCCTGGGAATTGGAAGCTAATTTTCCACGATCATTAGTGATGGAAAGACCTCAGGTTCTGCCTTTAATTAAAGTCAAACGTGGGGCTGAGGAGAAGCACGGCACGCAGGCGCCCTCTTCTCACTTGTAAAAGCCATATGCAAATAATTAAGCCAGGCATGGAAGCCATAATTAAAAATTTCACAAACCCCCTCATTAGCTGAGCAGTCTGCACGGAGAAGTGGGGACCGTAGCCCTCCCCCATGCTGATAGCAGCTCCTGCAGATGGTTAATTGGGGCTGGGGGGAGAGGCGGACTGCACCCAGGTGACAGTGCACCTGGCAGGGCTCCTGGTTTCCCAGGCCAAGAGTGATAACCTCTCACCTCGGTCCAGGAAGCTTCCAGCCAGGGACCAGGGCTCCCAGGGTGAAGAGGGTGAATCCGAACATCCATCCTCCCACTGCAGGGTGAAGAGACAAGACACTGGCCCCAAATCTCCCAGCCTCCCCTGGCCCCGGCCCCCACTTCTGCAGAGGTGGGATGTGCTAACAGAAGCAGGGAGAAGGGTCTCAGCTAGAGACTGGAGATCGCCTCTAGCTGGACATCTTGAAGCCCCTCCCCGCAGTGTGCCCAGGAGGGAGGAGGACCCTTGGGTTGAGGAAGGCTCAACAGGTCCCCCTCTCCCCCAGCAGCTGTGTGTCCTCAGGGCTTTCAACCCCTATCCATGCACACAGATGTCTCCAGGCCTGGTGGCCGCTGTGCGGGGAGGGACCCCTGAAGACAAGGGCCCAGACAAGATGCCCACACCCTATAAACACAGGCAGTCCTGTGGAGGGGTGGGATGGATGGGAAATGTCTGACCTCACTGTTCATGACGTTCTCGGGCCCCTTTCCGCGCCCCCCCCCCCACTACACTACCCAGGGTCCCTGGCCAGAAACCTCAGCCCCCATAGACAGCTGATTCACCTCAGGTCCTGAATCGATTCTGCCAGGCAAGTCACGGCACGCATAATGTCCCCTTGCGCATTGACATTTCCAAATGAATATTCACTCATCATAGTCCTGGCCACTTGTTTTCCATCCGGCCTGATCAATGCCGCTCCTCTGAAGGAGTCGTGCTCATCAGAGGGACTGAAGCTGCCCAGCATGCACAGGGACGAGATGTGTCCACCCAGCTGTGAGCCGGTAGTGGCTCGCCTCACCCGGAGACCACAGGCCCTGGTCAGGGCTAGTGTTTCCCCAAGGCCAACAGGCTCATTCTTTCAGTGTCACAGACATAAACGGAACGGGAGTAAAAACACATCCAAAAACTGGATTTCCTTTGGAGGATTTGGGGATCTGATGGGGCCACGGGATGTCACCTAGCTAAGCACTGAGTTCTGTCCTGCTCAGGTCAATCCCAACCCAGAAGGGTCCACCGTCTGACATCTCTGGCCAGATCCCCGAACCCAGGTCTTTCCAGGTCTGGCCCTGCCCTTCCTGGTGGCTCAGGAAGCATCACTCCTCTTTCCAGTTCTCCTCTGGCCAACAGAGGGGACGCAGGCCCTTTGGCCAAAAGTCATCTGACACCCGCCCCCAGGCACCCTGCCCTGGGAAGCTAGTCCCAGACAGTTGTGATCCTAGCTGACTTGTCTCATTTCTCCTCTGTCCCCAATATGCTTTGACAGTCAGTTCTGCAAATCAGCTCGGGTGCCCTTCACTGTGTTTACCTTCCAAGCGAAGCTGCCCTAATGGTCAGAGTCCCCGCCCCACCTTTTTTTCTATCCCTCTGCAGCTCCCCCGTTACAAACGCATCTGCCCGAGCACTGCCATTTTCCGCCACTGACTTAAGATAATACCCCAAAATGAGGCACTATGCTCACCTGGGGAAGGGGACTCTCCCACTTACACAAACCATGTAACAATTGGCCTTTTTGACCCTGCTTGATTCTTCAAAATGAAATATTTCAGATATACAAAATATGTATGTGAAGGGGCGCCCGGGTGGCTCAGTCGGTTAAGCATCTGACATCGGCTCAGGTCACAGCTTGTGGGTTTGAACCCTGCGTCAGGCTCTGTGCTGACAGCTCAGAGCCTAGAGCCTGCTTCCAATTCTTTGTCTCCCTCTCTCTCTCTGCCCCTCCCCTGCTCATACTCTGTCTCTCTCTCTCTCTTTCAAAAATACATAAATATTTTTAAAAAAATTTTTATATAAAGAATGGAAGGGACAACCAGTATACTCACCATCAACTTAAAGAATAAAACAATAATCAATATCTGGAGTGTCCTTAGTACCCATGCTGTTACTTCCCCTGCTCCCTCCCCTCTAGAGGTAGCCAGACCTGTGGTAAACATTTAATGAGCAGCTACTATGTGCCTGGCCCTGCTCTAAGCAATCGAGATCCATCGGGAACAGAACAGATAAAGATCCTGCCCTCACAGAATTAAATACCAACCAGGAGAGAGACAGCCAGGACGAGAAGTGCTATAAACAAAAGAAATGAGCAAATTATTTTGACAAGAGAGAGCGATAAATGTTATGGAGAAAAGAAAAACACAGAGCAGGGTGAGGAGGACGGTGGGGGGACTGGAGGCTCAAGAGCTAAGTGGGTAGAAGGAGGCCTCATTGAGAGGGTGATATTTGAACCATGTGTATTCTAGAGAACAGCCTGGGCAAAGGCCCTGGAGTGGGAGCATACCTTTACACCCAGTGTATCTGGAGAGAAGCGAACATAAAGAGGGAAAGGAGACACAGTCAGGGAAGTAATGGGCGGCCAGTCCGGTGGGCCATTGACAAGAAGGTGCCTTTTATCCTGAGTAAAACGGGGACACTATCTGGCTTGGATTGCAGCAGGACACCTCCGGCCACAGAGGTAGGCAGAAGCAGGAAGGCCAAGGAAGAAATTAGTCTGGGTGGGAAATTTTGGATACGATGTGAACATGCGTGTCTGCCATTTTACAAGAACTGGCACTTTTGTAAGGGGACTTTGTTTTGATGTTGAAAATTACACGTTTTTACTTTGATGCTCTGCATCAATGTGTCTTAGGTCCACTTGCTGGCCATGAGATTTTCTGATGTGAGTATTCTGGATCCTGAAAGAGCTGTAAGTCACTCTCAGCATGAAGCCTGCCCTCCCTGTTTGGTTTCATGGCTGGAAGTGCAGGAAGCTCAGTGGCTTGGTATACAGGACAGTGACACACAGTGATGAGTGGGAAGAGGGCCCTAGAGCCACCAGGCTGTCTGGTCCAAATCCCGGCTCCATCACTCACTGACTGTGTCACTCCGGGCAAGATACTTAAGCCCTCAGTGCCTCGATTTTCCCACCTGCAGAATGGGGCTAATAATGACTACCTCACAAGTTGTTATAAGGACTAACCGAGCAATAAGGGACACAGGGAGTGCTCCATCATGTTAGTGACTACTTTGGGAAAGTGACCAGAGCTCCCCAAAGTGCTTCTCTCCCGGGCAAGTCCATCCACCTGGGGCGGGAGCAACAATGCCCTCTCGCACATCACCTAGCAAAGCATGGAGGCCGGTAAAGAGACAGGAGCTGGAGAGGCTTCTAACGAGGGTCTCTGGGAAATATCTCAGGAGCTCAGGCTACAGGCAGACCCACAGAGAACCGGGACATTCTTGGGAAGGGCTTCCATGGAACTGGCCGTCGAGTGCTTCATCAAGAAGGGAAAGCGAGCAGCCGTTCTCAGCACTATGCCTCTGCAGCCAGTGACGGCCTTGGGCTACCTCTACTGGCATGTGTTACGATGAGCAAAAGGGCTGGTATTTATTTTGACGTTCCGCGTTTGCTAAACTACTTCAATCTTGTCTGCTGAGTGCCAAGCAAGTCAGAATGGTCCATCTTGAAAGTTGAATGCAATTGGTCTTTTCCCTGATGATTAAAAATAAGGTAAGTTCTACCTTCAGCTCATATAGTCACCAAGTACCTTTGACAATTTCAGTTTGGACCAAAAGAACCCAGTATGCACTGTGGATTCACGGACGTTCAGATCTTCACAGAATTAGGAAAACAGCATGGCATTCGATGCCTTGGGTTTGGGTGGGTGTTTTGGTCAGTTTTTTTTTTTTCTTTTATCTGTGTACGTAATTAATTACTTTGCAAGCGAGGTTGAAGTCTTCCTTAAAAATCGGCAAGATTCTAGAAGCTGAAGCTTTGGCGAGGAATGATGGGGCATGTTCTGAAAATATTTGTGAAGTTTTCCTTTTTATTTACATATACAGACACAGACACAGATACGTACACAGTCCGTGTCTTGATTTGGGCATTGCAAGAACACCTATAATGGAAGTCTAATATTACTTTCCAGTTAAGCTCATTTACTTCGAAGAAACCTGACTCCGGTTCAGAGACATCACCAAGGCTATCAGCGGTCTCCAAGGCTCAGACAAACAGCATCTCCTCAGATCACCTTTTTAACCATGTGTCACCTATACCCAGGTGGTTGTGCCTGGGGTCCTTTATCATCCACTCATCACAACTAATAGCCAAATACTAGATTTGACTCTTTGCAAGACACTCAACACGCTCCTCTTGCTAAGTCGCTCGTTTGGCCTTCTCAATGAACTCCACCAGGCTACGTTCTCAGTTTCTCCTCCCAGGCAAGGTCTGGCTGCCCCTGTGCCGGTTTCACGGGGGTTTCCCCATGGGGGCGAGAGGGGCTGTGTCCTGAAAGATACCGAGGGGTTCGTACAGACAGGTGACAAGCATTTCAGATCCTGATGTGTTCCACTATCAGCTCCTCTCCTGTGAAGCAGAGAATGGTGTTTTGCAGAAAAAAAAAAATAAAACCCACAGGTTTTAGAATACATTACATGTGATCTTGGTCCAATACTATTTAAGGGATGAGGGTGGTTTGGCATCGCTGCCCAGAGCGTGCCAACACCTCAAGGAAGGTGTGCCTCAACTTTGCAACAGATATGCACTGCTCTTGATCTGAGCCTCCAGCATCGTCAGCTACGCCAAAAGAGACAGAGAAAAGCAAAACCAAGGGTCCTGATGCTCAGTTTTGGTTTGCAGACGGCAACGTGACCTCCACGGCCGGCAGCCAGAGGGAGGTGTAGCGGGCCAGGCATCCAGCCATGCCCAGGCTCCGAGAAGCAGGATGTGTCTGTGGGTTTGTTTAGCGCAAAAAGTCATGGGCACAGTGTACTGGCGCCTGTGGCGATGGAAATGATCCTACTTTGATTTCCAGCTTGTAGTGTTAGGAGCAACTTCGACTCTTGGAAAGGATAAAACTGGAGATGTAACAGGCTCGCAGTCCCTTTTTTGTGCTGCTCTGTAGTAAACAGAAAACTCAAACTTTTCCTCAAAGCCCATCCTCACCTTAAAACAGAAAACGCTTCTGTTTATGACACGGAACGGGAACTGTAGTACCACGTGGCAACAGAAACGCACAGTGACAGTCCACAGTGTATCAGACACAAGTATCACAGAGCGAAATCGCCAAAGTCTCTTTTATTCCATAGTCTGCAGAGCCCCACCCACCAGGATAAATTGTGAAAAGCTTTACTTTCTGTTAGTTTGAGTCTGAAAATATAATTTGATGCTTGGAATCACCCCCCACCCAAGAATATTTCTCCAATTATGAAATGTTCTTTTTCAAGCCTTACAAATCCTCCTCTCCCTCCCCAGAGACTGATACACCTGCCTGATGCTCACCTGATCTGTTCCTCCTCCTCTGTCTCCCTGGAGAAGTCCTGCCGTCGACCACCACCTCTGGGAAAGGCGGTCAGACAACGTCACTTGTTTTTCCAAATCCTAACTGCTCAGAGACTTTCCTTCCCACCACCCAAAGCCGCGGCACCTCCTCCCATTTTAGACATCTTGGTTGGGGCCAAGCCCCAACATCCAATGTAACAGAGGGTAGACTTCCTGGAGGCTGTGTGTTCTCCCAGCCCAGTGATGAAGAAGGCCAGGGAAGGCTCTTGAAAGGAAGGCAGGGCTTTAAGCAGCATGCTAGCATGGAAAACCCAGGGTCCCTGAGCTCTAAGCCTCCACCCCCCGCAACAATCACCCAGATGCAATTCAGTTAATTCCCGTCCGCACTATCTGAGCGTTCATGGCAGCCTTCCCACACACAATAGCAGAGAAGGCAGAGTCGTGGCATGAAGGGACCTCAGAATCATCCTTTCTCAAGCAGAGGCAATCAAACGCCAAGCATCAGATTTGCTCCTTGACATGTGTGGGGTTATGGCCACTCTCATTCTTTCCCTCAGGCCCTGTTGTTTTAGGATGATATGAAGTGACTCTAAAAATGGCCAATATTTCTCCCCCGACACAAGGGCATAAATCACTACATCTTCGGCGCTTTCTTTGTGGTATCGATTCTTCTGAGAATGAAGGCAGATGGTTCCGATATGGCATCATCTAATATTCGCCCAGCTTGATTTATAGATTTCTTTGTGCATTACCTGAACATAAACCAGTCTTACATTATTTCCTGCACACTTGTCAAATTAAGGTAAGATATTCTTGTTGACCTTTAAACCTAAAAAAAAAAAATTAAACGTGTCTCAGACATTTTCCAGCAAGCATTAAAATGAGCTGGGCCCTCAGATGCCAATTAAGAGGATGTAATTATGAAAGGGATCGTAGTCTGTGCTTCGGGTAATGATTTAATTTTAGTTTTAATGCGTTCACTCAATAGAGGAAAAGAAAATAAGCTGGTTACGAATAATCTTGTGAAAGAGACGAGGACAATTTGGCACCATTTGTTCCTTAATTTACCAAAATGGGAAGGAGCTGGGGGAGCTTGGCACCCCAGCCTTCCAGTAGGAAGGAACACTTTTTGAAAGGTGCAGAAAGAAGCTGCAGTGGCAAGAACCAAAATAGAGACGAGGCAGCCGTTTGCTGTGATGTTACCAAACAGAGCCAGCGCCAGCCTTCAAGCTGCGCGAGGGTGTGAATTGGATCTAACTTCCAGCAGGGGAGGAAATTCCGTTTGGGTGCTGCATTAAGGCTTTCTCCAATGTCATTTATCCCACTGCCCTTCACACAGCCAAGTCCAGACCCAGGGCTCTGGGTGACATCCACATGAGGCTGGCCATTGCCTGCCAGGACACAGAAAAAAATGAATATACTCTTCACCTTCCTCCTATGGACATCATTCTTCAAGGTGAAATGATGCTGGCTATACCCATTTGGGCTAATGTCGTGTGTCCAAACCTAGATACACACACACACACACACACACACACACACACACACACACACACATATGCGTGTGCGCCACCGTGACCACATAGAGCTCAGCCCTTGAGGCTGCCTTTGGCAACCCTGAGGTCCTTTACAGAAAAATACCCACTCAATCCACTTTAATCACTCACAAAACTAGTATGAAGGTTAAAAGGCAGAAGTAGTAAAAAATAACTATGATTACAATTAGTTAAGGGATAGATACATAAGAAAAAAAAAGTATAGGGGTGCCTGGGTGGCTCAGTCGGTTGAGCATCTGACTTCAGCTCGGGTCATGATCTCGCAGTTCGTGAGTTCCAGCCCTGTGTCTGGCTATGTGCTCTCAGCTCGGAGCCTGGAGTCGGCTTCAGATTCTGTGTCACCTTCTCTCTGCCCCTTCCCTGCTCATGTTCTGTTTCTCCCTCTCAAAAATGAATAAACGTTAAATTAAAAAAAAATTAAATAAAAATTAAAAAAAAGAAAAAAGACATATAACATAAAACATTGGGGGAGGGAGAATAATAATGTTGAGCTTACAATGGGATGAAACCTAAGTTGTTATCAACTTAAAATAGGATATAAGTTGTTATATGTAAGCCTCATGGTAACCACAAAGCACAATCTATAGAAAATACACAAAAAAGAAAGAGAAAGGAATAAAAGCATACCACTAAGGAAAGTCATCAAGCCACAAAGGAAGAGAGCCAGAAGAAAGGAACAAAGAACTATAAAAATAATCAGAAAACAACAAACAAAATGGCAATAAACATATACCTGTCAATAATTACTTTAAATGTAAATGGACTAAATTCTCCAATCAAAAGACATAGAGTGGCTGAATCGATTTTTATTTATTTTTTTTATTTTATTTTTTTTTTGGGACAGAGAGAGACAGAGCATGAACGGGGAAGGGGCAGAGAGAGAGGGAGACACAGAATTGGAAACAGGCTCCAGGCTCCGAGCCATCAGCCCAGAGCCTGATGCGGGGCTCGAACTCACGGGCCGCGAGATCGTGACCTGGCTGAAGTCGGACGCTTAACCGACTGCGCCACCCAGGCGCCCCTCGATTTTTAAAAAAAGACACATTTATATGCTGCCGACATGAGACTCACTTCAGATGTGAGGACACATATAGACTGAAGGTAAAGGGGTGGAAAAAGATATTCCATGGAAACCAAAAGAAATCTGGAGGATTATCAGATAAAACAGACTTTAAAACAAAAGCAATAATAAGAGACAAAGAATATGCCATAATGATAAAGAGGTCAATCCAACAAGAAGATATAATATTTGTTAATATTTATGCACCCAACATATACGTACCTAAACATATAAAGCAAATATTAACAGACCTAAAGGGGGAAATAGACAGCATTATGGTAGTAATAGGGGACTTTAATACCTTACTTACATCAATGGTTAGGTTTTCCAGACAGAAAATCAATAAGGAAATATCAGCCTTCAGTGACACATTAAACCAGATAGACTTAGATGTTCACAGAACATTCCACGCAAAAGCAACACAGTACACATTCTTCCCAGGTGCACATGGAACATTTTCCAGGATAGACTGTATGTTAGTCCAGAAAACAAGTCTTAACAAGTTTTAGAGGGCTGAAATCATATTGCACATCTTTTCTGACCACAATTGTATGAAACTAGAAATCACATGAATACAACTGGAAAATACACAAATATGTGGAGATTAAACAATGCTACAGAACAACAAATGTGTCAAAAAGGAAATCAAAGGAGAAATGAAAAAATACCTTGAGACAAATGAAAATGGAGCAACATACCAAAATAAATGAAATACAGCACACGCAGGTATAAGAGAGTAGTTTATAGCAATAAATGCCTACCTCAAGAAACAAGAAAAGTCTCAAATAAATAACCTACCTTTATACCTTAAGGAACTAGAAAAAGAAAAGAAAACAAAAGAAACCTAGAGTTAGTAGGAGGAAGGAAATACAAAGATTAAAGCAGAAATAAATAACAGAGATAAAAAGACAATGGAAAGGACCAATGAAAAGTTCAAAGCCAGTTCTTAGAGGAAAAAACAAAAATTGACAAACCTTTAGCTAGACTCACCAAGAAAAAAAATAGAGGACTTAAATAAATTAAATCGGGAATGAAAAAGGAGATGTTACAACTGATACCACAGAGATACAAACTACTATGAACAACTATGCACTAACAAATTTGACAACCTAGAATAAATGGATAAATTCCTAGAAACATAGAAGCTACCCAGACTGAACCATGATGAAATAGAAAATCCGAACAGACTGGTTACTAGCAAGGAGTGCAATCAGTAATCGAAAGCCTCCGAATAAACAAAAGTCCAGAACCACGGGTCTTCACTAGTGAATTCTACCAAACATTCAAAGAATTAATACTAATCCTTGTCAAACTCTTCCAAAAAAACAGAAGAGGAATGAACCCTTTCAAACTCTTTTTACAAGGCCAGCAATTCTCTGATTCTAAAACCAGACAAGAATGACACAAGAAAGGAAAATTAGAGGCCAATATCCTTGATAAAAATAAACACAAAAATCCTCAACAAAATATTAGCAAACTGAATTCAATATACATTAAAATGATCATACACCATGATCAAGGGGGATTTATTCCAAAGATGCAAGAATGATTCAATATTCATAAGTCAGTTAATGTAATATACCACAAAGGAGACAAATCATATAATCATCTCAACAGATGCAGAAAAAGCAATGGAAAAAATTCAACATTCATTTATGATAAAAACAAAAAAGACTCTCAACAAAGCAAGTGTAGGAATGTATCTACACATAACAAAGGCTACATATGACAATCCCACACCTAACCTCAAACTCAACAGTGAAAAGCTGAAAGCCTTTCCTTTAAAATTTGGAACAAGACAAGGATGTCCATTCTTGCCACTTTTATTCAACATAATATTGGAAATCCTAGCCAGAGCAATTAGGCAAGAAAAAGAAATAAAAGGCATCCAAATTAGAAAGGAAGAAGTAAAACTGTCACTATTTATAGATGGCATAATGTTTCATATACAGAAAACCCTAAGGAGTCCATCAAAAAAAATGTTAGAGCTAATAAATTCAGTTAAGTTAAAGGATACAAAATCAATACACAAAAATCTGTTGTGTTTCTATACACTAATAATGAGCTATCAGAAAGAGAAATTATGACAATAATCCCATTTACAATCACATCAAAAAGAATGAAATACCTAGGAATAAATTTAACCAATAGGTTGAAGACTTGTATATTTGAAAACTGTAAGGCAATAATGAAGAGAAATTGAATAAGACACAAACCAATGGAAAGATATTCCATGCCCACGGGTTGGAAGAATTAATATTGTTAAAATGTCCATATTAGCCAAAGCAATCAATCAACAGATTCAATACAATCCCTATAAAAACTCCAATGGCATTTTTTACAGAAATAGAGAAAATAATCCTAAAATTTGTATTGAACTATAAAAAGACCCCAAGTAGCCAAAGCAATCTTGAGAAAAAGGGACAAACCTGGAGCTATCATGCTCCCTGATTTCAAGCTTTATTATAAGACTATAGGAATTAAAACATTGTGGTACTGGCATAAAAACAGAAACATAGATCAATGGGCCAGAACAGAGAGCACAGAATTAAACCCACAGATTTATGGTCAATTAATTTATGACAAAGGACCCAGAACACACAATGGGAAAAAAGACAGGCTCTTCAACAAATGATGGTGGATGGCCACATGCAAAAGAATGAAACTGGACCCCTTTCTTCCACCATACACAAAAAATAACTCAACATGAATTAAAGACTCCAATGAAAAACTTGAAACTATGCAACTCCTAGAAGAAAGCATAGGTGGTAAACTTCTTGACTTTGGACTTGGCAATGATTTTTTGAGTCTGACACCAAAAGCAAAAATGACAAAAGCAAAAATAAACCCAGTGGTACTACATCAAACTAAAAAATTTGTGCACAAGAAAAGAAACCAACAACAAAATGAAAGGGCTGAATAGGAGAAAATATTTTCAAATCATACATCTGATAAGGGGCTAATGCCCCAAATACATAAGGAACTCATACAACTCAATAGCAAAAAGCAAACGATCGGATTAAAAATGGGCAGAAGATCTGAAGAGACATTTTTCCAAAGAAGACATGCAGATGCCAACAGGTACATGAAAAGATGCTTCACATCACTCATCATCAGGGAAATGCAAATCAAATCCAGAATGAGATATCATCTCATTCCTATTAGAATGGATATCATCCAAGAGATAAAAAACAACGAGCGTTGACAAAGATGTGGGGAAAAGGGAACCCTTGTGCATTGTTGCTGGGAATGCAAACTGGTGCAGCCGCCGTGGAAGACAGTGTGAAGGTTCCTCAAAAAATTAAAAACAGAACTACCATATAGTTAGCAATTCTGCTTCTGGGTATTTACCCAAAGAAAATGAAAAACACTAACTTGAAAAGATACACGCACCCCCATGTTCATTGCAGAATTATTTATGAAAGCCATGACATGGAAACAACCTAACTGTCCATCGATGGCTGAATGGATAAAGATGTGGTCACACACACACACACACACACACACACACACACACACACACACGGAATACTATTCAGCCATAACAAAGAATGAAACCTTGCTATTTGTGACAACAGGGATGGACCTCAAGGGCATAATGCTGAATTAAATAAATCAGAGACAGGCAAACACCATGTGATCTCTCCTATATGTGGAATCTAAACATACATAAACAGTTTTTTGAAAAAACAAGCTCATAGATATAGAGAACAGATTGGTGGTTGCCAGAGGTGGGGGGACATGGGGGGTGGAAGAGATGAACTGGTTTTGTTTTTTGTTTTTATAGTTTAAACAAA
This sequence comes from Panthera tigris, assembly GCF_018350195.1. Classification (NCBI taxonomy): domain Eukaryota; kingdom Metazoa; phylum Chordata; class Mammalia; order Carnivora; family Felidae; genus Panthera; species Panthera tigris. The sequence continues at coordinate 19,558,793 of NC_056674.1, forward strand.
CTGAATTTTAAAAATACCCATTTAACAACCAACCTCTAATTAAATCTATCCCTAAAGCTCCCCGAGGTAACAAAAGGGATCCCGCTGGTAATGCCCAGCTGCCTGTTAGAGCCCTGTCTCCATCCTGCCTTGAGATCTCCCGTGTATGCACAGCAGCCGACCCCCAATCCCTTCTCCCCTCACACCCAGCTTTCGGCCTCCTTGGCCACTGCCCGCCCCCCTCCTTCTACTCCCTTCTTTCCTCCACTGTGACAACTCTGCTCCTCCTTGAGTAACCCTGTCCCCTCTTGTTCCAGGACCACGGGATTTGTTTTTCTTCTCGTCACCCTGACTACACACAGAGACCTGGGAAATGCTGGGCAGGCACAATTCCCCTTGTGAAGCTGGAAGGAGAGGACGTTCAGGTCCTTGTGTGTTAGTGATTGTTTTTCCACCACACCCATCTGCACGTGTATGTGTGTGCCTGTTCACACACAAGCGCGCATGCACACACACAATGGTTCAGCATGGAAGGCTGCAGTGGGTGTGGACAAGAGGAAACGCACTCTCTAGGGGTCGCCTGACCTTCCAAGTCACGTGGGGTGTGAGGTGCTCAATGCCAGACACAAGTGTTCCATCCCCAGCTACGTGTCTAATTAGCATGGCCTATATAGCTGGGCGCTAATGAGTCTTTCCTGTCCAGCAGCCCGTGGTGCTTAACCTCAGCCCCGTGACCCAGGAGAAAGTTGAGTGAGGCACAACGGTTCTGACACCCCATCCAGGAGGGCAGAGGCTAGCCTGGGAGAGGCTCAGCTCCCAGCATCCAGCTGCAGGGATGCCAAGCCTCTCCCCAAACCTGGCAATGTGTCTCATCTGCCCCAAGTCGGACCCTGTCTACCGCCTCCTCCGGGCCACTCGGAGCCCTGTTCACGTTACCAAAGCTCGCTGAGGGCCAACCATGTGCAAGATAAGGCGCCTCGCAGACTTGCACAGGATCAGGGAACTGTTGGGGCACTTTCCAGGGGGCCTGCTTCTGCCACAGCCACAGAGAACGCACTCATCCAAGGGCCTTTCTCCTGGGTGCCGGCAGCCCCTCCCTCACCCTGGTCCAGCTGGAAGAGGCTGCAGGACAGTGCTTGAGAAAAGCCACACTATTTTGTTTTTAATTTTGTGGCCCCTCAAACAATGCTTTCAACATGACAGTTCTGATTAAATTCCTGAAGTATTTCCATTTGCCATTTTTCTCTATTTTCATACCCATCTGTGCCTTGAGGTTCAATTAAACCCCTAGGGATCAGCCACCATCAGTCCACAGGCCAAAACCTACCAGCCACCTATTTCTATAAATAAAGTTTTATTGGGACACAGCCACGCCCATTCATCCTCATAACATCCATGGCTGCCTCATGTGACAGTGGCAGAGCTAAGCAGATTCAGCAGAGACCTTTTGGTAAAATACTTACTATCTGGTCCTTTAGGAAAAAGTATGCTGACCTCTGACCTAAACTATACATGTGATTTATTTATCAATCATCAAATAACCATTGGGGATGTCCAATAAACTTTGGGTAAGCCATTCAACACCATCACTTGAAGAAATAAAAATGAAAATCCCAGAAACTCAGGGTAAATCACGAAGAGCCTCAATTCCAAATCCACACATCTCTTTAAATTACACACACACACACGCATGCACACACACATGCACACACACACACACGAATACATTCTCACAGAAAAAAATCAAACAGTACAATTAAAGATTCCTTTGAAAGCCAGCCCAATCCAGGCCACTCCACAATGGGGTAATTTGCTGTAATTGCTTCCAGACTCCTTTCTAGATATGTACTTACAGATATGTAAATAGTGAATATATAGTTGTGGCGTTTTTACATCTATGTGTTTTTTAGCCATAAATGTATGTGTATGTATTGTCCACACTTGGCTTTTTCACTTAACAATACATTTTGGGGGGTGTCTGGGTGGCTCAGTCAGTTGGGCATCCAACTTTGGCTCAGGTGAGGATCTCACGGTTTATGAGTTTGAGCCCTGCGTCGGGCTCTGTGCTGACAGCTCGGAGCCCAGAGCCTGCTTCAGATTCTGTGTCTCCCTCCCTCTCTGCATCACCCCTGCTTGCTCTCTGTCTCTCTCTCAAAAATAATAAACATTAAAAAAATACACATCTTGGACATGTTTCCCAGACTGTACATACAGATCTACCTCGTTTCTTAGCTGTCCAGAATATTCCAAAGTGTGGGCGTTGCAAACTCTGATCTCAGTGAACGCAAACATCAGGAGTGGTGGCTGCCCGAGCTCTCCTTCTTCCCAGGAGAATCAATAACCATCGGTCACCTCGGAAAGTGACCTTGAGCGGACGGACTGCAGGTCCCTGGCACACACCCCATTATGTGAAGAGACCTCCCACCCTGAGGACCCCTGGGGCCTCATCTACAATAAGCACCCTTGTCAATGAGTCTTTGCACGACCCTCAGCCTCTCCTGGCAGAGCCCCTAAGATCCATGACTCCAAAAACCCCATTCAAAGAAGCTATTTGAAAGGAGAATCACTGTGAATTTAAATGACTTTCTCAGAAGCTTGACTTTTAAAAAAGGAAGATGAATCTGGCCCTTGCAAATAAAAAACAGATTGAGAAGCTGAGCTTCGTGGAGTGACTTAAACAGGCATTCAGAGCTGGCACCCTCTGGGAACAGTGCAGCAAAGGCAGCAGGCGTTCAGAACAGGCAGAACCTGGTGCTTGGCTCAAGAGCATCCTCCCCCACCTTTTCATCTCCTCCTCTTCCCCCTGCCTTCACCATCTCCCCACCTTCACCTCACCCCCTGGTTGCCAGCCCTCACTGAGCATTGCACCTACTGTGTGCCAGCCTGTACCTCCCACACCCTCACGTGGTTCCCAGTGATGCAGACAGTCCTGAAGCAAGGGACCGCGGTGTGCGGCTTGAGTCTGGCCAAAGAAAGGCCGCTGTGCCTAGAATGTGTGGCATAGGGACTGAAGGAGGGGCAGTAAGGGATGGGGGTGGGGGTTCCCCCAAGCAAAAGTCTGGTAGCAGGGGCATGAACCTCTCCCACCAGATGTATGCAATTTTCCTTTTTTTTTTAAGTTATTTATTTATTTTGAGACAGAGAGGAAGAGAGAGAGAAAGTGGGGGAGGGGCAGAGAGCGAGAAGGGGACAGAGGATCTGAAGCAGGCTCTGTGCTGACAGCAGAGAGCCCGATGTGGGGCTCGAACTCATGAACCATGAGATCATGACCTGAGTTGAAGTTGGACGCTTTAATCGACTGAGCCACCCAGGCACCCCTGCAGTTTTCTTAAAAAAAAAAAAAAAAATCCACCTTGGCTGCTGGTAGATAAGAGATCTTTCGGAGGCAGCCATCCATCTGTCCACTCTGCCCACCCACAGGCAGCCTGAGTAGCACTGGGTAAACACCTGGCCAAAGGAGCAAGGATCCCCCATGTGGCTGGGGCAGGTGCTGTGCAGGCCACAGGGCACAATGTGGCTGGGCAGTGGGCATTGCCTCTCCCCTGATGGTCCAGCCGTGGAGGCCAGACTGTCCCTCATGCAAAGCGCTCCGTCAACCCTCCCTTGGGTTAAGAAAGGGGCTCCAGGGAGTGCTAAGCTCTACCCCCAGCTGAAATTCACGAGGTGGCCAGGAATAGAGGACCTGCGTGAAAATCCCTCTGGACCCCTGACTGGCCGGAAGACCACACACATGGGGTTGAACCTTGGGTTCCTCCTCATTAGCAGTTCTCTCGGCTTTGCCATGAGAATGTATGAGGTCACGCGGGAACACACCCAACCCAGCGCCGGGCCCACCGGAGGTACCCAGCAGATGCCACTGCTGGCATACGCTAACATCTCATCAGCAGAACGAGTTCCCGGGCCTTGTTAACAAGCCGGGAAGCAGAGAAGCCTCTCTCCTGGAATCAAGCCCAGGCTGTCAGCCCCACACAGCTTCTGTGTCCCCATGTAGGTGCCAAGGGTGCTGGAAACCTTCCTTCCAACCATGAACGCATGTATAAATGGACAGCGTTCACCTGGACACATGGGTAGGCTGGAGCGAAGGAAGGAGGTCAGCCAAGTAAGGGAAAGAACTTTCATGCTTGGAAAGTTGCTACCAGAAGGAAAGGGACTTCTGTGTTAAGGGCACAGGCAACAGGCACCAACAGCCTAATTCCTTTCCCACCCAATTTCCATTGAAAGGATTCCAACAGATATAAAAATGGGGTGGGGGCGTGGAGCCTGTATTCAGGGAGGAAAGCTGCTCAGGGTATAGCAGCAAAGCAGGTGCAGCCAGGGATCCCTGAAAACCCAGAGCAGCGGGCACAGGATGGGTGACTGGGCAGGCACTGGGAGGTCAGGGCACCTGGCAGACCTGAGTAGCCATGAAGGAGGTCCAAAAAGGCTTCGGTGGACACTGGGGAGTCAATCCCATGGAGTGATCTCTACACATAGGCACCGATACATCTCACAACATAGCTTCAGAGTCTATAAAGCAAACGATTAGAGCAATAGGAGACTTGAGAGATCCCCAGTCATAAAGGTTTTAACACTTCTTAAGTGAACAAATTATGCAAGCAAAGTTAAATGAGAATATTAAAGATTTGACTAATTAAACTCTGCACTCTCTCTTATACCTTTGAACTCAACCAATAGAATATAGTTTTCTCAATCACTCATAGAATAGTTAGAAAAATAGGCTTATATTACACTATGGGAAAAAAAAAAACCTCAGAGAAGTCATTATCTAACAGAATGCAATAAAAATACAATCTAAGGAAAAAAGAGAGAGATTAAAATGCTGGCTACAGCATTGTTTTTAATAGAACAAAAAAAAGGTGGAAAAAATATAAATTCCCATCAGTACCAGAAGGTTTAATTAAGTTTTGGTCCATCCAAGCACTGGAATCTTACGCAATTGTTGGAAAGAATCATCCCATTCATTGAATACAGAGTTTCTGAAGAAGAGAATGGGAACTGGCAGGAAAAGCAATAAATTGATGGGATATGACTAAGAATGTTCCAGAATTGAAGAAATACATGATTTTTTTTATGTTTATTTATTTTTGAGACAGAGAGAGACAGAGCATGAGTGGGGGAGGGTCAGAGAGAGAGGGAGACACAGAATCCGAAACAGGCTCCAGGCTCTGAGCTGTCAGCACAGAGCCTGACGCGGGGCTCGAACTCACGGACCGCGAGATCATGACCTGAGCCGAAGTCGGACGCTCAACCAACTGAGCCACCCAGGCGCCCCATACATGATTTCTTATACTGAAAATGTATACACACTGCTAAGCAGGGTAAAGATTAAAAAAAAAAAATTCACTCATCTTGGTACAACCAAAACCAAAACCAAAAATCTTAAAGTCTACCTGAAAGAAAAGACAGATTATCTACCAACAGTTTGACCAATAGCAGACATCTTAGCATCAAGAGATGCCCAGGGCACCTGGGTGGCTCAGTTGGTTAGATGTCCGAGTTTGGCTTAGGTCATGATCTCACAGTTTCTGAGTTTGAGCCCTGCATCGGGCTCTGTGCTGACAGCTCAGAGCCTGGAGCCCACTTTGAATTCTCTGTCTCCCTCTCTCTCTCTGTCTCTGCCCTGTCCCCACTTGCACCCTCTCTCAAGACAAACAAACAAACAAACATACAGAGATCTATTTGAGAGAGAGAGAGAGAGAGAGAGAGAGAGAGAGAGAGAGAGAGATGCCCAGAAGACAGTGAAGGAGAATTTATTTTGTCTAAGTGCTATAGGTAAATAGAAGTCATTCTATTTTTTTAATGAAAAACTAAAAAAATAAAAACATGGGTCTTTTAGTGAAAAAACTACACAAGGATACATTTCTGCAGGAAAAATGAACCCAGAGAGAAATGAGCAGGATTTAAAAAACACAAATATTGATAGAAATGTGTCAGCAAACTGAATTAACTATTGACTCTATCTATTGACAATACTTGTTTTGTATTAAGGTCAAAAAAATCCTCAACTATAACAAGGAGGAAGATACAGGGACAGACCATTCAGTGTGCAGTTCCCGCAGGTGAAGATCCTTGACTGTTTTGAAGGACGACAGAGATGCTAACTTTCGACATGCTAAAAAATGTATAGTTAAATATGTACATTAACATTTTAAGGGTACTCAAAGGATAGGAAAAAATCTATCATTTTCAAATCAACACAGGGAAAAAAAAGAAATAAAACATTGATTATACTGAGCACAAGAAAGGAAAGAAGTAAACAGAAGCCACAAATGAGGTGATAGAAATAAATCCCAAATATCAGTGATGACGATAAATGGTAAGGGATTAAGCCCATCTAACATTTAGTCGTGCTTCCTATATGCCAAGCCATGGCCTAAGCATTTTACATGTACCATCTCATTTAATCCTCAAAACAAGCCCATGGCCAGGAACAGTTATTATTTTTTTTTAAGTTTATTTTTGAGAGGGAAAGGGCAGGGGAGGGGCAGAGAGAGAGGGAGACGGAGAATCCCAAGAAGGCTCTGTGCAGAGTCCAATGCAGGGCTCGATCTCATGAATCGTGAGATCGTGACCTGAGCCGAAGTCAAACGCTTAACTGACTGAACCACCCAGGCACCCCTTATATACAAAGATTTTTCAAATAATATATTAGAGATTTTTGAGAGATTTGTGACAATTTGAAAAATCTCCCAGATGAACCATGCAGCCTATAGATACCAAAAACATTAAGGAAAAGTGAGGTACGATAACATACATACAAAATATGTTCATCGACTATTTATGTTATCAGTAAGCCTTCTGCTAAACAGTAAGCTATTAGCAAAGTTTTGAGGGAGTCAAAAGTTACACTGAAATATTCGGCATGGGTGTAGGTGCCCCTAACTCCTGCGTTGTCCAAGGGTCAATTCTAAAGCAAACAGTGGCAGTCACGAAGACAGTGAACAAATCTTCCAGAGTGGAAGATTTTAACAGGTCTCATTTATAAATGGAAAAGATCAAGCCACTAACAAAAACCAGCAAGGATACAGAAATTTTGAAAAAGCACTGTTTCAAGATTGATTTTATATACACATGTGTGTGAGTGTACATATATATATACGGAACATACAGAAATATATATAGTGTGTGCAGTGTATATATGTGTGTATATGTGTGTGTGTGTGTGTGTGTGTGTGTGTGTGTGTATTCCTTTAGCCATCAAATAGAGAAGATACGTTATTTTCAAATACAAGTAAAACATGTATAAAAACAGACTGCATACCAGGTTCAAATCTATTGCAAGGAACTAATACAAGAGAGGTCACATTCTCTAACCTCGATGTACGTAAATTTAAAATGAGTGATAAGTTCCACCTTTCAGACATTCTAAGATGTACTTCTTCACATCATCTCTGAAACCAAGATACAGCTTACGATTGACAGGATGTTAGAAGTGGCAGATTTTTTTCTTTTCTTTGTGGAACATAAAATAAGGGTATGAGTTACAATCAAGATCATTTCGATTTCAAGAAAATATTGTCATTTTTATCAAATGCATGGGATGCAAGAGTATGTAACTAGAAATTAACAACAAGAGGAAAATGAAAAAGCTATGAAATACTCAAAGAGGAGATAAAAATAGCAATTTTCGGCTAGGAAAAATTATGATGGTAACAATGTGCACACACCAAAATGTATGGAATGTGGCCAGAACTGTACTCAAAGGAAGTTTTATTGCTTTAAGTGTTCCATTCTTAAAGAAAAAAATAAGAAATGGCCTAGACGTTTAACTTAAAAAATTAGAGAAAGAGCAAGATAATAAACCTCAAAAGGGGATTAAAGATGACAGGAGGAAGTACTGATTTTTAGGAATTCAATAGCAGCATGAATAAATAAACTCAACAGCTGTTGCTCTGAAAGGGTCAATAAAATATATAAATCTCTGGCAAAGTCCAATCAAGAAAAGAGGAAAAAAGCATTCATGGGAAAGAGATATAACCAGAGATGCAAAAAAAATTATTAAAATATAAGAATGCCACATGGAATTTTTATGCTAATAAGTTTTAAGATCTTGATTAAACGTATGATAGTCTAGGGAAGCAGAAGTTATACAAACCGATTTAAGAAGTAGAAAAGCCAACTAGAAAGTAAGTGTGGAAAACAATCATCCCTACCCCCAGAGGCATAGTCCTCAGACAGATTTCACCAGAAAATTTCAAACCTTCAAGGAACTGAAATTTTCTATGCTATTTAAAATGTTCCAGAGGATAAAGAAAGGAGAAAAACTTCCTAATTAATTTTATGAATAACGCATAACCCTGGTACCAAAACCTGCCAAAGATGAAACAAAAATAAAATCACAGACTAATCTTGCTTGTCACTCTAGATGTAAAAACCCTAAATAAAAGATTATGGCAGACATGTAGTCCCCCTCCCCATCATCATCACCCCCAGCTCCAAATGCATGGAATTGCTGGATGGAACACAATATAAAATAATTAAATACGTAATTGACCTTGAAGGAAAGAAAAGGAAATCCTCAGGTGCAAAAAATGAAGAGATGTGAGAGCTGGAGGCATAAACTGTCAGCTGGTGCCCCAGAGGCCTTGAGCGACAGATGGCAGACCCCAGAGGCCAGGACAGGGGCGCCAGTGTCCACAAGGGACAGGGATCCAGCCTGGGCTCTCATCCCTCTTGTGAAAAGGTGACAAGGAGTAGGAAGGGAGGTCCTGCACAAAACTCAGTCTCTAGAAAGCATCCCATTGAGTGAAATGGGGGTGGGAACACTCAACCCTACTCTGGGGACACACAAAGAATCTTGGGGGGTGGGCAGTTGCCAGAAAGAATGGAAGTCCCAACCTTGCCCATGGCCATGGAGTCCAGATTTACACTATCTGTGTGGTGTAGAATCCACACATATAGAAATGATGGGAAAAATGGGTCCCAACTGATGCATCCACGGGATTCTCAGCAGAAACAATTTTTGAAATGTTCTGAAGCAACACTTTTACGACTCAGGAAGCACAAGGCTACCATAAAAAAAAAAAAATCACCAATCTTAAATTAGTTTGGATAATTTTTGCTTCCCTAGAATATCATATAGAAATTATAATCTGCCCAAGGAAATGGTCCAGGAAGGAAAATCAGCTGAAAACAATAAGGACTAGCAGCACTCTATGAACCTGTGAAAAGGAAAAACCCGAAAAGATAATATAATTATGTTTTCAATTATTGAGTACAAGGACAAAACAATGAAAGAACAGGAAACTACAAACACAAGCACAGAGGTCTTAAAAATCTCCATAGAATTTCTAGAAGTAAAAAAAAAAAAGAGCAATTGAAATTAAAAATACAATACAAGAGTTTAATAACAGATTAATTAGTAAGCCAGGAGATGCAGTGAACTAGACATAAATCTCACAAAACCACCCAGCACACATTCAGGGAAAATATGACACCGAGGTTCCAAAGAAGAGAATAAAATGAGAAGGTACAAAATAATACTAATGATGATGGAGACTGGCAGAAATGCATCCCCAGGGACTGAAGCAAAGTCAGATCCATCTAGAAAACTTACAATCATGATCTGTAGGTAAACATGTTTAGTGTCGGTGCAGGGTCTCTGGAGCATTTCAAGGAACACTAGTAACTAAGACTCACATAGAGCTGACCACGTGCCAGGACCTATTTTAATCACCTTACATATATTAACTCCTTTAATTATCACAACAACCTAAGAGTTTAGTAATATTACCATGCCAATCTATAGGTGAGAACACTGAGAAATGGAGAGTTTAAGTGATTTTGCTCAACTAATAAGCACTGAAGTAGAGTCAAATCCATGCAGATATCTGTAGAGTCAATGTTCTTACCTGTCATGCCACACTGTCCCTCATGCATGTGGCTGGCATCTCAAAGGCTAACACTGAGAATAAAGGAAAGGACCTATTTGAAGAGAGGATGACTGAAAACTTTTCAGAACTTGAGACAGCCATAAGATTGAATAAATAAGTGTTCAACTCCCAAGCAGGGGAAATAAAATTATATACCTAGATATATCTGAGTGAAGATGAGGAATATCAAAACAAAGAGAAAAATCACAAAAGCATCTAGAAAGATATTATCCATGAAGGACTGGTAGACCAACTCCAGGCTCCTCTGACAAATAGTAGAGACCAGAAAACAACAAATGAGGTCTTCCAAAGACTAAAGGAAAACACTTATCATCCCGGAGTTCTAGACCCAGCTCAACCAATCAGGGCAAAATCATATTGAAAAGAACAAAGTCCAAGAGAGTTTCCACAGTCTTGCCTGAAAGAACTATGAAATACTTTTCGTAGTATCCATTCTGTGAAGCAGTTGGAAACAGAACCCAGAGAGAAGGGACAGGATGCAATCAGCAAGCGTGAGCGAAGACCCTGGAAAACAGCTGTCAACCTAAATAACCATTAATTGTAAATAATAACAACAGTAATAATGATAAAGATTGGGGAGTTTATTAATATAGTGCTAAAACTAGACAAAAGACATGAGATGGGAATATGATCAGAATTGACGTGTTCTGTGATCATTGTGTTGTCATGGATGAAGGTAGAAATCTTGGTTCTATTCATACTGTATTAAGTCAAGTATGCACATTAAAAATGTAAAAGTAATCACTGAAAGAATAAAAAACAGAATGTGTAGCTTCCAAATCAGTAGAGGGAGCAAAATGGCTGGGGCGGGAAAGTACAATTAATCCTTGAGAAAGCAGAAAATATTTTTTAAGTTTTTATTTAAGTTCCAGTTAACATACAGTGTAATATTAGCCTCAGGTGTACAATTTAGTGATTCAACACTTACATACATGCTCATCAAAACAAGTGCTGTCCTTAACCCCCATCACCTATTTAACCCATCCCCCCACCCACCTCCCCGCTGGTAACCATCAGTTCGTTCTCTACAGTTAAGAGTCTGTTTCTTAGCCTCTCTCTCTCTTTTCTTCCCTTTGCTCATTTGTTTTGTTTCTTAACTTCCACATACGAGTGAAATCATACAGTATTTGTCTTACTCTGACTTATTGCACTTAGCATGATACTCTCTAGCTCCATCCATGTCATTGCAAATGGCAAGATTTCATTCTTTTTTATGGCTGTGTAATAATATGTCCATTGACTGATGAATGGATAAAGAAGATGTGGTATATATGTAAAATGGAATATTACTCAGAAAATATTTTTTAAAAAAGAAGAAAAAATGAAAAATCAAGGAAAGTAGAAAACACAAAAGAAACAAAAGAATGCAAATACACCAGTAACCATGAAAAAAAGATTAACTCACTGTGAGAGACCCTTCCAAAGCATGATGCAGAAGTGCTGAAAGTCAAGAGATACTAAAAAGATATATCATGTAAATTACAAAGCAAAGGTTGTTTTTATAAGAGTAATATAAGGCAAAATAGAATGGAAGGCAAAAAAGCATCAATAGGGATTAAAAGAGTCATTACACAAAGAAAAAAGGAATAATTCACTAACAAAATACAACAATCTTGAACCTATACACAACTAACAATATAGCTTTTAAAAAATATGGAGTAAAAGTTGATAAGATTACAAAAAAGAATTAACAAATTCATAATCACAGTGGGAAATTTTAATACCTCTCACTATGAAATTGATAAATTAAGCATCAAAAAAATAAGGATATAAAAAGATACAAACAATACAAGTAACAAGATTGAGCTAAAGATTGGATATAGGTATATATAGACAATATAGATGGGATTCTACACCCAACAATTAGAGGGTATGTATCATTTCAAATATAATAATAATCATAATAATAATAATAAAGACCATATACCAACCAGGACACAAAACAGTTCTCAATTAAAATTAAATAATCAAAAGAAAAAAGAAAAAAAGAAAATTAAAGAGTTAATAGCATGCAAACCACAATCTCTGAGTACAATGCAATAAAACTGAAAAGCAGAAAAGGAAAAACTGCCCCTGAAATGTTTAAGAGCCTCAATAATTCATGAGTCAAAGAGTCACAAATGAAATTATAAAACTTCTGGCTATTAAACAGCAGTATAATAAAATAATTATGTACCCCAACAAATTAAGATTAATCCAGAAATGCATACAGAATTGCTCAATATTAAAATATCTATTAGTACCACTTATTACATCGATAGGTCAAAGGGGAAAAACCACGTTTATCTCCATAGAGAGATCAAATAAATTTGGGGGGAAGGAGCCCTTGATTATTTATAAACACAAATGTACATGGGATATTTTTTTAAGTTCTAAAAATCGTATTCCATAGACAGCATCATAATTAATGTTGAAACATTAATGTCAGGAATAGAACAAGGGAAACCTGCTAGTATTTCATATTATCCTGGGAATACTTGCCAATTCAACTAGAGAGAAAAATTAAATAAAAACACGAATAAAAAAGCAGAAAGGAGTAAATCTTCATGACCTTGGGTTAGGAAAGGACTTGTCAGGCACAATAACAAAGACACAGGCAACAAAAGAAAAAAATAGGTGAGTCAGACTTCATCAGAAATTAAAAACTTTTGCGCTGCACATGATACCATCAAGAAAGTGATAAGACAATACACAAAATGGGATAAAATATTTGCAAATCATACATCTGATAAGGAACTTGTATCCAGAATATACAAAAGAACTCTTACAATTCCATAACTTAAAAAACAAAATCAATTTACGGGCAAAGGATCTGAATAGACATTTTCCAAAGACGTACAAATGACCAACAAGCATGTGAAAAGACATTCCACATCATGTCTCATTAGGAAAATGCAAATCAAAACTATAGTGAAATCAAATACTAAACGCAAATCAAATACTACGTCACACTCTCTATGATGGCTAGGAACAAAAGGACAGACAATAATAAGTATCGGTGAGGAGATGAAGAAAATTAGAGCACCAGTACAGTGCTGGTGGAAATGTAAAGTGGTGTAGCCATTTTGGAAAACAATCCTCCAAAGGTTAAGCATAGACTTACCAAGTGACCCAGAAATTCTGCTCCTCTCTACGTACCCAAGAGAAACAAAAGCATATGTTCACAAAAACCATGCACACAAACGTGTGCCTGGCAGTTTTACTAGTAATAGCCAAAAAGTGGGAACAACCCAAATGTTCATCAATAGATGAAAGGATAAAATAATTGTGGTGAAATATTATTCAGCCATGAAAAGGAATAAAGTACCACACCCACGGATGAACCTGGGAACCATTAAGCTAAGTGAAAAAAAAAAAAGCTGAAAAAAGAGAAAAAGACCACATATTACATGACTCTATTTACATGAAATGCCCAGAATAGACAAATTTATAGGGACAGAGAGTGGAAGAGGGGTTGCCTAGGACTGGGGAGGTATAAGTAGGGAGTGACTGCTAACATGGACAGAGTTTCCTTTTGTGGTGATGGTTGCACACCTCTGTGAACATGGTGAAAAGCACTGAATTATTCACTTTAAATGGGTGAATGGGGGGGGCACCTGGGTAGCTCAGTCAGTTGGGGGTCCGACTTCCACTCAGTTCATAATCTCATGGTTCGTGGGTTCGAGTCCCGCATCAGACTCTGTGCTGACAGCTCAGAGCCTGGAGCCTGCTTTGGATTCTGTGTCTCCCTCTCTCTCTGCCCCTCCCCTGCTTGCGCTCTGTCTCTCTCTCAAAAACAAACATTTTAAAAAATCTTAAAAATAAGTGAATGGGTGAATGGTATGGTATGTGATTCTATCTCAAGAAAGTCGGAGTGGGTGGAGAGAGAGAGAGAGAGAGAGAACTCCCAGATTCCAGTCGCCATATTGGTACCACTAGTCTGCCTTCTTGGCTCTCTCCAGAGCTCAAGTGTCTGTGCTCCCAGAGCCAGTGCCTCTACTTCCACCAAATTCAATGCTCTCTCTTACCTTCTCGAGGACTTCACTCTGGAAAGTCTCTCCTCTCCTTCCTACAGAATTTTCCACCTTCTATTGGATCATTCCCATCATCATAAAATCATGCTGTGATTTCTCCCATCCTAAAAGCAATAACAAACCCTCTCGGCACCTCCTTCCCTCGGCAGCTACCTTTCCATTTCTTTGCTCTCCTTTGCAGCAAAGCATCTTGTTACCATATTCACAATCTCATCTCTTCCCATTCTCTCATAGCCCCACTTAGATCAGAACTCCACCAAAGCCATTTTTCCTAGGCCACACTGTTGAATCCATTGGTCAACCACTGGTCCTCATCTTACCCGACCTGCCACCAGCATTTGACACAGATGACCATGCACTCCTCCATGAAGCACTTTCCTCACCTGGCTTCTAGGACACCATACTCATACTCTCCTGCTTTCTTCCTACATCACTGGTCACTTCTGGACCTCTGTTCCTGGTCCCTCTTCATCAACCTGACTTTTTCCTGTCGGAATATTCTAGGTGTCAGCTATTGGTCCTATTTTCTTCTCTTTCTGCACTCACTCCTTTATGTATCTCAATCAGTCTTGTGGCTTCAAAAACCGTGTGCTGCCGGTTCCCAAATTTATATCTCCAGCTCTAACCTCTCTCGAGAGCTCCGCCCTCGTATATCCAACCAAACATCGAACATCTGCAGTTGCATGTGTGTTAGACATCTCAAATATCGTCTATTGTTAACTGAACGTCTAACCCCCCCCAACACCAGTTTTGCCCACTGTCTTTCCCAGCTCAGCTGGGGGGTGACTTCATCCTTCCAGGTGCTCAGACCAAAAGCTTTCTTCACAACGCATCTAATCCATGAGGAAATCCTGCCTTCAAAATAGATCTGGAATCTTATCTATTTGCTCCACGATACTGCCACCATCTTGGCTCAGACCAGCATCTCTCACTGCCCCTCAGCATGGCAGTGAAAAAAGTGATCCTCTTGAAACCCAAGTCGATCATGGCACTCCTCTGTCCAAAACCCCGCAGTAGCTCCTCACCTCACTGCAAGTAAAGCCAGATTACTTACCTTGCCCTACAAGGCCCAAATCTTCGGCCTTCTCCCCATTCCCTCCCACCCCTACCTCTGTGGCCTCATTCCCAGCTGCTCCTGCTCTCCCTCTCTCCACTTCTTTTCTCTTCCTTACTCCTGCTTAAGACTTTTCACTAAGTGCCTCCCTGCCTGGCAGATGTTCTCCTAGATTAGGATTTCTCAACCTTGGCATGATCAACATTTGGGGCCAGACAATTCTGTGTTGTGGGAACTGTCTTGTACATTGTAGGGTGTTCAGCAGCATCCCTGACCTGTACCCACTAGATGCCAGTAGCACCCCCCAACTTCCCCTGGAGGCACAGCTGCCCCAGGTTGAGAACCGCTGGTCTGGATCATCTGCATGGTCCATGCCAACATTCCCCTCAAATCTCATCTTTGCTCATGCCTCACCTTCACAATGGTGACCACCCCCCTGCCCCCCCTCCACTTCCAATCCCCCTTACCCTGCTTGGCTTTTCAAAGTAACTAGCATGGTGCTTCATAGGAGCTGAGATCTTCCTCTGCTGTTTCCTGGTGTATACCCAATGCCTAGAACAGTGCCTGCCACACAGTTGGCTCTCGAGAAATATGTGCTGAACAAATGGCTCACGAGACTCCATATGGCAAAACATAACAAACAAATGTGTTAAAAGGCCAGTTTATCTACAAAAGTGTCCTAAGTTTATCTATAAATGAGGCACAATCCCAACACATATCTCTATGGGGTATTATTTGAAACTTGACCCAATACTTCTAAAGAGCACCTGAAACAATAAAAATGTAATATCACACAAGAATAAGGGGAGAACGCTTGCCCTCTAAGATATTAAAAAGGTGTTCATATGATACGTTAATCGATGTATGGGTTCTGGTCCTAGAATAGGCAGAGTAAAACAGAAGAGTCCAGAAATGGCCCCAGGAAATATAAAAATTAAGCAAACGAGGAAGCTGGCATTTGAAAATCAGTCGGCAAAGGGTGAGTGCCCCATAAACGGTACTGTGATAGTTGGCTGGCCATTTTACACCTGCAGTATACATGTTATGCAGAAATATAGAGGTAGTAATACATGGCAGGGAAGTGGCTCGAAGAGTCCTAGGTGGTTGCCTCTGGGGAGCAGGACTGGGAGACGTGGTAAAGGATGAGGCGGAGAAGTGCTGGGTTTATGACAAGCCTTTTCTTACGTATGCTTTTAAAACTATGTAGATGTATTACTTTGATGAAAATTCAATATTTTTTAAAAAGCAATAAGCATGCCCCTCTTTAACCTACCAAATTGACAAAGACTTAAAAAATGAAGATTCGCTGGTGTGAAAACGGCACACTCGTGCACCGCTCGGTCTTTCTGGAAGGTGATTTGTAGGGAAATATTAAGAGTCTTAAAACCAAGCATACCCTTTGAGCCAACAATTCTACCTCGAGAAATTTATCCTGAAGTGACACAAAGGAATACAGCAAGAATGTTCGCTTCAACATTCTTTAAAATCGAAAAACAAAAATGAAAACCACTAAAATGTCCAAAGGGGGACTATTTATGTAAATTATGATAAATTCCTACGAAGCAATGTTGTGCAGGTGTCACAAGCAGGATGGAAATAGATCCATTACCCCGGAAAGGCGTTTGTGATATATAAAGTGATTAAGCAGGTTATGCGCATAGGCATAAAAATTATTGCATTTTTATAAAATGAATAGGACTTATGGGTTTATGCACAGAAAGAGATATAAACATAAGATATTCCCTCTCTGTAACAATGTATGGGAACCCCGGTTCCAGAAAATGCGCTGAGTGGGTGGTGAGACTTTTATTTTCTTATTTTTACTTTTTTTTTTTTAATCTTATTTTTACTCTTGTTAAAGGATTGCTGCAGGGGTTTTCTAGGACTAGTGAAGGTGGAGACAGGAACGCTGAGGTGAGGTCCTCAGAGATAGGGTAAGGGTCCACATGGACTTCTCTGCTACCCACGCATCCAGAGAGCCCCAAGCTGAGTGGCCCGACTGGGCAAGGCTAAGCTTGCCAGAATCCAACCATACTTAGGGCCCAGCCAGCAGCCCAGATGCCCAAACCCCAACGGCGAGGACCTCCTTCCCAGCAGATGGCGGGGGAAGGACAGAGGCCACATCTGGGCAGGCCACCGCTGCCTGCAGGCCCCCATCTCTGCAGCCATGGCCTGTGGTCTTGACAGTTCCTGTAACTTCCCAGGGCTCTGGCCCTCACCCTCCAGAGGGAAGACTGGCCACCTTGCCAATAAAGTTCTGGAGTGCAAATCCCTCCAGCCCAGAAGCCAGATGCTGTTCACAGATAACATTGTTTGGTCAGTGTGAGACTTTGATTTTAAATTCTGAATTAGTCTCCATACTCTAAAGGAATAGATTTTACACAAAAATCTGCCTGTTCCAGGTTGCCTGGGAGGCTCAGTCAGTTGAGCCTCTGACTTCAGCTCAGGACATGATCTCACGGTTTGTGAGTTTGAGCACCGCGTGGGGCTCGGCACTGACAGCGTGGAGCCTGCTTGGGATTCTCTCTGTCCCCCTCTCTCTCTCTGCCCCTCCCCTGCTTGTGTGTGCACACGTGTGCTTTCCCTCTCTCAAAATAAATAAATAAGCTTAAAAAAATTTTTTTTAAATCTGCCTGTTCTTGAATATTCAAAGATCTGGCCACCCTGGGCCCCCACCCCTTCCTGCTAGGACAGCTGGAACTGAGGTGTGATGCCCCCTTCCAAGGGGTAAGGTTCCTGGAGTCCCAGACAGCACCTGTCTGTTGTCATGAGTCCTGGCAGCAGTGGGGGACGAATCTCCCACATGTGCTGCTCCATGTCTGGGCTGCCTCCCGCTCTCTGCTCACCTTACCAGGTCCTTCCTCCCTCCCACCATCAGCTGTGGGAACCAGTCCCCACAACCCAGTGTCCTCAACCCGTTATGCCATGCCCCTTTGGGACATCAGAGTTTTTTCACAGAAAACCCCTCCAAATCTGCCCCCAACTGAGAGCTGCTATTCAAACCCTACTCAGGGGGACCAGGACGGAGGCCAAGACCCAGTCAGCAACTCACCCAGCCTTGGGTTCAAGAAGGCGACAAGGGGCAGAAAGAACAATGCTGGTTCTTGGGGACTCTGATTCCAGCAGAAGAGACCCACCTGGCAGAGGCTTGGTGTAGGAAATCCAAAATCCCTAAGAGCCAGTGCTGTGGGCTGAGTTCCCTGGGGAGGGTTCTGGGGAGACCCCTGTGGGAAGTGAGGAGGGCAGGAGTGAGCAGAGGGAAACACAATGAGACCTCAGCTGGTCTACAGGGTGCTCTGGGGCTGGAGGACACAGGATGGGGTGTAATCTTGGACAAGGAGTCCCCCACCCCAGGCCAAGGGCCAGGCTTATTGGGGGTGGGTACTGCGGGGGGAGCGGGAGCAGGAGATTTTCCCAGCAGCCCCGCGGTTATCAGGCAGTGCGAGAAGTCTGCCCCATGGGAAAGGCCGGGAGGTCTCCCAGAGACTCACTCTCTCCCGAAAGGCCTCGCAGAAAAGGGCTAGAGACTCAAGACAGGAGAGTGCACTGAAAATTCAGTCACATCCCCGGCATTTATTTGAAACAGAACATTAATTCTGACTGTCATTAGAGTCCATTTCAATTCTGTAATAACATAAAAAGTTAAGAGTCTAATTTATTCATACAAATCTTGTTAGCATCCAATTTCCACATAATGTAACATATTCCTTAAAAAGCTGACAAAGCAGGAGAAATTAAAAACGTAAAAGAAGACATCCATGGCGCTCATTGCCACAGAGCCAAAGGTGAGGAGGAGGAGGAGAGGAGGGTGGCCCCAGAAAGGGCTGGGAGCTTGAAACACGACTCAGCTGAGGAGGCAGGCTGTGGCTCCCATCACACCCTGGGCGGCCCCCCCAATGGCTGTGGGGCCCCCACCACCACCTCCCCAGCCACCAGGCTGTCCCGACGGCCTGGCCCTGTCCTGCAGCCTCCGACAGACAGCTCCCTCACACTTTCCTCAGCAAATCCATCCTCGAGAGCCCGTAACTCCTCTTAATTACACGTCTGCGGTGTTTGCATTAGATAGCTGTCACCCTGTAATTTACCCGTACATGGGTTTTAATTGTACATTAATCTTTCTTACATGCCACTCCTCTGCTAGAATCTGTAAGAGCAGCACTTTGGGCCATTTTGTTTATTCCCCAACCAAAAATAGCTGATGAAATGTAATTGTGGAGTGTCCCTTCCCTTCTTTTCCAGGATTACCTGCTGTGTGCTGGGGCTGGAGAGAGGCTCCTGTCACCTGCAGGCTGCCTTTAAACACAATATTGGACTGTTTCGTGGCTGACATCAATTTCAGAGGAAAGGTCACAAGCAACAAGCAATCTTCCAATCACCTGCCATGTGCTCCCTGGGCGCCCCTGCTCACATCCTTTCTCTCAAGCTCCAGGCTGCTGGGTGCTGGAAGCGTGCCTGGGGACCGTGCTCACAAGAGAGGATGGAGGGCAACGTGTGAACCTAAGGAATCCACCAGCATGGAGGTTCCAAGGTCACTTGGAGAACCACGAAGGAGAACTATAAATTACAAAGCCCTGGATGGCTGCCAGGGCCCCAGGAAGCTACATTTAGCATACCATTCTCTCAGCAGCAGGAGGAAGGCTCAGCTCCCTTTCGGAAGGAATTTGAATGGAATTTGTTACAAGAACATTGTGATTGAAATATCACCAATTGGCTTTTCATGACAACTCAGCAATAGATTGCAATTTTGATGGTGTGTGTGTGTGTGTGTGCGCGCGCGCGCGTGTTGGGGGCGGGGGTAGCTGTTGTGTTCTCCAGCTGGCCGAGGTCCATACAATATTTATGAAATCCAGATGAAGCCCTACGCTGGCAATGAGCTGATATCATAACACAGATTTCAAAAACGTCTTGACATTTGCCCAAGATCAAATTTCCCCTTGCGAAAACCCACGAGGCTCTGTGCTGCCGGCGGTCTGCACGCTAAGCACCCCCCTCGTTCCAGCAACCTGCTTCATTTGAGTCCAGGTGATTACCACTGTGCTGGGCGGCACTGGGGGGCTGGAGCGGGGCAGAGTAGCAAGCCCAGCACCACCCAAGTCCACTTTTCCTTTGTGGCCACTATGAGCTGCGTTTTTCAGTGATGACAGACAGGAGTTTCGGTAATTTTCATCGTTAAGCACTTTCTGACGTGCAAAATAAAGCTCAGGGATCTCCTTATGGACGAGGTTCTGATGCGCATTTGAACCAAGAGAGACATGCGGCGATCATCCATCACACATCAGCCCAAGAAACAAAAACGAAAGCAGGAGATGTATTTCCTTGGGGCCACAGATGCCATTTGATTCCTTTTAGGAGACCCCCATTAGAAAGAATGTCACCAGCTTTCTCATGGCCCGGGTTACAAGTTATTTCCAAAGCGGTCCCTAAGGGCATCCTCCACCCCAAAGGGCTCCTTCTCCTACCACTACCCGGGGCTTTTGGAGACGAAGATTCCTAATGTATCAGTACCCGGAGTGGTGAAATATTGCACGGGAAATATTGCATGAAATATCGCCTGCGATCCAGGCCTGAAGTCCCCGGAGATTGTTTACGAGTAAAAGGCAAGGACGATTTAGTTGGTTTTTGATAAACACTTCATACTGCACATCCTAAGAGAAGCAGAATACTTGTCAAGCATGCATCTTTATGAGCTGTCCGCCTATAAACCTTGCACGAAAGGTCCGTGCTTAATGTTGGTTTGGCAGTAAATTGGCGCGATGCACGGGTCTGCTGATTCAAATTAGCATCGACCCATAAAACGCTACTGAATGATTCTTCAAATCTGCCAAGTCTTCAAATCAATTTTGGAGAAAGTGTCAAGGGTTTTTTTTGTTTTTTTTTTTAAACTTTGATAAACCTTTCATATTAGTTATCACAGAAGAGCATCAACCTTTCTCATCTGTCTTTCCACCAAAAAAAAAAAAAAAAGGTGTTGTTTTTCCCTAACTGCTTTTAGCTCTTCGTCTTTGCACACCCGCCTCCACATCACACAAACAATGTGTGTGTTATGGTTTCTTTGTTGCCCTATTTTCAAGTGAATGGCGTTTGGCTCACGCTGTCCATGCCCCCATGATCCCACAGTTTGGAGAGAACTTCTACTGGCACCAGGATAAACTTCTCCCTCTTGGCATTTGATATGCAGTCCCAAGCTCACCTCCTCCAGGAAGCCTTCCGTAACTCACCAATGAACTCTGATCATGGCTCTACACCCTTGTGTTGGGTAAACTAGACTATGTTCTCGTGGGGGCTCAGTGCACTTCCTTCCCTGTGGGCCCCCAGGAGTGGGGCTCACACTGAGAGGTGTCACCTCTCCCCTCCCCATCTTTGAGGACCAGCCGAGGCCTCCCTCCTTCATGAAGCCCCCTTACAGACGCCCCAGCCAGCATCCCTTGTCCTCACTCCACAACCTCAGAGATCTCAGTGACCCTAGCCACCCCTTTGCTGGTGGCCTGACCTGTGTGTGAATCTGCCTCTGTCTCCTGGGGGCAAGGTCTAGGTCACAAAACCCAACAAGAACAGAACCTTGGCTTGAACCCAAGGGGTCTGACCCAGAACTCTCATCCCCCAGGCCATGCTGCTGTCTACAGTAACAAATATCAGACTTGAGGAGGATGGGAACAAGCCACACCCAGAGAAAGGGGGCTTTATCAGGGTTCCCATCAAAATTCGATAAGCCTGAATGCATGACGGTATTTGACCTGACCCTCTCGCCTTCACTTGGCTCAGGGGCATGTCGTTTGTGAAAACGTGATGCTGAGAAAGCAGAGGAAGCTGCACGGTGCAGGGGTGGAGTGCTGCATTGAAGGGCGGCTTTCAGGCTCCTCCAGAGAGACCCAAAGATAGACAAGCCCATCAGAAATAAGGTCACCCGGGGAGACGTTCCTAAACAGCCAGTGCCTGGAGCTCTGGGGGTGAACATGGCTCTGGAGGCGCCAGCAGAGAGCCTGGAACCTAGGACCCAAAGGCATCGGTCGGAAGCTGGCTCTGGGGATAAAGAGGTCATTTAAAGGGACAGAGCACCAGGACAGGACACCCTCCAAAGTCCAAGAGCCCAACTTCCAGAGCCCTCCTCACGGCAGCCTAGGCTACCAACAAATCCCGGTCAAGTCAGCTGGGGTGGGAGAGGGCAAAGGTCAACGGGAGGCTTTATCTTCTGCTCCTTCATTCGGTGCGTATTCACCCCCTCCCCCCGCCCCGCCCGCTCAGTGCCAGGACTGTTCTAGGTACTGAGTCACAGCAGGGAACAGGACGGACAGGGTGGTATATGTTCATGGAATTTGTGAAGGGCAACATGAGCCACAGAGAGAATGACAGATCACCAGGATTCATTTGGTGATTGGGGGCTGGGGCAGAGGCCCAGCACCTGCATCTCTCACGGCCCCTGGGGTGATTCTGAGGCCAGTGGCCGGGTCCCCAGCCTCATCCAGAGAAACGCCTGTCTACTCCACGCTCCATTCCAACGTGGCAGATTCAAACCCACCCCGCAGAGGGAACCGCGAGCACCCCCAGACGTTCCAGATAACCACAATTTGGAGATGGAAGTGAATGTTCAAATTCGCTTCATAACGTTTTCAAGTTCAACGTATCCTTAGCATACGAATAAAAAATAAACTGTATTAGCCATCTGGGAAATATAAAATTAAAACCACAGTGAGATATCTCTACATACTCACGGAGTGGCTAAAATGAAAAAGACTGACCACATGAGGTAGCGACAAGGACAAAAAGCAACTGGAACTCTCATATTTAACTGGTGTCAGCGTGGAGGGGATTAGCCAGCCACTTTAGAAAATTGGCAGCCTCTACATGGGACGAACAAACGCACATCCTGAGACCCAGCAAGTCTCTTCTAGGCATATGCTCATTAAAATGTGTACCGACGCCCAAGAGACACGTGCAGGAGTGTCCACAGCAGCCCGGCTCCCAATGTCCATCCACTGGAGAATGGATAAACACATTGGGGTATATTCACACCATGGAGTCCCAAGAGTGAACAAACCACTCACAGCAACATGGGTGAGTCTCACAAACATGATGGTAAGCCAGACCCCAAAGCATACAGTCTTTTGATTCCACCTACATCGGGTTTTAAAACAAGGATACCAATCAGTGCCCTTCCGAGGAAGGATAGAGGTTACCTGGGGCAGAGGGGAAGTGTCTGGAGGAGGACCCAGGGACCCCCGGGACGCTGGTCATGATTTTTTGTTTAATTTTTTTTTAGCATTTGTTCTTTTTCGAGAGAGACAGAGTGTGAGTGGGGGGGAGGCGCAGAGAGAGAGGGAGACAGAATCCGAAGCAGGCTCCAGGCTCTGAGCCGTCAGCACAGAGCCTGACGCGGGGCTCGAACTCACAGACCACAAGATCATGACCTGAGCCAAAGTTGAACGCTTAACCAACTGAGCCACCCAGGTGCCCCCATGATCCTTTTTTTTTTTTAAGTTTATGTATTTATTTTTGAGAGAGAGAGAAAGAGAGTATGCTCACACGTGTGAGCAAGTGGGGGAGGGGCAGAGAGAGAGAGAGAGAGAGAGAGATTGAGAGAGAGAATCCCAAGCAGGCTCCATGCTGAAAGCACAAAGCCTGATGTAGAGCTCAATCTCACGAACTGTGTGATCATGACCTGAGCCGAAATCAAGAGTTGGGTGCTTAACTGACTGAGCCACCCAGGCGCCCCAATGGTCCTGCTCTGGTGCTGGCATATAGGCATGTTCGGCTTGCAGATTTTCACTGCACTGCACAATCCTGGTAGGCACACTATACTTCAAAAGTTTTAAAAGGTCCTGAATACAGGACAGGGAAAGATATGGATGGGAACCTGCCTAGAAAGGGCGAGACTCTAGAGGGCACAAGCCAGTGGGGCCACATGCTCCCTAAGCATGTGTCATGTTACCAGGCAGGGTCCCGATCGACATGCTTCCTCGCACTAGAGATAGAAAGGGGCTAAATAAGCTTCAGCCAAGAGAACAAACATAGGAGATAATAATTTCGGTAATAATACTGCCACTATTTGGGGCTGGCCGTATGTGAAGCACGATGGCCCATGAGGTGGATTCTACTCATCTTCATTTTATAGATGAGGAAACTGAGCCTCTAGCTCACATGGTGACCAAGTGGTGAAGCTGGGATTTGAACCCAGGCAGTCTGGCCCCAGATGCTGGCTTCCTTCATAACACCGAGCTGGCTGCACTGACATGGCAGCCGTCATGGCTGTCCATTGACACTTGAATTCATGGCACAGGGAACTAAAGAGATAAATGAGAGGCACAGACAGTGCTTTCACAGGGATGAATGGACATTAAATGTGCACATGAGACCAACCCTCAGGAGGTGAGACGACATCAGTGGACAAAGAGGCCCCAAATCTAAGCAGGAGACGGCAAGACAGACCCAACCGGAGAAAGGCCGTTTACCATGCACACTGAGGCAGTCATATCCGCCCGTGGGACTCCTGTGAGAAAAGGCCTGTGTGTGGCTGCTGTGACGACGGTGAGGTGGCAAGGACCGCTGATCGCGGGCAGCCTCTGCACCCAGAGGCAGCAACAGGCTCAGCCCGCAGCATAAAAACCGGGGAGCGGACATCCGGGTGAGATGATGAGGCATCACCAGGCCCCACATCCACACTGCTCCCAGCGTGGCGCCAGCCTCTGCGAAGGGGGTTGGAATAAGATGTGGGAAAGCTGAGGGAGCTGTCAAGAAAACCTTCTTGGAAGGAGGATTCGAATCGGACCCAGAAGTGTACATGGGAAGGGGCTGAAAAGAATATTCCTAGTGAAGGAGCAAAAGAAGCCAAAACAGGCTGGTTGCATCACCCTCTGGCTCAGCCAGTATAGACAGAGTACCTGCTTGGAGCACCGGCTCAAACATTTTAGACAGATGGTTTGCATGATGCAATGACTTGACCAGTGTAGACAGACTGCCTGAGTCGTGTGCTGAGCTCAACCAGTACAAACAAACCGCCTACACCATGAACTGGGCTCAACCAGTGCGGACTGACTGCACTGCGCCTGGGGCTCAACCACCTCGGCTCTGGGACACAGAGTCTCACGGACAGGGCCAGTGTCTTTAGGGAAGTGTCAGAGAGCCCGGGTGCAGGGAAAGCACCTGAAGCCACAGAGACTTTGAGAGCTCTGAACCTCGTACGAAGTCCTGCAAGGAGCGGGGCTGGCACAGGCTAAATGGAAGGTCCCAGCGCTCACACCCTAGACTCAACCAGTATAGACAGACTACCTGCACCATGCACTGGCTCAGCTAGCGTAGACAGAGTGCCTGCATCACACAGTGGCTCCAGCAGTGTAGCCAGACTGCACGGTTGTGCTCACTCTGCCTGCCAGCGGCAATCACCGAGTCCCTTCTCTGGAGCTCATCATGGCCAAGACAGCTAGAGATATGCGTACCGGCAGTGACACTGCTGTACCTTCACTCAGCCTCCCCGGGGCGTGGCAGGCGGCTCTGCCCATAGAAGGACTGTAGTCAGTATCTGCTGGGTGTCTGGGATGCTCCCCTCAGGAGCACGGGAAGCAAAGCCCTCGTATCTCAGGGCTGGAGGAGGGTCTCACTGCTCAGAGGCTTGGGCAGATGGGTCTTGTCCAGGGAGATGAGTCAGCCCCCAAGAAGAGGCAGCCTCGAAGGGGGGGGATGACTAGTCTGCCAAGTGTGAGTCAACCTGGGCTAGGGGCTGCTGGCAGAAGGGCTCTCCTGTGCCACATTCCCACAGATGAGCACCTGGGCACGTCTGGTGGTCTATGGTGGTGAGGCAGCAGCCAGAATACGAAGGAGGGCCAGTCCGGGGAGGCCACCCTCCAAGCAAAGGGTCCCAGTGTTGGAGAGATCAGCTCCCGAAAGGCCTGGGGCCCGAGGAGTAATCTGTACCTCCTAGCATCCTCTCCTTGGCTCTCATCCCTCCTGTCCCTGAGTCTGGCCCAGCCGGGGAGGAGCTGGCTCAGGCCCAGGCAGAGCGAGGACAAGGTGACAGCGACCTGGGCTGTTGCTTGCAGCTCAGCGGCCGCTCGGCTCAGGGCCCACAGCCAGCAGCGTGGGCACAACGGGAAGCGGGGTGACTCACAGACCCGCTCCCCCCATCCCAGCTCTGTCTTGCAGAGCTGGGTGGACGGAGTCGATGTCTGTGGGGATGCTGAGCTGAGCTGCAGACAGCCACAGGGAATCCGCTGACATGGGAGGGAGTGGGCGAGCTCTGAGCCTGGGGCAGAGCCCCCAGCAGAGGGCAGGAGCAGGTCCAGACTGGCTCCCACAGGGAGGAAGGGAGGAGAGAAGGCTGGAGTGAGGGAAGGGCACAGGAGAGGAGATCCTTCTGGTGCTGGCCAGCTGCCAGGTCAGGCACAAGTGGGTGGCAGATAAAGTACCTACCAGGGTCCCAGGATGCTCAGGGGATGACACACAGGCCAAGGCCACCTCTGGTCGGCAGCCCTGCAGACAATCAGCTCCGGAGGAGAGTGGGCATCAAAGTAGCCTGTCCTCATTAGAGAGCACGGGGCACTGGACTGTCACTACTGACTCTCACTGCCTGCTGGCAGGAAGGTAGCAGAAGGCCCAAGAGCTTACAGAAAAGCTAGAAGTTGGGCCATGTGGGCAGGGGCACGGAGGCAGGGCTACACAAGCAGCTGCCTGAGCCCCAGGCCGAGAGGACAAAACCCGACCAGAGGGGACAGGAGCTTGGGACTCCTGGTCTGGCAGGGCAGGGCTGGGGGCGGGGGGGAGTTGTTGCTTCAGGGAATTGACAGCTCCCACTGGTGACCCAGAAGTCAGGGTCCCAATGGCCTTTACCACCTTCCATCCCACACCAAGCCCTGGCAGATTCCCCTCAGTCTGCTCCTCTTTAAGACCTCCGTCCCCTTCCTGCCGTAGCTCCCTCCTCACTGGGTTCCCTCCTCTGCAGCAGCTGGTAGGGTCAAGTCCTAAGTTTCTCCCTAGCCTTCAAGGCCCTGTATGGGCAGGGCTCTGGCTGTGCCTCCGACTGCATCCACCCCTCCACTGTGCTGGCCACATGGGCCTTCCCACGGCTCCTGGCTGGCCCTCCACGCTCCCTGTCACTCATTCGCACGCTATGCCTGCCAAGCTCTCTCCCTCCCTCTGTCCGTCCCCTTCTTGCTTAGTTCTGGCTCCTCCTTCAGGCCTCAGCTGAAGTGTCACCCCCTCGGGGAGGTCCTTGTCCCCCAGTCCAGCTCAGATCACTCTATTTGCATCTCAGAAACACCCAGATGTTTCCTTTATATGCTTCTCACAGCCTAGAACCACACGTGTTGGTTATTTGTTCAGTAATGGCGTCGCCCGGCAGACCATGAATCAGGGAGTGATGAATCAGTCATGAGGGAATGGCTGTCCGCAAGGGTAGGGGCTGCTCTTTAGTTTGGTTCACTTTCTGTCCCCGGAGCCTGGTGCAGAGACAGACACCTAACACCTGCTCCTCAAACATTCACTGATGGCAGAAGGAAGGACAGCCACAATGGGTCCGACCATGGGAATGTGGGATGGGGTCATCTGGCTCCAGACTTCAACGTCGACAACTCTAATTCAGTTCAAATAACTGTTGCTCGCCAGGGCCACCTCTGGCCCTCAGTCACCAGCAGCAAAAAGCACTCATTTCCCAGAAACGCACGGCCCACCTTCAAGGTAAGGAGCCGGGGTGGGGAGACCCAGCTCCTTGCCTGCATGTGGACACTCCAGGACTTCCTGGAAGGTGGCTTCTGAGAGGGAATCAGGGCTGCTTTCAGGGTCAGCCCCCCGGATGCAGGCTTCCCCGTCCTGCCGGTGGTGACCGAGGCTGTATTTGGGCCAGCAGGTGCACGCTACAGCCCCAGATCACAAATGACAGGTAGCTTTGTACAGGGGAAGAGTCACAACTTTTTCCCACAACCAGTTTGTAAGTTTCATCCTCTGCCACGGTGATTTGCAGACCGCAGGGTCACACGCCTTCGAGCCGGGAAGAAATGAGACGGCATCTCCTGTGTCCTCTGCCACCTCAGTTAATGCAGCCCTGTCCCCTGGTTGTTTGCATGCAGGGCTTCCCTCTGCCTTTGGGCAGACTTTTCCAAGGAAGGAGGGAACACAACTGCTCTGGGGTCAGACTAGTCCTGGCTGTGACCTCAAAGACAGTGCGAGGGAGCCTACTGTCCCCGTGCTGTCACCACACAGGCTGCCTGCTCCCAGCACACCTCCTGAGGCTCGAGGACACCATCTCCCGCATTCACATCCAGACAACCATGTTCAGTTTGTTTTTTTTAATTTCTCACTGTCCCACAGCAGGGCCACATTGATCTCCCTGGGCCAGGACTAAATAGATCTCCTGTTTCTAACTCATTACCTTCTGATTAGCTGAAAGGCCGGGCCCTTGTTTTACTCAGTGTTTACTGGATCTAATTGCCACAGTTGTTCATTTAGGCACTGCCATGCCCTGGGTCCACATTCCTGCCTATAGGCTCCCTCCCTGTGCCACGGCTCTCCAATGTAGCTACCACACATGGGAGGCACTGCAAGTACAGCTAAGGCAGATGTGTCACACTTGAGGCCAGGCAGCAGGAGAGGGGACATCACACCTCCCCCCACCGGCCCCCATAAGACTCTGGCGCCCACCACAGGTGCCTCCAACCAAAATGCATCAGCAAAATCACTATAAAAGCTTTAAGCGCCCATCTCTTCGATCAGCAAAACCACAAAAAGCCTATCAGGTCGCCGCTGGCACAAACTCTCAGTGAAGAGCAGTGAGGCAGTCTGCAGGGCGTTTCCAACCAGGAGACTCTGACTTCCCACCTTCTCAATGAATCCAGCGCAAATTCTGCAGTGAGCCCACGAGGCATACTTTCCCAACAACCATCCGGCAAAAAAGTAGCTGCCCAACTTTCCCAGACTTATTAGCTTACATAAACAGACATTTGAATAAATGTTTAAAAAATGAAATTCCCTTGATACTCTGTAATCAGTAAATGTTCATTATGGAAACACAGCAAATATGCATGAAATTTCCCAAGTGGTATTCTGGCTACACGATTAAAAAGGCTTCCCAAACAGCAGGCTGAGTTACAAAGGATCCTCCTCCGGTCACAATCCAGGAAAGCTTTGCCAAGGCCAGGAGCTCAGAAAAGCCTGCTCCTCTCCCAGCCGGAGCCAGAGAAAATCAGCCCATGCTCCTTTTTGCCCGCTCAGGCATTTTATAAATGAGCCCCCACATCAGCTGATTGATGTCTCTCTATAAATAATTAATCCTTGACCTTGTTTTAAGAAAGCCTTGACTTTTTAATTTGGGGTCTTTTTAAAAATCAATACCAGGGGAACATAATTCACTCTGTGGAGTCTGATTCCAAGTAAATAAATAAATAAATAAATAAATAAATAAGCCGTGCCATCGATGTGTCTCAGGGTGAATGGGCTAGGCTCTGGGATGGGGCCTGATTTTGAGGTTTTTCCTGTGTTCAAACTCTTTTAAATTATTGATCTCCCTAAGAGACTCAATCTCGTTCAGGGTCTGCATTTTATCCCTTCTGTGGGTCATCTCACCGAGGTAGGTCTGATGAAGGCCCTGAAAACTGGGAGTGTTTCCAACTCCCCCCCAAGGGGGCTCCTCAGCCCCTGTCCTGCCCTCTGTGATGGACTATCTGGATTTAAAAAAGGGTCTCCCACAGGGAGCAGAATGTCACCTCTTCCTGCAGCCTGTCTGCCTTGCCTGTGGGACAGGGACAGAGGGTGGGCAAGAGAGGCCATGAGAGTTGGGAAATCTTAAAAAGGGTTCTCGCACTCCGTTGGAGAGGCTACGCTGCTCTAGGGCAGGACTTCAGAGAAGTTGCCCACCCATAGGCAAGGGTCGAGGTGAACTCGGATGTGAGAGGTTACCCAAAGAAAGTGGGTTTAGTAGTGCAGCTTGTAAGCATCCCAGAAATGGGGAAGGGACTAGTCTGCCCCTTATCCCTCTGCCACCGCCTCTCCCACCACGCACTCCGCGGGGGCTACCGTCCCTTCCCTCAAAGGGCCTCCCGCTCCAGCTCTGCTACAGGGCCAGCCCATGACCGCTCTGCCGCCCAGTCTCCCCAGCATAGCCAATCACTGCACAGGGTCCAACTGGGAGGCGCTTCAAGGACCCGGTGTCCCCCCCCCCCCCCATACCCTAAACTGCTTAAGACTCTGAGCTCCAGGATCGGCCCCTACTTCTCAGTGAGAGCAACCCGGGAGCCAGGGTTCACAGCCGAGGGCGTTGTGAGGCTGCCGCGCTAGCCCCGGGTCGGGGTCGCGGGGCCTGGGGCCCAGATGTATGGCGAAAGTTAGGGCGGCGGGGAGTCCTGCGCCTGGGAGAGGCCAGGGGTCCCCTCCGACCCGAGCGTCAACACTGGCACTACCAAAACCCGCCAACGCACCTTCGCCTGGTGGGGCCGGCCTCCCGCGAGGTCAGAGCTGGCGTGCAAACCTGGAAGCTAGTAATTGGGAGTTGCAGCCGCTGCCGGGCTCGGCTGGGTCCGGCGGCCAAGCAGATCCTTCCCCCGCCCACCAGAGCCGCCTGAGGCTCGGACTCCCTCCCTCCCCGACACTCGCACGCACACACCTTCACACGATCACTGACGCACACACACTCGCCTCGAGTACAAAACAGGCCGGTGCCCAGGAGAGTCGCGGGGTGGGGACGCGCGCTACGGAGCGCGGGGGCACCTTCCGCCACTCCGTAGGAAGCCCAGGCAGCTCCTAACTCCTCCCCCGCCCCTGCCCGCGGCAACCCGCCCCCGAGTCCCAGACCCGAACGCGCGGGAAAGCCCTGGGCGCCCCTGGCGCTCCAGCCCGGCCCTCTCCGCTGCCGACGCTGCCTCCACACGCCCGGCACCCAGGGCTGGGAACATCAGCAGAGCATCCGCAGGGACCGAGGGAGCCCGAGGGGCGGCAGTTCACAGACGCGCGGCGGCAAGTGAAAGCCACGGAGCAAAAGTCTAATTAAAGTTCCCGCTACTGGAGCCGGTCCCCAAAGCGCGGCCGGACCGGAACCCCGCGCGCCCTGTCTCCGCCCGCGGATTTGGACACCTAACCCTGTAGGTTCTCGGCGCCGGGACGCAGTGCAGTCCCGGGTCCTCCAGGGACCCTTCGGGGCGCCCTTCCCAGCCGGGAGCCTGCACAGGGCGGGGACGGGGCTGGGGCAGGGGGTGCGCAGCGCACTTACCTGGCGCAGCCGGCGCTCGCGGGGCCGCGGGCGCCGCCAGCCCGGGATCGGTACTCCACGGCGAATCCTCCGCTCCCGGACGCCCGGGCGGCAGGGAGGACCTCCGCCCCAGCTCGGGCCCGGGGCCTCCTCCCGCTCCAGGCGGAGCCCGGTGCGGTGGGTGAGGCGAGCGGCGCGGGCCGGCGGCCGGAGCGCGCAGGAGAGGGAGGGGGAGAGGGCGCGGTGGCGTGTTCTTCCTCGGCCCGGGGTCGGGTCCGTCCCCCGCCTCCCACCTCCAGCCGCCGCCCTCTCCTTTCTCCCCACAGCACCGCCAGATCCGGCTAGCGCGCCGGGAAGGCTCCCAGCGAAGTGCGAGCGGAGCCTCCGGCAAAAGGCTGGAAATAACGCCGCGCCCGCCCGGCGCCCCGCCCCCGGCCTGGGCCCCGCCCCGCCGTGGCGGTGGCGGCGGGGGCCGGGCGGAGAGGGGATCACTCCTGCGATCTGCGGGTCCCTCCCGGGAGCTCGCGGGCGCCGCGCCCACGCGCGCTCTGCGGCTCCCGCGGCCCCACGGGCCGCGCGCTTCGAAGGAGCCGCTGCTGGGCGCGGTCCAACGGCCGCGGGGGTGGGGGCGGTCGTGTTGGGGGCCTCGCCCGTCTCCCGGGTTCCCTGAGAGCCGGACTCGAGGCTGCCACTTGGCTCCAGAGCGCGGCCAGAGTGCCGCCGCTGCCTCGGTGGGTCGCACGCCGGCGCCGACCTGGGAAAATGACAAGGCGTCACCGGAGCGGGCCGTGACCGCCTCTGGGCAGGGGCGCACGCTCAGGACCCGACGCTGCGGGGGCGTGGGGCTGGTGAAACGCAGAGGACCGATCCCTAGGTACATTCTGGGGGATCCCTGGGCCTCAGCCTCAGTGGAATTTGGTCAAGGTCCTGGGCGGTCCCGAGTGTCTTCACCGTTCCCTGAATTCCTGGGCTCTGGATTCTGCTGACCCAGGCTCTCCCTCGAGGGCTACCTCTTGAAGTCCTGGTTGGGTCACGTCCTGAGATCTGGTGGGGGAGGGGAGTCGTGAACGAGGTCAACGTGAACGAGGTGGGTCAGCCGACTGCTCCCTGTACATGCCATCAACAACACAGTGGGGAAGCGACGGATCCACAGCCACACAGAGCACCAGGACAGAGCAGGGATGTGAAGGGGAGAGCAGGGGTTCTGACTCCAGTCCTGTTTTTTTCCTGAGAAGAGGCAGCCCCCACCTGCAGGGGGCAAGCAGGTTCTGGGAAGGAAGGCAGGCTGGCTTCTCACAGGAACTTGATGAAACTGTAAAATCAGTCACCCCTTAATCTTTAGGGGAACCCCAGTATTTTGAAGAAGCTGCAGAGAAAGCTTTAGTAAAATACAGGATGTTCACCCTCCTCTCATTGTATCTGCTGTTTGGTTGGCCTCATGGCTCCACCCTGCTGACTCAGAGCGTAGGATGGAATTGGGGAGCGGGGTGGGCTCATGGCCTTTGACTGACCAGGGAGGGGACAGCTGGGGGCAGACCTGGCAGGGAGCAGAGCCACTCCTGAGCAAGGCCAGGGAGCCCCCAGCAGTAGGGCTCTGGAAGGCTTGGGTGGCACTCAGGCTGCCCAGGGCAGCCCTGAGCCCTCCTTAATGCCCCAGGTGAGTTCAGCACATTCAAAGAGAGAACAGGAAAGGTGAGAAGACAAACTTCAGCGGACCAACGCTATGACGATCTTCCTTAATTCTTGCAACAACAAAGTAAGCACTATTACTTCCGTTTCATGGTTGAGGGAACCAAGATACAAGGATGCCACCAGGTTGCTGGAGTCTACACCTCTGGAGGGTGCTGGAGCCAGGGTGGGGCTACTGATTCCAAAGTGGAAGGGGTTCGGTGGGATGCCCTCTCCAAGATCCTGAGCTCAGAGACTGTTCCACACCCGGGGTGCTAGGCCTAGCCGTGCACCACTGGATGTGTGTTGTGTTTGCATATAGAAGGGGTGGGGTATGTGTGTGGCTGAAAGTGCCCTACTCCTCCTCAGTCAGGTATAGATTGGATGAACAGAATATCAGGGACAAGGACTCAAGTGTCAGGAAAGACAGGGCACTGGCATCCTTATCCAAAAGCTATCAGAGCAGATTGGGAGGAAAGAAGATGGTGAACAAAGGCGAGGGTGGGGGTGAAGTGAGCAGAAAGCTACTTGCCTAATGAGCCCAGAGAACACTGGCCCTGTACCTGCCCCTGGGCCCCCTTGTCTCCACACCTCCAGTCCCTGTCCCTTCTCACCACCCAGGGTCCCAGCCACTAGTTGGCTGGGCACCTGCCAAAGAAGCCTGGTGGTCCAGGGAACGTCTTCAGTACCATGCATGCTCCTGCAGGCGAATACACACACACAGTCACGAGGCAGCGGGGAGGGAATGGGGAGAGGGGTTCCCATCCCCTGAGCCCAGCCTTATAGCCAGGAGGAGGCTCTGAACCACAAGCGCCTCCCCTGGATGAGTCCACACAAGCTCCACTTGCACGGGACATGTCTACACAGGCTTTACCAGGACCAAGCTAGCAGCAAGTGGGGCCCGCCAGGCCCTCTCAGCTCCCCCTACATCTGTGTGCAGTGATCCTCCTGGGAAGGACGGTTTTTCCATTAGCGCTTCCAACTGTACTTATTAGCACTTATTTGCATCTAATATTCAGGCAGACATTGCTAGGAATCAACAGGGCTGCGTTCCTTTGACATACGCTACATTTTCAATTCGTCACTCAGACTTGCTTCTTATTTTGAGAGGCCCTCGGGGAAGTCCCCAAAGTGGGCCCGAGGCCCCTGGCACCAACATGCCCTGTGTTTTCCTCCTCGGGGTCTGCCAAGGGCTGCGTGTCCCTTTTTTGAAAGTCAGGTTTGGCCTCTGCAGCGAGGGAGGCGGAGAAACGCTGTAAATTTCCGGCGTGAAGCCCTGTGTGCTTGCTTGCAGTTTCTGACACGTGTGTCTCCGCTGCAAGATTAGTGGCAAACTTCTCCCTTCATCCCAACTAAGGTGAAAAGACATTTACATGAGATCCCCCCACAAGTCCACACCCCAGGCCCCAGAGGAGGTCACGGAGAGGTTCAGAAGCCACTCTGTTTGTTGTCAGAGAGGCAGGAGGAGGGGGCCCGACCAGGTTCGGCTGAGGGTGGCAGGCGAACCATCCCCTCCCTGGGCTCCAGATCCCCGGACCATTCCCTTGAGGGAAGATTCTCGCCTACCTTTGTGGGGGAGGCGGGGGAGCTGCAGGCAGGAGAGTGGGGCAGCACCTTGTGTTTGATGAAGGGCTTATGAATCTGGTGGCAAGGCTGAGTCCTGAGTCCTATACCTTCCATTCTGTGAGAATTAGAGCAGGGTTCCAGGGAAGGGGTGGGAGCCGTCTGGAGCAGCAGATCCCAGAACACCTTATCTCCTTGCCTCCCATGGGAGAAAGAACAGAATAAAGGCATGGACGGGGGGTCGGAGGTGGGGGGTGTTTCAGCTTTCCAAGGCACGGGCTGGGTGGTCTTGTGCGTGTCTCCTAGCCCTTCCCAGCCTGTTTCCTTATTTGCAAAAATAGACTCCACCCTGCTCAGGGCGGCAGGGACCCACAGATAAGGTGACGGGTGTGAGAACATTTTGGAAAGCAGAATCGCAAGGCTGGCCTGCTCTGGGTCACTCAGGTCAGCCCCCTCAAGACGTGGGTGTCAAACATCTTGTCCTGTACTGGCCTCTGAAGTGTTGTGACCACGGGGCTTCCCAAAGTTAATTCGCTGCACTGTGACATGCTGACCATGGCACCATTCAGATGGGAGTCCCTTCCCTGGGGACACAGCTGCCTTCCCCAACTGCCTCTGCTGTGGCCTTGGTGTGGGACGGTGGCCAAGCCTTTCCTTCCCATTTGAGCAGTAAGGGGAGTATAGCCCAGGCTCTTGAGACCCCTCCAGGCTTGCATTGTGATGCCACAATTCCTAAAAATCCTTCACCTGAAGGAAGGCCCAGAGAGGTTCCCTTGGCCATGTGAGACCATGTTAGATGAATGTCCCCTCCCTGCCCCTTTTCCTCCTCTCCCTATGACCCGATTCACCTTTCTTGTCACCCCTTGGGCTTTGGAGAAGTTGGAAGGAACGGGTCCCTTTGTTTCCTTCTTTGTTGAGTAGCCTGAGATTTCCTGATGCCAGGATGCCGGTGTGAACGTCCTTTACATTAGCAATGCTGCTGGGGGTTCCAGGCAATGCCACATCCCAGACACCTGCACTCTGTCTCTCTGTCTCCCACAAATAAATAAATAAAATTAAGAGTAGGTTTCTGCCACAGGCTACAGTGATGCGAGTGTCCACCCTTAACACGAATGAGAATTGGTGAGCAGATAGGCTTTTCTGGGTAGCGTGTAATAAAAACTATGGCTGCCTTGAACAAAAAAGGACTTCTTGAAAGGTCCTTTGGGTGGGGGTGGGGGTGGGGCAGGGAGGGTGTCTCACAGAGCCAAGTGGGGAGCTGAGCATCCGGAGGGAGGTCGGCAGCAACCAGGCCAGAGGGCTAGGGGACCCCTGGGGTCTCCAGGAAGGGAGCCCTCCTCCCCTGGTCTCGAAGATGAGAGGGTCTACAGACACGCCCCTGTTGACCCCACAGCCCAGGAGGGAGCCAGGCCCAAGTCCAAGTCCAGCCCATCCGTGCGAACTGGGCTCAGAGCCAGCCTGAGGTCTTGAGGTCTTGCCAAGCTCAAGTTCATTTTAGTGCTTCTTAATTAAAACAAAACAAAACAAAACACAAACAAAACACCACTGGGGCGGTCTGCTGCCCCTTCCTTCAGTTCCCGCAGATCCTTGAGCCCAGTCCTCCTCCGGTGGCCTGTCCATCATGGGGAGAGGACACAAAGGGGGGGGTTCCCTGCAGGAGGGGGTCCAAGAGACCCTGAGCATAAGCGGTACAGAGATTTTTCTTTTTTGCTTTGGGGTAAAGAATTTAAAATTCCAGACTATTTATACGGCACAATTCAGTTAGTGGTATTTCATTGGAACCAAACTAACTCAGCAGTCATGTCATGCAGGATGGGGCTGAAGTTGACTTTTTCACTGTCAGTCAAAGACAGTGGGAATTAGGCTTGCAGGGGGGCGGTCTCCTCTACCGAGATGGTAAACGGCTTTGACTGCTGTTGCCACTGTGGTGGTGCCGTGCATCTATCTACATCCAGATACAAACAAGCTCATTATGCATAATTCTCTATTCCATCACCTTGACATCGCTGACCCTCCTTTTCTGGCTATGTGTTGTGTTGTTCATTATTAACTGAGGTGACTATTAAAATAAGGAGATTACTGTATGAAATCAATTCATGGCACTTCTTTTTTTTTAAGTTTATTTATTTATTTTGAGAGAGAGAGAGAGAGAGAGAGAGCAAGCAGGGAACAGGCAGAGAGATAGAGGGGGAGAGAGAATCCCAAGCAGGCTCCACGAGGTCAGTGCACAGAGACTGATGTAGGGCTTGATGTCACAAACCGTGAGATTGTGACCTGAGCCGAGATCAAGAGTCGGACGCTTAACTGACTGAGCCACCCAGGTGCCCCATGGCCCTTCTTTTTAAATGCTGCCTAATTGGGAGAGCTTGCTGATTCTCTAGGTCTCCCTCTGGCCTCGCCCAGGTGGGCACATCTTAGCTTGCTGGTTGCTCCCCAGAGCACGGCGGTTGCACAGGGTTTTCGACATCACCAAGTGCTCCGTGGGGTCTGAGAGGGGCAGTGGGGCCTCTCAGGACAGGATCGCCTCTCCAGCATCATCAACCTAGAGCGCAGTTTCAAAACTCCTTGTGCTCTTATCAAGGGTTATAAATCCACTCACATCTTTCTATCATGTGGTAGGGAAGTGGGGCTTAAGTGTCTTCTGAGTTCCTGAGCTAGCTAAAAGCATTTTTTTTAGATGCGAACTTGAATGCTATTCTACATCTAATGCTTACTATTAAGAATTGGGCTTGAAGATTTTAAAAAGAAAGAAAGGATTGTTTTGAACAGAACAAACTATTGCCATAGGAACATTCCAAAAACCTTTATCAAATGCCACTGGGAGCATGCCATCGGGTAAGGATATGTACCTTGAGACTTCCCTGACTTGGGAGGTTTATAATCAGATGAGCTCAGAAATGTGACACAAAGACAGAGGTCACACACGTGGCAATTTCACAGCCAGGCGGGGGACCTCATTCTGGAGGAGCCACAGGTCTTTGTCCTCAGAGCTGGAAAAGCAAAGGGGTCACTAAGATCAGTAGCGATTGTTGCTTGAACCGGGAGAGACAAAAATCTCCCCAAAGCAGTCAGTTCTGCTCAAGGGTTTCTCAGACCCCTTTAGCACAGGCAGGTCGAGCCACACAGTGCACATGGGCGGCCTGAGCAGAGATGGAAAACAGCGACAGGTACCTCCCTGCTTCTCCAGGCGATCCTGAGCAAGTGGTATTTTCACACTGTGCCGGGAGCCCACACAACGCCTGGCGGCATGAATCTTTCTACCGGGACTCAAAACAAAAGCCTGGTGCATGACGCATCCAAGGAAACGAGACCAGAAGGAGCCCGTCAATCAGGCGGCATGTCTCTCTGTGGGACACACGAGGGCAGAAGATCGGGAATGCCTGTCCCCATGCAGCCCACTCCTCTGTGTGAAGATGCCTCCACAGGAAATATCCAAGTATCCTTGGAAAGAAGCACCTGCAGGTCCCGTCTCAAGGAGAAACCGGAAAAGCCCGAGAGGGTTTGGTTCTGTAGTCCTTCCAAAGGGTTTTCCAGACTGGAAGCAGATGATGCTAAAACGTATCATCCGCTTCTCCATTCCGGTGCCCAACCTGTCACTGAAAGCCAGCCAGCCACCCAGGAAACTGCCCTCCCAGCCTTGCCAAACCACCCCTCAGGGCCAAGAAGGCACCAAGGCCACCAGGCTTTGGAAGCAGATGCCACGCCCTGCAGAAGATTTGTGGGGCAAGGGACATCTCCGGCTTCCCAGGATTCCTGGGTGCAGGAGTGTTCTGAGTGGACATCCTTGGACACCTGGAGAAATGAAACCCCGTCACTGAAAATAGAAGGCGGCAGCAGCAGCAGCAACTGAGATAAGCAACTGCCACCTCATTGCTGAGTTCTCCCAGAGCCCAGGAAACTTCATCCTGCAGGCAGAGCCCAAGATGCTCTGGAGTTCAGAGCAGTGCCCAGTGGCGTCCTGTCGGTAGCTATGGAAACACAGAGCCATTGCCTCCCTGTTGGCTTTCGTGCTGGAGACATCTTGCTGTCAATAGTGTTTAAAGTTAGGTTAAAAAAAAACCAACAATCTCCTCTTTTGACACCACACGAAGGGCCCTGTGGCATGAAGGCAGCCCCGCAGGTCCCAGCACGGAGCCTGTCACACTCTGTTCCCCATCCTGTCCTCAGACAGAGCTTCCTGTCTGCTTGCTCATAGCGGTGATGGCTTGGGCTCAAATGAGTCCACCCTTTGTGCCTGTTCCAGACTTGGTGCCTTGTCCCCAGATCAGGGGAGCAGGGCAGGGGCCCGGCTCAGCCCTGGTTAGGGGCGTGCTTGACATGGTGCACCAGGTGGAGGCAGGCTCGAGGGTGAAGCCCCAGCCTCTTGTACAGGTGTCTGGACCACCTGCCTTTAGGCTTAGACTGCCCAGCAAAGCCTTTGTTGAGGGCCTGCTAGGGCCAGGACAGGGGAGGGCCGCTCACAGTCAAGGAGTAAGGCAGACAGATGGGCAGACAGACAGACTAGAATGCAAGGCAGATTATGGTGGAGGCATGAGAGACGTGGTTGAGTGGTCTTCCCTGGGGCATCAGTGAGGTCTTCATGGAAGAGGTGGCATTTGACCTGACCTATCTCACCTGGCCTGACCTCATTCATAAGACTTCCGGCCACAAAGAACCAGAGATAATTCAACATACATTTGGTTAAACACAAAGAATACTCTATGTCTAAAGATAAAGGACTCTCGTTTTCATGCCCAGAAAAAGGGTAGACTCTACGATTAGAGAATAGGGTTGCCGAATTCAAGAAAACAGACTTAGCATTTAGGAAAGACAATGTCTAGGGGAAACAGCTAATCAACCAGGGCCCTTTGAGGGAATAAAGGGGTGTGTAGACAGGAGAGGCAAGCATTTCACTTGTGTAGAATAAAAATATCTCTCACCAAAGACTCTTGAAAATATTAAGCCAACATCACTCCATTTTTGAAAATCATAAGCAGGTTATACCACACAAGAGATGTTTGAGACAGGCAAGGCTCCTGGAACACAGTTTAGTGTCTGTCTTGGGTTGTATTCCCCCCAAAGCAGACCCAAGACAAGCATCCAGGCTCAGGTACTTTATCTGAGAGTGATCTCAGGAAGCATAAAGCAAGCCAATGTGCTTTGGTGGTACCAGGGAAAGCTCTAGAGAGAGATGAGGAGAGGTGTAGAAGCTGGAGTTTGGAACTGTCCCCTGGGTTGAATTCGGATGTGCTGAGGGGATCGACAGGGCCTGCTACAATGTCATCATCAGCACAAGACGTTCTACATAAATTACTGTTTACATAGTTCTTCTCCTCTGGTCTGGTTGTGATAAAGCACGCCTTGGTGGTATTAAAGTGATGACGTTAGAAGTTCTCCCTGGGGTATTTCTGAGGAAATGGTGGCAGTGCTGGGGATTATAATTTTGAATACCCTTGAATCCCCTAATAAAAACAGCCCGACTTGGTAGGAAGACCAAACACCTGTGGGAAACATTCACAATGAAACTCGTGGGCAATGTATCCCCCAAAACATCAGGATAGTGGCGAAAGGAAGAAACGGGTGCTTGTCAGGCCTGAGAACAGAAGCGCCCCAAAATAGCCAATAGGTGCTCACTGGAAAGCCCAGAGCTCCGGTTTTAGAACAGCAGCTGAAACCAGGAGGCATTTTGCCCGTTCTGAGAGCGTGCAAGTGCGAAGGGTCATCAGGTAAGAACACTTAAAGGGGACGGAGCAGCCCAGCCCCTGGGAAGTCCTGAAGCCGACCAGCCAGGTCCTCCTTCCAGGACAGGGCCCCACACTGGGGAGACCCTGCTGAAGGAAGGATCAAAACTGAACAGAGCAAGAACAGAGAGGAAGCAAACAGAAGAGCCAGATGAAAGTGGAGACCTGCCTTTCAACTGCATGAAACGAAACAGGGAGCTTTGTGAAGTTAGAAAGTTGGAAGTTAGAAAAGCTATCTCGAACAAAACCTCCTTTTAAAAGCGCAGAAAAATTAATTTCACCTTTGCAAAAACGGGCAAGAGAAAGGGATCAAGGTCATATCCCGCACAAAGTTGTTTTAAGAAAAAAGAGAATGAGCAGTAGAATGCCATCTCTACAGACAGTGAAAAGCACACCAGAAAGGCATGCCTACCAAGCAAATAAAAAGCTATAACCTACTATTGCAAAAAGAGCTAGAATAAATTAAGGAACTGATATATGAACAAACAACATAAGTCAGAAACAGAAAGCTCAGAAGTGAAATGACAAACTAAGGAAAGGACTGGGTCTAAAAGAAGTAATTTTGAGAAATTAAATTAGAAAGAATACAAGGATGGACACACACGACAGGAGTAGAGGATACGGGGGGGGAATGGAACTGTTGAGAAATCAAAAAGAAATGAACAAGGATTTAAGAAAAAGTGACAAATCTTAAAGCTAGGTAAAGACCACCCAACACACAGAGAATAGGAGTCCCTGAAGACCAAACAAAAAAAGAGAAAAAGAAAAAAAGAAAAGCAAGCAAGCAGGGAATAGAACCAATAACAAATGCCATAGTCCCAGAAAATCTTGCAGGAATAAGAAAGGGTTGAAATTACATATTGAAGGGTCACACCACATTCCTGAAAATATTGACCCAGAGTGACCAAAACTGAGCTATAATTTTAGTTTAATATGAGACTTTAGAGAAAAAGAATCCTGCAAGTAGCTAAGCGAAAATAGCACGATTTAGCAGATTGGATTACCATCAACTTTTTGATGGCAACACATGCCACAAACAAGTAGAATACTATATTTAAGATACTCAAGAACATAAAATATGAACCAAGGATCTTATATCTAGGGAAACTGACTGTCAAGTGCAAAGGGTATAAACTCACACCAACATGCAAAAATTCAGGAAATATTGTCCCCATGAGAACTTCCTGAGGAATCTACTAGGAAATGAGCCTCAGAGGGCCAAAGAGTGACATCAACATAAGGAGGTGAACATTAAATTGAAACTATCTATAGAAGAGGGCGCCTGTGTGTGGCTCAGTCGGTTGGGCCTCCCACCTTGGCTCAGGTTGCGATCTCACAGTTTGTGAGTTCGAGCCCCACGCCAGGCTCTTTGCTGTCAGTGCAGAGCCCGCTGTAGATCCTCTGTCTCTCACTCTCTCTGCCCCTCCCCGGCTCATGCACGTGCATGTGCTCTCTCTCTCTCTCTCTCTTTGTCAATAATAAGCACTTTTAAAAAATTATCTAGGGGCGCCTGAGTGGCTCAGTCGGTTGAGCATCCAACTTCGGCTCAGGTCATGATCTTGCAGTTCGTGAGCTCGAGCCCTGCATCGGGCTCTGTGCTGACAGTTCAGAGCCTGGAGCCTGCTTCAGATTCTGTGTCTCCCTCTCTCTCTGCCCTTCCCCTGCTCGCTCTTTCTCTCCCTCTCAAAAATAAATAAAGATTTAAGACAATTATCTATAGAAGTAAGAATAAATGAGGATTTAAAAAAGAAAGCATATAGCAGGGGTGACTGGGTGATTCAGTCAGTTGACCAGGTCTTAATCTCACAGTTGTGAGTCCCATGTTGGGCTCCATGCTGGACATGAAACCTACTTAAAAATAAATAAATTATGGGCCGCCTGGGGTGGCTCAGTCAGTTAAGCGTCCGACTCTTGATTTCGGCTCAGGTCATGATCTCATGGTTCACGGGTTCGAGCCCTGCATTGGGCTCTGCACTGACAGTGGAGCCTGCTTGGGATTCTCTCTCTCCCTGTCTCGTTCTGCCCCTCCCCTGTTGAATGGGAGGGATAAGAGAATGAGGTAGCACAGGGAAAAATGTTACCTGTTTTCAGTGAAGATGTTGACTGAGGAAGTAATAATGTTTTACACTGAGACTGTTGTGCGTATGCTACAGAGTGAAATGAGTCTTAGGGAAGAGAAAGAAATTCAGGTATAAAAAAGAAGAGGTTAGATAAACACCCAATAACTCTGAATTTGAATTTAAGAATCAGTATACATTCATGGGGTTTTTTATCTTTTTTTAGTAATTCACAGAATTTAATTTTTGAGCTGTTTTAGGTTCACTGCAAAATTGAGTGGAAAGGACATTTTCCCCTAAATCCCCTCCACACACACACACACAGCCTCCCCTACCAACAACACCCAGCGTTGGTGTGGTATATTTACAACAATCAACATCCAAATATTGACTAACGTCAACCCAAGTCCCTTGTTTATATTGGGGTTCACTCTTTGGGTTGTGTGTTCCATGGGTCTTGATAAATGTATAAGGACACATATCCACCCTCATAGTATCACACAGAATAGTCTCACTACCCTAAATATCCCCTGTGCTCTATCTCTCCATCCCCCCTTCCTTCCCTTTCTCCCCATTAACCCCTGGCAACCACCGATCTTTTTTTACAGTCTCCATAATTTTGCCTTTTCCAGAATGCCATATCGTTGGAATCAGAGGGATGTAGCCTTTTCAAATTGGCTTCCTTCACTTAGCAATATGCATTTAAGTTCCCTTCATGTCTTTTTGTGGCTCGATAGCTCATTTCTTTTTATTTCTTTGGATATTTGGGATAGCAGCCCTCTATCAGATATGTCTTTGACAATGTTTTCTCCCAGTCTGTGGCTTGTCTTCTCATACTCTTGACGTTTCATGTTTGTTTGTTTTTTTTTTTTTTTAAAAAGAGATTCCCCGCTAATAGACACCATGACTTCTTGGAGAAATGGCTGATTTCTCCAGGTGTGACTTCTCCATGTCTGATCGCGTCTCAAGTCTGGAGTGAGGAATGCGTGAGATGAGCCAGACACATCTTGCCACAACAGGTAGCACGACAGCAGGGACTAAAAGATTGTGTCAAAAGGACACGTGAGCCG
The DNA here is from genome assembly GCF_018350195.1 of Panthera tigris. NCBI lineage: Eukaryota > Metazoa > Chordata > Mammalia > Carnivora > Felidae > Panthera > Panthera tigris. Next base: position 19,601,972 of record NC_056674.1, read on the forward strand.
TCTGCGAGAGGCTCCCAGTGGCCAAATATGGGACCATTTGAGCTTCAATGAAGATTATAATTATAATGGATCAAACCCATCAGATATATTTAAACCTTTAATTCATAACACTTCTTAAAACACCACCGCCTTCAGAGGATAAGAAACAAATGTATTCTCTCAAAAACAGGTAAATAAAAGGAAAGAAACATTTATCCTGCCTTTATTATGTGAATTGTACCACTGGGTAGCCACAGGGGAGACTAGTGGGAGCGTCTCTTTATAGAAGTACTCAAGTTGACATATCAAAGGAAGCGATGAAATTAGAATATCACCATTTCAAAACCCCCGGTGAAGGAACAGATCTAGGTATTGAGAAGCAACGGCCGGCAGGCCGTTAACTCCACAAAAAGAGAGGCGAGCAGACATCGCGTGCCTCCTGATGAAAGAACACATCACTACCTGTGGTCTTGCCAAAGTGACTGAACCTGAGGCTGATCTAACCTCTGGATTCAGCTGCCAATTTGCAGGAAATGCAGAGGAACGCTCTTGAATGGCATCCAGGGTATCAATCAGCAGAATCCCAACTGAGGGAAACCGTGAGCCAAAGGCTCAGATTCGTCAACAGATAAATTGGAAAGGAAAGAAAGGGAAGGGGGAAACCTATACATTAAAAAAAAATATATCAAAAGGTAGCTCTGAGTTTTTTAAATGTTTATTTATTTGTGTGTGAGAGAGAGACAGAGCGTGAGCCAGGGAGGGGCAAGGAGAGAGGGAGACACAGAAGCAGGCTCCAGACTCTGAGCCGTCAGCACAGAGCCCAATGCAAGACTCGAACTCACAAACCATGATATCATGACCTGAGCCAAAGTTGGGCACTTAACTGACTGAGCCACCCAGGCATCCTTAGATCTGACCTCTTAAAATGGGCAAGACTACCTCATACATCTAGGAAGGCACACTCAAGTGAGGCACTATAAAGAAAGCCAGAGAACAGAGCACGAGTCAGCGGGGGGAGGGGGGGGTCACTTTTCCAGGGAGGAAGGCAGTTGAGATTGATAGGCGCGTGATGGACTTCTGGGGACATGAGTGACGTTCTGTTCCTCGATATGGTGATGGTCTCCATAATAACTCCTTAGGCTATACATTTATTTGGCTTCTTTTTTTCTGTCTGCTTCATTTTACAATAAAAATATTTCTTTAAAGCATTTTCTCATTCCACAGCTTCTTCATCCTCCACAAGCCCAGAGGCAATGGTTGTGGCTGTGACAGATTTCCCTTAGGGCTCTAGCTCCAGAGTAAGGACACCGCGTTGTCTAATTAGAAGGCCCCACTGACCCACCGGAATATAAGCTCGGGAACTTCAGAGACTGTGTCTGCCGCGTTCGCTGCTGTATTCCTGGCTTCCCCCCGCATTTGGTAGGTGCTCAATATTCCTCGAATGCCTGCATGACAGAGGTCTCGCTTTGACAGGGTGAAGAGTATAGTATCGTCAGTCATATAAAAGACACCGCAACTCCACCACAAGAGCTTGGCTCCTCTCTGTTTCTGAGTGAGTCGTATCTTTATCTCTGAGGTCGCTTCCTGACCCTTTTGGATACCAGCGCTCCCACCGCTTGGGCCAGGTGGCTGAAGAGCTGCAGGAGGTTCCTCCGTGAACCGCTTTTGCGAAGGATGCCTTGCTGCTTCCAGAGGAAGACCAGAGAGGGACTGGCCCAGCCAGGGGAGGCGCCGGATAGTCCTTTTGCCTTAATTCTGAGCCAGTTTGGTGACGCTTCAGAGAGGCAAGGACTATGGCCAACCCCCAATTCCCCTCCCTGGGAATTCACCATGATGGCTACTCGGAAGAAGCAAGGACATCTGCGGGCTCTGGGGCTCAAGACGGGTTCATCCCCCAAATACCAGGGAAAGATAGCACAGGTCTGTGCAGGTGTGGGCGGGCCCTCTGCCGCTCCTGCTTCCCATCGAGGCCCCCAACTCCCACTCCTGGGGGCCCCAAGAAAACCGGGATGTGAGGTGCACCGGTGTTAAGAACGTGAGGTACTGCCTTCATCCTTTCAGACCCAAATGCAGGGCATGTTTGGAAGGTAGCGTCGTTTACGGTGATTTCAATGAAATTCAGATTTACACAAAATTGCTGAGAATTATTTGCTTCCCAGAGCCTCCTCCATCCTGGTTTCTACCCATTTAACAGCTAGGACAAGAGGCCAAGAGGTTAGTCATTACCCCAGTTGGAGAGGATAAAGGGCTCTTGAGGGTGATACCTCTGTTTCCCATTTAATGCACATTTCCTGAGCCTAATCTGGGCAGGGATGGTCCCACTCCCAAGCAGTGCGTCCCAAACTTGACTTTGGAAGGGAGGAGCACGTAGTTCGAGGGAAAGGAGGCAGCTTTCGCTCACCTGGCGTTTGTTTGCCAACTCTCCCCAGACCACAGATGCTGCCTCCACACGCACCTCCAGCCCCTTACAGAAATCCCAGGGGCTCCAGTTCCCCACTTCAGATCTCTGGGTGCTCTCTTCCAGGGAGTCACTCGCCGTGACTTCTCCGAATGCAGGGAACCCCTGATTCCACCCACTTCATCGTCCTGGTAAGTGTCAAGGCACAGAGTGAGCAAGAGGAGCCCGGACCTCCCCTCACACAGCTCATCACCGGGGCAGCGGACATTAAAACCTCTGTGCCTTAAATTTCCGGAAGCGGGTGGAGGTGCCTTTGTCTAGAAGGAGAAGGAGAAAGAAGGAGGAGAAGAAGGAGAAGGAGAAGGAAGGAGAAGGAGAAGGAGAAAATGGGTTCAATCCTATTTCTCCCAGGTAACCCTCTTCTCCACCAGTTAAAGTACAGTAAACCTGCTTTAAAAGTATCGCTCAGGAAGCATAAACTTTCTTTCACTGCATCTTATAATCCCCTGTAATAGAAAACCAGTAATGAGGATGCCAGCAGCAGGTGCAAAAGGCAGTTTTACATCAATAGGAAATTCAATTCTAATTAATCTCTTCACAGCCAACATAATTGAGTCTTCATGGGGACCACTGGACTCACCACCCCCACCCACCTCACTGTTCCCCGAAACAGGCACTGCTGTGCTGGAATTTGCCTGGAAACAAAGGCAAAGACAGTGCTGATACCATCTCGGGTGATGTGGGTTTGCAGTAGTCTCTTTATTTCCATCACCGAGTTATTACTGACATCCAAGGCACTGAGCTCAGTCTCAGAGGCCTTCTCTGGGTATGTAAATAGCATCCTGCTTTGTTATTTATTTCTTAGCTCTCCTCTTTCCTCTCCTGCCCTCGGGGTTGGTTTTTTTTTCTATCTTCTTCTTCTTCTTTTTTTTTTTTCCAAAGACATCACAAGGGTCACATCTCTCTTTGCTATCGCAGCACTCTCCACTTCTGCAGCATAAGAAAGAATTATGAGCCGGGCGGGTGCCCATGTCCTGTGTGAGGGTGTATGTCTTGTCCGCCTCCCCATGCGCCCAGGTTCAGACGATAATTCACGCGTGGGTGACAGCCAGTTTAAAAGCGATCACTGCGAAGCCACAAGAAGATGCACAGGATTCGTAAACTCCCAATATTGCCTCATCCGATCTATCTCCTTCATTGCTTTTTCTCTCCTGACGTTAAACTGTGATCATCCTCAGCACCGAGCAAACTTGCGTCAGCCTAATGTTTCAGACCAGCTCCGTTAATTAAAATGCTCCGTCCGTGCTGATTTCCGATAGGCTCTCCTCCCAGCAAATGTGAACGCATTTGTGGCGCCAGGCTTGGATTGGGTCTTCTCATCCACTGTGAGCAACCAGCCAAGCAGAGATGGGGTGGGAGCATGGCCTGCCAGCCCAGATCTGTCATGGAAAGAGGGACTGCAACTTTGGTGACCTCCTTGAGGCAGGGCCCAGGATCCCCATAATCAGAATGAGCAGCTTGAGGGGTGAACGGCCTCCCACCTTGTTTGGAGTCTGGGGTCTGCCCAGGATAACTTGGAAAATTCTACACCTTCTGTTACCAGAGATAGAGCTGGGTTTCTACCCTGCCAGGGTGAAGCTCAAGCACCACCAGGTGGGGCTGCTGAGCACCAGCAGGTGTGGGTGGAGCAGTCCTGCCTACCCAGCAGCCCATCACCTAAATCTCTACTGGATACCATTTTGCCACCTACCAAATCAAAGTCCCAGCTGGGAATCCAGGGCTAGGCTTGGGCAGAAAATCAGGATTTGTCCCCTGTCCACCAGCACTCTTGGGCTTTGGTGTCCCAGAAGCCAGGGACACTTGCATTGCTCTCGTGCTTGTGTGAATCAAGATGACAAAAGGCAGGCAGACCCCACAGAAAGCCCAGCAGAACCAGGGTGAGGCTTGAGAATGTGGTCCAGGTAGGCTCCTCACCACCAGGGCTCGGGTTCCTTAGTGGAGTTTGGGGTCAGGGGAGCAAAGGGCTCTCCACCAGGGTTTGTCCTCCCCCATGTTGATTTCCCTTGAGGACTTTGAAGTGTTCCTGTTTTCCCAGTCAAACTCCCATTTTTAAGCACATGACCCGCTGCCCAAACTCCTCACAGGGCCCCTCCCCCCAGTGCCCATCAACCTGCTCTCATCTGGCCCCAGAGCTGTCCCTTCTTTTCTTGCCTATTAGTTGCCTATTTGCTCCTTGTTGCCCCTGCTACTATGGGTGTTGAGCTGACTTCTCCTCTCTAGTCTCCAGATGGGGGCTCCTCCTCTGGCCACCTCATGCCCTTCTGCTCGATGACGGCTGGATAGGGAGGGTAGGGAAGAAGTCTGAATGGCCGTCCTGGGGATACTAGGTAGATGGGGGGTAGTGGGGAAGTACTGGTCCCACATTGGTCACTGTCTCCCAGGCCTGCTCCCCAGCCATCCCCACCAACCTGGAGATGACCACTGTGATCCCAGACCCTTATGGGGCTGAGCAAACCAAAGTCAGATGATGGAGGAGGGGACTGGAGATGCCTTGACCTCAGAATGAGGAAGTCACCACCATTGGTGTGTGAGATGAGTTTACCCTAAAGGGTGGTGCCATATCCCTTTGAGGCCTGGAATCTTGAGTTTTTATGGTTGCTCTTTATGTTACATCCAACAATTAATAACAAAAACAAGAACAAAACCCACAAAACCCCACGCCCTCTAGAAGGCATAACTGAGTGTAGACATTCTTCTAGAGGGGGTGCAGAGCCATTAGCTTGGTTCTGACAAACCTGAACCTCTTTAGGAGAAGCATGGACTTTCATTCTGGGTGTGCTCCCCAGACTACATAGGGCTCCAGGGTCGTAGGACCTGATCCAACAGAAGACCTGGTGTCCCTCATCACAAAGGGCACCAGCAGACGCTCTTACCCAGCTCCCGTCCTTACCACCACTCATTTGATGATCCCTGAGGACTTAACCGGCCATTCTGTCTGGGTCTCACCTGCCAGACGGTCTGAGCCGTGCTTCCAAAATACAACCTGACCACACCAGTCTGATGTCCACCATTGCCAAGTCAAATCCATAATCCTCACCCCGGCATTCAAGACCAGCTTCTCCTCTCTTTGCACCATTCTCTAAACACACCACCACTTTTCTTCCTGCAAACTCCCATTCACACTGTTCCACTGGAACACCTTCACTGCCACCCACTGCCACTCCTCAATACTCCCTCATGCCTGCAATGCCTGTTACCTGAGAGGCTTAGTCTGTGCAATAAGTCAAGAAAAAAAAGAGATAAAATGATGGAAAAAATAGAAAAGAAGGCAATTGTTCCAAGACATGCTTTTTTATTTTTTATATATTTTTAAAATGTTTAAGGTTTATTTACTTTTGAGAGAGAGGGTGCAAGCAGGGAGGGAGAGAGAGAGGGAGATACAGAATCCGAAGCAGGCTCCAGGCTCTGAGCTGTCAGCACAGAGCCCGATGTAGGGCTCAAATTCATGAACCGTGATATCATGATCTGAGCTGACATCAGATGCTTAACTGACTGAGCCACCCAGGCGCCCCAAAGATATGCTTTTTTAAAAAAAAAGTGAAAGCCACCAGAACATCAACAACACAAAAACCGAGATCCATAGTTTCTTTGTATACAAATAGTAACTACTTAAATATAATGAAAAAAATCCCATTTACCATAGCAACAAAAATATAAAATATCTAGGGATAAACCAAAAGAAATCTATAATATCTATATGGAAAAATCTACAAAATTGTACTGTGATATATAAAATAAGAGTTTAATAAGTGAAGATACATATTATGGCATAGGAAGACTTGGTAATAAAAATATTTCAATTCTCCCTAAATTAATCTATAAAAGTAACTCCAATAAAAATCCCAGCAGGATTTAGGGGGAAGAATCTGATAAAATTCAATTGGAAGAATTCCAAAAGGCCAAGATAAACTAAGAACTTTTTTAAAAAAAGAACAATGAAGGTAGTCTCGGTTTATGGGAAATTAAAACAAATATAAATCAATGCTCATTACAAATGGAAACAGACAAAGAAAATGACTGGACAGGAAGGAGTCCACAGTGGATTCTTGCATATGTAGAAATTTGGGAATACTAAGAATAATAACGGGCACTTCCCACATCCCAGGCCCTGTTCAAAGCATTTGACATGTATGAATCCGCTTAATGCCAGCAATAACCCTGTGAGGTTGGTTACTACTACTACCCCAAGTTACAGATGAGGAAACTAAAGTACAATAGAGGTTATGCAACTTGCCCAGGGCACATGCCATCACATGACAATAAGGGTGGCAGATAACACTGGTTTAAGGAGGATGGTCTATAAACACATGCCATTGGGGTAAAAGGAAGAACCTGATTTCCACCTCAAACTGTGTACAACTGAACCCCAGATGTGGGCAAAATTTCAACGTGAGAAGAATCAAGAGTGCTAGATGCTCTTAGCAGCGCTATTCTTGAAAGCCAAAAGGTGGAAACAACCCAAACGTCGCCAAATGTTGAATGAATACACGAAATGTGGCATGTCCATACCATGGAATTTTATTCAGTTATAAAAAGGAATGGAGCATCGGTCATGTGCCACAACGTGCATGAACCTTGAAAACATGATGCCACGTGGAAGAAGTGAGATGCAGAAGACCAAATGTTGTATGATGCCATTTATAGGAAACATCCCGAATAGGTAAATCTATAGAGGCAGAATGCATTGGTTTCCAGGATCTGCATAGAAGGAGATTAAGGAATAATTGCTCTATCAGTAGGTATGGGTTTTCCTTCGGGGGTGATGAAAATATCTCGGAACTAGATAGAGATGTTGGTTTCCCAACACTGTATACTAAATGCCGCTGACTTGTACACTTTAAAATGGTTAATCGTTAATTCTATGTTGTGTGAATTTTCCCTCAAAAAAAGTACTAGAAGACACGGTAGAAGAGCGATTTTAACATCTTACAGTAGATTGTTACAACAGTGTCCTCCCATGAATCTATCTTCCTGTGTCTGTGGCCCTTTGCAATGTTCTTTGGATGTTCTTTCCATCAACAAGTGGAGTCTGTCTCTCCACCCCTTGAATCTGGGCTGGCCTCATAACTTGCTTTGGCCAGCATAGTGTAGGGAAGTGTCACTGGACCGGGTCTGGAGCTTCTGCCTTAAGAGACGTGGCAGCTTCTACTTAGCCCTCTCATAGCTAGAAGACCACTGTGCCATGATGGAGGCCAGCCTAAGTTCTTGGAGGAAGACAGGTGATGTGGTAGAGAACCAAGGCATCTGAGCCAAAAGCCAGAACCAACTGCCAGTTTTAACCACATGAGTGATCCTTGGTGAGACCAGCAGAGAAACCATCCAGCAGAGCTTTGCCCAAATGCTGTCCACAGAGTCATAAACACTAATAGATATTTATTGTTTTAGGCCACTATGCATGAGAGTGAAGTGTTGTGCAGCAATCGATACCTGACAGATTTGGGCTGAGGAAGGCTTTTTTTCTTAATGCAGTACTAAAGAAAAATAGAAATAGGACAAATTTGACTACATGAAAACTTAAAACTTCTGTAGGGCAAAACACAAATAAAACACCACTAATCACTGGTGCTCATCCTTGGGGTATGACAAAACTGCCTGGGGAGACTTTCAACATTCATATGCCAGCCGCAAACCAAGGAAATGTTTCAGATTCTCCAGGGTTTACAGTAAATAAATGCAGCATTAGGTTATGATTAGATCAAGGACTTCACAGCCAGGCAATGGACTTGAGTCCTAATTCCTGATTATGTGCCCTTGGGCAAGTTATTTAACCTCTCTGTGCCTGTCTCTGCATGTGTACAATTGGTACAATAATACTATATACCTCACAGGGTTATTGTTGTATTGATTAAATAATTTAATACATGTGAATCAATTAGAACAGTGCCTGGTATATAGTAAGTACTTCATAAATGTACCTAACATGTGTATGGTGAAGAATTTCCAAATGATTCCCATACACCATCCATAAAACCAGAAAACAAAATTTGACAGGGAGTGTATATGGGACATGGTTTGCAATACATTACAATGAGCAAAAAGTTATTGTCCTCAACATATAAAGAGCTCTTAAAAATCAATGAGAAAACAATGAAAAGACAAATGCAATCTTCCAAAAGAAATGCAGATGCTCAACATCACTCATCATCAGGGAAATACAAATCAAAAGTACACTGAGATATCACCTCACACTGGTTAGAGTGGCTAAAATTAACAACTCAGGAAACCACAGATGCTGGCAAGGATGTGGAGAAATGCAAACCCTCTTGCATTTGGTGGGAATGGAATGCATTTTGCCTGTTGGTGGGAATGGAAACTGGTGCAGCCACTCTAGAAAACAGTGTGGAGGTTCGTCAAAAAATTAAAAATAGATCTACCCTATGACCCAGCAATAGCACTACTAGGAATTTATCCAAAGGATACAGGAGTGCTGATTCATAGGGGCACATGTACCCCAATGTTTGTAGCAGCACTTTCAACAATAGCCAAACTATGGAAAGAGCCTAAATGTCCATCAACTGACGAATGGATAAAGAAGATGTGGCTTATATATACAATGGAGTACTACATGACAATGAGAAAGAATAAAATCATGCCATTTGCAGCAAATGTGGATAGAACTGGAAGCTATTATCCTAAGTGAAATAAGTCAGTCAGAGAAAAACAGATATCATATGTTTTCATTCATGTGTGGAACTTGACAAACTTAACAGAAGACCATGGGGGAAGGGAAGGGGAAAAAATAGTTACAAACAGAGAAGGAGAGAGGCAAACCATTAGAGACTCTTAAATACAGAGAACAAACTGAGGGTGGATGGGGGCGTGGGGGAGAGGGGAAAATGGGTGATGGGCAATGAGGAGGACACTTGTTGGGATGAGCACTGGGTGTTGTATGTAAGCGATGAACCACGGGAATATACTCCCGAAGCCAAGAGCACACTGTATACACTGTATGTTAGCCAATTTGGCAATAAATTATATTTTAAAAAATTTACTTACCCAAAAAACCCTCAATAAACATTAAAAGACATTCAACTTTAGCGACTGTTAGAAATATGTATTAAAACAATATGTTTCTGGGGCGCCTAGGTGGCTCAGTCGGTTGAGTGTCCGATTTCTTGATTTCGGCTCAGGTTATGATCCCAGAGTCATGGGATTGAGCCCTGTGTTGGGTTCTGCACTGAACATGGAGCCTGCTTAAGAGCCTCTCTCTCTCTCTCTCTCTCTCTCTCTCTCCCCTTCTGCCTCTCTCCCCCACTCTCTCTCTCTCTAAAATAAAAAAAATTTTTTTAATTAAAACAATACATTTCTGGTCTTTTCTATTTGCAAAGAGCAAAAAAGGATAATTACCAATGCTATTGGGAAACAGGAACTTTCATACCTTGTTAGGCAGATTCTGAATTGCTACCATCTTTCTGAGACCATTGTAACAATATGCATACACAATTTTAATGTAACCCACTTCCTGGAATTTATCATAAGGAAATCATCAAACAGGTTAAAAACAATATATAAATAAGGATGTTCATAGTAGTCCCTATGTTAAAACAACTGAGATGCCAATTAAAGGAGATTTATTTTTTTTAATGTTTATTTATTTTTGAGAGAGAGAGAGCACAAGCAGGGGAGGGGCAGAGAGAGGGGGAGACACAGAATCAGAAGTGGGGTCCAGGCTCTGAGATGTTAGCACAGAGCCCGATGTGAGTCTCGAACTCAAGGACCATGAGATCATGACCTGAGCTGAAGTTGGTTAACCGACTGAGCCACCCAGGCACCCTAATTAAAGATTTATAAAGCAAAGGGTATTGATAAAGGACAAAGCAGGTTTCAGAGCAAAGTGAATATGGTATGATCCATTTTTGTAGATACTTATGCAGGGGGGTGTCACTAACCACTGTTCTAGCTGGTAGGGAAGGGATTGGTGGTGGGTGTAATATTAGGAAACCCCACAGGGGCTGCAGAGCCTAGGGACTTCACATCAGCCTCATCAAAACTGAAGCTGACAATTTCATCTCCATCTGCCTGATTACTGAGTTTTATTGTTCGGTTGGTTCAAAACTTGATGGGGAGAGAAGGGTATTGTTTATTGCTCACCTCAAATGCCAACAAACCCCTCATCTTCTCTCATTCTTTCACAATAGGCTTGATTTGATGAGCCATTAAGCCCATCATTTAGCAGCCAAAAACCTGGTTACCCTTTCTTTCCTCAAGGGCAGGAAGGGCTTAATATGCAAACCTTCCTGCAGGAGAGATGAAATATTTGCATTCCATCTCTAATGCAACAGAGAAGAAAAAAAAGATCAAAGACTTTAGATTCTCTAATAAAGCTGGCTGAGCATTCATACTGTGGTATGACATATACGTAAAATTTATTATAAATATAGAGAAAAAAGACTGGAAGGATGTCCACCCAAGGATGTAGTGGAGGAGGGGGCGAGAGAGTTGAACACCAAGCTGTTAATGGTAATTGTTTCAGTAGACGAGACCAAGGATGTTTCCTGTTTTCCTGGATTCAATGATTTTTCTGTAATTCACATATATTTCTCATACATATAGAAAAACAAACTTCTATTCCATTAGATTTTGTCCATCTTTGAGAGGTGTCTTCTAGCTCGAAATAATCTCCAGTCGTAGCCCCTTATTTTGACAGAGTTGGTGAGTGCCTAGCAGCCATCTTGTACAATGTGCCTGTCTTCTCCCCAACCCTCAACCCTACCTCCAGCTTTGCCTGAGGGATTGAGTTGGGGTGGGCACTAACCCAAGGTAGGCCCGTCAAGATCTTCTGGCCAGGAATTCGAGAAAATCAGTCTTTCATGTGACTAAATCTGTAACTTAAACAGCCAGGAAAGTTTGGCGGCCATGTTTTCAACCATGTGGCAATGGAAGTCCAGGCTCTGAGTGGTGGATCTTCCTGAGACCTGCGTTTCTGTTCCCTAGTTCTACAGCCTTTAAAAAACTATATTTTTGTTTAAGCCTATTCTAGTTGGATGGTGTAATCAGAAGAATAGTAAGAGATATCAACCTTGGTACCAGAAGTGGAGTTGTAAGTAGACAGTCCTTGAAAGACAATGAGCTGACTGAGGCAGGTTGTGAGTGAGGAAGTCAACAGCGAGGACTTCACGCCTAACACTGAGAAACCCGTCAACATTAGAGGAGCTACATGTTAGCCCCTCTAATGCTTGTTGGCTCTTGGGTCTAGGGTGAAGGGCCAACAGAGAGTAAAGCCATAAGGGACTCCTGCATTTGCACAGCTCGGATTTTCACAAGAGATGTATTGCTGGGAAAGAGAAAACCTGGTCAACAGGAGCCTATTGCTTCTCAGTCCCTCAGGAAATCCACAGTTCTCACCTCCGGGTCTAGCTGGGAATAAACTATCAAGGCAGTTGGCCTACTCAAGGGGATCTTCCCCAGTGCTCTTTTCTGGAATGACCCCATAAAACACTGGGTCGAAAATTCCCCTCATGACCTTGGGGCGACTGCTGGCCAGGGAAGCAAGCCACCGGAGATCTGTGGAAGGCAAAAATTCATTGGTCCCATCACCCCCATATTCTTCCTAGGCAGGAAGAAATGGTATCTCTTTTAGACTGGCAACTGAGTGGGGTGCAGTCCTGTTCTAGAAGATTCTTAACATGTCACCTCTTCTAAATGAAACCTACCACTCTCCATGGGATTTGTCATCACTGAGCCTACGGGTGGCACCACAGGAGCCGGGCACAGACAGAGTAGTTAAATGACCTGCACCCTGTGAAAAGAAGGTGGGCTCTAAGAAGAAGGAGCCTTGTGACTGTCTGAGTGAAGGAGAGGGCAGGGACAGGTGGGTTTTAGACACTTTCCATTGGGAGAAAGTGCTCTGATCTAGGATGGGGATAGTTGGACAGGCAGGAAGGGCTGTCCTGTTAGATTTGCATCCCTGGTTCCAGGCATTTCAACACTGGCAGCCCTCCTGCCCTTGGGCTCTGTGGGTGATCACCACATCCTTCAAAATAGGCGTCCCTTTACGCTTAAGTTAACTCAGCTATGTTTTCTTGCTTGCAACTTACAGAGTCTTGAATTTTTAAAATTAATTTATTTTTTACTAAAAAGGTCATAGCTGCACATGATAAAAAATTCAAATAAGTCAAAGGGCATTCAGTGAAAAGTAGATATCCACTCCAGACCCCTGTCCCTCTCTCTGGAGGCAACGACCATTAACGGTTTATAGAAAGGCTCTCTATAAATCCTTTAAGGAACTGTCCATGCATGTCGTTTTCTAAACAAATAAGGGCTTATTATACACACTGTTCTGCACTATGTTTTCTTATTTTTTTTTTTTTTACTTAATATCTTGGCAATCATTTCATGTACTAATTCATTTTTAATTTAAAAACCACATAAATAAATAAGCAGTGCTGTGATAATTAGTTAACTGTTTATGAAAAAATATTAAATTGGTTTCCTTTCCTATACTATGCACCAAAATAAATTCCAAGCAGTGGATTAAAGATTTAATTATAACAAGCGAAGCTTTCAAAAATCATGGAGGAAAACGTGGGCGAGCAACCTTCACATGGCGGATCCTTGAGTGGGAGAAAGTTCTTCCCTACGTGACACAAACGTGGAAATCCCACAGGCCCACAGGCTTGAGTGTGTGTGTGTGTGTGTGTGTGAGTCCTCTCTGGGCTCTGCTTTCTCTCTGATAAAAGAAGGTCTCCCGTGGGGCTTCTCAGGAGCAGACCCCAGGTGAGCACACACGTGGTCCCAGGGACGGGCTGGAAGGGAAGAGGGCAGGGCAGGGAGGGGGCCAGACAAGACGATCATCTCGGACAAAGTCCCAGCTGTTGCCATCTTGAAGCAAGGAGCTGGGCTTTCACACTCCTGCCCCAGCCACTGTGTGGGCCTTGGTGGGCCTTCCTCCCTCCACCTCCGTGGGTTCCCCGCTGATGACAGAAGAGCTTGGCTGGCCCCTGCAAGCTGTAAGTCAGGGACTGGATGAGGCTGACTCCAGGCGGGTTGGTTGTCAGTGCACTGTAAGAGCTGATTTCCCTTCCAGAATGTTTTAGCTACAAGATATTGAAAGCTTTGTTCTTGTGTTTGTAAAACAACAACAAACCCCCAAGGGCTACCCAAGGAACATGGACTCCCTGGGCCTGTGGGCAAAGCAGCTCCCGTCCCCTGGGGCAGCCCTTTGAGAAGTTGCTGGTGCAGCTCCTATAATTGGGGCACCAATGCCCAGATGTGCAAAGGGGATCACAGAGGGTCTGGGGGAGCGTTAATAGTGTTCACCACGGAGGGAGACTTTCACAGAGGTGGTGAGCCAGGGCAGGCCCTTGGGGGTCAGGCCCATACCTTGGTTAGCTGGAGGTCAAGACCTGGAGTTACAACTCTGAGCTTGCAGTGACGATTCCAACAGGGTGGGAGCACAAGCCCTTCATCCCCATGACCCACTGGCCCCAGAGCCCAGTGCCATTTAGGCTGAGTTTCCTGGAAGCAGACTGAGGTGAGGAGTTTGGGGCACATGGTTTATACTGAGGGCTCTCAGGAGGGACCCCTGTAAGGACATGAGGGGAGCAGGAGTGGGCAGAGAGAGAAGTGGGGTCACAAGTGAGGCCCACAGCCAGTCCCACAGAAAGCACCAGAGGTGCCCTTCAGAGTCGACCCCAAATTGAGGCAAGGAACAGGCCTCTGTACCCCCTCCTCATCCAGAATGCAAGATCGCCCCCGAGGGGCATAACCTTGGAAGAGGTGCATCCTGGCTGCCGAGATGATTCCAGGGGAAGTACACAGCAATATTCCCAGCCGAGGTGGGCGCACCAGCCCTGGAGAAGGGTCTGGATGCAGCGCCATGGTGTCCACTCCATGGGGATGGGCCTTCTCCTCTCCTGCAGGCTCCTAGCTGCTGTGACTCAGCGAGGACAGGGGCCGAGGGGGAGCCCAGGGAACAACAGATCAGAGGCCATTGGGTGGGCCCGCCCCACCAGGAGGTCCTCTCCCTGGAGCCCAGAGGAGGTGGGGGTGGGGGGGCTCACCACAGACCCTGGGGGCAGAGCTGCCTACGGCAGAGATATCAGAGATGCTCTCAGAAGCCTGGTGAGTGGGAATACTAGAGGCCAAACGTGAAGCCCTGGAGTGGGGGTGCCGCTCCAGCCCGGGGCCTGTCTCCCCAAAGCTTTGCTGTAGGAGGGGAGGTAGTTTGATGGACTGGTCAGTGGGCTTGAGCAGGCGGACTGCAGTGCAGCGAGGGGCCTGCACCTCTCTGGGCTACTGCATGGGCTGTGGGCAGTGTCACCCGCTTGAGAAGGCCTCCCACAGAGGGTGGGTGGTCTGTGGCCGGGAGCATGCTGCTTCCCTTTCCAGCTCCTGGATCAGAAGGGCAGACAGAGGTGTCCACAGAAGATGGCCTGGCCGGGCTTGGAGACAAGGTCTGCCTTGAGGGCAGGGAGCTCTGTGGCTGGAGGTCTGCAGGCACCACAGTCACCTCGACTGCTGATCCCGGTCACCTGTTGCTATTAAACAAATTGTCCAGAGAATGAGAAGTGGCAGAAGGGTGGGGGCAGCTAGGGAGCCATGGGTCCGTGGGTGGGCGTTGGAGGAATAGTGTCACCCCTCCAACCCCCTTACGGGGGTGCCCCCAGGACAGCCCCGGGAGCCCAGAGAGGAGATGGTGGAAAAGCAGGCCAGGGCAGGGGGTGGCTGGCTGCCCAAGGAGGGGTGTGGACTCCTGCACCGTTCGGGTCCAGCCGAGGGGTGGGGTGGGCAGTGAGGGCAGCCCTGCACCGCTGCCAGTCCCCACTCTGCCCAGCGCTGGGCTGGAGCCAGGGTCTCAGGAGAACTTGGCTTTGGGTCTGGTTGCCAGGATACGGCACGGCCATGCCTAAGCATCCCTGGAAAGCCTGTTTCCCTGGAACACCCCCGACCAGGACTGGAGCGGAAGGGCCAAGTCTCATTATGGCTGCACAGACGGTTCTTAACAAATTGTCCTTGGCAAGTTTGACAGACAGGGATGTGTGGGCTGCTCAGCTGCATGAGGAGGTCTGGGGAGGGGCCGGGCACCTGGTGCTGGGGGGAGAGGGATGAGTGTGTCCCCTAGATCAGGGGCAGCCAGGCTCCTTGCTGGAGCGGCTGACAGTCAGCTCAGCCTCCTGCTCCTCCTTATTCTCCCAGAACTGCCCCCAGGACCCTGTGCCCCGACCCTGACTGGATGCCCCACTCCTCAGTAATCCTCAGAGCTGGTGGGGAGCCAGGCACCGGGAGCCGAGCATTATGGATTATGCTCCAAACCAAGAAGGACAACTAACAACTCAGGACGCAGCTCCACTCTCACCGGTAGTGATCCCGGCCCTGCGGTGGCATTGAGACCAGTGAGGACCAGACTCGCTTGTGGAAGGAGACAGCATTTCCTGCTTCCCAGACACTGAAGGCTTCAATCGACGCAGAACGTCTCCGGACAGTATGTGCTTCCCCGCCATCCTGTTCTTCGGCCAGGGCACAGGGCTGGCTATTCAGGCAGTCATAGCCGGTGTGTTTGAAGTTCAAGGCCAGGCCCCCAGCAAAAGGGAATTTCCGTGGAGGACTTGGGCAGGGGGTTTCCAGGAAGCGGGAGGCAACAGTCCTTGTGCATCTAGCTCAGGAGAGCACTGGGGACCCGGCCCAGTGCCTGCCCAACGCACATATCCTGCCTCAGTAGGATGACACCAGCCCACATGCCCCAGGATTCTGGTGATGGCTGCAAGACTGACCTGCTCCAGGGAGAATATTCGAGAGGTGGATGTGATGGGACTCTGGCATGTCATCCTCAGTGACTCTTGGCTCCCCTTCCTCTGACCTGTGGCACTTGAGTTTTCAGGGGGTCCTGGCACGGGGGGGGAAGGGGGTGGGAGTGTGGAGGCTCACCTAAAGAGAGGACTATTTCAGTGTCCTTCAGGGCCTCATTCAGGGAACCTTGGACAAGAGGAGAAGGCTGTGTCTGCCCAGGCAGGAGGCAGGAGGGGCGTGGAGAGGGAGGGCAGGCAGATTCCAAAGAAGGCAAAAACTCCGATAAGTGGCCTCCAGAGGACAGGTTCAAAGATGATGATGCCCACGAGATGGCCCAGGAGGTGGGAGGAGAGCCCAAAGCCCTCAGGCCCAAGAAGGAGCCCAAGCTGCCTGGGTGTGCTGGCCTTTGTCCTCTTTTATTGTCCTAGCTCCGTCCTCTGGAGTCCTAAGGGAAAGGCCATGCGTCCACACTTGGGTTCAGCTGGAGGTCGGTGTGGCTAGGTCAAGTGGTCACTGGTTGTCGCAAGGATGCTGACTTCATTGCCGACGCTGGAGGTCTGGCTTTACCGTGGAGGTTGAACGTTTCCCTGGAGCCCTCCACTGCCCTCTCCTCAGGGCCCCACATGGCGGAGTAGAGAGGATCACTTCAGTATGGGTCACATGGAAGGGCAGCGGGTCCTTTCCCACAGGCTGCCCTGTCCGTGGGGAGACTTGTAGCTTCATCCTGGTGACGCCCAGCTGGAGGCAGCGCCTCTCTGGAACATCTGTGTGGACAGTGTCCTCAGGAAGGGCCAGGAGGACCAAAGGTGGGTCCTGGCCACCCCCTGAAGAGGCATTAGACTCCAGATTTTCCCCAGGGCTGTGACAATGCCACCGGGGAGATGGGAGAGAAATGCAGAGTGCTGTTTCCCAAGAGCTTGGGGTAATGCCGTAGGCACAGACCTGCCCTTCGAACAGAGTTCTTGGCCCACACGGGAAGGAGACTCTCATCGGGGGCTGCAAGTCCTTGCTCAGCTATTCTGGGTGAATGAGGCACAGCTCCTTACGCCGAAAACACCTGACCACAGGCTTCCTATCAGGATCCCACCAAGTGAGTCAGTCTGCATTTCTGGATCGCGGAAATGTAAGTGCATTAAGCGCTAATCTTGTATTCGGTTAAGGTGGATGGTGGCCAGGCCACCCTGCGTGGCTCTCTGCGTGGCTCCCTGCGTGCAAACACGCAGAGCCTGGGGATCGTGAGCTGCCAGGGAAGAGCTTTGTTACCATCACGTTGTCGGACCACCGTGAGTCACAGCCCACAGTCACTGTTATTCTTGTGCTTAGCAGTGTCGGGGGGATGACTGAAGTGGAGGAAAAATTTGCTGCTTCAAACCACCACTCTCTTCTGGGAGGTTGGAATCCGGCGAAGGAAAGATGACCATTCCAGGTTCTTCTCAGAGGGTCTGCTCTTTGTGCAGAAGCCTGTGTGTGGGTACAAGTGCATGTGTCTGCGTGTATGTCTGTGCACAGCCGCAGTGGGCTGGGGGCCGAGCTACTGGGGGCTAACGTCGTCGGCACAGGCTGGGGTGGGAGGTTCGGGGTCAGAGGGCCAGCTGGAGTGGGAGAGCCCAGGCCTGGCGTGGAAAAAAGGGGTGTCCAATCAGCACCCCCTCTTCAGAGGTCCATACATTCACAGGCTTTGGCCTTGTTGGCTTGGAGAGGCTGGGGAAGCTGGGGAAGGCGGGCTGGGATGGCAAGCAGAGGACAAGTGAGAGAAGCGGCTGCCGGGGCCTGGAGCACCGTGAGAATATAATCCATCTCTGCCACTCTCGGGCTCAGAGCTGCACAAATCTCAGGAGAGTTCCTAGACTTTCTGTTGCATATGAAATATTATCCAGATCGTAAGGGGCATCTGGGTTACATCTGTTAGGTTCTAGTATTGTTTTGTTTAATTTTTAAATGTTGTTATCAAAGCAATGCATGCATATAGTTCCAAGGTCAAGTATTACGAAAAGACTTATAATAAAGAACAACATTCTACTTCCCTACGTCCCAATTTTGCTCCCAGAGACAACACTTTTACCTCTTACGCCTGCTCCCCTCCGTGTTTCCCTCCACGTTTCCAATCCGCAGTCCCAAACCTGGCTCTGTCTTCATTCATGGGGTCTGTTGTTCCGTATTAATATCCCACCGTGTGAATGAGTTTCTAGCGTTCCTAGGGCCCTCCTCCCTACTGTTTCTCCACCATCCTGGGTCCCTCTTCTGGTTAAGACTATAGTCAGTATTTATGTTATCATGACTTTGCAAGTATTGTTTGTTGTTGAATCAAGAAGTATCGCCTCATCTCCTTTCTTGTCCAAACTTTGCTTTCCCTCTAGAGTTGGCAATTGCTTCACTTTTTCATTTGCCTGGTGTTCAGTACACCCATCATTATTTTTTTCCACATATTTTGAAATTCCTGCCACAAGCCTATTGAAAATATTTTTGATACACTTTAATATCACAATTCCCAATTTGCACCAAGGCACCCCAGGATGTTGTAGTGAATACACAGAAGCACCATGGGACATTTTAAAGTTTTGAGGGCAACACAGTGGTATTTGTTAGATATCACAAACTACTAGCACAAAGTAGTTCACTGTTTCAATGATAGTGTAAACTACATTCCTTTCAATCATGCCCCATGTTTGCAAAGCTGGGTTTTTGGTAATTACTATGATAGAAAGCAAGCATTGGGCAAATGTAGATGCAAAACAGAAAATGAGGGTAGAGGTGTATACCTGAGTCAAAGGTTCGAGAAGCTGTGCAGTGTCCAACAGGGACACACATCCCATTAGGAAGTAACTGTAGTTATTAAATAATGGAATTCAAGTATTTTTCTTTCTTTTTTAAATGTTTATTTATTTATTTTGAAAGAGAAGCAGAGAGGGGTAGAGAGAATCCCAAGCAGGCTCTGTGCTGACAGCAGACCAGGAAGGGGCAGGGCGTGGATCTCACGTCCGTGAGGTCATCACCTGAGCCAAAATCAAGAGTCGGACGCTTAACTGACTGAGCCAGGCACCCTCGAATATTTTTCTTTCAATTAATGTGCATTAGTTTTTCAAATGGCTACTCAGTTGTTAGGACATAAATATTGATTATGTTGTTTGGGCCTAAGTATTTAAGAAACAGAAATGTTAGGTGTGTCTTTTAGCCCAAGAGCACCGAGAAAAAAATGACCAAGACAAGGACACCACAAACCAAGAAAATCTGGGAGCCTCAGCTCTGACACATTCATTCTGTCTCATTCCTGAGGACTTCCCTTCTGGAACTTTCTGCCTCTTGCTGCGATCTCTGTGAAGCTGTTGCTTAGGAGCAGCCTTTAGTCTTCTCCTGTGTGGATCCTCCATTCCCTTGATCCTGTGATGCCATTTTTGTTCTTTCTCATTTTGCTGGGACATGTTCTTCAGTGCCATGTTCTTTGGCTTCCTGAAGGGTATTTGGAAAATAATTTTAGTGTCTGAAGGTCTGAAAATGTCTTTATTCTGCTTTCATTCTTGATTGATAGTATGGCTGGGTATAGAATCTTAGATTGAAAAGAATTCTTTCTCAAAGTTTTAAAAACATTCTTCCATTGTGTTCTAGTTTTTACTGTTATTATTGAAAAGTCTGATGCCATTGTCACTTCCGGTTCTTTGGATGACATCTGTTGCAGACATTGTTGAAAACATTGCCTTTCCTCCATTGAGTCATCTTGGCACCCTTGCTGAAAGTCAACTGGTCATGCATTCAAGGTTTATTTCTGTGTTCTCTACTCTACTGCATTGGTCTTAATGTTTTTTCTTAAGGAGGTACCACACTCTTTTCATTCCTGTAGCTTTCTATTAAGTTTTCAATTCAGAAAGTGTGGGTCTTCCAGCTTCGTTTTTTTTCCCCAAGATTGTTTTAGCTTTTCAGGTCCCTTGAGATTCTATATGAACTTTAGAATGGGTTTTCATGTTTCTATAAAAAATACAGTTGGGATTTTCATAGGGATTACTTTGAATCTGTGGTTCATTTTGGGTAGTGTCATTTTAATAATATTATTCAAATCCATAAGCATATGATGTCTTTCTGTTCACTAAGATCTCCTTTAATTTATTTTAACAATGTTTTATAGTTTTCAGTGTACAAATCTTATTCTTAAATATTCTTTTTGGTGTTATAGTAAATGGAGTTGTTTTCTTAATTTCATTTTTGAATTGTTCATTACAGGTATACAGACATACTTATTTTTTTCATGTTGATTTTAGATTCTGACTCTTTTCCAAATTTGTATTAGGTCTAATTGTTTGTGTGTATTTTTAGAATTTCCTCCCTATCAGATCTTGTCATCTGTGTACAGAATTCATTTTACTTCTTCTTTTCCAATATGAATAGCTTTTATTTCTTTTTCTTGCATAATTGCTCTGGCTAGAACCTGCACTACAACTGAGTAGAAGTTGTGAATAGCAATTCAATAGACAAGGTAAAAGCAGGTGTCTCTGTCTTCTTTCTGGTCTCAGGAGAAGAGTTTTCAGTATTTCACCACTGGATATAATGTTAGCTGTGGGTTTTTCTTGCATAGCCTTTTGCTTCTATTCCTGGTTTATTGAGTGTTTTGATCATGATGAATCTTGTAAAATGCTTTTTCTACATCAATTGAGATGATCACATGTTTTTTCCTTTATTCTATTAATATGGTGTATTATACTGATTGATTTTCTTTCTTGTATGTTGAACCATCCTTACATTCTGGGAATAAATTTTACTTAGCCATGATGTATAAGCTTTTTAATATGCTGCTGAATTTAGTTTACCACTATTTTATTGAGAATTTGACATGATACTTATAACAGTCTTTTTCTGACTTTGGTGTAAGTATAGTGTTGGCCTCCTAGAATGAGTTAGGCAGTATTCCCTCCTCTTCAATTTCTTGGAAGAGTTTAGGGAAAATTAGTGTTAATTCATTGAATGTTTGATAGAATTCACCAGTGAAGACATCTGGTCTTGGGCTTTTCTTTGTTAGGAGATTTTTGAATATTGATCCAATCTTACTAGTTATTGGTCTGTTGAGATTTTCTATTTCTTTCTGAGTGTGTTTTGGTAGATTGTGTGCCTCCAGAAATTTTTCCATTTTGTCTAGGTTCTCCAAATTGTTGGCATTGACAGTATTGTTTTAAAACACTTTTTCCTTCTAAAAAATCTATAGAAATGTGTCCACTTTAAATTCTTATGTTAGAAATTTGAGTCTTGTCACTTGTTTTTCTTAGTTTAGATAAAGTTTTGTCACATTTGTCTGCAATAATATAGACACCCAGCTCTCTTTCACTTATTATTTGCTGTAATATCTTTTCCCATCCTTTAACTTTCTATTTCTTTTGTCTTTGTATCTACAGTGCATTTCTTGTAGACTGTATATTAATGGATCTTATTTTAGTTATTCAATTTTCCAATGTCTGTCTTTTGGTAAGAGAATTTGATCCGTTTACATTTAATGATAGAGAAGGACTTACTTCTACCATTTTCTGTATTTGTTTTCTATAATCTCTCCATTTCTGTAAATAGAAACAAATATATGTCTATTTGTTCTTTATATGTCTGACATGTTTTTGTTCCTCAATTCTCCCATTACTGCCTTTTTAAAATGTAGTTTGATTTTTTTTGCATGTGTTCCATTTTGATTCTCTTTCTTGTATATTTTTTAGTTAGTCCCTTAGTGATTACCTTGAGGATTATAATTAACACCTTAAACTTATAAGAATCTAAATAATAACAACTTAGTTTCAATAGTATATAAACACTCTGTTCCTATACATCTCCATCCCTCTCCTTTACATTACTACTGTCACAGATCATATTTTTACACATTGTATGCCCATTAATATAGATTTACTATTAATAATTTATGCATTTCTTTTTAATCATATAAGAAAAAGGAAAAGTTACAACCCAAATCAAAACTATAATAATACTGGCTTTTATATTTATCTATGAATTACTGGTGTTATTTCTTCTCATGGCTTGTAGTTACTACCTAGTGTATTTTTATTTCAACCTGAAGGATTCCCTTTAGCATGTCTTATAGGGAAGATCTGTTGGTAAAGATTTTCTCTATTTATAAATGTCTTAATTTATCCCTCATGCTTGAAGAATAGTTTTACCAAGTATAGAAATCTTGATTGAGCTTTTTTTTTCTTTCGGGACTTTAAATATATCCCAGTGCCTCCTGGCCTCCACGATCTCTGATGATAAATCAGAGAACAACGCTTGTACATGACCATTTACTTCTCTCTTAGTCACTTCCAATTTGTTCTCTTCGTCTTTGGAAATTTGAATATAATATGTCTCGGCGTGCATCTCTTTGAGTTTATCCTGCTTGGAGTTTGTTGAACTTCTTGAGTGTTTATACCATGTCTTTCATCAGATTTAGGAAGTTTTCACCATTATTTCTTCAAATATTTTTTCTGCCCCTTTCTCTTCTGTGTTATATTGATGGTGTCCCACAAGTCCCTCAGGCCCTGTTCATTTTCCTTCATTCTTTTTTCTTTCTGCTTTTCAGGCTGGATAATTTCAATGGTCTCATCTTGAAGTTCACCGAACCTTTCTTCTATTTATTCAAATCTTTTGTCAAACCCTCCTGCAAGTTTTCATGTCAATTATTGTATTTTTTAGCTTCAAAATTTCTGTTTGGTTCCTTTTTTATAATTTCTCTTTGTTGATAGTCTCAAGTTTTCTACATCATTTCCCTTGTTTTCTTTATTTCTTTTGCACATTTCATTTGGCTCATTGAATATATTAAAGATGATCAATTTAATGCCTTTGATTAATAATTCCTATGCCTGGTCTTCCTGGAGATGGTTTCCATTAAATTATTTTTTTCCCCCTGTCAATAGGCCATACTTTCTCATTTCTTTGTATGTTTTGTAGTTTGTTGTTGTTGTTGTTGTTGCTGTTGTTGTTGTTGTTGTTGTTTTTGAGAACTGGACATTTTGAATATTATGTTATAGTAATTCTGGAACTTTAATTCTCCCAATCCCCAGAGATCGTTGAAGTTTGCTTTTTGAGGGCTGGGAGCATCAACGTGTGAGTTTCCCAAACTATTTCTGCAAAGTGTGTATTCCTTATTGTGGATGGTCACTAAAGTTTCTATTCTGTTGTCTCTGTGGTCATTCAGTTAAATGGCTGGGGTGGAGTACTATCTCTTTAAATTCTCTCATGATGGGAAAACTGCTTCAGCCCACGGAGTTTCAAGCAATGACTTGCCAGTACCTCAGTGATCTAAAGCAGCAATCAGCAATCAAAATACACAACCTTGGGGGCTCCTGGGTGGCTCAGTTGGTTAAGTGTCTGACTTCAGCTCAGGTCATGATCTTGTGGTTCGTGAGTTCAAGCCCCACATTGCCCTCTGTGCTGACAGCTCAGAGTCTGGAGCCTGTTTGGGATTCTGTGTCTCCCTCTCTCTCTGCCTCTCCTCTGCTCACCCTCTGTCTCTCTCTGTCTCTCAAAAATGAATAAACATTAAAAAAAATTTTAAAACCCCACAACCCTGATGTTTAGGGGACAAGTTCCTTATTGCCCACCCTGGCACTTGTAAGCCACACCAGGAGCATAAACGTGGGCTGTTGTCTTCATGACAGCAGTTTCAGAGAGCTCCTGACAGCTCAATAGTTACTTGGATGAAGGGACAGCTTCCTACCCTGCCATCTTCTGTGATATTCCTCAATTGCCCTGTTTTTACTCCCCCATTAAAACAGCTCTCTCCCATTCCCAGCTCCAGGAACACAGCTCCTCCACACCTGAGCTTGGGCATCCTGTGGTTTGTGGAGTCATGCTCACCAGTGTCCCCTCCAAGGCGCCTCCAGTGTTACTTTCTCTGCTCTGCTCTCTCAGATTTCACTCTTCCTGTTCTTTCTGCCTTGCAGAATTCACTGAAATCCCTCACTGCTCTTACTTCCTCATCTGTGTTTGTCCTTGTTGGTTTTACCTTTTAAAATTTATTCACTTTCATTGTGGCTGGGTTGGGAGGGGGAGGAGGAAATGCCTGAGGTCAAGCCACTGTTTGTTTTGTTTTGCTTTTCATTGAAGAATAATTGGCATACCATATTGTATTAATTTCAGGTCCACAACATAGTGATGAGACATTTATACACACTATAAAATGGTCCTCTTACAATGTTAAGTTATCAACCATCACCATACAAAGTTGGTACAATGTTACTGACTCTGTTCCCTATACTGTACTTTATATCCCCACATCTTATTTATTTGATTTTTATTCCTTTTAAGTTTTATTTATTTATTTTGAGAAAGAGAGAGAGAGAGAGAGCATGAGCAGGGGAGGGGCACAGAGAGGGAGAAAGGGAATCTCAAGCAGGTTCCATGCTGCCAGTGGCCCCTATGTTGGGCTTGAACTCACAAACTATGAGATCATGACCTGAGCTGAAATCAAGAGTCAGAAATTTAACTGACTGAGCCACCCAGGAGCTGCCCCCTGCCATCTTATTTATTTTATAGTTGGAAGATTTTACTTTTTAATCTCCTTCACCTTTTTCGTGGAGACCTAGACATTCTGAGTATCATGTTGCAGTAACTCTGGAACTGTCATCCATTCCCCAACCAAGCCACTGATTTTTAACAGGAAATCCAGGTTTTGCTACTGTTAAACATCTTGTTTCAGTGCAAGGCAGCCTTGTTGCCAGTTGACTGTTAATTTTTCCTCTGTGTATTGGCTATTATGGTGGGGCAGAAAGTCTGCAAGGTTTTCTCCCATCTGTGTGACCAAGCAGCAGAAAGATGGCCAGCCCCAGGCTGCATTTTAGGGGAATATGGGTCAAAGTCGGATATCTGGGGGCTCTCGGGCACTTTACAAGAGGGGATATTGCATCCTGAGCAAGTCAGACCCAGCCCTTCTGAATTCCAAAACAGCCCACTATTGTGGCTTTGTTTTGAATATAATCCTCCTTGAACCGAGTGCTTGAATAACAGGCACTTTTGATGCTGAGGGGTGTCGAAACAATCAGGGTCCAAGAGGAGTGGTAGGCCTCTCCTCAGAGCAGGGCTCAGGCCCCCACATCCTTTATGTAACTGCAGATGAGAGTCAATAACTCCCCGCCACCCTCCCCAGGCCAAGAGAAGGCACCTCCTTTTCTGTTCTTTGGTGCTTAATATTGAGTTTCAGCCTGGCTCACCATCACAGCTGCTGTCAAAGGACCTACAGGAAAATCCGTTTTTATTGAAGCTGAAAAGGTCAGTTTCCTTGGACGTCTCCATGGTGAAAATAATAAATGCAGCACATTCATACACTGTATGATATTTAGGCTCTCCAGCTGGAATGACCCTTGGGTAAAGGCACCTGAGATTTTAATTATGTTTCTCGTCCTTCTGGGAGACAGTTGCTGCGGAAGAGACTGGTGAGCAGCCCATTTCCCTCGCTGGGTCATGGGGTAGGTAGGTAGATCGTCAGGGACTTGGCAGCCCTGACTGGTGGCCTCTGGCTTAGCCTGGGCACACCCCCACTGACTTGGGGAAGCAGGTCACACATTTGGTCTACAGTGTGGTCCAATAGTTATGTGTCTTCTGCTGTTCAGGGTTTGTCCATTGATTGATCCAGATTTAAAGAAGGATGGGTCTCTCCCCTCTGCCTACCCAGATCCTAGTTGCAGATAGGGGTCCTGGTCTGGGAAAGCCTGACTGGCCGAGACTCTGCCTGTTGGGCACCGAGGACTCATGTCCCACCTGGGGCCTCTGGGCAGCCCAGGGGCAGGGCCAGGAGAAGTGCAAGTACATTGCACTGGGATTAGTGATGATGGGTTGACGGCAGGGGCAGGGAGAGCCGAGAAAGAGAAGCCAAAAGGTCAGGGCAAGGCTCACTCCAAGGAAGACAAGAAGGTGGACAATGTGAGGCCAGTCCGGTATGTTTGTCACAGGAGGCCCTTATTCCACATTAATCCAAGAGCTTAGATCCTTCCACCAGCCATCCTTTGATGTTTATTCATTTTGTCTAGGTGTACAGGGAACACTTTCAACACACGGGTCACATCTGTCTCGATTCAGCAAGTTTTCCTCTTTTGCATTTTTGAAGGTTTTTCGTTTCTGCTAATTGTGCTCTACTCTTCATTGGCACTCCTCACCCTTATTGGATTCCCAATATCTTGCCTTCCATGGTATCGTCCCTTCTCTGATTACCTCTCTCTCGTCTGGTCCTTTTTTGCTGCATTCCGAAAAATCCTCTCAAACTCACTCTCCGTGTCACTCGTCCGAGTCAACCGTCCATGGGGCCTCTCCAGATATTTACTGTCACTGGAGTAAATATTTTTAAAGTTTGGTTTTTTCCTTCTCCTTCCTTGATATTAGCACAATATGGTTTTCTGTTCCATCCACCTTTTCTTCAGCTGTTGTGTGACGGAGTTCACCCTCACTCCCGGGTCTCTGCCTCCAAGTTGGGGTATGCTTCATCCCACTGCGTGAATGAGGTGCATCCCTCTTGTTCTGGAAAGGTGTTCTCCAGAACAGATAAGCCCACCGCAGTGGGGAAGGGGCAATTAAGACAAGAGCCCGGCTACAGAACTCAGCATGGTGTGGACACTCAGGCGGTCCAGGCCCGGCACAGCTGCCTCGTGGCTGGTGGCCCCAGGGACAAGAGGTGCTCCCTGAGTTAGAAAGTGCTGGAAGGAGTTCCTCCACACCAGTTAATGCCCAGGTCAGATAAACCACCCAGCACCCAGGGCTTTGTCCTGGTGCAGCCAGGGATGTGCTCATGGCCTTGTGGCTGGGGCCCCCGAGGGGCCTGGAGATGTAGCAGGTACTGGCCCCCACCTCCCGGTGACTGCGCTCACCGCAAGCCTCACCCCGGAGAGCAGAAGACATGTATCATGTCCTCCAGCATCTGCTCACTTTCCCTGTCACCACCCTTCTCTTTCACTTCTTTCCACACCCAGGAAGGAGGACTCTGGGTCCCCACCAAGCGACCACCGCGTCTGGCTCAGCTGCCCGGCACCCGGCAGAAACTCCTCGGAAGTCTGCAAAACACGGCTGCGGCTTCTCTTGAACATCAGCAGGGCGTTCCAGTCTGCGTCTTTACATTTTTCTCATTTCGGGGAGGGATCTGAAGCCTCCTTCCACCACCATCTCCGCGCACACAGCCCACGCCTGGTAAGTAACGTGCTCCGTCAGCTAAGACCCTCTGAATACTTCTTCACCACGCGCGTCGATGGCTAGGGTTTGAGGAGTCATTCCCCCCAACCCCCTGTGAACGGTAACAAGGGGCAAACATATTTTTCTTATGATAAAGTCTCTGGGAAATGTGGAGATAAAGAAGGCCCAGCTCCTTTGTCTGAAGACGGGAAAACTAACAGCCACTTCAGGTTCCATGGCTTGAATTCATTAAGACAATGAATATCCTCAAAGCCTTTTCGATCAGTGCCGGAGGAGGTCAGTGAGTGAGGCTTAGGCTTTCTTTATCAGAATAAAAGTTGTCACTCGTATTCCTGTTACAACCTGACATCCCTGCTTCAATCCTGTGTTATGGTGAAATCGCATTCTGTGTTTCTATATTTACAGTGAGGGATGCATGCAGCAAGTCTCGAAAATACAGAAAGCCTAAGGTTGGGATTATCTTTTTACCTCAAAGTCAAGCTTTTACTAGAGAACATTGGTGGATAAGCATATTACTTCCGAGGGGAAAAAACCACCACTATGCTATTTAGGTTTATGCTGTAAAACTAATCTCGTCCCAAACTCATCTAGGAATAATAATTTATGTATATACACATATATATGCACACACATATATACATATATACACGTAGATATATGCATACGTGTTTTTATATGCATACACGAGGCATGTGCACGCGCGCACACACACACACACACACATACACACCAGGTAGTGACTTTAGAGGGACTAATTAACACCTAATATTTTATCCTTTCACAAAATTGAGTAATTTGGGCTCCTCTTTGGGACCCAGAGTCAGTCTCTTCTTCTTGCAGAGCCTCTGAAATGCAACCTCACAGCCCAGACCTCTACCCACCACTTCACTAATGCCTTTCCTTAAAATGCAAAGTAAGGCATTTTTCCCCCCCTCTTAGAGCACAATTTGCAAATGAAGATCATTCAGCAAATGAGGATCTGCGGCTTGGGGCTGAGGTGAAAGGAAAACCTTGTTTTCCAGCTCAAGGTCCTGTTGGCCCTCCTGGCTCTACTACCTGGCTGGAGTGACAAGAGAGGAGGGCTGCATGGAGGAGGCAGCACCGTGGGCTCAGGATCTCAGTGCAGGCCAGAGCTCTGAGCAGGCATGCTGAGCGGCCACAGGCCACTGTACAATGTCTCTGAGCTTCGGTTTCTTGCCTGTGAAATGAGCTCACGACACCGCTCCTGGGTGAAGACGGTCTGTGGTGAGAGGTGTTCCGTAGCTGGATCTGCTCTGTCCATCCGCCCACTGGGTTACCTCCCCTCTGCCTCTGGCGGCTTGGCAAGTGGTCTACACTTTTGTCTCTGTCTAGTGCATCCCTGATACTCGGCCCACTCAGGCCGCCGTGTCACAACTGCGGCCCACTGCTGTCACCAAAATCAGCAAGTTCCACTCAGTCAGTCTCCCAATCCCTCAGCCGCAGCCTGGTTCCCAGCCCCTCGCCTGCCCCAGCCTTGAGGAGGGAAGAGGAAACAAAGCTCGCATGACTTGGCCGCCCAAGAAAGACTCCTCAAAGCCAATAATGACCCCGTCCCTGCGGGCTTTGTTGCCCGCTAACCTCCAACAAGCCAGTAGGAAGAGACCAGGCCTCCAATGCGGGCCGTGAATTCCCCTCCCACCGTGGCATGGTGCACAGGGCCGGGGGCTTGTCCTGATTTCATGGAGCAACCTCTCTGTTGCCTGGGCAGTTCTGACACTGGGGGGTCAGAGAGCTATCCCCCTCCACACGCCCCTCGGACGTGACTTTGAGTAAATCTGTGGTCAACGAAGATGGTTTTTTCTGGATTAGGAAACACAGGTCATGCGCACACACACACACACACACACACACACACACCCTGCACGGACATGCACATGTACACCCTTTTTTAAAAATGCTTTATTTATTTATTTATTTAGAAAGAGAGAAAGAGCGTGAGCAGGAAAGGGGCACAGAGAGAGGGAAAGAGAGAAAGAATCCCAAGCGGGCTCCTCACTGCCGGCACAGAGCCCAACGTGGGACTCAGACTCACGAACCGTGACATCATGACCTGGGCTGAAATCAGGAGTCGGACAGTCAACCAGTTGAAGCCACCCAGGCGCCCCTGTACACGTATACTCTTATGTATATGTGTGTGCACGCCCCACACACCCATGTGCACGTACACAGACACTTGGGCTTTGGGGCACCTCTCCTGTCTTCAGGGGCCCTGAGGCTGAAGGCTGGGTGGGCCCGGGTGGGGGGACCTGGTCCGGCTCTTCTTAGATGCCCTCTCGCCCTTGCCTTCCCCCGAGCCTGGCGTGGGCTGTCCCAGGGGCCGCAGTGGTAGTTACGGGTTATTTGCTTCCCTCACCGAGGAGACTCCGGCAACCTGAGCTGCCCAAGGGAACGAGCTGTGTGCGTGGCTGCACCAGATTCATTTGAGAGGCTCCAAACACGGTGTCAGATGGTGTTGATCCCAGAGTGTCAGGCTTTATTAAAACAACGCAGTGTCTGCTCTAGACGTGGATCCTCTGGCGAGCACGCACACACACACACACGTCTCAAATGCACACGCGGGCACACATTGACACAGCGTGCAAGCTCACACACGAGAGACACACACACTGACACCCGCACACACGCTCACACAGACGTGGGCACCCCGTACACTTTTTCACAGACATGCATACACACGCCACGCACACACCTAAGCGTGTACGGTCGTGCGCACACATGGGAACACACACACAATACACACACGGACATGCACACAGGTGGACGCATGCCCAGAAACAAGACTGCAGGCGCACACGTTCCCAAGCTGGTTTGGGATCCCTGCCCCATTTTCTTCCGTTTCTCTGTGCCAGGATGGGGTCCTTGGCCGAGGGGACAGGAGACACCCTGCTTGGCTGACCTCTCGGGGAAAGGAGGCAGAAAACACTGACTCTACCTTCTCACTATTTTAAACGGGTCTGCCCGCTGGCCCGCCCCGTTCTCCAGGCTCCCTCCCTGCCCCCATCAGAGCCACCTCCGGGCCTCTCTGAACCCCAGCTCTGAGCTGCAAAGGTGTGCTCCAGGACAAGCCATGGTGCATTGCCCTGACACTCCACCTCGCCCCAAATCACCCCCCTCACAGACACCACCCTGTGCTCCTGGCCTAAAAGTCCCCTTCCCTTCCACAGCCCTGGAGACGGCGGGTGCCTGCAGCAAACTCTTAGGCTGGCTTGGATGACCCCTTCCCTGATGCCCCCTCCTCCCGCCAGGCAGAGCTGGGTCCTTCTCCTCTGCTGCCCCTGAGCTGGGCATCCATACCTCCATTATCGCCCCCTAATGGGGCTCGGCTTGTCTCTGCCGTCCCCATTTGGCTGCTTCTGGAGGCTCAGGCTCTATCCTCCTCGTCTGGCCCCATGGTAAACCCCCAACAAACACACGCTGGCAGAATGAGTGAGCAAAAGAATGTACCAGAGGCTGGTACAAAGAATGTACGTTTGTCAGCTCTGTTCCGTTTGGAGACCAGGACCCAGGCCAGCGGGAGCAGCTATACTGCTGCTCAGCTGTGTCTGCAGAGCGAAGGATCTCCGCGGAAAACTTAGTGAGGGAAATGACAACTCCCAGGCCCATGAATCGGCGAATTCCCGCCTTCCCAGGGGAAGCTCCATGTTCGCAGGGAGAGGGGAAGCCGGATCAGATGTTCTGTCTTTAGATCTCTGTGGATTTTAGATCACGTATCCACACTTTGTATTAGCATCCAGCTGTGGCTCAGAGGAGATGTCTGGTCACGCAGAGCGTGGGTGCATCACTCAGAAGGGACTGGCCCAACCACAGAGGAGAAATAGTCCGGCGGTCCAGGCAGTGGCAGCTTCAACAGGAGAAGCTCACGACTCCGGTTCAGTTCCACAGGCTGAACTTGTCCCTGGTGGCACCCACAGGTGGCTAGTCCCCCCAGTGCCCACGGTTTGTAATTTATTCTTATCCCCCGTGCCCTGCTGAGGTCACCCTCCCCTTTCTCCAGCCCCCTCCCCTAAATTAGGTCAGCTCATCCCAATCTTAGCTGAGGTTTTTGCCTTTTAAAGACACTTCAGATATTTTGGTTCCTGAGTTTCCACATTTATCATTAAAGCAATTATCAGCTAAAAATGCTCTGCTCCCTAAAACAATGCAATCAGCCGAGCAGGAGCATATTTGAAGTTATAAATAACTTCCCTTCTCCTTGCTACTTGTTTGCGGTGCTATATAAATCTTTAGGTGTGTGAGTTTCATCATTACTAATGTTCTTTAAAGTGTAATGAAACTTTTCTCATTAAAAAAGCCAGCCAATCAAAATAAGCACCTCACAGACCCTCAGACTTAGCGGCGTGGTATTTGCATTGCAGAACAACTTGTAATTTTATTCATGGGTTGGCATAGCCGCAGCCCATCAGTAATTAAACACGGAACAGCTGTCACTCTGCGGCATCCAAGGCAGACAGGATGGGATAATGAGCCCCTGTCCCTGGGCTCAGCGCAGGGGACTGGCGCGGGGAGGGGCCGGTGCAGGCAGGGGGCAGGGGCTGGCTCGGGTGTGGGATCGCTGGGCCTGGCCTCAGGACTGTCCCTGGCTCACCCACTCCGGACTGTCTTCTTTGATGCTGCAGGAAGAAGAGCCTAAAGAGATAGAGAAGGGTTTGCTGGTTGTTTGCACAGAACACCTGGCACCTAGTGGAGACAGACCGGGGTGGGAGGCACTTACTTCCAGCTTCCACCTTGTATTTTCTGTGCTGTGTGAAATAGGTTAACGAGCCGGCAGGTATTACTTTTGTAATTGACAGAGCTAATTTGAAAAAATGATCCGGTGTTGACTGATGAGAGGGGAGGGGACTCTGGACCTGCCAGAGCTCCTGCTGGGCTCCCAAAGACTCGGAGGGAGGGGTCTGAAGTCTCGGGATATCCAAGCCAGAAGGGGCATCTGCAACTTTCTGGCTCGACACCCCCATCCTGCAGATGGAGGGAGAGTGGAGGGACGGACGGGTGCCGTGGTGTGGGGCAGTCGCTGGCGAGAGCCCAGCACCGGAGTAGGAGTCTAGAGATCTGGGTTTTGGAACACCCACGGCCCACAGTGGAACCTGGAACAGCTCCACCTGCCTCAGTTTCCTCCTCTGAACAAGGAGTGGGGGAGGGCGCCTGGGCCTCTCAGCCAGTTAAGCATCCGACTTTGGCTCAGGCCATGATCTCATGGTTCGTGAGTTCGAGCCCCATGTCAGGCTCTGCACTGACAACTCAGAGCCTGGAGCCTGCTTCAGATTCTGTGGTCTCCTTCTCTCTCTGCCCCTTCCCCACTCGTTCTCTCTCTCTGTCTCTGTCTCTGTCTCTCTCTCTCTCTCTCAAAAATAAATAGACATTAACAAAAATGAACAAGGAGTGGGGATGGGGTGGAGTGAGGTCTTTAGGGCTGTTCGCACAGATGTCTTAAGGTTCGTTTTTAGGGTGGACCTGTCTCCTGTGGGACCCAGATGCTGTTTGTCTGTCCCTCTAGCAGCCCCACCTGGACTCCCCTTGCTCCTTGACAGCTCCCAGTCTGCCTGGCAGCTTCCCCAGATACCTCTGAGGGACTCTCAATCTCTCTTTCTCTCTCGCCCTCTCTCCCTCCCTTCCCCTCCCTCTCCCTCTCCTACTCTTTCTCTTCTTCCCTCCTTCCTCCTCTCTTCTACATCTTTCCAGGTTGTCTGTGCTACCCTTCTACCAGCAGGGAACGAGGATGGTGTCTCCCAAAGCCCCCTGAGGGGTGCACATTGGCAGCCCGAAGACAGGACCTCGGGGCTCCACATTCCTGCAGGCCCAGCCCCCTGCCCACTGCCTGAGGCTGCACATGCTCCAGGTTCTGGTTGACCATGACCCAGGTCTCCAGCTGGCCTGGAGGCCAAGGGAGGAGGCAGAGGGCTTCCTGCATGAAGGCTTCTTGGCTCGTCTGGGCCCACAGGGCACTCCCGTCTTTCTCGATTCCTGCACAGCTAAGTCAGGGAAGAGCTGAGCAGGCCTGGCTGACTAGGCTATCGGCAGGAGACACAAGGGTCCCACTTGGTGGGGCTGCACTGGAAGGGCCTGGCTCCTTGACACTGGGCTGGAGAGGGGAGGTCTCCTGAGAACGGACTCTCGGGTGCCCCCTGTAGTGTCTAAGGTCAGGTAGACTCATGTTCTGCATGATCAGAGACGACACAGGGCACGGGAGCCCTACACTGTGGCTCGTGGAAGGCACTGCCTGTCCTGGGTGAGCAGATCCTTGTGGGAAGTTGTCCAGGAGTCCCCTTGTCTGGAGGACGGCTCTGTGGGAGCAGGTAGGTAGGAGTGGGGAATCCCTGAGGCCATCACTGGGAGGAAGGGGCTGCCGCTGGTGGGGGAGAGAGGGGTATGTGCGCTGCCAGGCTGTGCCCTCTAGGACCCAAAGAAGGGGAGGCCTGTAACCCAGACCCAGAGGTGAGGGTGCCTCCATCACACACACGCACACACACGCACATACACACACACTGAACTCCAGGGACTGGTTGTACCAAAGGTACCTTGGGTCTTCATGTCTCCCTGAGGCCGTGGGCCTGGAGTCCTCTGCACTTCACATTTGGGCCTGGGAGGGTAGCTGGAGTTTCAAAGCCGTCTGTGGCACGTATGGGCTGACCACAGGAAGGAATGAAATCAGGGATCTCTGGCAAGGCTCCTGCGGCTGGAAAGAGAAAATGTCCCATGGAGAAGGTGGGCCCAACACTCACAAGGACCAAGGATGCTAGTAGCTACAACCCACCCGTCAGGCTGGGGACCCCGAGGACAGGGAGGACAAGGACGTCCAGAAGCAGGTGGTCTCCTGGGCTTACATCACATAGAGCCCGGGGCATGTGGGTGCTGTGGAGCTCCATAGAGGGCTGCCTGCCGAACTTTCTCTGCTCTGGTGTGGGCAGAGCAAGCAAGAGTTTCGGGGCATGTGAGTGTGCATGGGTGTGTACACGTGAGTATGCACACGTGCAAGCGTGAGCGTCTCCACTGAACCACGCGGTCTGGGGGACTAGGGGTCCCCAGGGGTGTTCCAGCCCCAGCATGTCTCTTGGTCCTTCCCCAGGCAGTGGACCCACCAGAGAAGACCCGGGAGTAGAAGGTGTCGCCCCCACCAGGTAGACAGTGGGCTTTCTCCCTAAGATCAAGACGGTTTGAGTCCAGCAGACGGAAGGCTTTCTTGGGCAGGGTGGCAAGGCTCCCACCATCTGCCAGCAGCTTTGACAAATGTGGCTTCCTGGGGAGTCGGGGGGAGGGGGAGCGGCTGCTGTGGGAGAGAGAACCGGCTCCCAGCAGCTGGGAGTTTAGATTTGCTTCTGGTAGCGTTGTGGGGCTGGCAGGCACACGCACCAGACCCTGCTCGGCTCCAAATGCAGGGCCCAGAGGGCTTCGCGGCGCCCACTGGGAATGCCGAGGCGTCCATCAGTCAGCTCTGCTGAGAGCTGAGGGATGCTGAGGAGGAAAGGGGAGCAGGAGCCTAGTTGAGGGCCTCCGGTGACCCAGGGCCACGGCTGAGCACAATCGGCTGTGTTAGGCCCACGCAGGCGGGTCCCGAGGAAGAAAGCAAGGGGCACAGCCAAACCAGCAGGAAAACCCTTCCTGCCTCCCGTGAACACGTGGGCCAGAACCTCCCAACAAGAGGCCCCTCTTGGGCTTCAGGGTGCCCTCCGAGCCCCTCCCTATCTCCTCGCACCAGTGACGAGTGCTCCATGATGCCCCTGACAACAGTCACAGCCACTGTTTATGGTGGCGCTGTGCCTGGCGCTGCACGTGACACACCTCCACGCATCTCCGCATGGATGAAGGCTATTGCCCTCCCTTACGCAAATCACATCCTTGGAACTCCTCGGGTCACAGGGACAAAAGCCCAGCTCGAACATACTTAACCCAAAGTGGGATGCGCTGGCTCGTGTATGGGAGAAATCCGGGGATAGCCCTGGGGCTCCTGGTCTCTGAGTAGGTAACACGCTTAGCTAACGCTGAACCGGTTGCCATGGTTGGGGAATACCACGCTCTGATTGGCCTGCCCCAGAGCTGGCGGGACAGTCAGCTGCTGCAGAAGCTGGAGGGCAAAGAGTGGGGGGGTCCCCACACGGGAACGGGGTGACCAGAAGGCAGATGACTCCTTGCGGAGCGGCAAAGCTGAGATGTCCACCCTGAAGGCGAGATTCGGGCCCAGGTCTGGGCGGGATCCAGAGAACCCCTCTTTCTGCTTTCCTGCAGCGCTCTCGGGTCACCGGGCTGGCATGCCCGCCCTCAAATCTTTACTGGCCGTCTTCTGGAGGGCCCCTGACTGTGCCGCAGGTCTTAGGGGTGCATTTCCGTCAGTGACACGTCTGCTCTTGATTCTGGGGAGCTGTCGGGTGCTGGAGCCGGGACAGGGCTCCTCTGGCACAGAGCCTCCAAGCTGGGGCCCTGGGGTCCCCAGTCGGATTGTCACTGTGGTTACGTAACTTAAATGTATGGGATGTAATTATTTTTTAGAACATACCAATAAAATTGTCTCTGATTATTTTAGTCACAATACAAATAGCCTCAATTAGAGCAGAAATAGGGCGCGGGTTTATGGCTCCCATGAATCTGAGAGTAACCTAAGTTCTGAGGCGGAACTTGCAGCCCCCACCCAGCCCCATCATGCATCCTGCGGCAAAACGTCCCCAATTCCAGCATGGGGGCAGCGGGTCAGGGGAGAGAAAGAAAGGGCGCTCCCTGAGCCACCAGTGCAAGGCCCCAACTCCAACCGCAGTTCCCAGGCTTATCGGGAAAACGGGATCTTCCGGGCTTTCCGGAAGGCCGGATGTAGGGTTGAGGACACAGACCCACTCACCAGTCCACGCCCCCTCCCTACAGCCTGTTTGTCTGTCCCTCTGTAGAAGGATGAGTGGCCTGCTCTGGACCTCTCTCCCAGGCTGTCCCAGGCTTTCAGCTCTGGTCCGCCTCCCCCCAACCCCCCAGCCAGCTGGACATCTGAATTCCCCTTTATCCGAAGGCAGTTTCCACCTGCCAAGAAAGGAGGCCCTGCTGGAGAGCCCCAGTCCCTGAGATGCAGCCACCCGCCATATTACAGATGGGGAGACGGAAAAACATCAGGGGCAGAGTGGTCCAGGGTCACAACTAAAGGAGTGGCAGACCAAGGGGATCCGATCTCTGCCTCCCAGTGTCAGGAAGCCGCAGAAGAGCGTCAGGACAGAGGTGGAGTCTTCTGTGCCCTGACCTACTTGCTTCTCCCCTGCACATCTGCACAGCGCTGGGAGCCCTGAGGGCCCAAAGAGACATCGTCACCAGGCAGCCATCCTCCCTGGTCTAGACTCCACCATGGGGTCCCCTCCCCTGGGCCCCCCACCCTTTCCCTCAGGAGATTGTCACCTTCCCATCACAGATTCAGAACACACTGTAGGCAACCTTGTCTGTCCTGGGTCACCCACCCAGGGGACAGCACCAAGGCCAGAGGTCATGGAGCCAGAACACCCCCGGTGCCACGGTGCCACGTGGTCGTGTAAGGGGCGCTGGCCGTGGTGTCCCCGCGGTGGGGGGGTTATGACTGCTGATGAACTTGTGCATTTTCCTCTCATACGCCAGCGAGTTTGTTTTGGGATTTTTTTTTTTAAGTGGAATTGCAGTAAAAACACAGATAAACGTGGAGAGCGCTGGAATCTTTACAATAGTAGGTCTCCCTGTCCAAAAGAACCATTTCTCTCCAACCAGGCACATCCTATTGTCCTTGTTAATGTTGTATGGTCTCTTCCTCTGGGTCCTGCGTGGGTCATGTCAAGTTTACAGAATTTGTAGCTTCATCAATGTTGTGAACGAGGCCCCTTTTTCATTTCATTTTCCAGTCGGCCCTCCACTGGTATGTGGGAAGCTGTGGATTTTTCCCAATTTATCTTCCAGCAAACCACTCTCCCAGGCTCTCTCAGTGGCTCTAATTGTTGTGCAGTTAATGGGCATGGATTTTCTAGGTAAACATAAACATATTGTCTGCCAAGAATGATAATACTGTCTCTTCCTTTCTAATCTTTGTGCTGCTTTTCTCTTTCTTTATTTGTAGTCTTATTATGTTGGCCAAGAGCCCTCATTTAAAAAAGTCTGTGGGTAGAGAGGTCACCTCCAGCTTCTCAGGGGGGCCCCAGAGATGGGCCCCTAAGAGCCCCCAGAGCATGCGCACCTGCCAAGACTCGCTGCAGGGCCCCCCAATGGCACCAATGCTCCTGTCCGTTTCCTGGGGGGGACCCAGGAATGGGGGGCTGGCAGGGGTGCTGCTGGGCTCAGGTAAGAGCAGTGTCTCTCACCTGGGTCTGTGGTGAGGGACAGGTAGGGGTTACCTGGTGGACGAGTCCGGAAGAACATGCCAGGTGAAGGAACAGCAGCCCAGAGGTGTGAAAGGAGCACTGACCACCCAAATCTGGGGTCCGGCCAGGGCAGGATTTGAGGCTGGACTGGAGAGGACACAGGGCTGCGGGCAGATGGGGGCTTTGGAGGACCGAAATAATGGGCTTGGACTTCATCTGGAGGGTCTCAGGCTGAGGGTGAGGGGCTCAGGCCTGTGCGTAAAATCACTGCCATTGGGTGGGGCCGGGGTACTGAGGGCCTTCTGTGGGATTGCCCACTCCCCCTCGCTTAGCAGCATTCTGATTTGACCAGCTACAAATCCCGGGTAAATTCTGCCCCACCCGACGGTGAGGGAGAAAATGGACAACCCACCCCCTTGTTGCTGCAGTGCCTTTGGCTAGCCCGAGCTCCAGGCCAGGGGAGGATGCACTCCAAGGACACTTTTCCACTCGGATAATTCACCACCATGGAATTACAGCACAAGCTACAAGGAAAACCACATAATTATTAATTTGGAAAACAAAGTTCAGGCGGGCCGGGTTGCAGCCGTGACAGCATCCTGCCGGCTCAAAGCCCTTTCCCCCTTCTCTGGGAAGGCCCCAGCTGTCCCACGTTCTCAGCCTGCACGCTGTGTCACAGGACGGCATGCGACCCAGGGCCCAAACCCATCAGAACCCTGCTCTCCCTTGCCGCGGTGATTGGCTCTGGGGCGCACATGTGACTCTGGCCACACAGGTCCCACTAGAACTAACCCCAGGGCTTTCATCTGAGTAAGGGGGAGCACTGTCCACCATGTCCTAGTGGGCCTGCACCTGGACAGGTGCGAACACCTACCTTGCCACCACGTGGAGCCCAGGAATGCCACCAGGAGAGTCAACCAGAGCCCAGAGCCCAGAGATAGTGGCTGAATCCAGCCCAGCCTGAGGCCTGCCTGCCTGGAAAGGGTCTTCTTGGCCCAGAGTGGGTTGGGTGTTCTGTGCTTGCCACCCCACGAGACCTTTCCCTGCCCAGCACCCTTCCAGTCAACCCGCCCCTCTTTTCTGGCTTACGTTAGCCCACACTGGTTTCTGCGGCTGGGCAGAGCCAGTCCCAGGGGGCTGTATTGTTCAAGTGAACGAGAATGGGAAGCCTCAGCTCTAGAAAAGCCCAGGGTTCTGACCAGTATCTGACCAGGGGCAGATAACCCAGCACTGTCTTCTGAGGGTAGGAATGGCACGTGGGAGCTCCTGGGGTGCAGGTACAGGCCTGGGGTACAGGATGCCCAGGGCCCAGGTGGCTTGAGCTGGCATTTGGATGGGGGGGTGAGGGCATGCTAGTGTGAGAAACCCAGGGACCAAAGGCCAGAGGTAGCACTAAGAGGAGGGGCCTGCATCCTGGGGCCTGACTGGAGCAGAGGCAGGTGACTTCTGGCAAGCAGGCTGGGACGTATGGGTTTGACACCCAAAATATAGGACGCCACTGCAATATGATTTACTCTGGATGGGTGATCATTGATTTAGGACTCTTGACAGGTGTGCTAGTCTGAAACCTGACAGAGAGAAACATTAAGTCCAGGAGTCCCCGTTTTGCATTGAGCAATTGCGTTTCTCCGCGCCCGGCCAATTCTACAGCCAAAGCACTTCTATCCCCTGGAGGGAGTCAGGGTAGATTTGAATTAACCAGGAAGTTCTTTGATTGCTATTTTAAAACTTCTCCCTGCTACCTGGCCTGACATAATAATTACCTGCCTGTGATTTATCTCAGGCAGATTATGAGCGATGATAGGGTTTGGGGTAATAATTGAGTGTATCCAACACCTCACCTCCTCCCTCGTCATTCAAGCTGAAGCAGCCGTGGTTTTCCCTCTGGGCCGCTGGTGTTCCCTGCCACCTTGCCGAGAGTGGGTTATGGCATGAGCTGAACATTTCGCAGTGGGTCTGGTCAGCTCCACATCGCACCCTGCGTGGGCCAGCCAGACAGGGTCTGTCCAGTCAGGTCTTGGCCTAGCACCTTGGAAGTCATTCCTTAGATGGAAACTCATGGAGTCTCCATTAGATGGAGCTTAGCCCAAATGCTAAGCTAGTCCTCTGCTCGCTTGTCTCTTTACCAGATGTTTACTGGGCTCCGACTCTGTGCCCAGCACTGTGCTGGGGACGTGTCAGTGAGCCACACAGAAAGAGTCCTGCCCTCAGGAAGCAGGGAAGGAAAGACATATAATGGCAGAGCACCCACAGACACATAATGAAATAGACTTTCAGAGATAGTCATGAGCCGTGGAGGAAATGCAACAGGGCTCAGGAGGGCCCCTCTGAAAGAAAGCCCAAGGAGCCAGCCATGGAAAAGGCTGGAAGGAGCAGTCCAAGCAAAGGGGACACAGAGGGGTGGGAGAGGGTGGAAAGAAGGCCAGGGGTTGATGGGTAGGGAGTGAGGGGGAAGCAGAGGACTGGAGCTCAGAGAGGTTGACAGACAAGGGGGTAAAGGGTGATAGTCCTCCATCTGCCCTGTTAGACTCTCCTGCAGCTGTGGTTGCCCCATCTTCTCCCAGAGAAAGGCCCCTGGGAAGGCGCCATGGTGCTGTCAGTAGAGAGATCCAGTATAAGTTCAGATGGTGAGTACCAGCACCAACAGCGACCCCTGGAGGCAGGGCTACATTATTGCAGGGCCCAGTGCAAGAAGGAAAGAGAAAGCAAGCAAGCAAGCAAGCTGGCTCAAAGAGCAGGAAACATTTCCTCCTTTCTTGATGGTTTTTTGTTTGTTTGTTTTTATTGTTTTGCTATTTAATGCCTCCCTCCCTTGGACATAGGCGATACTTGTGGGATGAATGCAGATCCTCACAGGCCCCCAGGCCTCCATCCTGCAGTCCAACACTGACACTCCCCCCTCTCCCCATTGACTGTGCTCAGGCCCTCAGGGACTCTCCTGCAGCTGTGGTTGCCCCATCTTCTCCCAGAGAAAGGCCTCTGGGAAGGCGCCATGGTGCTGTCAGTAGAGAGATCCAGTATAAGTTCAGATGGTGAGTACCAGCACTAACAGCGACCGCTGGAGGCAGGGCTACATTATTGCAGGGCCCAGTGCAAGAAAGAAAGAGAAAGCAAGCAAGCAAGCTGGCTCAAAGAGCAGGAAACATTTCCTCCTTTCTTGATGGGTTTTTGTTTGTTTGTTTTTATTATTTTGCTATTTAATGCCTCCCTCCCTTGGACATAGGCGATACTTGTGGGATGAATGCAGATCCTCAGAGGCCCCCAGGCCCCATCCTGCAGCCCAACACTGACTCCCAACCCCCGTTGACTCTGCTCAGGCCCCCAGGGAGTGGAAGGTGACAGCAGTTGCTGGGTGGGGCTGGGGAGTAGGCATCTGGGAACCCGTCCTGGGATGTGGGGAGATGATAAAAGTGGGACACTCCAAGCCCTCAGCACATGTTCCATTGTCACATTTTAAAGAGAAGATACGCATGGTGAAACACTTAATTTGTTAAATTTTTATTTATTTTTATTTATTTATTTTAGAGAGAGAGAGGGAGAGTAGGTGTGCGAGTAGGGGAGAGAGGCAGAGAGAGAGGGAAAGAATCTTAAGCAGGTTCCATGTTCAGCACAGAGCCTGACATGCATCTCAATCCCACCACCCTGGGATCATGAACTGAGTTGAAATCAAGAGCTGGATGCTCAACCGACTGAGCCACCACTTGCCTGCCATTGTCTCTTTGGACTTGATTTACAAAATAAAACACCAGTTCAAGGATAAAAATTATTAGGAATTTCAAGACAGTGGCTGCAGAGATTCAGCCCCAAGCACGGGGCCCTCTTTGAGCATGGGGCTCTATGCCATTGTCCTGGTTGCATGCACATAAAAGCTAGCCTTCCTGGAGGGCTTCATAATTCTTTTTTTTAAATTTTTTTCAATGTTTATTTTTGAGAGAGACAGAGAGACAGAGCATGAGTCGGGGAGGGGCAGAGAGAGAGAGAGAGAGGGAGACACAGAATCTGAAGCAGGTTCCAGGCTGTGAGCTGTCAGCACAGAGCCCAATGTGGGACTTGAACTCATGAACTGCAAGATCATGACCTGAGATGAAGAAAGATGCTTAACCAGCTGAGCCACTAGGGCGCCCAGGGCTTCATAAATTCCAAGGTCTAGGCCCCACTCCAGACCAATTTCAGGGGTGAGATCCTGACATTGCAATTTTGAAATGTGCAGCCAGGGTTGAGGACCTCATGGTCTGCTATCACTGTGAGTGCCAGAAGACCCACCAGAGGAGGGTGACCGGATGTAAAATGTAACCAGGCCCCTCCAGTTCCAGGGTGAAGAGCGGCTTCATAGGTTTCAAGCTGAAGCAGGCAGACCAGCAGTGGAGCCGCTGAGAGAGGGGTAACCCCAGGGTACGCAGAACCACAGGGTTTGCTGGTCTGCTCCTCATTCCTTGAGATCAGGGGAGGGGAAGCTAAGGCGAGGGAGTAGTACTGACTTCTGAAGTTTTAGATTGAACAATGGGGCTGAGGGTGGAACCATTTGCTGAAAGGGGGAATTGGGGGGCTGGAGAAAAAAGTCTGGGGTCGGAGAATGAACTTACGTGTGTCTGAGCTTCCCTTTAGAGGAGTCAGCTTTCCATCTGTGGGACACACGGGGATCAAAAGCTTTGCCTTCCCCAGTTCTTAAAACCCAAACCAGAAGCATTTCTGGACAATCATGGCAGCTGGCAACCGGGTAGGGTGAAAAGGCAGCCATAAAATCACCTCTCATGTTGTGTCACAGGCAGTAGGGCAGGTGGGAGTGAGAAGACACCTCTGTGGGTGACAGGTAGATGGCTCAGAATGGCCCTGGGAAGAGTGGGGGAACACTACGGCTTTCTGATGAATCCCAGTTAGAACCGGAGCCTCCACATCCAAGTGGCTTCTCATTACACAGCAAGAGTTTTGTTCAGGAAGACTGAATTTCTGCCTGTTGTCCCTGCTCACATTTCCCAGGGACAGGAGCTTTGAGCAAGGCCTAGCAGGGACCTGGGGCCTTTGACAGGCCATTGCCTCAGTTGGCTGCAGTGGTCATTCC
Organism: Panthera tigris; assembly: GCF_018350195.1. Classification (NCBI taxonomy): domain Eukaryota; kingdom Metazoa; phylum Chordata; class Mammalia; order Carnivora; family Felidae; genus Panthera; species Panthera tigris. The sequence continues at coordinate 19,644,636 of NC_056674.1, forward strand.
TCCAGAGAATGGGAAGGGAATGTGTCCCGGAGTCCTGACCAATGGCAGAAAATGGCGTCTCACCAGCTAAGAGCCGGGCATAGCCTATGCTTGACAAGGGCATGGTCTGAGCCAGGCAGTCCCTCACTGGCCTGTCTCTGCCACCTGCCAGCTACACGTCTCTGGGAGTCACTCACCTCTCTTGGCACGGGCATCTGCATCTGCGAAATGGTCACAAGGCTGCCATGAAAGTCCTCCTGTCCCCTTCAGGGATTGTCATTGAGCTGCAAAGAACTTGCAAGCCACAGCCAGGCTCTTCCTGGGCATCCCTTGGCTGTCACCGAGCACAGCAGGGGTACTAGGACCTGGCTGTTTGGGTCCATGCAGGACTCCGCTAGTGGGCGGTGTTTGCTGTGCAGCTCCCTGTAAGGTTGGCTGAGATCTTGTCACATCTCCACTGGGATCTGAGGCTCTCCCTGCCCAATCACTTCATCTCCTGCTATCTCTCACAGACATTGCCCTCAATAAACCTGTTGCACCCCTAACTCCATCTCGGTTTCTACTTCCTGGAGGACCCGACTGGCCCAGATGACCAGGCTATCATGGGGCTTCAGGGAGGTTGGAATGAGATAATTTAATGTAATGACGTAATATGTAATAGTGTAAATGAGAATGCCAGGCCAGGATGCACAACTCCTGGGGTCACCGTGCACAGGAACTGAGCACAGCACTGCCCAGAGTTGCACCTCGCACCTGCCAGACACCTTGTGGGGCTCAGGTGATGTGAGCTGAGTTGGATTCTCTAAATCAAAGTACAGCCTTTCTTCTGTATCAGAGACTAAAATTCCCCAAATCCAAGGAGCCCATGAGCAAAGGCATGTTTGTCTGCAGGAACAACTGGCCCTGTCTGGATGCCTTCCTACCCTCCACCATGTGGGGTCCTGCTTTACTGAGAGCCTAGCCTGTGTGCAGACACATCTGGCAGCTTCCCGGGTGTCCAGAAGCCTGTTATGGTGATGGCTAGCCTCAGAACCCAAGCCCAGGAGCTCCTGAGGAAAGATGTGCTCAGTGCCAACAAGTGGTGGCCACCAGTCCCTGTCCACACAGGAGCCTTGTTTCCTCCTATCCCACAGTGAGAGAACCCAGTGCTCCCAAGCCAGAGACCTTGGGCCATGGCCTGTTGGTACAGGTGGTCATTTGCAAACAGGGCCACAAGCCAAGGTGTGGTGCAGTAGGGGGTGTATTTCTCAATTCAGTCTTGGGAGACCTGGAGTCTGCCTTGGTTCTGCATATCCTTAGGAGAGGCATCATTAGCCCAGCCTGACCTTGGTGTATTTATCCATAGAATGGGCATAATGATTTCTTTGTCCCTGGGCTGTGAAAGGCCTGGTCAAGCAGCTGCTGGGCCAAGGCTGGACTGCTGGGTGGCTGGGCCCATGTGGCCACATGCCTCAAGTTTCCGTAGGCCCACAGGAGAGGGAAAGAAAGAGCAAAGGATAATCTGAACTTTTCAGGCTCTAGGAACTGAATAGTTGGTAGTTGTACCATTTATCAGGATGGGGAAGTACAGGACAGAGGGGGAAAAATCTGGAGTCGGGGTTGGGGCATTATAGGGCTTGGGGGTGACCCCGACTCACCAAGCTTCCCTCCACATCTTCTAGTGCTAGAGCTTGTCCTCGCTAGGCAGAAGAGGCTCTGTGTCCCAGAGTGGTCTGCAGCTGACTCCTCCCCCTTGCTTCAGGGGTGGGACATGACCCAGACCTGGCCAATGAGAGGACCTCATTCCCTTAGCCCTCCTGGTTGGTTTCTTGATGTGCATGTGGCCCATGCCAGCTGACCAAAGTCCTCCCTAGGTCTTTGGGGGAATGAAGTACCCTCTTTCTATGGGATCACAAGCTGGTGTGTAGAAATAACTTTGGAAATTCTTGTGGCTGTCTTGGCTGCCATAAGGACTCAGCCTTCCTGAGAAAGGAGGCAAACAACACAAGAAAGCAGAACCAAGGATGGGAGGGTGGACACCTAATGATACTATTTGGATCCCTGGATCCAGCTGTACCTGAGGCAAGACATACCTTTGGACTTCTTGGTTGTGCAAGTCAATACATTATTATTTTTTTCATTCTACAAATAATGCTTGAGCGCTTAGTAAATGCCCAGTGTAGCACTGGTCATTTGAAAACAATGAAAACTATGTGAATGAAACAGGCATAGTTGAGCTCTTCAGGAGTTTACAGGTTGATCAAGAGAGTGTTTCCTCCCACTACGAATTGGGGTTTGTCAACTGGATCTTTGCAAGGGATGTGAACAACACAGCAGATGGTGTCTGTGAGAGCAGTTTTATGGAAAATGCAGAGACTATCTACACATTTGGATTGTGTCTATTTATCCTCAGCAGAAACTGAGGGCACAGCATTAAGTTGTGGGTTGGCAGAAACGGCTCTGCGTGAACGTGCAGAAAGGCAGTACTGGTGTGGAATCTTCTGGCGCTCTGAATTGAAATGGGGGAAATAGGGCTTGCAGAATCTGTGAATGGCCAGCTCGTCCCCTGAGCACCCGCTTCTGAATGATAATTATCCTAGCTGTACTCTCGACAAGAGCAACTGGGGAGATAATTTTTCAATGTTTAGCTTTTTAAAGATAACATCAGCACATTAACAAACACTTGGAAAACAGAGAAGAATGTCCCTTACAGTCCCACAACCCTAATACAACCATTGTTGAAAATGTTATTTGGGGACCATCATGGCAGAGTCTTTGGTGTTGGCTGATAAGCCCATGTGATGTGTTCATTATGCCATTCATGGCTTGCCCTGGGCCTTGGCCGAGGTGGTAAAGAGCAACTTGGAAGCCAGACGAACCAGGTTGGAAGCCTGTCTTATTTGTTGAAGAGCTGTGTGATCCTAGGCTAGTTATTTAGACTCTCTGAGCCTTAGTGTATTCATCTATAAAATGGGAATTCTAATGGTACTTATGTCATCAGTGCGTTATGAGACCGAAATGAGTTGGAACTGAATGAGTATCAGTCCTCTCCCTCCACCCCCCCCCACCTCACCCCCACCACCCCCACCCCGGCTTAGCCCCTGCACAAACATGGCCACACACACCCTGGTCGTGGCTGCACTCCATGACCTGAATATTCCAACAAGAGAATGTGGATGGCCCAACTCTGGGCCCAATCTTGGGTATTGGCATCACCCCAGAACCAGAAGGGTCACATGTCTCAGTGTGGGGGTGAGGGTGGACAGGTATGTGCTCATCCTCTGCACATCTTAGGACAGGTCTGGGGTCCATGCAAGTGTCGTGGGTACGGATCTCTTGTTTCCATCTGGGTTCTCTCTGCCCCATGGGCTCCTATGCAGACGAGTCCCCTGATATCCTGTGTGGACATCAAACCCCACTGATGGATTTCCAGGACACCTTGCTGAGTGGGCTCACAACCCCACCCTTGTTCCCAGAGGACTCCCCGTGGTGTCTGGCTTACTGCATCCTGCTCTGTGCTTGGCCACATGTGTCCTCCCCTGCTGTCTGCAGAGGACTCAATGGATGCTGGAAGAAGCCATCTGCACAAACCACGGTGGGGACACGACCATCTGGGAAGTTTAGGGCTCCCCAAATCATGCCGCATGACCAGTTCAGGCACATCCCACCCCCAGGCACAACCAGCCACTCTTTCTCCCCCTTCCCAGGCTGGGATGTGTGGGGGAGACCTGACTCTTTGAGATGTGAGAAGGATGTACTGTGGTTCGCATTCACAGTCCTGGAGCCAAGCTGCAAGGGGTGGGGGGGGGGTGGGGCTCATCTTGCCTGGAGAGGGGACCTGCTTGCCAGAGATCACAGTGAGTAGAGGGGCAGAGCCAGGCCTCAAACCCAGGTGTCCTGACTCTGTCTGAGCTGAGTGCTCATCTTTGGGGAGGAGTTGACAGAGGACGGGAGGGTTTGTCTGCTGGAATGTGGGGTTCTCAGACCCTCTGTCTCAGGCCGTCCCATACTCCTGAGACCTTCCCTGCCTGGCCCTCTCCCCCATGAATCTGTCTTATCTCCTTGGTGATGCTGGTGTGAGTACCAGCAAGGAGGGTGGGGTGCCCACCATGCCCTAGGTCTAGTGAGTTGGATGGTGGTCCCCAAAAGGCATGCCCGCCCGGAACCTCAGAACGTGACCAGATTTGAAATAAGAGTCTTTGTGAAGGTTACTAAGTTAAGGATCTCAAGACGAGATCATCCTGAATCCAGACGGGCCCTAAACACGATGACAAGTGTCCTTATAAGGGACAGGAAGGCAGAAGGCACAGCCCAGGGAAGAAGGCCATGCGAGATGGGGGCCGAGACTGGAGCCATGCCACCACAAACCAAGGAGGCCGAGGGCTTCCGCAAGCCACCAGAAGCTAGGGAAGAGGCATGGAACAATTCTCCTTCAGAGCCTCCAGAAGGAACCAACCCTACGGACAGCCCGATTTGGTGCTTCTGACCTCCCAAACCACGAGAGAACAAATTCTGTTGTTTAGAGCCACCCCGTGTGTGGTGAATTGTTAGAGCGGCCCTTGGAGGTCAATACCCTTGGGGTGCTCACTTAGGGGCAGGGGCACTCCCTCCTGAGTGGGCTTGGCCACGTGCAGAGCCTGGGGCCTCAGATCCTCAACAGAAACGTGGGAACCAGCCTGCTTACACCCTGCCTGCCTTTCTCTCAAGAGAAGGTAGCAGAATATGCACAAGGGAGACAGAGGGAGGCTAGGTGAAGGCAGTGAAGACAGATCTCAGTAGCCACTACAAAAGGAGAAAGAGCCGCGGGTATAACTGAGCTCAACTCCTCTGGGTGGAGGTGACTGGGTGTTTAAAGGGGGAGGCATGGGGAGGGCCAGCAAGCAGGGCTGGGGCAGTCAGGGAAGCGCAAAATGGCCAAAAGCAGGTGGTTGTTGCTAACTGGGGCTCACTGAAATAGGTTCCTATCCTCCCCCAGAAACTGGGAGAGGGGGCCCTACCCTCGGACATTGACAGGAGCAAAGGGCACATTTCTAAGGCAGCCTTCAGCTTTCCCGGGCAGGAGCTTAAGGGAGGCTGGGCTGTGCAGGACTAGGGCCTTGAGGGAGGCTGGGCTGTGCAGGACTAGGGCCTTGAGCTGTCAGAAATCATGCCAGAGTGTGCTCAAGTCTCTCGGGGGGGGGGGGGGGGGTTGGGATGGGGGGTGGTCTGCAGCCCTTACAGGCCAGGGTTGGGGCCTAGTCGAGAAGGGGGTCAGAGGAGCCGGAGTTTAGGCAAAGAGAGAGTCTCTGTCAAGGAGACGGAGGCAGACATGAGCAGTGCCCTCCCGGAGTGCGGTCCTAGTGGGGAAGACAGAGAGCAGGGCCCACGGGGAGGGATAAGGAGGAAAAGACCAGAGCAGGGGGTACACGGGGGAAGGACTCCTCAGCAGACAGGAGGAGGGAAAGGGTCCAGGTGGTCCCTGCAGGGGGTGGAGGGAAGACAAGCGTCCGAGGCTGGGGGAGCAGCGTACTTGGTGGGTGAGGGTTGGCACCATAAGAGTCAGGGTGCCAGGAATGTGGAATTAGGGAAGGGGGGCAGGGGGTGAGGTGGGCCCAGAGAAAGACGGGGCCGACAGCAGGAAGCAGGAGGAGTTGTACCAATGGTTGGGGCCCCAGACTGGGGTCAGTTGGGGTTTTGGGGTAGGGTGGGATACAACATTGTTAAAAGCTCTCCAGGCGATTCTAAAATGCAGCCCTGCCTGACACCTCCCTGCGTTAGCCTAAGGGTTGAAGTGCTGTGAGCAGCCGGGAGGGACAAGATTAGATCTCTTTTATTTAAAGGATTCCTGGGCAGATGCCGCCCGGAGAGCCTTGTTGAAGGTTCTAGCGATAACCCTGGTGAAGAGAGAGGGAGCTTGTTCCAGAGCAGTGGGTGTGGGAGGCGCGAGGATTCCAGAAATATTTAGGGGAGAGCTGGCTGCATTTGGTGACAGATGGGATGTATCCATGAAGGTGAGGTGACACCAGATTTCTGTGTGGACAGCTGGCTGCACGGTCACTGAGGTGGGGAATAACAATGGAGGATAAGGAGTGACTGTTTGAGGCTATTTGTCTTGCCCGATGATTCCCGAGAGGCCCCATGATTCCACTGGGCAACACAGAAATGGAACCAAGGGAAGAATCTAAACCGGAGATAAAGCTGTGGCCGCTAGCATGCGGGCAGCAGTTACAAGGACGTATGGTCTGCAGCAGAACCCGGGGAGGGGGTGCCTTTGGTGTGAGGGCTGGGCTGAGTCTCCACAGAGGGCGGGCAGGTGGGAGACACAGCAGGGAGAGTTTCGAGGAGGAGAGAGTGGACCCCAGCATCCCATGGTGTCAAGATGCCACGTAAGACAAGGTTGAAAGGCACCTGGATCTTGCAAGGGGACAAGGATCGGGGGTTGGGTTGCTCTGGCTCTCCTCCAGTCCGTACCTCCCAGCACCTAGGTGGTAGGGTACAAGGTGGCTTTGGGGGCTGAGAGGGACAGATCCCCAGCAGGATGCAAATATTCCGCTGACTTTAAAATGCACCTGAAAGTTTAGGTTCCTTTTCTTTCCTGCCTTAGTAAGAGGGACTGCAGATGCTTCCCCCATCTTCCCAGAGGGCATCCCCATCAATGACTACAACGTTTTGTTTATGTTTAGCAAAAGTGTATACAAGTGTATCCCGGGCAAAGTGCATACATCCTACCTATGCAGCCCATGCGTTTTCATAAACCGAATGCGCCCATGGGGCCGCCTGGAGGAGTTAAACCCGGTATCACCACCAGGGTCCAAAGTTTCTCCCATGCCCCCTCCAGGCCCTGTGAGTCGTGGGTGGCCATTATTCGTATTTCCCACAGTTTAGATGAGTTTTCTAGTGCTCTTTAAAAATGTTTTTTCATTGATTTTGTTTTTACCGTATTTTTTGTTTTAAGTAAACAGGCCATACATTGATTGACAAGTTCAAAAAACCAGTGAGGGGCACCTGGGTGGCTCAATCAGTTAAGCATCAGACTCTTGACTTCGGCTTAGGTGATGATCTCATGGTTTGTGAGTTCGAGCCCCACATCAGGCTCCGTGCTGACAGTGTAGAGCCTGCTTGGACTTCTGTCTCTCCCTCCCTCTCTGCCTCTCCCCCAGTCGTGCTGTCTCTCTGTCTCTCTCTGTCTGTCTCAGAATAAATAAAAACTTAAAAAAAAAACAAAAACCAAAGTGATAAAAAAGAGGGTACACATTGAGAAGTCTTGCTTCCCTCCCTGTCTCTTTCTATTCTGCCTCCCATGTGGGTCAGGGGTTGGCAAATTTTTCTGTAAAGGGTCAAGTAATAAATATTTTAGGCTTGCAGGCCCTGCGGTCTCTGTGGCAGTTACTCAATACTGCAGAGAGCAAGGCAGCCATGGAATCATCCAGCATGTGCTCGTCTGTGTCTGGCTGATGTCACTCCTCACTGTGCTTCTGAGATTCCTCCTCTTCCTGGCGTGCATTCCTCTGTATGAGAACACGACTTTATTTATCCAACCTATCGTTGACAGGCCCCTGGGTCGCCCCAGTCTGCGGCTCTATTCGGAGCAGCTCAGCCTCCAGCAGGCTGGCCAGTGCCTGCTGGTAGACACACGCTCAGGCTTCCCCTTGGGCACGATCCCGGGAGTGGGGTTGCCGGATCAGAGGTGAGCAGTGTGCCTTAAGGATTTGGGATTTCAGGGAAAGGAACAAGGAGGAGGAGGAGGAGGAGGAGGCCGGGCCCGGGCCCGGGGGCAGCCTTCCAGAGGCTGGAGCAGAGTTGAGGGATGTGGACCCAGTGGGGAACTGTGAAGTCGGTCAGGTAGGACCCTTACCCTACCGTCCCCATCAACAAATCTGGGGAAGACTCTGTTCCAAAGCCCTCTCAGTCCTGACTTTCAATAGCATCAACCAGGGAGTTTTCAAAAAATCCTAGTGTGCTGTCTCCATTCTAGGAATTCTGATTCACTTGGTCTGGGGTGAAGCCAGGCACGAGCTTTTAAAGACTCTCTGGGAGATTTTTCTGGAAGCTGAGGCAGAACACGAAGAGGTCTTGATAGTGGCAGGTCCCTGATATCACAATGGATTCCCAAGCATCTACCTACCAGTGGAGACCACCCACCCATGGGCACACATGTCAGGCAGGGCTCTCAAAGGTGGACTTGGGCAAACAAAGGTGACAAGGACCTCACTGGAAGGGTGTGAGGCAGCTCTCAGATCTTGGGGCCAGGCTGGGGGAGGACCCAGGAAGGACAGCCTCTGCCTAGAGGCCCCACAGGGACCGGCTCCTTTTGTAGCCCACGCAGCTGCCCGCCCTGGCTCTGACTGCAGTGCTCCAGAAGCCCGCTGAAGCCTTTCTGGCTGAGTGGGGCACTGGCCCGGCCATGCTTGGGGTCTGCACAGTTGTGCTCAAGGGAGAAAGGATGTTGGGGTGCTGAGCAGCCACAGTCACAGTGCCCCATGGGCTCTGGCAGGATGGGAGTGGGGTGAAGAATGTTCTGGAAGGGACTAAACAGGGCACGATGGATACCCCCAGGTGAACGATGGTCAGTGATTCTCCATCATTAACCTTTTTTACCTTCTCTCCGGTGGTCCAGATTCTGCAGCTAGCCCTTAGAGCCCCAGGAACATGGAACCCAAGTGAGCTCTCTGCTACCCTGGGTCCCACGGAACAGAGACTGACCGAGGGATGTCCTTGTCCACTTCCCTAAAACCTCCGGCTCTTCTCACTAATAGTGTGATCCTTACCAGCCAGTGTGGACACTGTCCCCTCTTGCTGTGGCCACAGTTGGCATTTTCTTATTGGGAGTGACAGCCCCTCAGTGAGCTGGCTTTGAAGTCATTCAGGGTAGGGCGTGTTTCCTGGAATGCCCTGGAGTTTCCAGAATGAGGAGGAGACAGTGAGGCCCCCTGGGAGCCCAGGTGTCCCTCCAACCTCTGGGTTCTCTGGGAGGAGGGTCAGGCAGGTGGGCCTGAGGGGGACTGCCGCTGAGCAACTTCCCCTGCCCTCCCCTGGCTGTCTGGGCTGCTCCATCACTCCCCTCCCCCTCCCTCTGGGCTCAGGTGCTGGGAGCAATCTTGGAATCCATGGAAACCACAGAGAAAGCTGGAAATCAGAAGGGAGGAGGGGGCTGAGCTCTGTCTTGCAAATCCTGGGGAGGGGGAGGAGGACTCCCTTTCTTGATGAGTAAATGCCTAAAACACTGTTTCTCTTTCACTGGCAGCCATTGCACCAGAGGACTGGCCACCGGTTTCACTCAAGGTCTGCAAAACAAGGGCGGGAGGATTCTCTCTTTGGGAGGAGTTTGCAGGCCCTGGGTTGGGGGGCAAGGGTCAGGATAGGGAGAGAGGAGAGGGGAAACGGGGGTTGGGGGACGGCATTAGGAGGGAGATTGGCAGGAGGGTGGGGTGGGGAGTCATGGCGGGGGACAGGGGTGGCACATGGGGTGTGGGCTCTCATGAGCCAGAGTGGTCCCCCCACCCAGCAGCCCCAACTACCCAACTGAAGTAGGGAAGCTTTCGAGGGATTCCAGTTTAGAAAGGCCCCATCTCTGCTGTTTTTCAGTTAGGCCCCATTTACTCGTGTCCCATATCATGCCTCTGAATAAGCGAGAGAAGCGAGAGAATTAATCATTCTCTGAGTTTTATCCTAGGCCCCAAACACCTGGTAACACCTAAGAAGAGCCAGATCCCAAACATGTGCCAGGACATCATGGAACCTCGGCTGACACCAGCATCAATACACCCGCCTTCCGTGCTTTACGGAGTAACGTCGCTTGTTCACCTGACGCTCGCCTTTGACCAGACCCTACCCCGGATTCCTGGAGGAACACGTACCCTAGACCTTCCCCTGACATAAACCCCCAGCCCCAAGCAACGATGAGACTCTGTGTCCTCTCCTCTCCAAGTCTCTCAAGATGCGCCGTGTGCTATTCTCCACCTGTCACTTACGCTCTTCAATAAATTCTGTTTTCACTTTCTCTGGCTCGTGTTTGATATCTACCCTGCGTCAAGCCAAGGACGCTCTTGGCTGGTCCTGTGGGAGCCTCCCCTGGGTTCTCGGACCCAGCCGGCCAGCATCACAACAATTCTCTGGGCACTGCCCTGGAACGCTCTGCATATGAGCCTTGTAAATGATAACCAGGCCTTTTCCGTCAAAACACAAACCAACCAGCCTCCTTTTCCTGGTAGAGTCTGACTGTGATTTCAGAGCCAGGAGCGGGGTGTGGGGAGGGAAGCACAGTGGTGGGGATGGGCCAGAGTAGGGGGTGCCGGTGCTAGCTGGGAGCCTCCAACAGATTCTGGATTAAAACAAGCTCCTCAGTTTGCAAGGGACCCCTACAGGTTGCGGTGCCTCCTTGAGATAGACATTTTCTTCCTTTAAAAAAAAATTTTTTTTTAATGTTTTTATTTATTTTTGAGACAGAGAGAGAGCATGAGCAGGGGAAGGGCAGAGAGAGAGGGAGACACAGAACCCAAAGCAGGCTCCAGGCTCTGAGCCGTCAGCACAGAGCCTGACGCGGGGCTCGAACCCACGGAGTGTGAGATCATGACCTGAGCTGAAGTCGGATGCCCAACCGACTGAGCCACCCAGGTGCCCCAGAGATAGGCATTTTCTTTTTTAAAGTAGTTTTATTTATTTTTGACAACACAAACGCATGATTATGTTTTCCTTTTTAGGAAATTAGACCACTAAATAAAGTTGCATTCCCTTTCGATTTCTCTCGCAGCACCCTCCCCCACTCCCTGAAGACAACCTTTGGTTTTTATCTTCCTCCAGACCTTGTAAGTGCTTTTACAACATAAACGTGTGCCCACAGAGAATTCCTAGAACAGTCCATTGTTTTATGGGTTTGTAAACATTAACGACATAACAAGGTATGCTCTGTGCCTTCGCTTTTCACTCCACAAAGTGCTGTTGAGATTTCTCCACGTGGATACCTGTAGATCTAGAACGTTCCCTCTAACTGCTCTCACAGCACGCGAGCTGGCGAGAGTTATGAACTCAGATTGCTTTCAATTTTTCGCTATCACAGATAATCCTGCAGTGAGGGCTCTGGCTTCTATCTCCTCCCGCTCATGTGGAGGGGGAGCCTTAGGGTAGATCATGAGAGTTGCAATTATGGGTCAGAAAGCTTCGTTTTAATTTTTTTGGTTTTAATAGATATTTCTAAAGTGCTCTCCAAAGAGGCCATTTCGATTTATTTCTCCACAGCCTCTTAACGTTTGTCTCAGCAAGCTTTACCTCATGGCAGTCTTGGAGGGGAGTGATGGGCTAGCGGGCTCTCGGGCCAGCAGGCTGGGGCCCCCTGTGGGTGCCACAGGTGCCTTGGCCAGGCCAGTGAACTTTCTTGACTAGGCCGTGGGAAGGGCAGGAATGGGCCTCCCAGGGAAGCGGGACTTGAGGGAGACTTGGGCATGCAGGGCCCTCACTGCGGGGAAGAAAGGGGATAAGTGTGTGGGTGCTGGAGGCCGATGGACTCAGGATCGATGACCAGGGCCTACGCCTCATCCCTGGAGGGGCAGCCGGCAGGGCCCCCCTCAGCCCAGCCAGTCAGGATCTCTGAGGGGTGGCCTGAATGTTACCCGCCTCTGCAACCCCACCCCCCAAAACCACACAGAAGGAGCTTGGAGCTTGTCCAAGTCCCCAGAGGATGTGAACCCGGAAGAAAGGGCCCATAATTTTCACATAGCCAGTGTCCCCTAGTGACAGAAGTGACGAAGTCTGCCCCTGGTGCCAGATCCAAAGCTAAAACTGGTTTTCTGTGCAGCCGGTTCTGCAGACCAGAGTTTGGGGAACAGCCACAAAGATTTCAGGAGCTCTTCTCAAGCCCGGTTTGGGCCTCTTTGTCCCTCAAACAGAGGTGGTGCCTGATGCAAGTTTTCGGTCCCTTCCCCTCCCAGAGTTCTGTGAAGAAAGGCCCGGCTGCCGTCCCCCGACCGACACTGGTGCTGAGGCTCTGGCAGCCCACCCGGGAGGGAGGAGGCCGGGAGACCCCCCGGTGCTTGGCGGACTGCTTGGTCCTACAGGTGAATTCGTGGTCTGGGAACTGAGACAAGATGCGTCTTCGGGGAAGCTGCATGGACGGAAGCTCCTGCCTCTGCTGTTTCCACTGCGAGATGATTTCCAGTAAATTCTCCCTCAAGCCCTAAATATTGATCTCTGAGATCTGGAAATAAAATTGTGATTTTCCCAAAGCCTGTTTGAATGGAATGTTCAGAAAAAAATGGGGAGGGGAGCGAGACCCCAGCTGGCTCATCAGACTACTGGTGAACTTGACATCTGATGCAGAGACCATGCTACTGTCTGGACTGAGCACAGCAGTGGCAACTTCTGGAGTGTCTATTAATCTCTGTCAAAGAGGCTCAGAATATAGTGGCTAGTGCTCAGAGGTGAGGGAGGGCGCTCAGCTTGGACAGTCCCAGCCTTAGACTTGGGCAGGTGTCTCTGCAGCAGGACCTTTGTCTTCATATGCTTGGCACCCATGAAATTTGAGTCTGTCTGAGCAAGGCTAACCTAGGGGTGAACTCCCTGCTGACTGTCACGTGTCTCAGGCACGCATCCAGGCCACCCGGTACAATCCCATGTTGTGGACACCCCATGCCAGCCTTGCTCTGGGATGTGACAGCGCAGGCCAAGCCCCCAGGCCAGGCTCACTGATTGGTTTTTGGTGCACACATTGTTCCATCGACAGAATCATTTCGATTTAATTGGCTCCAACCCCATCTCTATTCCATGGACCTGCCAGTCTCCTTGAAAATCTGTTCCAGGTGTCCCCAGGGGTCCCCAGAAGGATTCTTACAGAAGCTCACAGCGTTCTCCCACTTTCTGTGCTTCAAGCCTGCTGCCCACTTCTCTACACTACCACTGCCCAGCCGCCTGCAGAAAAGCAGCTTTGGGAAATGGTGCCTTTTGGGGCCCCCACGGTAGTGCAACCACAGAGTGCTGGGGCAGAATCAGCGTCCCTGCAACCTTCTCCAAGCTGAAGCTAGGCTGTGCTCCAGGCAGGGGTGAGGTGAACGTCACACTTTCTCCTCAGGGCCCCACCGCAGTGTTGCTTGGACCTGCATCCCCCAGAGCTCCTTGTGAAAACAGCCCCTACCGCATCTGTCCGCGGCCCCGGCTGTAGGGAGAGCCCCAGGATCTCCTCCCTCTGCCCTGTGTCTGTTCTGATAAACTGGTACAACAGGTCACTCCACGTAATGGTTCAAAACAGTCATTTGTATAGCTCAGGATTCCAGGGGCCAGCTCGACTGGTCTCTGCTGGACTCATTCGTGCATCGGTACGCAGCCGTCGGGTTGGCTGGAGGCTGATAATCTAGGCCAACCTAGCCTTTATGTCTGCTGTATGCAGGCTGTCCAACAGGCACCTTACACTCCAGCAGAGTAGCTAGCGCGTCTTTACAAGGTGGCAGGGCATCCAAGAGCTGCAAGAGGGTGAGCCCCAGTAGGCGAGCACCTTCGAAGGCCTCTGCTTTTGCTAACGTCCTATTATCCAAGATAAGTCAAGTGGCCACCCCGGATTCAAGGGCTGGTGAAATAGACCCCACTTCCAGGTGGGAGGGGCCACAGCATCACTAAGCAGGGGGGTGGACGCAGCAAGAATTTGAGGCCAATTTTGCAATCTGTTATACGTCCTTAGCCCCTCTCACAAACCTCCCGTCAGACCCTCTTCCCTACACGCAAATCCGTGCCTCCTAGCGGAGCCCTGCAGACTGAAGCTCCAGGCTGGGTCAGAGGTCCGGGGTGCAGCCAGGAACACCCTCCCTGCAGTTTTCCCCATTCACTCAGTTTCCCTGCAAGATGCTCTTCCATATCCCTGGGTTTGGCTGGACTGCCAGCCCACATACAGGGAGCCCAGGGCTGGTTCAGGGTGGCCAGGCAGCCCCAGCACTCAGCCAGCCAGTCCTCCCGAAGGGAGTGAGCCCTGGCCACCTGGCCTTGGGGTTATGGATTCACTTATTTGTGTAAAAGTGTTCTGTAGGTGGACAGGGCTGAGAGTGACCTCACAGGGCATGGGATAAGGGTCCTAGTCCTTTCCTGATGCCCCTATTTCTTGCCTGACCATTGAAGTAAGGATAGTGGCCATGCTGAGCCAGGGGCTGTTCTGTGTTTCATAGGACCACCCTTTCTCATCTCCTCAACAATCCTCCAGGCTGAGACCCATCACCCCCACTTGACCAACAAGGAAGCTGAGGCTCAGAGAGGTTGAGTAACTTTCCTAATGCCACACAGTGAGTAAACGGCAAAGCCAGGAACTGGACCTGGTATTGTACATTCCTAACCACCGTGTGTAAATGTTCTCTAATAAGAAGTATCATAATAACGCAAGTGACTACTGCCACATTTGTATAAACTGTCTCCCAAGTCCTCATTTGACCCCTGGAACTGCCCCATACAGAGGCAAAGGCATCTTGGGCCCAATTCCAAATGGAAAGAGTGAGGACCAGAGAAGGAAGTCAGAGGACCGAGCTTCTGACTCTGAAGGCCACGCGCTTCTTTCCATACGACGTGATTTCTAATGGGCCACTTTGCATGTGGGGATCTTTGTTTGTCGGTGACACGGAGGCAGGGCTTCCAGGAAAGATCTTTAGAGCCGAAGAAGTGAAGATTGTACACCTTCCCATGTAAACTGAAAATAAAAACCATGGAACAAGAAATTCACACTTGTGCTGTGTCACAGACTCTGAGTCTAAAGTTCTCTCTTGTCAAGCTAAAGAGCGGGATGCAGGATTAAAGCGAGAGATGACTAATGTCCCAGAAAAGACAAGCGCCCCGAATAAGGGTCCTTGCTCCGTATTTATTAAGATCAGAAGGCTTACAAACGTAATGGGTGTGCACAAAGAGACAATCGGTGAACATTAACTCATGGGCATGAGGGAAAAGGGGGTTTGAAGATATACAGTGTTGGGGTTTGGGTCAATATAAAACAAAATCCTGGCGCCGGGCAGATGGGCAGATGGTTGTTAATGGCAGACAGGAGGCGCCGCGTCTGTTTATCTTAGCTAGCCTAGGGGATAAGACAGATAGGGCGAATAACCTCAGGGTCATCAAGGCACCTTCTCCTTTGTTAATCAGCTCTGCTCTGGGCAGCATCACCCACAGCAGCAGCGGTCTGTAGTCCTATTTACCAGCTTACCTAATTTGGTCCTTCCGTCCTGTGAAAGCAGCTTTCTGCTATAGTACTAAATTGGGGGGCATTTTCGCCCTGAATTGCCTAATCTTGCTTACCTCATATACCTTTGTGGCATATTCTGGGGACTTTGCGCCCCCCCCCCCACTTCATTCTGGGGGTCTTATCTTGTTCACTCAAGCTTGGGTGAGAACACCCTATGGCTTTGTAATTCTTTATGCCTTGTTAACCATTGGTGTAAGCCCAGGGAATTTCTAAGCTTATTCCCCACAGCGCTGAAATGGAAATAATTGCATTCTAGGCTTTTGGCTCACAATACTCAGGACTAGTCTGTACAAGTTGTGGACTTCTCAAGGTTTCATTGAGGAGGAGTTGCTAGTCCTCAAGCTGAGCCATCACTGTATGTCATAAGGCTTTGTGTATACATAGCAGGATCTAACTCCCGCCTGTTTGGTGAATGGGCCTCGGTGAGATGCTAGGTAGCCAACACTCCCCTTCTGCCCCCTGCCCTGAAGCCGAAAGGGATGAGATAGCCAGAGTGGGCACAAGGCTTGGACTTTGTAATGGGCTGAACTGCCCGTCAAGGGCTTTGGCCATGGGGGGCAGGGAAGCCAGGATACTGTGTCAGTCCAAGTTTATGTCCAAGGACAGAGGTAGTGGCAAGGGTCCTGGGCAGCAGTGTGTGGTGTGGCCTGGTCTGGCTACCAACCGCCCAGCTCCTGCCTGTTTTCTGAGCCTTCCTCTCCTTCAAATGTGCTGCCTGACATCCTTCTATCCCTCTTCTGCTTGAGATAGACAGACTCAGGGGCTGTTTGCTACCAAGAATCCTAATGAGCATGGGGGCTCCTAATGGGGAGAGACTGAAGGCAGGCAGGCAGCCGGGGAGCCTTGGCAGTCACATGGGGGTGTGGTGACAAAGGCCCTCAGGAAGGAAGAGGCATGGGAGGGACAAGGCACTGAAGAGAAAGGGGTGATAGGCATGAGGTCAGGAAAAGGCAGAGCCACAGGTGACCCCAGGCTTAACGGTGGCATGGATAGGTTAATGGCCGCTGAGGACACAGTCTGGGGGTGATTTCATGAAGGGCCAAACGTGCCCTCCTTAAAATGCCACGCCGACCGGAATATGGGAGAGGGCCATTGTGAATGTCAGCAGAACAAGTTCAGTACTTGGAGCTGGACAGCTGGAGAGCCGTCCCCCGCCAGGGAGATTTCTCTGCAGGACACAAGCCACCTAAGCAAATCCCCTTGCTCTGGGACCCCACACTCCTACTTTTGAAATTAGGACTCTCATTCATTTTTATCAAGATCTTGAAAGCGGTAATAAGGTTACACCAATGAAGAGCCCAGCACAACACGGCAAATGTAATAAAGGTGAAAGCAATAAAAGGTGCAGAGACCAGCCACTCTGCGCGGATGCAACTCACAAGAAATAAAAGTCATTATCACCTGCGCAACCTGGCCGGCCCACTCCGCGTGTACGGAAGAAAACCATTCCAGAACTTTATTTCCTATATTGAATGTCGATAATTGGATGTATTTATAAGTCTCTCTGGAAGAAAACAGCTTGTGATTTCAAGACGAGAAAACAGTCTTCCAAACAGTGAAAAACAATATATTCCCCATTTTCACACACACACAAAGAGCTTGTTTCCGTCGATGTTTTTAAGGTGCTGTTGGAATGATTTGCCTTTCCGAAGCCACCATTCCATTTCTCATCTTGAATTGCCTCGTAGACCCTGGCAAAGCACTCAGCAGGGACCACTTCATCTGACGTGGTGACGGGCTTCCTAGGGAGGGCCCCTCAGCCGCTGCCGCCTCTTTTCTGCAGGAAGACGGATACGCAGGCGGGCAGGTGGGGAGGAAGGGCAGGCGGAGTGTGCCGTGATGTGGGGGCTCCTGTGGGGGGCTGGCGGATGGGGGTGATACCCTGGCGTGGGCCTGGAGGAAGGGGCTGGCCACGCAGGCCTCGGGGGGTGGGGTGGGTGGGAGGCCTGCGGCTGCTACCCCTGCTGACTTTGCAGAGGCTGAAGGCTGGGACCTGCCAGCGCGGTGATGGAGAGGCAGCCTCCCGGCATTTCATTTCCATCTTTCCTCCCTGGCGGAGAGGTCGGGTAGCAACGTGCCATTCCCGCCCCCTCTACTCCTTCTGTTCAGTCTATTTGGTGCTGGTTTTCTGAGCCCCGTCTTCCGTTCTCGGCAGAAGCGAAACGATCAAGGATACCCCAAATGACACCCCATGTCACATGCCACACCCTGAGGCTGGTGTTCCCATGTGGTTGGCACAGGGTCTCTTGCTGGCTTCTTTCTGGGTCCATCCTGTGACCCTCCTGAGCTCGAGCCCCACACATGAGCTTGGCCCCCCTGCTTTCCTGCCCAGAATCAGGAACCCCCCCACTGATTGCAGGAGGAAACAGCAGCCTTCCCGATGGTGGGCTTCTCTTCCTCCTCTGTCCTGGGACATCCAGGGCAGGGTCTGGGCCTTGACCCCTCATAGTGTGACCAGTCACAGAGTGGCACCAAGGGGGACAGCTTGGTAGCCAGGGTCAGAGCCAGCATCCAGGCCACCTCCAGCGTGGTCCCACAGAGCCTTCCAGCAGACCAGTGTCCTCAGTATGCAGCCAAAGATGGACGGGGCCCATGTCCCAGCTCTGCCAGGGGACAACCCTTCAAGGCCCCAAGGGTGGCTCACGTGTCCATCTGGCTGGCCAACGCTGCTGGGGCTGCCATCGCCTGGCAGCCAACTGTCATCAGTGTCTATGGGGCTGCAAGAACATGTGGCTAGGTTGAGAGGGGTGGGCGGAGCAGGGAAACCTGGAAGGACACAGTGTCTTAGGGACAAAAGGAGTCACAGAAGCTCCCAGGAGGAGCCTTCCTGGGACCAGGTTTCTGGTGAGTGTCTGGCTGGGGCAGGGCACTTCTGGAGAGTTATGATGCTCTGGCTGCTGAGATGGCCGAGCACAAACACCACCCCCCCCCCACACACCGTAGGTCACAAGGATGGGAGACTGTTTCAGCCAAGGGCCCGTGACCTCGGACATGACATCGCTTAAGGCCTGAGCGTGCTGCCTAGTGTTCTCCCTTGCTGATTTACACACTCCTGCTCCAACTCCCTTAAAAT
This sequence comes from Panthera tigris, assembly GCF_018350195.1. Lineage (NCBI taxonomy): Eukaryota > Metazoa > Chordata > Mammalia > Carnivora > Felidae > Panthera > Panthera tigris. The sequence goes on from NC_056674.1 coordinate 19,662,845, forward strand.
CAATCTTTCTCCAATTGCCTCCTGCCTCCCAACAGCGTCCGGATCTGCCCTGCATGAGTAACTATGCAATCTTCTCCCACTCCCAGGGCTGCATCTCCTGGAGCCCCGGCTCCTGATGGGGAAGGGTGGGGGTGGGGACCAGCCCTGCCGGAGCTCAGATGGTGGGGGGTGGAGGTGGGGTGGGGAATAGTCCTCCCAGAGCCTCTGATGGGGAGGGAGGGGTGAGTGGTGACGGGTGGTCCCCTAGGCCAGGCTCCTGTGACACTGGCAGGAGAGGCCTCAGTCCAGACGGGCCTGGGTGTACAGGAGTCACGGGCAGGGCCCTCCTATTACTACCCACACACCAGGGAGCTTCACTGAGTTGATAGGTGCCCTCCCTCTATTATTGTGTGGATGTTTAGGATAATTGCTTCTTTTTCATATTAATAAACACTCTGAGCTGACAGTTGGCTTAATTTTGACATAGTTTACGTCAAAAGAAATGGTGGAGGGGTTGTAATTAGCTCAGGGGCAGGTGTTCCTTCTACAAAGGAACATGAAAAGCTCATTCTGCTCACCCTTTGTTAATTTTAACAAGTGTCTCTTTTTAGGGAACTGAGTTTCCTTGGCTGAAGGTGGAGGAACTGCTGAAGGAGGGGTTCAACATTTCGGGGGCCCAGGGCCAGGTGGTAAGCTATAGAGCCTGGTACCTCTGCTCTTCTCCCTGGAAACTCACAAGGGGGCTGATAGACCCTCTCTGGGGGAGTCCTACCTGGGGGACAGAGACCCCTGAGAACTGTTATATATGTAGTAGGAAGGGGGAGGGAGGATGGGGGTCCCCTCTTCCGTCAATTTTCCTCTGTCTTAACTGGGTCAGGGAGGTGTGAAGAGCTGTTTGGAGGTGCCGCCTTCCTCCTCACGGCTTTGACCTCTTCGGCTGTGCCACAGGCTAACGATGCCTGGAGGTTTGCTTATGAAACCCTACAACAGCCCTGCAAGGTGGTACCATTAGATCTCACCTGACAGATGAGGCAATCGGGGGTGGTGATGGGATCCAAAGTGGCCATGCTGTGTCACCCACTCTGCTTATGGTCTGGCTTGGTTCTTCCCCCTCTTCTCTTCCCAGCTTTGTGGGAACACATAGTAGCTCTCTCTCCCTCTCCATCTCATAGCCTCTGGGGCCCCCCAGCCTGGCCACAGTGACCCACATCCTTGTCAAAGAAACAAGAGGTACCCCAAACCCAAGTCTTCCAACCAGAAGCTACTTCCAGCTTTGAGACAGTTGGGGGCTCGGGTCAGGATCCCTGTGGGCCTGTGCTGGGCTCTACTTCCTGACCTCACACATATGCACACCCTCATGTGGCCCAGGATCCCAGGGGCACCCCACCCCAGCCCTGGGCCCCTTTCCTTGACAGAGCCAGCATGGGTAACTAGTCAGGGGTGTGGCTGCATAAACTCGCCTCCTGCGTGAGCTCAAGTGAGTTACTTGCCTCTCCGGGCCTCAGTTTCCTCATCTGTTAAAAGGCATTAAGAACAGAGACTGCTGCGCAGAGCTCTTGTGAGGACTCAGTGAGCTAATTCTGCAAAGCATTGGGTTACAGTAAGTGCTCTGTACCTGTTGGTAGTAGTTGTTAGTATTACTGTTATTCCAGAACACCTGCAGCTTACGTTGCTCCCTTAGAACATCTGCTTCCCATCTCCCTCCTTGGCACCCCTTCCTCCAACTCTTTGGGGGACCCTGCACCCAACAGCAGTGCCCAGCAGAGCAAAGGGAGATACCTTCTGGTAGATTCTCCCTCCTGAACTGTGCCCTCCTTGTGTCCACTTCTCCCCAGCCCTCCTCACTGGCTTCCCTGCCTCTGGGCCCTTCTCCATCCTGCAGTTGAGGGAGCTTGAAAAGGTCCTACCAGACCTAACTTCCCAGACCCGTCTCCAAAGCCCTACAGGATCTGACCCTTGCTTACCTCTGAGGTCTTACCTCTCACTCCCACATCCCCTCTCCTGGACACTGAACTTTTTGGTTACTCCGGTAGTCCTGGCCTCTGCTCAGGTCATCTCCCTTCTTAAGCTACAGTTATCACCTCTTCCCTGTCCCTAGATTGGGTCAAGGTCTCTCTCTCTCTCTCCCAGGGTGTCCTTCCCCGGTGGGCGCTGAGACGCCCGGTGGGGGTTGAATCAAGGTATCCGTGGCCTGGGGACACTCCCTCCTACCCTGGAAAGACCCCTGCCCCCTACTCCGGCCCTGCCCCTCGAGTACAGCGGGTTGCCGGTGAGTAGATGGATCCTCCTCTCTTGCAGGCTCAGTTCCTCTGGGTCTCCAGGAGCTAGACGCTGGAGGGGGCGGGGCGTGGACAACCGGCCCCGCCCCGGCCCCGCCCCGGCCCCGCCCCGGCCCTGCCTCCGGCGGTGGGACCTGGCCGGGCTCAGCTGATGCCTCACTTCACGTGACGCTGGTGCCGAGCGAACATGGCGGCGGCCACCGGGTGAGTGCTGCTCCTGTCCCTGGCCGTTGGCAGGCGGCGCGGAGAGGGGGCCTGGGTCTCCCGGTCAATAGCCCCCGCCGCCGGGCGGCGGCCCCGCTGGTTGAGTTGCGTGGCCGTGGACAGCGCGCTTCGTCGCGCGGGGGGCTGGCTGCGCGCTCCGAGTCAGGGGCAGCTGAGCTCCCCTGCCCGCTGCAGGGTGGTCCTCGGGATCACCCTGGCGCTCAGACACACCCGCGCGCGTGGCGGCCCGGCTGTGTGGCCGAGGCAGGGGCTCGCGTCTGCAGGCGCGTTCACTGCCACGACCCTCAGATGGGAAGGCGGCGTTGCCCCGGAGTCCGGGACGCAGTGCTCCCGGGAGGAAGCGGCGTTTGAAAAGGGCTTGGAATTCCCTCCCGAGAGGGCCACTTTCCCGCTTCCTTCGGGGCCCAAACGTCACCTCGGAGACGCTTTCCCTCAGCACTTATCTTACTTCTGCAGCCCTTATCACCTCCTGATAAACTATATAGTACATTCATTTTACTTGTTTCTCGTCTTCTCATTTGAAAGGAAGGTCAGGGCCTCTCGCTGGTTCACTCCTGGATCTCACTAGTAAGTGCCTTGCATGCAGTAGGTGCTTCCTAAATTATTCTGCAGGAAAAAATGGGTGAGTGGTCCTGCTGGGAGGAAGCGTGGACAGATGGGTTCATTGCAGCATTGGGAGGAGTGTACCAGAGGAGGGAACATCTGAACAAAGGGCAAGTGACAAAGGTTGAGAGTTAAGACTGCCGGGGACAGGGGAGAGTGGGGTGCATCCTTGTGCTGGAGGGCGTGGTGTCCCAGTTGGCTTCTCCAGACTTTGTCCCGAGGGGCTGGAGCTATCCAAGTGTTTAATCAAATCGTATGTGCTCTTTAGACGATTGCTACCCTGGACTGTGTGTGAGTTCAAGGGGAGGCCCAGTAATGGGTAGGGCAAATGGGCCCGGTGGTGCTGGGGGCTAGGAGAGGAAGTCATAGCTAGGGGGCACTGCCCCAAATGCCCTGCTAGGAACTGAGATCAGAGTGGGGACTGACTGCATTTCTCTTTTTGGAAGGCGGGGAGAATGGCAACAGAAAATGGCCCCCTCAAGTAGCCCCCAAGGTTGAGAGAGCTTGGGACATACAAATCAAACATTTATTGGTCACTTGCTGTATTCTGGGGACAGTACTGGGCCGACCTTTAATGGATGACGTGTGTACCAGTCTCTGGGTGCCCCTCAGGCAGAGAACTGTGCATGCACAATCCCAGATGAATGTTAAAAAACCCAGGGTCAGATCCTTGAACCCAGCCTATGACCCTGTCTGAAGGAGCAGAGTGAGCAAGTGTAGGCCAGTGTCCAGATGTGGGTCTGTTGTCTTTATATCTGGGCTAGTTAGGTGGCCACAGCGAGTTCCAGGGGCTGCATTTGGGTTCAGAGCAAGCCAGAGGTACAGAGAAGGTACAGAGAAGCCAGACTCCTTGTTTGGATGGGCGTGAGCCTGGAGCTGGCCAAATCCTGGAAGGAGGGCTCTTACAGCAAAGCTGATCCTCTGGGCCTTGGTGAGGGGAGGGGGGGGTTGGGCTGGGTGGTGAGGGAGGTGACACAAAATGACAGGGTTCTTGGAGAGGTGCACTACTGGAAGTGCAGGGAGCTTCCGGAGCTTGACAGGGCCTCCTTGGCAGGAGCCATCCCAGGCCGTGGTATGGGACTATCCTGCCGGACACTTTGAATCTGAGGTCAAACCCTAGCAGCTTCTTTAAGGGGGGGTAGGTTCTGAGTGTTTCCAGCAAAATTCTGCCCATCTGCACACACAGGACAGATCAGGGTGTCAGACGTAATGAGGCACTATGCCATCAAGTCATGGTCATGGGCTCCTCGGGGGGTCGGATTTGGTTGCCTGCAGGGTCCTCCAGAGCCTGGGCCAGGGGAGGCTGTGAGAGTCTCAGGGACTGGAGTGTGCTGCGTGTGATTTGAGGAGCACTGGAAGCCCTAAACTAGCATCTCAGATTCAACTAGAAGACCAGGTGCAATAAAAAGCTCCCCTGGGGAGTGTTTCAGGGCTGACCCCGCTCTGTCCTACCAGCTTGGGCAGGGACGTCATGTATGAGATGGATGAGATAGCCCCCAGAGGGTCTGCTCTGAAGCCCTCCCTCACTGCTCGACCCCTCATCCCATAGCACTTGGTGCCCCCTCTTTGAGCCATGCCTGAGCCTTCGTGGTCAGAGATGAGACTTGGCTGCAGCCAGAGCTGCCTGCATCTCCTCCCTCACCTGGCTTTTTCCTTTCTCTTCTTGGCTGTGCCCACTCACCTGCTGGCCCTGGAGTGCCCTTGGCCTCCGATGTAACTATTCACATACGTGCAGGCCCAGCTTAGATGATGATTCCTCCTCCTAGAAACCTTTCCTGACTGCCCTCCCTCCTGACCTCTGATACAAGCTTCCTGCTCAGAACTCCAGAGATTCCCAGTTTTCTCCACTGGCAGGATGCTTTTCCGTGTCAGCACACCTGCCAGTTGTGGTTGAGATGTTGCTTCCCTTTATGCCTCTTCTGGCATCCTTGGATCCCAGGGATCAGGTCATTTTGTACCTTCAGGGCCATTTGGCCACCCTGTGATTGGTGCTGGGTGACATGATGCCTAATGAATAAAAGGGGAACTTTAAATTAAAAAAATTTTTTTTTTACATTTATTTATTTTTGAGACAGAGAGAGACAGAGCATGAACAGGGGAGGGGCAGAGAGAGAGGGGGACACAGAATGGGAAGCAGGCTCCAGGCTCTGAGCCATCAGCCCAGAGCCTGACGTGGGGCTCAAACTCATGGACCGCGAGATCATGACCTGAGCTGAAGTCGGACTCTTAACCGACTGAGCCACCCAGGTGCCCCAAGGGGAACTTTAAATTAATCCATTGTGCCGTCCTGCTTTGCAAGGAGGCTCTCAGTGATTGAGGAAAGGAAATGTGGTGGGGGGTGGGGGTGGGGACAGAATTCCAAGTAAGATGAAGAAATACCTTAAAAAAAAATTTTAACGTTTATTCATTTTTGAAAGACAGAGAGAGACAGAGCACAAGAAGGAGTGGGGCGGAGAGAGAGGGGGACACAGAATCCGAAGCGGGTTCCAGGCTCCGAACTGTCAGCACAGAGCCCAACGCGGGGCTCGAACTCCCAGCCAGCCAGATCCTGACCTGAGCCGAAGTCGGACACTTAGCCAACTGAGCTACCCAGGCGCCCCAAGAGATACCTTTAATTCTTTAACCGAGTGGCTCCCGGGGAGCTGCTTCCCAGGGAGCCTTTGCCAGTGAGGAAAAGCAGATGAGCTGCCCTCGGTGTGTATCTGTTGGTCATAGGTCATGCCGGAGTCAGCATTTTTAGGGAGAGAAAGTAACTGGAGGAGTCAGGTTCTGGATCAAAGCCTGTCCCCACCCTGATACGAACCTTTTGCTCCTGGAGAAGAGGTGTCAGGCCGACGCTGGTGGGTGGGTAGGGGTGGGTCTGTGGGAGGCAGGCTGGCCTTTGAGTGCTCCTTTGCCCTCCTCTGGCTCTTTTCCAGGCCTGGTCCTGACTCCATAGCTCTCTCTCTCTCGGTCTCTGTGTATGCTTAGACCCCCCTGACCCTTCCCGGGAAAGAGGGAGGCAGGGTGGGGGAGTGTTGGTCAGCTGCCTCTAGGCCCCTCCAGCCAGGGTGAGTGGGTTGCCCTTGCTGACAGCCAGCCAGTGGGCTTGGGGCCCAGCCCAAGCCGGAGGCTGAGGGTGAGGAAGCAGAGGCCCATGGCTGGTCTTTCTTGCCGGGAACTTAGCAGTGTGGGCCCCATCTAGAAGTGGCATTACATTCTAGTGCAGGGATCTTGTCCTTTTCTGTGCCGTGGACCCCATGCCCATTGGTGAGGCCTGTGCACCCTTCTCAACATGTTTTTAAATGCATGATATAGGGGCTCCTGGGTTGCTCAGTCGGTTAAGTGTCCTACTTCGGCTCAGGCCATGATCCCACAGCTTGTGGTTTCGAGCCCCAAGTCGGGCTCTGTGCTGACAGCTTAGAGCCTGGAGCCTGCTTCAGATCCTGTGTCTCACTGTCTCTCTGCCCCCCTCCCCCCCACCCCTGCTCATGCTCGCTTGCTCTCTTTCTCTGTCTCTCAAAAATAAATAAACATGAAAAAAAATTTTTAAATGCATAAAATAAAATACAGAGAATTACAAGGGAAACTAATTACATTGAAATACAGTTATCAAAATGTTAATAAATTTACTGTATAGTAATATATGCTTCTTTATTCACACATTAAGTCATAAAAACAGCAGGCCTAATGACCACCCTAATTATGAAGTAGCAATGACCAAGAGTGATATTTTGAGATCCCGTGACATCAGTAATATGATAGGAAAACACATATGATTGTTACTGTGACAGATTCATACACTGCTGATGCTGCTGTGGTTAGTTCCTTACATTAATAATAACTGAAGAAAATATACAGTTGAATGAGAGGTTAAAGGCAAGAAAGATCTACTTTTTCCCCACCCAAGAAGATGGAGTCCCTAAGTTCTGTGTGTGAATCCTCATGGGTGAATCCCCCGTGGGTGAGAACCCCACAGGTGGCCACTGAGGCAAAGGAAGGGGTGGCTCAGTATGGTTTGGGGGACAGGAATGGGTTGGAGGGACAACAGCGTCACACTCTCCCCGAGGCTGGCCCCACTCCTGGTCACTGGCTGCTTCCTGGGCCCTGGCGGTTGGTAGGGGTGGGCTGGCCTGTGGGGACCGGAGTTTGTTCTCTGGGTCTCTCCGGTGCCCCAGAGCTGGTGTGCCAGCCTCTGCTGGCTTATTTACACTGGCACTTGGGGATGACCTGGCTTTTGCCTTTTCAATTCTAGGGATCCGTGAAAGCGCCAGTGGAAACCAGGTGGAGACGTTTTATTGGTGCTGCTTTTGCTGAGCTTGCAGGAAGTCACCTGCACTGGCTCTGGGCCCCATGTTCTGTTGGGGATGGGGGGAGAGGGTTGGTTTACATCAGGAAAAATCAAAGGGCGCGTCTCTATAAGCCTTGATTCTGGGGGTGCCCTGCAGTAACGAGTGACCGCAGCTCCTGGGCTGGCCTGGGCTGCCCTTCTCCGTTCGGCCTGAGCCCCATGGAGACTTAGGGAGTATTGCACGTTTTCTTCACAATAACAGCTGACGCTCCTAGACAGGATTCTTAGCAAGTTACCTGTCTTGTTCTGGGCTGCTTGGCCCTTGGGCCAGAAGGTCCCAGTCCAGATGCTCTGAAACATGTAGGCCTCTCAGAAGGTTCTGGACAAGAGGAAGCCCAGCTCTTCTTCTGAGAGCCTTCCTGGTGGGGGCATGGTGGCAGGCCAGGTGGAGCTAGTGTCTGGTGCTTTTAAAGAGAGAGGGTCAGGGAGAGGGTTGGGGGATGGGGTGGGCCGGGCGAGGGGATGGGTGCTGGCTGCAACTGGGCATTTTCAGCCAGCTGTGCTATGGAGTCTTTGTGCATCCGGGCGACTTTGGCCGAGGCCACCTGCAGCAGTGTCTTAGTGATGCTCCCGCTGGGCCACTGGGGAGTCTGCAGAGATGAGGTTCTTCCCTGTGCCATCCCCTCCCTGGGATTTGCTGAGTGAGGGGAAAGAGTGTGGGGGGCCGTGCGGGTGCTGGTGGCTGCACTTTCGGTTCCTGACTGCATGGCCAGCTGGGATGCAGGCATGTTCACGAGCTGTCACCTCTGCCCTTTGATCCTTGTGGCTGAGCACAGCAGAAAAGCAGCCCAGCTCAGAGGAAGTCCTGGCCTCTGTACAACCCTTCTGTAAGGGCGAGGCCCAGGGACTGGGGTGGGGAGCTCTAGCCCTGTCGACGCGTGTGGGGTGTGCGTGACCCTTCCTCCCTTTCTGGGCCAGGGTGGGCCCAAGGGTCCTGCTTCCTGCCCCACTGGAGCCGACGTGGCAACTTTTGATCTGCACAGCTGTGTGGGTGGCCCCACATTGTGACCGTTGTTTACTCAGCAGATATTTATTGAGTACTTGCTGTGTGCCAAGCGGAGTGCTAGGCACTGGGGCGGCAGCGACCAGAGCAGGCCCAGATCTGTCTCCATGGGATTACTTTCTTGTGCGTGGAGGCGGACCCCCCCAGTGAGCACCAGTACATACAGATTGCCTATGTGTCAGAAGGTGGATGTGTCGGGGCACCTGGGTGGCTCAGTCGGTTAAGCACCTGATTTCGGCTCAGGTCATGATCTCGTGGTTCACAGGTTCAATCCCCACGTTGGGCTCTGTGCTGACAGCTCAGAGCCTGGAGCCTGCTTCGGATTCTGTCTCTCTCTCTCTCTCTCTCTCTCTCTCTGCCTCTCCCCTGCTCTCTCTCTCTTTCTCACACACACACACACACACACACACACTCTCTCTCTCTCTCTCTCTCTCTCTCTCTCTCAAAAATAAATACACATTAAAAAATTAAAATAAAAAAAAAAAAAAAGAAGGTAGATGTGTCATTTCAGCCAGGAACCTGGCAGGGCCTCACTCAAAGGGGTGATGAAGAGAGTTTCATGCAGGGTCAGTTTACAGAGCTGTGGGCAGGTTAAGGGGACCTGGGAGAGAAGAGGGAAGCTGGTCAGGAGCCAGGGAAGCCAAGCTGTGGTCCTGCGGGGCGGGACCACCAGCCATCAGGTTCCAGCTTCACCAGGGAGAGGAGGGAATGGATTCTGTGTCCTCCCTCCACCCTTTAGTCTCCTGCCCTGCCTCCCAGCGGCTAAATCCACCTGGAGCCTTACTGAAGTGCTAGGGGGACCTGGGCGGAGCAGGGAAAGTGGATCTGGAGGGTGCTAAGTGGGGGGAGAGAGGAGAGAGCTGTACGTGTAAAGAGGAAAGCCGGGGAAGACCAGAATGCGGTGGCTTTTAAGCCATGATGTGCATGGGGGTGTCACCTGCTCATGTGTCCCCGTCTCTGAGGGGCCATGGCCAGGTGAGTGCGGTGCCCGGCTCTCATTGTGTTCCCTGGCAGAGCCTTCTTTCTCAACCAGCTCTGGGCTATTTCTGCCCTCTTGGGCCTGCGTGCTCACCTGCTGCCCCCTTCCCTGGGGCACACACCACATGCACTTGCCTGACTCCCCTGCCGCCCCCTGGGCCTGGCCCGGCAGCCTTCCTAGCCCCCAGCACACTTGCTAGGATGTTACCTCTGTCTTCCGTCCCCTGTCCTCCGTTTGGTCATTCTTTCAGAAAGAAGGTGAGGTTCCTGCCCTCCTAGAGCTTACGTTTTACCTGGGGAGACCATGAGCAAGTGAATAAATGATGTCAGGCAGTGCCCTGTGCTCTAGAGAGGAGTGAGGAGAGTAGGGGATAAGTCTTGGACAGAGTATTGGAAAGCTTCTGGAAAGTGTGGCCGTTTCTGCAGAGGCCCGGATACAGTGAGAACGGGAGCCATCCAGGCCCCTGGGGAGTGTTCTTGTCATTTGGGGAAGAACTGGAGTGCCAGTGCAGGCAGAGTGGGGCTGCATCCCCTCAGTGCCTGGTAGCTCTGGGCCAAGTGCACTGGGTAGCAGAGGAGGTGGGCAGGGGAGGGCCTGCTCCGATTTGCATTGTAGAGTGTCCCTCTGGGTGGGGGAAGCTGGGACTGAGAGAGCCTGGAGAGTTCCCTGTGGTTGTCCAGGCAGGAGAGGGGTTCCTCCAGCTGGAGGTGGCGCTGAGGGGGGAGCGAGCCTGAGCCTGGTGGGGGGTGGCTGTGGAAAGAGTGGCCCCCAGGTGCCTAGGAACCCAGAAGCTAGGCGAGGACTGGGAAGCCACATAAGGATTTTGGGTGCAGGTTCAGGAGCAGGGGTCACTGTGACCCGGCCAAGGCCAGGGAGGGGATCGAGGAGAGCATGGGCAGTAGAACGGTGGACTTGAGTGACTGCAGAGGATATTTCCTGCAAAGGGGACAGAGACATCAACTGCTGGAGGGGCGTTGCAGTCAAGGGAAGTAAGTGTTTTTACTTATTTATTTTTTACAAGGGTGAGGTTCCTGTACACTGGTTACAAAGAGCGATCCTGAGAGGGAAAACTTGAGGCTGGAGCAACCGGGGAATAGACATGGGATGCAGGGTCTGGAGGCAGGTGGGCTTTGGGGGGGGTGGGTGCTGGGAGGGTGAGCTGTTTTCTCAGTGTAGAGGGGATTGGGGTGGGGGTGGGGAGAGACATCCACCTGCTCTCCTGTGATGTGGGTCCTTCAGGAGAGCACCCTGAGGGCTGCCACTGCCCAGTCCATCTCACCATGATCCCCTCGGCACAGACTCACTTCAGGCCCTGGTACTGGGTGTCCTGTGTGTGTGTGTGCTGGGGCCAGGTGGGTGTCCCGGCCCAGGATGCTGGGTCTGTGACTTGAGAAGACAGCATTATGAAGGCACTGGGCAGGGATCCAGTGTTGTCTGGGCCAGATTACAGCTCATTCTTGCATGGATAGTAGGATCCTTGAGGGCAGAAGTCGAGTGCGTCTCCAAGCCATTGTAGGCTTCCCTCCATGGGCCTCACCTGCCAGCTGGTTAAACAGATGCAGTTTTCCCTCATCTGATCTCGGGGCCTGGCGCTCGGGGACAGCAGGGGAGGGTGCGGCCGAGGGGGCCCTGTAGTCTTCGGCAGCCCAGCGAGGGGCTGTCTCTAGGTCAGGCAGATTGAGGTTAGACCAGCTTGCCCCATGCTAATGGGGGTCCCACAGCAGGCTCGGCCCTCCAGTCACCTGAGGCCACGGGTGGCGGATGTGCTTGGTGGCGCTAACAGAGCCTATGTGGCAATGTGTGTTCGTGTCTTGCAGACCTTCGTTTTGGCTGGGGAATGAAACCTTGAAGGTGCCGTTGGCACTCTTTGCCCTGAACAGGCGGCGCCTGTGTGAGCGGCTGCGGAAGAACCCGGCTGTGCAGGCGGGCTCTGTGGTGCTGCTGCAGGGCGGGGAGGAGACACAGCGCTACTGCACCGACACCGGGGTCCTCTTCCGCCAGGTGAGCCCGCCCTGTAAGCGTGCACCCGGCCTTCTGTGGGCTGCCCGCCCTCCTCCACCATCGGGCCTGGTAGGCCCTGGGCAGCTTTACCCCCAAGGGGACCCTGCAGAGGCTCTCTGAGGGCAGGTCGAGGCGTGGGCACCCAGGAAGCCCATACCCAATAGTCTGGAGGGGCAGATCCCTCCTAGCTGTGGCTGTAGGCAGAGCTGATGCCAGCCAGTCTCAGCTCTTAGGTCAGAATACAGAACGATGACATTCTTGGGGGAGCAAGTAGGCAAGAAGGCCTCACGGAATAGGCAGTATTCGGTGTGGGCCCTTGAAGGCCAGGGTGAATTCTGACAAGTGCAGTTGGGTGTGGGTGTTCCAGGCTGGGGAGGAGGGTAGTGTCCACAGGAGTGGGTGGTAAGAGGGTGGGCTGGGCAGAGGTGCAGATGGGGAGGTCTGACTTCCTGGGGCCAGATTCTTCCTGTGCTAGGGAAGACGGGGGCTGCAGGGGGCTGCAGACGTCCGGGAGGGGGCGTGTGAACAGGGTGCTGAGCAGGAGTAGGAGGCCCAGACATTCATCATGGTTTGGCCATTGCTGACTCACTGACCCTCACCGGGCTTCAGTTTCCTGACCTGGGAAGTAGACTAGGGACTCCTTAAGGATCTGGAACCCTGTGCAGGGGAGGGTAGTAGGGGTAGCTTAGCTGCAGTCTGGATGTGGCGGCCTTGGCTGGGAATCGCTGGCATCACTCAGTTCCCAGGAACAGGAGCAAAGGCACTGAGCAGAGAGGCTCACCCGGAAAGCCGGAGACGCCCTGAGCCAGCCCCACTCATCGATCTTAGCATCGCACTCACTCTATAGATGATGCAACCGAGGCTCCGAGAGGAAATGACTTGCCAGGGGGGGGAGCTGGGACTAATTAGAGTCGCATCTCTGGACTCCCAAGTATAGGGCTCTCTTCTCCTCCCTGCCACTTGCAGATCTGGGGCCTGGCACCCTGGGAACTCCGGAACCTCCCTGGGGACATGGCTGTCCAGCATCCAGGCCAGGAGGAGTCAGGGAAATGTGAAGGGGACCTGAGTGTGGAGGCGCGGCAAGTGGTGGCCTCCCCAGCTGGGCTGTGTCCCCTGCACAGGACGCAGATGGGCTGTCGGCTGCTGAGAGCCATTGTGGTGTTTTTATGCCGCAAGTGGCTCCCGCTGCACATTTCCCCATGCCACATTGTTCTTGCAGCTGCAAGCCTGCAGTCCCCTGGTTGCTAGAGACGTGGAGGTCTCAGTAAGGCTTTTCTGCCTAGTCTTGATGCTTCCTGAGGTTTACGTATTTTGTGGTTTAAAAATCGATCTCCTAAATTCAGCCTTTGGCTCCCTGACTGCTGTTATGCAAGGTTAATTTTAGCAGAGATCCTCCTCCACTTCATACCTTTCGAACATTATTTTAGCTCAATGTTTATTGCTAAACACTGAAGTCATCAGCTGCCCCGGGGGTGGGAGAAGGAAGTAAGAAGTCCTAAATGGAGGACTCCTTTCCGTGCAGATGTCTGGCCTAGGTGTCTAAGTCAGAGTGGCATCTTGCCCACCTTCGGGCATGGGGGCAGCAGAGAGGCGCGGGCAGGGCTGAGCCGGACCCGTGGTGCTCATGGGCACCCGTGTCCTGGCGTGCCCTAGGGTGCCCTGCGGGGGGGCATGAGGGTGTTGCCGGGAAGGGGTGCAGGTGGGGCTGGGGCATGTCGTGAAATGTGCATCATCAGAGAAAGCTGAAAGCAGGGTGGGAGGAGCCAGCCGGGCTGCTCCATGCCAAATCCCGGAAGTGGGAGACAGCCCGCAGCTGTCAGCGGGCAGAGTGGATAGATGGACAACTGTGTGGGGCTGGGGGGCCCTGAGCTGACTTTCCAGGGTGCTCGGTGCTCACTCCGACACCTCACACCTCTCCCTGTGCCTCATGTTTTTGTCCTGCTGACCGGGTAACCAGGGTCCTTGTTCTCATCACAGGAGTCCTTCTTTCACTGGGCGTTTGGCGTCACGGATCCAGGCTGCTACGGCACAATTGATGTCGGCACCGGGAAGTCAACCCTATTTGTGCCCAGGCTTCCTGCCAGCTATGCCACCTGGATGGGAAAGTAAGGAGCAGTCTGGGCCTGCTGACCACCGCTGGGGTTGGGGCAGGGGGAAGGGTCTGGCCTGTGGTGACAAGGAGGGAAAGAGTAGCCGGGGATGGGGGGCGGGGTTCAGTGGTCAGGCCCATTGACTGCTCAGGGCCAGAGCCTGCGGCCTTGGTTGGGAAGGGGTGTCAGAGCCACAGACTGTGGTCATGTTTGTTTGGAGGTACTATTTATTAATCTTGAAATTCTGGATTCTCAGCTTTGTTAAAATGTCAGAGGCTGTGGCCCCAGTGAACCATCACTCCCGCATGGCATCAGTGGGAGGCGGCCCCACCTTGGGTGTCATGGGGGTTGGCCCGGGTCAGAGAGGGCAGCCTGGGACCATTCTCTGAGGCCCATCGCTAATGTGGCATTGCGGGATGCCTGTCGTGTGCCCGTCTCTGGCTCAGATGGAGGCCCTGCCTCAGTTGGCTCACCCGTGAGACAGGTCAGTGGCTCTAGGCTTGTGCTGTGTGAAGAGTGTGGGACCAGGGCTGGGCTGTGCTCAGAGGCCTCCTCCCCATCATCCACGGCCTCTACCAGCTCCAGGGCCCTTGGCCATGTCCACCCACCTTGGGAGCCATCCTGCCTGCACAGAGGTGCTGAGTCAGACGCTGTACTTCACCGTGGGTGCTTGAGGTGCTCAGGGGATCCCGGAAAATGCTCATCACCTTCAGCATGTCGTTCCTGCCTGGAGGGTGGTCATTCTGGGCAAATGTCTGAATTGCAGCCCTCGCTGCCTAGTGTCCTCGATCACTCATTACCAGGTGGGCTGGCGGGCCTGTGGCTGCTACAGGGAGCTGCTCTGTGCAGACCCCAGGACAGGGCCTCCTGTGCCTCATGCAGCACCCTTCCCCACCGGCCCTTCAGTGCAGACTCCATAGCTTCTTTGGTTGGCCTGAGAGATCCCTCTTCTGTCATCTTGGGGCAAGGGATCCAGGCTCACAGGTTGGTAACGTTTCTCCTTTGGGGCTTCCTGGCCCCAGGCCTTCAGCTTTGCCGTAGAGACAGCTTTAGGCAGCACTCACGGCAGAAGAGAAGTGGGCTGTGCTTCCCTGGAGGACATTCTCCTGCTTGCCTCTGGGGGAGGGGGTGGGAAGTGGCCATGCCTGATCCACTTGGCCTCTGGAGTGCGTGACTGAACAGCCACGTAGGTTCTGGCCCTCTCAGAGGCCTCAGGGCAGATGGCGTAAATGTGTCCCTGCTGTAACGAGCAGGTTCCCACTGGCCTCCATACCCGGGTCAGGGTGGACACGGAAGGTTGTACTGTCTTCTTCCCAGAGGGGTGGGGCGGCACCTTAGTCAAGGTGAGCCAGGCCCAGTGAGAGCCCCCAGAGGCTCTACACCGCCCAGGCCTGGGTGGGGGTGTGTGGGGGAGTACAGAGGCAGATGTCTGCTCTGTCCTCTGGACCTCCCTGCCTGCCTTGCCACGGTGTCTTGTACCTGCAGAGAAACTGGCCTCGGGTTTGGCCTGGGGCAGGCCTTCCTCAGTCTATTCTTCCTGGACGCCTCCTCCTGTTAGATCAGCATATCCGGCCTGGAGACATGGGTATTCCTGGGAGGGTGGGTTCCACCTCTCCATCTTGTTGTAGCCTTTATAGTCAGTCTTCATCAAATTCCTGGTTGAATCCGTACAACTGCCCTGCTTTGAAAGGAAACAGCAGTGTGGTAGTGTGGCCTGTGCAGGTCCTGTGGGCCCGTCTTGCTGGAAGCTTGCCGGACGGCTCAGCACGGCCCCTTTGTGGAGCAGGTCTCGCCACTGTTGGGGCCTCTGATTCCTTATCTGGGGAACAGTGACAGTACTGTCCGTGAGGCACCACCAGGGCTGAGTGATGGTCAAGGCTGACCACCAGTCGTCAGAGTGATGGTCACTGTGGGGACGGTTATGTTTGTGACACTGAAGTGAGGTGGTAGATGGCAGGGACAGGCAGCTTGTAATGTCCAAAAATGACCACAGCAATATTTGTGGCCATTCCCTATGCAGAGGTGGAATCTGTCCCCTCCTGCTTGACTCGGATCAGGACCTGGTGACTGCCTCGATGTGTGAGTGTGGCAGGGTCATCTTGTAGACAGACGATAAAGTGCACTGTGGTTCTGCTCAGGGACACTGGCCCTTGAACCCGGCTGCCATGCCGTGAGGGGGCCCATGTAGGAGGGACCTCATGGAGAGGAGCGGAGGCCCAGCTGACAGCCAGACCACCCATCAGAACAGGTGACTCCCAAGTCCCAGCCCTTGGGTCCTGCTGCTGAGGTCCCAGACCTTGTGGAGCAGAGACAAGCTGTCCACTCTGGGCTCTGTCGCAAGCCCAGACCTTCAGGGTCCATGAAAGTGAAGAGTGTCAGTATGGTTTGCTACAAAACCGTGGTGACTGGTTCAGCTGTGGTGAGAAGGTTCCTGGTGAGAGTGTAGGTCTGGTCTTGGTAAGAGGATTCCTTCCAGACCCTTCCTGCACTCTAGGCGGTCACTTAGCTGCCAGTGGCATACCCCACAAAGAGCCAGGGCCCCTCTCCAGCACCCGGGGTTATGAGCTGGCTATCTGTGATCCTCCCTGTGGCTCCCTACTGGCTCCAGGAGTGCCGGTCCTGCAGTCGGAGATGTGGGCCTGGGTGGGGGGGCTAGGGGAGGTTGTGAGCAGGGCCTCACTGGAGTTTCTGTCTGGAAATGTAGGGAGCCTCTGAGTGCATTTTCTCTTCTGTCTGCGTGCTTTTTATGTAGGGCTGACTCTTGTGTGAAATTGGGGAGTGCCTGTCCTGGAGGGTGGACGTCTTTTGGGGCAGTGGGAGGAAAGGCCTGTCCCTGCCTTAGGGACTCTACCATCCAGTGGGAAAATCTGAGCAAATCTCACTATGTTTCCTCACAGCCACCATCTGGGGAGCCACATGGCACTTGACTGGAGGGTTTAAAACCCGGGACCTGATTGGTCAGGGAACAGCTGTTAGCAGTTGGCTATTCTGAAGCATAATCTTCAATAATACAGGAATAATATTCTGTGCTTTGGTCATGGCTGACTTTCAGGACCACTGTTAAAAGTTCTCCTTCAGTCTGTCCCTGCTTTGCCAAGCCAGCTGATTGTCTGGTGCAGACACAGCTGCTTGTGCGGCCTTTGAGTATAGAAATGGGTCTGCAGTGTGGGTCTCCCAGTTGGAAAGGCTCCATGCTGGGTGGGCCGGAATGAGCAGGTTGGTCCCCAGGGGCCTTCTGGCTCCACAGCAGAGAGCTAGACCCTGGTTTCCTACAGACCTGGCTCCCCACTGTGGCCACCTGGGCAGGCCTTTCCCTTCCTCTGTTCTGGCGTGCCCCTTTCCCGGTCCCCATGTCCCCAGCCTTTGGGAGAGAAGACTCAGTTATAGTGGGGCAGTGGTAAATGAGTTGGTTGTTGGGGGCTGGAGCTGGGGAATGGCCAGATCTGATTGCATGTGGCTGTTTCCAGACACTCATAATCAATAGGGCTCAGGAGCGAGGCTGTGGGATTACCTGGCCTTTGCAATCAAAACCCACCAGCCTGAACATTTGACCTTCAGCTCCTCAGCTTCCTTTTCAGTCTCTGATGGCTTTTGAAAATCCATCTGGCAGATCCTGCAATCCACAGTCGTCCAGGGAAACAACACCCCCATCTGCGGATCTGCCGCTTCCTGCACAGAGGGCCTGTCCCGTTGTCAGGGCAGCAGACAACGAGGCCTGCTGCCCGGCCTGTTCCTCACCCTGGGTCTTTTTGGGTACAGGGGTAGGGTAGCTTCTCATTTGTTTTCATTTGGAATCTTTGCTGACAAAAGTCCGGGGCCTTTGGACGTGAGAGTGTTTCCCATCATGTCTTGTCAGAATCAGGCTTAGCTGATGGCAGCTTTGGCTGCCGGGGTGTCTGGGGTCCTCTAAAATTGTCTCCGTAACTCAATACCGGGCAGCCTCAGCGCCCAGAGAGGGTGAGTGACTTTGGGCCTGCGGGGTCTGGGGGGCCCTACTAGAACCTTTGCAGCTTGACCGTGTTCTGCTCCTGTTGTCTCCTGGCTGAGACTGTGGCTTGGTATGGGAGACAGTGGGCCTGGTGTGGGGTTTGCAGGGAGGAGGGTGCTTATCCTACTGAGGGCCCTGCCCAGGAGTGGTGAGGGGGAGTTTCCCCCCGGGCTCAGGGCCTCAGGGCCTGAGCCCTGCTCTTTCTGGCATGGGAGCTGATGTGCTTGTGCTGTGATGTGTGTGTGGGTGCCAGGGGAGTGGTTGTGGGTGGGTGTGGTTTGGGTGTATGCGGTATGCGGTGTGTATGTGCACGTGTGGGATGGGGTGTGCGGGGGCGTGTGGTAGGGTGTGATGTGGTATGTGTGCATATTGCGGGTTGTGTATGTTGTGAGCGGTTTCTCACAGCTACCGTTCCGCACCCTGTACACACACCTGGGTCAGGAGGACTGAGGCCGCCTCAGCCCACCTGGTGGCCTCACCCTGTCCCTCCCTCTGTCTTCAGGGAGGGGCACTGACGGAGGTGCAGGCCTTCCCGAGGAGGCTGAGGAAGCCCCTTTGGCTCTTACCCCAGGCGGTCCGGGGTGGGGGGAGCCTGATCTCAGGCAGCCCGAGGCCTGGCTAAGCATTTGCCAGAACCCTTGGGCACCTTTCCCGGGGCTCTGGCTCTGCTGATCACGGGCCTCCTTTTGATCACCTCCGGAGCCCTGGCTCCCCCGATGCCCAGCACCGCCTCACGGCTGTGATCCCCAGGATCAGGAACCTGCACTGCTTTGGAGAGACCTGTTCTCTGACGAGCCACTGGAATGTTGCAGTGGTTGCCGACCCACGTCGGGAGCGAGTGCCAGCGCTGTGCTGTGAGCAGGATGAGAGGCAGCGGCGTTGCGTGTGGCTGAAGGCAGACTCTGGCCGCTAAAATTGATGGTGACTGCTGTAATTTGGTCCTGTTATTTATTCATTAACCGCACACAGGTGGGCAGCTAGCTGGCAAGACCTGTGCTTGGAAATTTCATATTCTGAAGGGTTCCATTGTGTCTACACCACAGGCATTCACTTAATGTCTCCTTCCCACAGGAGGCCCTGCACGGGGCGTGGGTACTCTCAGTGTCAACCCTGACCTTGAGTTCTGGGAAAGGCCACCTCTAACTCATGCTGGCCCCGGCTGCTGGTGGTGAAGTCACAAACCGCTTTGAGTGGGGCGCTCTCTCTTCTCTCCTGCCAAAGCCGTCCCTTCCCTTTGAAGGGACAGTTTCTAGGGTGAGGTCAGCTTCTCTGCTGACCCACTCTCCCCTGGTCCAGTGGTTTTTTTCTGGATCTGCCATGTGCTGGGATCTGGCATGAGCTGCCCCGCTGGACCCCGAACCCCAGACAGGGCAGAGTGCAGGCCCTCCTTGTGGCTGCCGCCAGCCTGGCCCCCAGCGGGTCCTGTAGCTGCCCGCTGACCTCTCTTGCCTGTCCAGCGGGGCTCTTGGAGCAGCCGCTCCTTCCCTGGTCGACCCCACCAAGTCATCACGGCTGAGTCTCTGGTGGCTGGCTTGATGCGGTGGCCTGGCACACGTCTCCCTTAGGGTGACATTTAAATTATTTTTACTATAATTAGCCTCAAAACATGAAAAACAAGTAGTATTCAAACTTAATTATCTGTGCCCTTTAGGAAAGAAAGGCAGGCGAAGTGCCAGAAAAGATGTTTTTCACATTGTATCTGTGAGGTGATCGTTCCTATTATGAACCAGGCCTGTGGCTAGTCAGTGGTTTTGACCCTTGAGGCCCAGTGGGTGCTCAGGACTGTGTCATTCGACTTCTTTGAGGAGGGCAAGGGGCACGTGATGGGACTGACTCCTGCCCTGCCTTCCTCCCGGATAATCAGGGTGGCGGCAGCAGGCTCTCGTGTGGGCTGGCTGGCCCTGGCTGCTCCTCGGCCCCTGCGGCAAGTGGAGCGGCTTATGGCTGGTAGGCGAGGGGTGGACAGGTGAGCGCACAGCCCTGGGGCCACCCATAGGTCACAGCTACCTCGTGTTTGCCTCGCCATTACGCCTCCTCCTCCCATCTCCCCTGGTTCCGTATCGCGAAGACCTTGACCTCAGGCTGAGTGTGTGGAGATGTTCTCAGGTCTCCAGTCTAGGTCTGTGCTGAAGCCTGACCACCGAGACTCCCAGGCAGGGCAGGCAGGCAGGCAGGCACACATTCCCTGGGGTAGTGGCTGAGATGCCCACCTGTAGGGAGCATCCCCTGAAAGCAGGTCCTTTGCACTTCCCAAATCTGCTGGCAGTTGGCGTTGGGTGCCTGCCACCGCTGCAAGCGATGAAGTGGCTGGGGACCAGAGGTGGACTGGGGACCTGCCGAGGATGCAGGGCATCCGTCCTGGAGCTGAGACCGAAGCTGGTGCGGTCGAGGGTGGACGTGGTGATGACACTGATGGCCCCACCGCTCCCTTCTGGCATGTGCTTTTGCGCATGGCTGAGGGTGTCACCGCTTAGTAGCCGAGGGTCAGTGAGCTGTCCGCCGTAAGCGGAGAACCGGGGCCTCCCGCATCCAGGTGCCTGTCATCTGTTCCTGCCCCGTAGCTCCTTCAGGTGGTACTGCTGGTGGTGCCAGACTTTGGCCATTTGACGTTTGAGTCCTGACTCAGGCGTGGAAGCTAATGTGACTGGATTGTGCAAATTTAATTAACAGCAAGAGCTTGACACCCAGTGCCTACTTCAGAGAAGCCAAAAGAGAGATAAAGCAAAGAGCGTTCTGGGGCACCGAGCAGCTCGCTGCAGTGAGACTGTCATCTCTTCAGCCCTGCTCGCCGTGTGTGGCTGTGAGCTCCTTGCTGATCCCTGAGGCCCACCCATCTGCCCCCCAGGTCCATGATCTCTGCTTCCTGGCCATGATCTGTCTGGCGCATGCTTGAGTGGAGAGGGAAGCCGTGCAGGGCTCAGGGAGGGTAGTGGGCTTCCATTTCCCGGGCAGTGACCCTGGTCACTGATGTCTTTCTTAAAGGCACATGGAGCTTGCTCTTGGAGGTGGTCATCTCCAAGTCTGGAAGTGTGCTCCCTCCTCTGCCCCCTCTGGGCGTCCCCAGGCACGCTGCCCTTGGCACCCTCACCCCCCTGTCATCTGCTCACCCTTGCGAGTCCAGGAAGCACAGTCTGAAAACCATCTGCTGTTTTCTCCCGAGGCCGCTTTCGGATCTAACGCTCGATGACTAGAATACCATGTGATCACAGGCAGCCTGGGGGGTATATCCCCTGTGCTGATGTGGTGCCCAGGCGTGGGATGGCGCAGGATGGCGTGTGTGCGTCAATAGACTTGGCTTGTGACACCCTCCCCTCGTGTGGCTAGTGCTCCACTTCATGTGAGTTCTGTCACCAGCAGTGACATCAACTCACCCACCTGCCGGGAGGCGGGGGGATGGGGAGGGTGCTGGCTGGACCATTGACTGTGACCATGACCATGACTGGGAGCCCTCCGGGAGATGGCCCAACCTCCTCCTTCCTTTGTCTGTCTTCTCATGGCTGATTTTTCAGAGATGATGAGTAAGCTTGAATGTTCTCATCACAATGAGTAATACTGATATTGACTTCTTTAAAATGTTAATTTTAAAACTTTCCTTTAAAGAGGCTCCATGGGGGGCAGCTCCTGGGAGGCAGCTTATTTCATGCCCCAAAGGGTATACTGGCTGGCTGCCTGGTGGGCTGTTGCTGGTGGTGGAGGGTGAAGTTTGGTCTGCAGATGCTTGCTGCGGGTGGCCAGGGTCACGGGCTCCAAGGACGAGTGGAGGTCAGCTGGGGAGGTCAGGAGAGGCAGACGGTTCAGCATTAAATCTGTGGCCCAGTGCCCCTTGTCATCCGAGTCTGTGCCTGCTCTGTGTCGGGGCGGGAATGGGCCCTGGGGCTTTATGGTCTGGGCTTGAGAGCGGGAAGGCAGCCCGTGCCGAGTGTGGCCAAACCCTGACCCTGGTGTTCTTTGTGCTTCCCTTTGAGGATCCACTCCAAGGAGTACTTCAAGGAGAAGTATGCTGTGGATGACGTCCAGTATGCAGACGAGGTCAGTAGCAGCCGGCTCCTCTCTGTGCAGGTCAGGGCTTCCGTCACCCCTCCGTTCCGGCATCCCCTTCCTCTCGCTGCCATAGCCTGGCTGTGTGTTGTGGGATGCCACCGCCCGGCTCCCAGCCACCTCGGCAGTGCCCACGTTTGCAGAGAGCAGATGGGAAGTGTGTACCTCAGACCTCCCTGAAGGGGAGGTGCCTGGGCGGTGCCCTGACTCGGCAGCTGGAGGCCTCTGTACCTGGGTTGTGGCTGCTGAGCTTCCCAGTGGGAGGACAGCTCTGGGAGGTCTGATCTAAGCGCCCCTCGGGCTCAGCCCGGGCCTTCACGTGTGGGGAGGTGCTCCCCCATAGACCATTGCCGGCTGCAGATGCTGCTGTCAGAAAAACCCCAGACTTTGAGAGGCCCGTGGGTGGGGTGCAGTTGGAGGCCCCCGGATTTAATCTACTTCCCAACGTGGGTGCCCGGGGGTGTCATGTGGCCTGGGTAGGTGAATGACTGTCCTTCTGGGACTCTGCATCTGTCCCGAATCCAGATAGTCACAAGGGGCTGCCCCTGACTTTCACTGCTGATGGAGCAGGACTGGGGCAGAGGTGAGCGCGCAGCCGTGCGCCCCCATGGTCTCCTTGGGGGACCGAGGCCTCCAACTGCAGCCACTGCCAGGTACACAGGGAGGCCTGTATTACAGGCCCCGTGCCCCAAGCACGTCAGTGCCTGCTGCTCCAGGTCAGGCACTGCTGCTCCAGCCTGGCAGGATTGGCGGGATGGGGCCCTCGCATGCCAATTTCCCCAGACCAAGGTGGCACGTGGACCTACATTAAGTGCTGGGGGTCATTGTGGAAGCAGCAGAGGAGCCAGCCAGCCAGCTTGAGTAAATGTCCCAGGGGTGTGTGGGCATCAGAGCTTGCTGGGACCCAGGGATGAACTCCGTAGCCAGGACACGGTCTGGAGCAGAGGGTGACTGTGGCCCTCGGTGCCTGGTCAGGGGGGCCTTGGTCAAGGAGCGCGGCTTGCACCCATGCGCCCAGGGCCACGGGCACCTGTTTTCTGCAGCACCTTCTGCCTGGTTGGGTTGTGGAGAGAGGGTGGCTTTTGATCTTTCTTTTTGTCCTTGGATTTCAATACTGAGTTACTGGGGGGCAACTCATAGCATCTAAAGAGTCGGTTAATACACTTGTGACCTGTTGTTATTGATTTCTTTGGGTATAGGATCTCAAATAGCCTGAACATTTACTCACGTGCTCCTAATGAGGTCATTTGCTACTTACCTTGCATCTCTAAGTACCAGGGAGCGAGGGACCCGCTCATCCTTCGTTCCGATTTTGTTCCTGACCCTCTCCTTGGCAAGTGCATCCTTCCTGCCTCTATAAACTGCATTTTAACATTATCGTCCTTGGGGACCTTGACCTTTCCAGAAATTTGGAGGGGGCAGCCTGGGACTCACCAAGTCAGAGCATCTCTTCACTGCAGCCTCCCCAGCTGCATTCTGACATTTTTGCTTTTATGGCTGGGGGAAACTCAACTCCGTTTGTACTGTGATCTGGGGGAGAAGAGTAGAACTGGCCTCCAAATGCAGTGAAACAGAGTCTGGAGTGGCGGGACGGGAGAGCCGGTAGTGATAGTGTAGAATTACAGCCCCAGAGGGCAGCTCACTCTGAGTCTGTATGTACAAAGCAGAATATTAAATGAGGTCTTCAGAGGAGTTCAGAGGACAGGATCTCAGGTCCAGGAGCTTTTTCTGTGTCCCATCATCGCTGCTGTCATCGTTAATCAGTACTCTCATCACTGTTGCCACTGTGATTCTTACTGGACACGAGGCTCACTGTTAACAGCTGGTCAAATGCTTCACTCTGGGGTGGCACCTGCTGATTCCAGCAACATCCCTTGTGCCCTATCCCATGCAGGCCACAGCCCCTGCCCCATTGCAGAGGAAGCCAAGGCCAAGGTGAAAGGCCCTAACTGTGGGCCCTTAGCCGGGGAAGCAGCAGAGTTAGGGGGCAACCCCAGGACCTTTGGACCCCAGAGACCCTCCACTTCTGCATTTGCCCTGTCAGACAAAGGGGATGACCTAGACTCCCAAATGACTTCGATTTTCTGTGGCTCGAAATGGAGCCTGACAATATAGACTACTGGATTAAGACACCTGTGCTGGGGAGCCCTTGAGGTGCTTGGGACCTGCTCCATCATAGAAGGTGACAGGAAGCCCCTTGGATCAGGAAAGGACTCCTCAGGCCACTTCTATGGTGCCGAGCCCCAACTGGCTTTGGGCAGCCTTGGTTATTTGTGACAAATCACAGATGGGAAGCAGCTCACTTGCCTTTTCTGAAAGAAGGCAGGAAGGCCCGCACCCCAGGCCGTGGCTGGTCACTTCACGTCATGTATAAAATGCAGGCATCTGATATAGGAAACGTGGCTGCCTGGTTCCTTTCATCCCCGTAGACGACCTGATGTGAATTATTGGGAAGGTAGAGCAAATGGTGCCTCCCTGAGAACGGGGTGCTCAGGAGAACCTTGGCAAGTGCTTCAAGACATCTCACTCAAGTGCGGTGCAGAGGCTGGCATTCCTCATGGGAGGGCAGCTGCAGGGTGGAGGGCACGTTTCATGCGCTTGCTCTCCTTTGTGGTGCCGGGCACATGTTGGGAGGTGCCAGGGTCACTGGCTCAGATGCGGGCAGGATGGATGAAAGAGATACCATTGTGGTGGCATAGAGACAGATGCTGCCTGCCTCTTGGCCTCGGTGTGGAGAGGCATCAGGGAATGGCGGGGTCTGAGGGCAGGGGTGTGGGGGGCCCTGTGGGGATGGCTGCTACATCTGGACTGCTGGTCCAGAGTTGCTGGAAACTTCATTTTGTCAGGAGGAGTGCCTGCAAATCCATGTGGTTTGTGATCTTTCCTGAGACTTAAATTTTAGAAACAAGTTCATATTTTTAAATGCATTCCCAGCCACCAAGTTGCACCCCTGTTTTTGACTGCCATGGAAAAGAGTTCATTTTTAAACATTCAGATGCTTGCAGGGTCCAGCTCCCTAGAGCAGCGCAGGCTTTCTTACCAGCACCATTTAAGGACTGTCCTGCCCCTTTCTCTGGATCATCACCCATGAAGAGTAGCCTTCAGGCCTGGTTGGGGCCCTGGGCATGAAGGCGCATGAGATGTCCTCGGGAAGCCTCTGATTGTCCCCAAGGTGGGGAGGGTCCCTGTGCACAA
The DNA here is from genome assembly GCF_018350195.1 of Panthera tigris. Lineage (NCBI taxonomy): Eukaryota > Metazoa > Chordata > Mammalia > Carnivora > Felidae > Panthera > Panthera tigris. The sequence continues at coordinate 19,687,555 of NC_056674.1, forward strand.
GGCCCTGCTAAATTCTGTGTGTGCCATCTACCTCGACCTGCCAGAGAGGCCCGGCTGCCCGGGGAATCGATGCTGGCCGTGGTACGAAGCAAGTCAGGGCATTTAATGGCACTGGTTTGTGAGAGCTGATGGGTCCCCAGTGACCACCGCTCCATGGAAATGAGGCCCTGTGCTGACAGAGCCGTGCCGTCCCATGTGCTGGAGCTGCATTTTGAGCTGGCGACACACAGGCACGTCCCGTCTCCTTCATCGCCAGGCCTGGAATCAGGGTCTGCTGATGAGAATGTACTGCTAATGGGTGTCCGTGGGGAAGGGCGGGTGGAGCTGCCAGGCTGGGGGAGGTTTTGCAACCGCAAAGGTAACCAGGGCCCGCTCAAGCAGCCGTGATCGATGAAAGACGCTGCCCTGCCAGAAGTAGCAGACGCCCAGCCTGCTCGGTGTCGGGGCTCGACCCGCCTGCGCATCAGGCGGTGCGAGAGGACTGCTTTCTGCATTATTCCTAACCGGCATGTCCTGAGCCGTTGCCGAGAGAAAAACCGTCAGATCACACATTCGTTATGTGGCTCCCCTCTCCCAAGGACAGTAGCACATACAATCCCCAAGTGCCTGCTTGCTCTCCGGTGCTGCTGCCGTAATTGACGGAATCATTCTGTGCTGATGAATGTAGACCCTTCACATCGACGTGACAACACACCCAGGGGCCTGACATGCACAGCTCTTGTTCTTTTAATGAGTCCCCCCCCCCCCGCCCCCCACTCCTCCAGGAGGGCCTGCGGGAGTGGCGGGGATTCAGCCAAGCCGTTGGTTTGTGCAGCACAGAGGTGGGGGATTCAGTGTTCAGAGCGGTTCCGAGTCAGAGGGGAGGGTCCGGGTGGGGAGGGAGCCTTGTGCACCATGGTGGGAAGACGGTTGGTGCACGTGTGGAGAGTAACCTGGCCAGTGGCATCAGAAAGGTCAACGTATATGGCGTATATGGCGTTTCACCTAGCAGTCTCACTGGGTCTAATTTTGTTTTTAAGGAAATACATTTTTAAAGGAATTTACGGTAAGGAAATAAACACGTGTAGAAGAATGTTCATCAGGCATTACTTATACTGGTTAACCATTAGAAATTACTTAAGTGTCCAGTGGAGGAATGAGTAAGTAAATCGTGTGCCATATCTATTGAGAGAGGGCCAGGCAGCCATATGTTCAGCTCCGAGGCTTGCTCTTTTTGAACTGTGAACCTCAACAAACGAGCGAACCCATAGTCTTTCTCATATGTGAAATCTGGACATTTGTAGCACCAGCTTCACGGGTGGCGAAATGAGATGATGTCTGAAGGACTGGCGCAGGCCGTGATCAGGGGCTCATTGGCTGTTTACTATCCCCGGCAGTAGTGACTGGTGGGAGTCACGTGGCTGAAGAGTACTTAATCTCAGGAAATAAGTGAAGTGTGTAACTCCTTATGATCCAAATGTCATTACGGATCTCTGTTTTTATGTGCAGAGGTAAAAAAAAGTCTCTGGGGATGGGATTGTAGGTGTATTTTATCTTCTTATACTTTTCAGTATATTCCAGGTTTTCTCTGGGAGCCTCTCAGTATTAAAAAATCATGTATATATATACATATGTCAAAACTTATCAAAATGTGCACTTTAAATATGTGCGTTATAGAGTATGTCAGTGGTAGCTCAGTAAGGCTGTTTAAGACACAAACAAATCTTCCTCACTCTCGCCCTGTGTCGGGATGTGAAGGAGTTTAGGGTGGGGGGGGGTGGCTCAAATGCAGTAGGAGCTACAGTAGCCAAGATGCAGGGCAGACTGAGGAGTGGGGGCCAGGAGAGGGAGAAAGCGCTCCCGCTGGGGTGGTTGGCGTTCTTGGGGTACAGATGTCATGGCTAATGCAGGGTGGTAGGTGCTTTGCTGAAGGAATGGGGCAGAAGAGGAGAGAATGAGCGAGCCTGTCTTGGGGGGCCAGAGGGCCTCGGTTCTCAGTACGCACTGATGGGGTGGGGAGGAGGCGCGCCAGGCAGAGGTAAGAGCCCAGGCAAAGGCATGGAGAGATGGGGTTGCAGGACACGCTCCTTCATGGCGTCAGGGTGCAAAGCAACCAACATGCAGGGGCAAGAGGCCTGCATGGGTCAAGGGGGAGCAGGGATGGAGAGTAGGGATGTAGGATGGGGGACAGAGGGTAGACAGGGTCTAGGAGATGAATAGGGGACAGGGAGGAAAGTGTCTGCCCTGGGGACAGGAGGCTGTTGGGATCAGTGCCTAAGAGCTCTTATGAACAGGTCTTTTAGGCGGGACTGGCAGATGGACAGAGGTGCTGGCCTCGCAGTGTGGGCAGGTCTGGCGGTTTGGAGCCTGGGATGTGTGTGGGCCTGGAGGTAGGGCAGCATGTGGGAATGTGTGCCATGTTTGGGTTTGAATCCCTGCCAGTTGATAGCTGTGTGGCTTTCAGAAGTCACTTGGCCTCTGTGAGCTTCGGCATCCTCAGCGGCAGGATGGGGACAGCAACGTCACTGCCCGTTTTAACACTGTGCTCCATAAATGTGAGCCGTCATGATTAAGTAATGGTGGTGTATCATCTCCATCAAACGTCTTCATGGTTGCTCAAAAGTGGATTTTTCTTTCTGACCTTTCAGATTGCCAGTGTCCTAACATCACAAGGCCCCTCTGTGCTCCTCACTTTGGTAAGTGGCTGGTATCCAGGGACTGGACACCACGGGGAAGGGTTTCGGGGAGCTGCCTGTCCCAGCAGAGGCATAGGGGAGGATTGAGAACCTAGAGGAATGGTCATCGGTGACACAGAGCGACACCTTCTCATCCGGGGGAGCTGAACGTGTCCAGGGTCACGACCTCGATTCTCCCGTGTCCCTGGGATGTGCAGTGTTCTGGCAGAATGCCGCTGTGATGAGATACCTACTCTAAGGGTTAAAATAAAACCCAGCCGGAGAATGTATTTGTGTCAGGCTGAGCTCCTGGAGTCCATAGATGTAGAATATCAATGTGCTTCCGCCCTGTGTCTCCTCCATTGTTAATAGGATTTTAAAGACGCACCTGTGGCATCTGCCCACGAGGGTGCTGGGCTTGTGGCATCAGATTTAGAATCGGGTACACTGAATGACCGAGGGCCTGCCACAGCCTGGGGGTGGGGTGGGGTGCACGGCTGGCCCCTGGTACCACGTGGGGTGGGGTGGGGAGCATGGTGGGTCCTTAGTACCACGTGGGACAGGGTGTGTGGTGGGTCCCTGGTGCCACCTGGGGCTGGGTGGGGTGTGCGATGGGCCTGTGGTGCCTTAAATAGGGCTGTGGGGGCACCGGGGCTGCGGAGTGGCTCAGAGAAGAAGCCTGCTGTCTTGCGCTTTTTTGACCTTGGGGAGTTTCGAATATGGAGAGTGTGCAACCCTTCTTCCCTCCCAAAGTGACCTTTCTCTCCCTTGTTAATCGATCCTTCTTCAGAAATGGTTCTTCTTATTTATTTATTTACTTGAGCCCTTCACATGTTCTCTTTGTTCCGCTCTGCTCTTTTGATGGCCAAGAAGGAAGATTCCGTGAGATGGTTGTGGTCAGAGACGGTCCGGTGTGTTTTCTCTGGGGGCCGTTATTAAACATCGGCCTGCGGTTCCTGAGGGCAGAGGGTGGGTCAGAAGGCCTTGTCTCTGTGGGGATGGCACACTCTTCTCTGAGTCCCTTGGTCTGTCTCCTGTCCTTTCCACCTGGAGTCTCCTTACAGCTAGAGAAAGAAGAGGGATGTAGTGCAGCTTCCTCATGTCACCGGGGAGGGCCCGTCATGCCTGAGTTGGGTCCTACCTGCATCTCGGGAGGGCTGGATCTGACAGTGCTGTTTGGACCCCGTCAGTGGGGAGCGTGTGTACACGTATGTGTGTGAGGGAGATGAGGCCGGCCCGGGAGAGCAGATCGGTGGTGGAGCCTGGTCCTGTCGCCCCCTTCTGTGCCTGCACAGCCTGAGCTGGTTTCGGCAAAGTGATCTGATAGAGGAGGCTCCTGTGCCCCGGGGACACTGTGTGGCCCCTTCCTCCTTTTTCAAGCTGCGGCAGAGAAAGGAACTGCCTGCCTTTGTGGGGAGGGGGAGGTTGGCTGGGAGCTACCTGACAGGCAGGAAGGGATGGATATGTTTGCCGGGCAGGGGTGGGGGCTCTAGGTTCTTCCCCAGTCCTAAGGCTGGATGGAGGAGGCAGGCACTCCCATGCAGGCTGTGGGGACCTGCGCCGTGGCCCCGTGTGACGAGTCTACCCTTAACGCTCCCTCTGTCTCTGCAGCGTGGTGTCAACACCGACAGCGGCAGTGTCTGCAGGGAGGCCTCCTTCGAGGGCATCAGCAGGTGAGTCCTGGGGCCCCCGGAATGGTCTCCGTCCTGCCCCCCTCACATCTCACCAGCAGGCCTTGCCCTGTCTACAAACTAGATGTAAAGTACTTGAACAGGAAGAGGCTAAGGAGTTAGTTGGGCATTTTGAGGAAATGTTTAGAAAACAATCTGCCTAAAATCACTTCAACTTCTTCTCTGTTGAGCTCCATAATGCAAGTGCAGACCTGCCCAGGCTTGGGGCGCACACACAGGCGGGGGCCTGCTCTCCCTCTGGACACCTGCTCTGAGCTCTGTGGTCTTTGCTCTTCTCAGCCCCTTCTTATTCTTGGCTGCTAACCTCTCCCAGACTGAGTCCCCTGCTGCCCCAGTCTCAGGGACCCCCTTACCTGCCCTTACTCCCCCATTTAGCTCCAGGAAGAGTCTTCAATCCCTGCTTCCCCTCCTGGGCCTCTCCGGGCAGGAAGGCAGATGTGGGGCCCGGAGAGAGCACTTTGCCCTCCTTGTCCCCTTCACGCCAAGGCCCCTGGAGAGTGCCGCCTGCTAGCTGTGCTGTGTCCCTGGGCCCGCTCGTGCCTGGCCCTGGGGCGTCTGTGGGGCTCCAGGCTGCAGCAGAGGAGCCCTTGAATGGAGGCACCTGTTCTTACAGGCTGCTGAGTGTGGACAGCTCCCAGCCTTGCTCCTGGGCCTCCATTCCTAGCTCCTCCCCCACTGGAGCCTAACTCTGCACCACTGCCACCGCGTCCTGTCGTCCTTTGGTGGACTGAGGCGGTGACAGAGGAAGTGCCTTATAATTATGTATGAGCCTGAGCCACAGGGAGTTTGTGCGGCTGTGTGATATAGGGGTGATTAGGAAGGATTATGAGCTCATAAATATGTATCACTCCCCCAATGATCAGAGCAATGGGACGGGGGCGGGTATCAGGTTTGCTTCTCATTGCTCAAATCCCTGCGTTCTCCTGGGAATTTCCTCAGAACGGCCACGCCACGCGCTCGCTCTCTGAAATGCTGGCTGTGGAGCTGCCGTTTCTCCCCAGGCCCCGGAGGGGGAGGTGTGGGGCCCAGCCCACCATGGCCTGTCCTGGGCCCAGCCTCCCCCGGTCCCCCAGCACTGTGGACGTGCCGCTGCCCTGCTCACCCATCTTGACCAACACCAACGTCTGTGTTCCCGTGGGCTGGCCCCTCCAGCTTCTCATCGGTCTCTGCCTGGTGGGGAAGGCCCTGAGTGGGAGCAGGGAGCCCTGGTGATCACCTCACTGACTGGTGCTATGACCTAAACAGAGCTTGCCCTCTGAGCCTCAGCTCCCCCACATGTAGCGTGGTGTTGCCTGGGCTTGCCCTGGGGGTGAAATGGGATCCTGCTCCCCCAGAGCCTGGCACGGAGCTGGTGCTCAGTAAACAGTTGTTCACAAGCACACCCCCATCAAGCACCCCCCCGCCCCCCGTTGCCTCCTGAGCCTTGGTTCCCCATCTATGTAGTGAGCCAGGTGGACTTCAGGATCACTGATTATAAGGTTCCCAGTACCAGTGAGCTGTGGGTTCTTTGCCCCCTCCAGAGTTTCTGATGCCGAGAACCTCCTTAGCACCCCAGGAACAGGTCTGGCAGGTGCTGTGTCAGGTATGGGTCCTGGGAGGCAGCTCACGATGTAGCCCCTGAGAGCAGAGCTCTGCTGGCTGTTCCCCAAGTTTTCCCAGAGAAGAGGCATGGGGAGATTCCAGGGACATCACAGTCAGGGGGCAGTGGAAGCCGAGACCTTTTCCCCTCCCCTGCTAGGAGGAGTCCTGCTGTGAACATGACCTCCCTTCAGTAGGCAGACCTCAGCCTCTGTCCCCTTTTGCTCCCTGGGACTCCTTAGCCCCTGCCAAGAGCCCAGAGGAGCCTCTGCTCTGCCAGACCCCCACCCCACCCGGTCAGCATCTGGAAGGTTTTTTGGAGAGCCAGGACTGCCTTAATGTTGCATGTTCTCCCCAGGCACTGGACTGGGCCCTCTCTAATCTGTAGTCCAGTCCAGGCGGGGCTGACTCTGGGATACTGCCAGGCCCCTCACTACCGGGCTGAGAGCCTGCTCCTGCATGCCGGTGCTGAGGGATTGGCTTCTGTACCCGTGTGCCTTGGCTGACGCACTGCTGGTGAGAGGCCTCCCCTGGGCCTCTCTGCCTTGGAGTCCCCTGGCCTGCCCGTGGTACACCCTCCCTTCCCTCTGGGCCTCTCATCCCACTGGGGCACCCTTTGAGCAGCTCCACCCTCAGGGGTTCTGTTGGGGAGGAGCCTGTGGTAGGTGCCCCCACCCCACACACCACGGGTATGACCTTGGGCCCCAGTCTCTGCCTCCAGCTGCCCGCCAGTGGCTTCCGTACAGAAAGTCATGTCTATATTCCTGGGCTCTGGGTGCAGCTCAGACCCCTGCCTCCCACCATCCTGGCTGCCAGCGCCTTGACTCTACCTCCTCCTGACTTCTGCCATTGTCCTTGAGGGCTGCTGCGGCTCAGCCACCACGTTCACCTGCCTGCCTTGTCTCCAGCTGTTTGCTGGGGCTAATAATAGCCTGTTTCCTAAGCAAGGTGAATCTTGCTATTGTCCTACTTTCCATCAGCTTCTATCATCGGTTATAATAAAGCACCTTATTCCCGGAGGTTTTGGTTTTGACCCTTTTGAACTTCTCTGAAACACCTTGCATCTTGGATTTTTGATTGACCTGCTGTGGCAGAAGTTCCGGTTTCGCTTCTTGGTTTATGCTGATGGGCCATCCCAGGCCATCTTTATCCCTTGGCCTGAGGGGAGGAAGGAGCTTATAGTAGAATGGTGGCCTCAACATGTCCACCCAGTCCAGACCCCCTGGGCACTGGTCCAGGTGGACAGTTGGCCTGCGACCTTCTCTCCAAGTATGGCTCCTGGGGGCTGGCTGCCTCTGGGTCTGTGACCTTGGTGGGGCTGTGGGTTTGGTTCTGGGAGACCTCAGACCTGTCCCAACCTTCTCAGATCAGGGTCAGGCCGCTTGCTACCCACGTCGGGGAATGTGTCGGGTCTCGCAGTGGTGGTGATGGTAGAGAACAGGAAGACAAGGGTGAGGTGGGAAGGGTAGACATGCACCGGGGCCTCCTGATGGCCTGGAGCCCCTGGGGTCACTGAGAAGTGTGTCTATTCTCTCTGGGATGACGGGAACAGGTGCGGAGAGTCTGCTGGGCTTTGTGCTGAGTTTGGGCTCTGGTGCAGGCCACGGCTCCACGTGTGGCCACACTGGTGCAGGGATAAGTCCCACAGAAGATGTGGAAGGATCAGACACCCCATGGGCTCTGGCTGGAGAGTGGGGTCGGGTACTTCTTGCCAGGTCCTGGGGAGGGCATGGCCAGGACTGTTCTGTGGCTGGGGTGAGCCAGAGCTGAGGTGGAGAGGCTGGTTGTGCAGGAGTGGGGGGATGTGAGGTCTCCCCGTGGGCTCCCTCCCACAGCTGCCTGGAGAGGTTGGTTCCTGTAGCCTGGGAGCAGAGGCAGGCATGATAAATCTTTGTTAGCATCTGAGGAGGTAGATTTTAGAGCAGATTTTCCTGAGAGAGAAAGAGAGAGACTGACCATGGAGGAGAAGATGATCTGTGGGGGCCAAGTGGCCCATGGGGGTGCCTTCTTGGCATGAAATAGTTCCCTTCAAAGTAGGCAGACTGCCCAGGAGCCCTAGGCCAGGGCAGTGAGTTACTGAGGGCTCAGTGTCATGCCATTGTCTGAGAGAGAAATATGGTCGATATTTCACATCAGCTGGTTATTCGGGATAAGCATATCTCTTATCTTCTGGCATTTACTTAAATTGCCTTGCATATTTGAAGACAATTGGTTACAAATGAATTCCATTTAAATAAGCAGTTAAATATGAAATTGCTGAATTTGGGGGTTGCTAATGTAGGAGTATTAATATTCAAAGATGTGAATTTTTAAACCCAGGAAATAGAGGGACTTTATTAAAACCTGATGATCGCAACAAAATGCCGGTCTGTGGCATGGGGACTTGGCATTGTGGTTACTGTTAACTTGTGTATCAATGTGAGGTGTGGGCTTCTCATTATGGCCCATGGAGTCTCCATGAGGAGATAGGAACCCACCCCAGCCCCTAGCAAGGGTGGGCAGTGGGGGGCCCTTCTAGGGCCTGTTCTCCGGCAAGCCTCGCCTCCCTCCTTGGGTTAGAAACTGCAGGGAGGAGGACAGGGACAGGGACAGGGATGGTTGGGCCCATACTGCTCACCCTTTGTCACCTGTCCCTCAGGCAGAGCCCATCAGGGAATTACCCTCTGCTTCTAGGATACGCGCTCCCCACCCTCATAGGCACTGATGGGTTTGTTGTTGTTTTTACCCAGTTGATACATGCTCATCATAGAAAATGCTGACTACACAGAGGTAACACCCAAATTTCATCACCCCAAGTTAAACCCCGCCAATGCTGCGGTGAATGTCTTTTGGACTCTTCTGTGTGTGTCTTGAGTGTTTTTGGTTTTGTGGGGTTTTTTTAATTTTAATTTTAATTTTTTTTACTGTTTATTTTTGAGAGAGAGAGACACACACACAGAGCGTGAGCGGGGGAGGGGCAGAGAGGGAGGGAGAGACAGAATCCAAAGCAGACTCCAGGCACAGAGCCCAATGTGGGGCTCGAACCCACAAACCGTGAGATCATGACCTGAGCCGAAGTCAGACGCTTAACTGACTGAACCACCCAGGTGCCCCTGTCTTGAGTGTTTTTGTATCTGAGTGTGCATTTGTGTGCATCTGTGGGTTTATGTGTGTATATTTAGGGGTGGATCTTTGTGTATTAGTCTGGGTGTGTCTACATGCCTCTGTGTGTGTGTGTTTGTGTGTGTGTGTGTGTGTGTGTGTGTTGCATACACATCTGTGTGTGTCTACGTGCATCTCTTCCTAAGCACATGCCTGCCTGTGTGTGTGTTCATCTTACCTGTCTCTTTATATCCATGTTACCTGTGCGCTGGGTCACTCTGCTGCTTGTGTGTGCACGGGTGCACGTGTGCATACGTATGTACATTTTATAAAGTGAGATTTTACTGCTGTGTTTGCCTGCTGAGTAGATAGGCCATTGCTTTTCCTAATGTCAAAGTGACATTTGGGGAAATGGGAGGCAGAGCCTGGGTTGTCGTCTTGATTTATGTCATTTGCTGCTATGCTCTTGACTCCAAACCATGTTGGCTGCCTGAGGTCTCTTTGATATTTCACAAGTAAGGCTTTGATTCTACAGCATTTCGGGTGACTTTGAATTAGTCAGGTGACTTTGAATTTGTGTAGCTAGGATTCCCGACAGCTTTGGAGAGCTAGAATCCTCCCGGCCTGCTAATGCCCCCTTCTCCCTTCTCTCCTCTGTCCCTCCTTCTTCGATGGGCTCAGCCAGCAGTGGGGGTACCAGCTGCACAACCACGGCATTAGATAGGTGTTTTTCAAACCCTGGTAATGGGGCCATGGAGAGTCCTTGCCTGGTCACAAGCCAGCATGCCCTATGTGTAATATCCTGACCTGAGATGGAGCAGGGCTCAGAATCCAAAGGGTTGAAGGCTTGCTGGAGCTTCTCTGCTGAGGCCTCTGCTTTGTGCTGGGCCATGCCAGGCTTCCCCAGCTTTCCCACTGACACCTTGGGCTCTGGGTCACACATGATGTACCCCGACCTGATCTTTTTGTCTTCTGGGGTCCCCTTGTCAGTTATGTTTATCTTATCAAAGAACACATTTTGACTTTGTACATTTTTCTTTATTTTTATGTCTGCCTTTTATTTCATTGATTTCTGTACATTTTCATTTCCTTTTAATTTCTTCAGGTTTGTTTGTTCTTTCTCTAGCTTCTTGAGAGAGAAGAAAGGGACATTCTTGGGATGGGAGCTTAGATCATTGTTTTCAGTGTTCTTTTCCACTAAGTACGTTTTAGAGCTATCAGTTTTCCTCTGGGTGCTGTTTTAGCTGCATTTCACCAGTTCTGATTTTTCATGCTTTTAGTTTCTAATTTTGTTATTTCTCTTCTGAACTGTGGGTCTTTAGAAGTTTGTTGCTTAACTTCCAAACAACTTGGGATTTTATAGTTTTCTTTCTGTTACTGATTTCTAGTTTAATTCTACTGTAATCGGTGTACATTTTCTGTATCTCAGTGCTTTGAAATTTCTTGAGACTTCCAGTGTATGATCACTATGACAGATGTTTCTTGTGTACAGTATTGAACAGAAGTGGAGAGAAAGGAAATCCTTGCCTTGCTTCTCATCTTAGGGGAAAGCTTTTCATCTTTGACCGCTAACTATGATGTAGGCTGTGGGTTTCTTGTAGATATCTTTATCAGGTTGAGGCAGTTTCCTTCTCTTCCTAGTTTACTGAGTTTTTTTTATCATGAAAGGCTGTTGGATTTTGTAAGATCCTTTTTTTGTATCTATGTGGTTTTGTTCTGTATTCTGTTGATATAAATTATTAATATAATTAATAGATTAGAGCATATTACACTGATTATTTTTGTCTGTCAGAGTAACCTTATATTCCTGAGCTAAATTGGACTTGGTCATGGTGTGTATCCTTTTTATATGCTGATGAGCTCAGTTCGTTAAGCTATTTTTTTTTTAATTTTGAAAGAGAGAGAGCGCGCGCGTGAGCGAGCAAGTTGGGGAGGGGCAGAGACAGAGGGAGCCAGAGAATCAAATCAGGCTCTGCACTGACAGCACAGAGCCTGATGTGGGACTTGAACTCACAAACTATGAGATCATGACCTGATCCCAATTTGGAGGCTTAACCAACTGAGCCACCCAGGTGCCCTTGTTTTAATTATATTTTTAGTTGTTACCTGGGGGATTACAAATGACCTCTTAAACTAATAACAGTCTAGTTTGCATTAATGTCAATTTCAGTAGTCTACAACAAATTTGCTTCTATATAGCTTTGTTTTGTCCCCTCCTTTGTGCTGTTGTTGCATACAGATTGCATCTTCATATGTTCTGTTGGTCCACACAGATTTATGATTGTTGCTTTTTGCAGTTGTCTTTTAAGTCAGGAGAAAAAAGGAGTTACACAAAATACATTTACACTGTCTCTGTACTTGCCTATGTAATTACTTTTCTCAATGCCTTCATTTTCTTCACGTGGATTTGAGTGAGTCTAAGGTTGTTTCACTATAGTCTGAAAGATTCCCTTTAGTATTTCTGGTAGGATAGGTCTTCTAGCGATGAATTCTCTCAGGTTGTTTATCTGGGACTGTTTTAATTTTTCTTTCATCTTTGAAACACAGCTTTGCTGGATATAGAATGTTGGTTGACACTTTTTTTTCTTTCATCCCACTGTCTTCTGGCCTTTATAGTTTCTGATGAGAAATCAGCCATTAATCTTATTGAGGGTTCCTTGTATGTCATGCTTTTTTTTTTTTTTTCCTTCCCCTCTTACTGCTTTCAGGATTTTCTCTTTGTCCTTTGAAAGTTTGATTATAATATGTCTGAGTGTGGATCTCTTGGGACTTATCCTGTTTGGAGTTTATTGGGCCTTATGGATGTGTAGATTAATGTTTTTCATTAAATCAATGACGTTTTGGGCTATTATTTTTTCAGATATTCTTCTCCTTCATCTCTCCTTTTCTTCTGGGACTCCTGTTATAAGTGTGTTGGTACACTTGACAGACGAGGCTAGGTCTGCCTGGCAAGAGTGGAGGGTAGTTTTGCAGCCGAGCAGCTTGCTCTCCCAAGTGACAGCACTTAGGGGGCTCGGTGCGGCCGCATGTCTGCTGCAAGCAGCGGGCGGCAGGTCTTCTGTGGGCCGGAGGATCGTGGAGTTATAGTTTGCGGCCCTCTTTGGGTCGTGTCCTCTCTTGGTATGTCTTGAAAGAGGTATTTCTTGCTGGGAGATGATGGACCATTGAACTAATAGGCTTGCTTTGTGTTTCCTCTGCAGGTTTAACGTCAACAACACCATTCTTCATCCAGAGATCGTGGAGTGGTAAGTATTGCCTGTGGCTGCTTTGGCTGTTTGTTGTGCTTCCGCTCAGGAAGCTCAGAGACCCGGCTGTCGCCACCTGCTCCATCTCAGAGAGCCCCTCAGACAAGACAGTCCCCAGAACAGCTCTCTTCTCTGGTTCTCTGTGTGTGTGTGTGTGTGTGTGTGTGCGCGCGCCAGTTGGTCTGTTTTTCTGAAAGGGCATAAATCACTTGAATGTCAATTAAATTTATCTTTTCCTTTGTTAAGCAGTCTTTTAAAAACTCCTACCCTAAGCGAGCCACACTTACATAGCTCACTTAAAGTAGATAATGAAAAGAGTAAAAACAGACATCATCCATAATGCTATTACCAGAAAGGTAAACGTGTTTTCCTCCTGTGGCATCTGTGTCCTGACAAGTTGCCATCCTTTTGTATGTGTTCTTGTGTTGCCTAGTTTCCTCCCTTGCTGATACCGGCAGCCCGGTCCTGCAGCACGACTGGTTTCTGTTAGGTCACAGCAAGGCAAACCTTCTCGGGTTGGGCATCCCCTCCGTGGGCCCTGGAAGTGGCCCTCCAGCTCTGACGTGCCACCAGTTTTCTTCCTAAGCCATCGAGTTGCTCAGCAATAAAACGTGTTTTATTGGTTCTAAGGCTGCACTTACTCTGAATGTAGAAGAGCGGCGAGGTGGGGCCTTTGGCACCTCATCACCTGACAGCGGGGAGGTGCGCGGACCTTTCATGTCTGATGCTATGACCTTGTGGTCGTGTTTCCCCATCTGGTTGGGAGGTCTTGCTCACCTAGTCTTGGAGTTTGGGCACCTTCCGACTAGGGGAAGCTCCATCAGGAAGAAGGAGGAGATGATGCAGGTCCAGGGGCCGCGTGTTCCGAGGCCTTGAGGGCAGTCAGAGAGATGGGCAGGGTGCTGGGTTGGCTACGGTGTCCGCTTGGACTTGATCTTGAGAGAAACGGGAACCATGGGAAACCTTTGACGAATTTAAGCAGGAGAATGGTAGGATTGTGTTTGTGTTTTAAACGATCGCTTTGGCCTCAGTCTGGAGACTCAATTCTAGGGCAAGAGAGGGCACAGGCTGCCAGCTGGGAGGCTGCTGCAGGGCCCAGGTGGCAGGGGAAAGGCGGTGTGACAGAGCTGAGAGTGGCGTGGCAGTCCAGGGGAACGCCCCTGGGAGGAGCCGGCTGTGACACGACTGAAGGATGGAGTTGAAGGTGACTCCGTTTTTTTGTCCTAAACAGCTGGGTGGGTGTCACTGAGATGAGGATGGCTGGGAAGAGCAGGTGCCGTGACAGATCGGGGACTTGTTTGGGGCATGCTGAGTTTGAAGCAGGTTCCGGTGGGAGAGAGGCTGGGCCAGAGGTGGAAATCCGAGGGCCTTCGGGACTGGCATCGGGACTGACCCCTTGGGAGCGCTCACCGGAGGGCAGGCCGGCCAGCCCAGCTCTGTCGGCAGCCGTGCGCCCTCTGAGGATGGGGCCTGGGTCCTTCTCGTTCACAGCCTCCTTTTCTTGTTTTTGGAAAGTAACAGACGCCTGGCCCATCTGTAGCTCCCAGTGGACAGAAGACTAAATCCTGGATACCCAGGAATGGGCCCGCACCCACTTACACCCCGCAGGTGACGTTCCCTCACGGCTGCTAACAGTTCGGGTGCTTTGGAGACCGGGCTGGGTTATCCGCTCCGGCATCTCCTGAGGGATCAGCCATTAGCTCGTTACTTTGGAACAAGCACACTTTAATTCTAGTGACACTTCCAAGGCTCTGAGGTGGATTCTGCATTCATAAGAATACTTCCCAACTTTATCAAAGCCAGCAGCAGAAGGGACTTATTTGGCATTTGATGGCAGTAGAACTATTTTAGAAATGTCACACTGTCCTTCCTGCCTCAAGGGTGTGTTTTAATAGCATGGGTTCTGGCCTCTGTAGTGACTGCAGTCATTCTCGGGTGAGATCCATGGTGGTCTTGATCACTGCCCTCTTCAAATAAGCGAAGGAAGGATTCTGGGTGCAATGGCAGGCTGGTCCCTCATTTATAGGAGAGGGTTTTCTGTGATGTTAAATTATGACTCACTGGCACATCTTTGGGCCCCTGCGTCCTGAATGCTTTCATCACCCCCTCTGTCTAGGCCCCATGGAGAGGGACTGCCTGGGGTGACACAAAAACCCTCCACGCAGGCTATTCCAAACTCTCACCCCAGCTTGCACCCCTTGGGAAGTCGCTTAACTTTTCTGAGCCTCAGCTACATCTGTCAGTGAGCTTGTAGTAATATCTAACTTGTGAAGATTCACCAAGTGTCTTAGACTATGCAGGCTGCCATAACATTTACCATCAGGAGTGGCTTATAAACAACAGAAATGTATTTCTCACAGTTCTAGAACCTTGGAAATCCAAGTGCTAGCACACTCCGTGTCTGGTGGGAACAGACTTTCTGGTCCCGAGGTGGCCATTTTCTTGCAGTGCCCTCACATGGCAGCAGAGGCAGGGAGCTCTCTGGGGTCTCTTTTATCAGAGCACCAATCCCAGTCACAAGAGCTCTGCCCTCATGGCCTCATCACCTCCCAAAGGCCCCACCTCTGCATGCCGACACGTTGGAGATTAGGTTTCAACATATCAGTTTTGTGGGGGGAGACAAATATTCAGCCGATAGCATGGAGCCTCAGTCTCCTCACCTGCAAAACAGAAGTGGTCTCCCTTGGTGGATGATGGCTCAAGGCTTGAATGAGAGTAGAAGTCAAGTGCTAACTCAGCTTAATAAAATGTCACCTTTTGAGACTTCTTGTGTGCAAGGCACTGTGCTAAGCACTTGACATATGTCACCTCATTCAAAGAGATATTTTGCTTATGCTTTAAGCTAGGTGCTCCGATTATCCCCATTCTACAGATAAGGAAACTGAGGCACAGGGAGATGATTTGCCTGAGGAAAAGCCAGGGGCTGAGCCCAGGTCGGTAGTTCCCGGATCTTGTGCTGCCCCTTGTATATCTGAGGGGCACCCTGGAGGAGTGGGGGGGGAGGGGTGCCTGAGTTTCAGCCATTTCGAAGTCCCCTCTAGGCCACTGCAGATGCAGGGGTGCTCAGAGGCCCCGGCATGGATCTTGTGTGAGGTCAGCGTGTGCAGGTAGGTGCCCAGGACTGTGTGGCTAAGCCTCCTTCAGCACCATGCCCCCTGCCACTCATGCACCCCGGCTCCTGGTTAGCTGCTGGGCTGGGGATCTGGGATTCCTCCCAGAGCCTATCTGATAGGTGAGGAGCAGCCTCTGCTAGCACAGAGGACGCTTCCTTCCTAGTGTTTGTTTGGGCGTCATTCATTTCCTTTCTGTGACTGCTTTATTGTTTTCCATTCTCTGAAGCAGTGCCTTTTTGATTTCCTGTAAATTCCTCTATCATCATACTCTTCCCCAGAAACATAAGATCATAACTGATAATTTCTTTTCTTGTGCTGGGTATTGCAGTTTGGATGTGGAGGTCAAAAGTTGAAACTTAAGAGCAGGCGTCTCGCTTCCATAATTTAGGCTGTGGTTCTCCTTTCCTGTTCTGCAGATGATTAAATTGATCTGAAGGCAGGTTAGGAAATAAAAGGAGATACTTTTGTGCAGTCTTAATAGCTCGGCGCCTTGGATTTCAGTTAAGTACCACTGGAAGCGTCACAGAAGAGCAAGCATGTCAGCAATTGCCGTGTGCCTTGTTGGGTTTTAAGAGAGACTGTGTTAAATTGAGTCACACGCCGATTTTAGAACTGTTAATTACACAGAGTGAAGGTGTCCTGCGTGTATTAATCCGGCAGTGGGATAACATACCTGTTTCTCCTTCCCCTGGCTTTCTGTGTGCAGGAGGTGGTGAGGTGTGGATGGCACAGCAGGACCCTGCATCCTGGTAACATGTCCCGAATTAGAAAAGATACGTAGATGATGACCTAGATTCTTGGTGTGTACGTGAAAAGTCTTCCAGTAGGGTTGCTGTCTTTGTCTCCTGAGGAAGAGGCATTTAACCCTACGTTAACAGGAAAGCCAAGTGGACAGTGGGGATCCTAGGGCAGAGTGACTGTGCCCCAGAAGGCAGCAGATGGGGTGTGGGCACATCAGGCAGAGGGGAAGGCGTGGCCGGGCCCCAGTCAGCAAACGCAGAGGTGGACCCTCCCATGCCTCCCCTGCGCGCGGCCCACGCCACGACTCAAGCACACTCAGCTCACTGCTGAGCGAAACCGCTATTTTCTTCATGGCTCTGATTTCTTTGAGAGGGCTTATTGATTGAGCCTCCTTAAGATATGTAATTCCAACTAGCTCTTTCCTTTCTGTCCCTCCTGTTGTTCTGGGATTTTATCCTTTGCAACACCAGGTCATGGGGTATAGAGGGAATGGATGTGGGGTCCTGTGGCATTGAACTCTGCCCGCCTGCTCCCGCAGAACCATCCCCTGCACATTCATCTCCAGGAGGGATGGAATACTTGTCCCTTCAGATGGGTTTTGTTCAACACGGTGGCACTTTGACACTTAGACACTGATTTTGGAAATACTTCATTCTGTCTTGCTACTATTTTAATTAGTGGAGCATTCAAACCTCAGTTCATTAATGCCTTAATCCCGGGTTTAATGCCCAGAGGCAGTTTTGTGACCTATGCATATTTAAGGGGAAAAAAAACAGATTGCAGAAAAAAAATCTCAACCTAGTCCGGTTTTTGTCATTTCTGGCCTGTTGCAGGGGACTCTGGGCCTGGCGTAGTGAAGGGACTTTCTCTCCACTCCTGCTCCCCTGCCCATAGCGCTGCCTTCCCCCTGAGTGGCCCACTGGCTGTGATGATGCTCACGGGTGTGGCCGCAGGCCTGGGGACTCTGCACGAGTGCCGCATCGCCTGCACGCATCAGCCACCTCCTCTTGCTAGTCGAGGAGCCTGAGCTGTTTCCAGCGCAGACTTGTTAACTGCATCTTGTCCTGTCCTAAGCCTGGGTCCTCTGATGCCTCGTGGAGGAGGCAGCCTCGGTCCTTTCCTGGGGATAGAAAACTTGCAGATTATATTGCTTGTTGCCACCCCACACATCCCGGGGCCAAACAAGGCTGGGGCCGAGTGTGACACTAGGCATCCCTCACCCCGGAGGCCACTGGGACAACAGAGGCGGGGCCGTGGTGGAATCCCTTTTTCGTTATCTTTTCCTGCCCACGAGTAATGGAAATAGCCTCCTCAGGCTCAGGGTAGTCAGTCCTTCTCGAAGATAGCGAGAAATTGCCAGATGCTGGAAAGTCTTGTTATTTTTTTACAGTAATCTTAAAAACCGTTTCTGGTGCTTGTGTCCTGGAGATAAGGGGGGGGGGCCAGGCTGAACGCCCAGCACCTGGGCAAGACTTAGGCCCAGAGTGCCCTGTGGATAATCAGGTGAGCCAGCACACAGGCATCTGTTCTTGGGGTCTTTAAAGCTTGGATTCATGTGGGCCAGGCTGGTTTCGTTGGAGAACTGCCTTTGTGGCATAGTTTGTCCTGATTCAGTTTGATTTCTTTCTTTTTTTCTTTTCTTTTCTCTTTCTTTTCCTCCTTCCTTTCTTTCCTTCCTTCCTTCCTTCCTTCCTTCCTTCCTTCCTTCCTTCCAATGTTTGTTTTTGAGAAAGAGACAGAGTGCAATCAGGGGAGGGGCAGAGAGAGAGGGAGACACCCAAAGCAGGCTCCAGGCTCCAAGGTGTCAGCCCAGAGCCTGACGCAGGGCTTGAACTCATGAGCCGAACCGTGAGATCATGACCTGAGCTGAAGTCAGATGCTCAACCGGCTGAGCCACTCAGGAAGCCCCCTTTTTTTTAAACATGACTTACAAGTAAGTCCTGAGTAAAGCAGCTAGAAGCCTCATGTGTCATCTTCCACAAACTCAAATTGGGCAAGAAAACAGGACGTGGCCTCCATGGCTGGAAGTGCTTGCGTCTCTGATGAGAAGAGAATGTGGTTCCGGTCCAGGTCCCCTTGGAGGAGAAGCCAATGGCCACCAAAGCTTTTAAGCAAGGAAAAGCACGATCACATTTGCGTTTACTAAAGATCTGCAGCCGCTGTCCCTGAGCACATGGGCCTGAAGGCACGAAGAGGCCAGAGAGGTTGTCCAGGCCGGAGGCAGTAGGGTCTGGATGGAGAGAAACAGAGAGTCTGAGAGAGGGTATAGAGGTGGAATTGCAGCCCTTGGTCATCACTTGGATGTGGGAGCAATGGATAGGGGACAGGAAGGGATCTGGGATGGCACGCAGGTCTCTGTTGTAAGTGGCAGGGGGGCGCTGCAGCTGTGGGGTGAGGTGGGGGAGTTGGCGTCCCGCCGAGCTGGAGGTGCCTGGGGGACCTGCGGGTGGAGGAGCGGCTGAGAGGCCTGTGCCACAGACAGCCATTCGGGAGCAGGTGCAGAGGTAGAGTGGAGAGGGGGAGGGAGGGAGGCCTTATCGGGAGATGGGAGCAGCCCAGCGGTGCCAGGGGAGGCGGGGGTCACTGTGCTGCTTCCTCTCCGCACTCAGGGAAGGCCTCTGAATTTGGCAGCCTGGGGTCCTCCCACACATTGTGAGAGGGGGGCTGGCAGGGGGTAGGGGTGGGCTGAAGGGAGAAGAGGAGAGGGGAGAGAGGAGGGAAGGGGATGGGGGAGAGCTCTGAGATCAAACACGAAAGCTCCTCTCGCTCCCCGCCTAAAGCAAGGACAGTTGTGGTTTCCCTTCCGGAAACGTGGCGGAGTAGCGGAGGATAGAGCTTGGCTGGAGGAGGAGGACGGGGGGTGGGGAGGAGGAAAGTGGGTGGTCGTAGAGCTCCTGGTAATAGGGGCCACGTGGGCTCTGAACCCAGGTGTGTGTTGGGGTGCTGAGCCTGATCCACCCCTTCCCTTGTAAGTGGGTGGGGAGGAGGACGTGAGTGGGGAGGGGAAGGCTTGAGAATTTGGAGAGGAGGGGAGAGAGAGGAGTGCATTTATGCACTGAGCAGGGGAGGGGGCCCAAGGAGGGGAAGGGAGAGATCTTGGGGAGATAAAGTTAAAAGGAGCCCTCCCGCCCTGCACGCCCCCGTGCAACTCACAACAGAACTGGGGCCGTGGCGAGACCGGTGGGGCTGGTGACTGGGAGCTTTTGGTGTGCCATCCGCCTGGCCGCGGATTTTCCCAAGGCCTTCATGGCCCTGGAACATGGGGGCAGCAGGCACAGGCTCTGGCTCATCCCTCATGAGGGTTTGGTTAAGGCCACGCGGATGGGTGGGCACAGGGCCTGGGGGTCTGGAATTTTGGCAGGAGTGGTAGCTGGCAGGTTGGACCAGAGGTCTAAGCCCAACAGAGGGTCAGAGGGCTGGAGGCGGGCACAGCCTGGGCCCGGTTCCCACCTGCGTTGTTACTCTGGTCATCACCACATGTGAGAACAGAGAGGCCCACTCCTTGCTTACCAGTCGCTCAGGCTGGAACCGAGCAGGCGGCAGTGGGGAGCAAAGCATCAGGCTCTAGGTTATCCTGTGAGTGGATTTGGGCCTGAGGAGCCTGAGCCGCTCACCTGAGTCCTGCTCTGGCTTTGGGCCCTCACCTCCAGGGCACAGGAAGCAGCTTTCTGGTCCCCAGGTGGGCTGCTCCCAGTGTCCTGGTGCAGAATCAGAGACACCTTATGATGATAAAGAGCCAAATGTCAGCCTTCAGGGACTTCTTCTCAAGAAAGAAAGGATGTTCATTTGGGAAAAGTCTCACTGGGCTCAGGGGTTTATATTTTCCACATCCCCCAGAAAGCTTTACGGTCTTAGGAGGGCGTCTCGGTGCTCCAGGATACCTTTGTCACTTCCCCGTGACAGATGGCTGGCTGTCCCAGCTGGATGGCACCATGCAGACGGCATGAGTCAGTGGCTGACTGCGGCTACTTCCGTGCAGTCTCCAGAGGTTTGCTGCCCCTGATGGAGGTGGGGGCAACTTCGCTGCCGTCCTTGGCCCGGGTCGGGCTTCAGGGCACAGATGGCGGCCGGATGAGAGACAGATACGCTGTGAACAGAGGGGCGGGCCATCGTCAGACACTCTGGCTTTGCTGATCTGGAGGTTGCTCGAATGTGTCCCCTTCGTGAGAGGGAGGGGAGCTTTGGTGAAGCCGACCATGGGGGATGCACCGAGGATGCTGGGCTGTTAGTGACTGGTCGCGGCCACCACTGCCCATGGCCTAGAGTTGCTTATTCGAAGTGGAGGGGTAGACAACCAGTATTTCTGTAGCTTCTCTGGTTGAGTCTTACTTGGCAACGAGATCGATTACAAAAAGACCTAAGCAGATCTGAGAAAACTAACATGAATTTACTATGAGGACCCCAGGACCCCCTGGAGTCCAGTGGCAGGAGGCACAGCTAAGTGTCAGAAGGACAGGAGGGTCTCTGGGTTGTGCCTGCCTGCCCCACACAGCACCCCCTCTCTTCTCGTGTCTTCCTGGTCTCCTCTCTGCAGACCAGCTGTTTCCACAATTCTTACCTGCACTCACAGCTGGAAGTGGCTGCACCACCTGCTATCCCCACTCCCACCCCTGGCTCAGAGTCAGGGGTTATTCCTGGGCTGCCCCGAGGGCAGGCGGGTGGGGTAGGGAGGAAACGGGAGACCTCTTCAGCGAACTGGGCAGAGCCCCGGAGTCAGCACAGTTGATTCAGGTCTAAGAGCCTTGCCAGGTAGATTTTATCCCTTTTATGGATGGGGAAACTGAGTCTCAGTGAGGTAGCGCGTGTCTGGCTACAGAATCTGGGCCTCTTCCACCACCCACGGTGGGTTCCAGATCTTGAAACTGGAAACAACCTGCACGCCCAAGGCTGGCATTAAATCAAGATGGGCGGTGCTTAGCGCAGCGTATCCGTCCTGGGCCTTGGCGGCCCGTCTGCAGCCTGGCTGGGCGCGAGCCGGCCCTGTGGTCCTCCCCAGGCTGTGCAAGGTGTGACGGGCCCCGAGGTCTCCCTGGCGGGGGTGCGTGGGGTGGAGGCGGTGGTGGAGGGGGCTTGTCCAGCCAGCCCCTGCTGGGAGTCACTGACCTGCCACTTTGTTCTCTCTGAAGCCGGGTCTTTAAAACGGACATGGAGCTGGAGGTTTTGCGTTACACCAACAGAATCTCCAGTGAGGCCCACCGGGAGGTAAGTTGGGCACAGGCTCGTTGGGGTGCTGGTAGCTGGGGTGGGCGAGTGGCGTTGCTCTGAGTGGGGCAGGAGGGCCCCATTGGGATGGGTGGTCTTGGGGAGCTTTAGTCCCAAGTGCCCCATGAACAGGCAGCAGGTGTCCCTTCCAGCAGAGACTCGTGATGGCTCTTCTCTCTTCCCCCGTGGGGGCAGGGACAACAGAGGCTCTGCCCCTCTTCCTCACCTTAAGGCACCCACCCTCAGGGCATTTCCCAGCCACAAGTCCCCCACTTCCAAGAGGGCAGGGCTCTCCTTCCCAGCACTCTGGCAGGTTCCAGCTGCTTTTCAAGACTCTCTCGTCCTCACCCGTGATTCAAGCACATGGATTACTGTCCATTACTGTCCTCCGTTTTCCAAAAACTGTCCTCCTTCCCAAACCTTCCCACTTTACCTGAGGAGCCAGAGCAAGTAAGGAGGCGCATTTCTTGCAGGACGGTCAGGGTGACGGGTGGCCTGGTGCCTGCTTAGTGGTGGTCGTGGCTTTGTGCGTTTGTGAGCCACAGCCTCTTGTATGCGTTTCATTTTCTGCACGTTCTATGACGGCTAAGCAAAGGAAACCCTTTAGGACGGTCACTGTCGCTCTCTGAGCATCAAGTATTCACCAGGCATCTGGATGAAATCTTTGCCACCCTCGGTCTGCCGCTGCCTGTGCCATAGAGCTGGGTGCTGGATGCCCACTGGCTTCCAAATGGAAGTGCTCCAGAGTGGTTTAAATAAACTGTGCGGCTTTCGGAGCTTTAAAAAAGTTCTAATTTGTTACATTTCTGCACCACTGTGTGCACATATCACTCTTTTTTTTTTTTTTTCAAAGAAGAGATTCTTTTGAAAAAGTGCTATACATTATTTATAAGGCAGTGTTACTTATCTCCTTAATACAAATGTCTTTGCTTAATATCCATCCTCCAGGTAATGAAGGCTGTAAAAGTGGGAATGAAAGAATATGAGATGGAAAGGTAAGCTGCCGTGTTTCTCTGGGTAAAGATTAAAATGTAAAAAACAGTAATTTATGTTCCCTGAGCAAGTAACAGATGAGGCGCCGCAGCCCCGTGCCCAGATTGAGTGGGGATCGCGAGCAGGGCTTTGGCATCGTGGGCAGAGGATTTGTCTTCCGACTGTGGCCACCTCCCCGGCTCTCGGCGGAGTGTTTGATGGTAATGGTCTCTGATTACTTTTCAGGATGGTTTAGTGCCCCATCATTCCACTCTTGGACTTTGTTTCTGCAATTTGCGGGAAACTTTACCAAATAGCTGCTATTGTGACTCTGAAAGCCGCTAGTAAAGAAAGCTTGCCATTTTTATGTGTAAACACTGCCATTATGTCTGCTGTGCTTGGATGACTGGGTCGAGGAATGGTTAAGTGGCTCGTAAAGCATTCTGGAGAACTCCATTGACCTTGGGCTCCAGTTAGGCTATAGCGCCCCACTGGAGCGCTTCCCGGGGCTGCCCAGCATGAGGGGTGTGGCCTGGCCAGCGCCTCAGCCCCTCTCCAAGACCCAGGGGTCAGCAGGTTGCTGCCCATGGCATGAGGAAGCCCTTGGGTCAGACCCAAACTGCTCCTGTGGCTCTCCTCCCACCCAGGTCCTGGGGCAGGAGGCCCCCAGTCCCAGGTCTCCCGCCAGTGACAGTACCGTCTAGAAGCTCCACTGGGGAGAGGACACCCCCTGTGACATAATAAGAAACACATATTTGGTCTCTGCCCCCATCTCCTGGCACAGAGCTTCTAGAACCCTTGGAATTCTTGAATTATTCATAATAAGCCCCTTTCAAGGGCACCTGAGTTTATGCTAATATGGTGACTTGTGGAAGGTGGGGGCTGGTTGCTGGAGGAACCACTGCTGAGATTAGGGGGTTGGAACTTGCAGCCCCCCCTCAAACTCCAGGGAGGGGGAGTGCGGCTGGAGGTGGACTTCTGACCAGTGATTTACTCAGTCGTGCCTGCAGAAGGGAACGTGCATAGAAACCTTACACGGTGGGGTTGGTGGACACGTGGGGGGGGGGGTGCTGGAAGGGTGGCGACCTGGAGGGGGCATGGAAGCTCCTTGCCCCTCCCCCGTACTTTGCTCTGTGCCTCCCTCTTCTGTTTGGCTCTTCTTGAGTCGTATCCTTTCTAATAAAGTGGTAATAGTAAGTAAAACACTCTCCTGGGTTCTGTGAGCCATTCTAGCAAATTATCAAACCCAAGGGAGGGGGTCACAGGAACCCCCAGTTTATAGCCAGTCAGCCAGAAGGACCAGAGGCCTGGACTTGCGATTGGTGTCTGGAGTGGGGGCAGGCTTGTGGGACTGGGAGGTCTGTACTCACCCTGGCCGTTTATGTCAGAATTAAATTGTAGGACGTCCATTTGGTGACCACAGAGAATTGGAAGATTGCTCGGCGTCACTCACGTTTGGTGTCAAGTGTACGCACAGAAAAGAGTTTCACCCATGGCGGGGTGCCCCTTGTACGGGTTTGGTACTGTCACCCCTTCCCCACTTTGCCGAGTCCGCCCGGGTGCTCTCGGGGCCCCGCTGTGCCTCCATGTCCCTCTCTCAGCCTTTCTGGCCTGCCTGCTTTGTCAGTGTGGGGTGAGGCTGAAGTGCAGACAGAATCAGCAGTGGACGCTATGGGCATTTCTGTTCACCTCATGTGGCTTGGGGATCAGCGCCATTTTCAAAGTCTAACCCTGAAAGGAGTCCAGAACAGAGGGCCTCTGTGTTTCTCTCCTCTTACCCCGAGTAGTGAGAGGTTAACATGGCCTTGAGGGCCCTTGTTGCTGTGCAGTCCCAGGAGGGGGCACGGAACAAGTGCTTCATCAAGGACCCGGCTCTGTCACGCTGGAGGAGGACAGGGACAGGCACGCAGAGCTGTCCCAGCTTTCGCCTCCACGTGGTCTACTGCAGTGCGGTATCTGCTCTGGTAGTCCCGCGGCCCCTGCCCCCCGCCAGGATCAGGGCCAGGAGGGGTTCTACAGGGCTACCTGGGAGGTGGGCCGGGCAGCGGTCCCCCAGATTGGCACTGCCCCACAAATCTGTTCCCCGCCGAATTGGCCCATAGCTGATGCCTCAAATAAAAATAACCCAGAAATTAGAGCAGGACTAGCTTGCCCCAGGGCGGAGCCCTAACGTCTTCTGTGCGGTGGCAGCCCCGTGTCCTAAGCTGCCGGAAGTCCAGCTCCAAAGCTGGCTCCTGGGAGGGACATGAGCTGCCCTCCCACCCACTGTCCAGAGCCTGAGGCCGCCGCAGCCCAGGTGGGCCTGTGTGTGAGCTCTGGCCAGCGGCCCTCGGAATGCTTCCCCCAGCTCCTTGCTCCCCGACCCAAGGCAGTGCAGGGGTTTTTTTTCTCTTTTGATGAGAAAGTTCAGAAATCCACCACCCTATGCAAAAAGAGAAAAGAATAATATAATGAGCCTGAAAGTCCCCAGCAGAGTTTGTGTTTCCTTTTGTTTTGCTATAGTTATATTTAAAACCAACCCCCACGGGGCACCTGGGTGGCTCAGTCAGTTAAGTGTTCCACTTCGGCTCAGGTCATGATCTCACGGTTTGTGGGTTCGAGCCCCGCGTCAGGCTCTGTGCTGACAGATTGGAGCCCGGAGCCTGCTTCGGATTCTGTGTCTCGCTGTCTCTCTGCCCCTCCCCCCCCCCAAATATAAATAGACATTAAAAAAAGTTAAAACCAACTCCAGACATGATGTCATTTCACCTGTACGTACAGCAGTAGGTGTCTCAGCTGATGAGGGTTTTTTTCCCTTTATGTAACCACCACATCATTACCACATCTAACCAAATTAACAGTAATTCCTTAATCTTACTAATACCTAGTCCACGCTGGTCTGTTTGCATCAAGATCCGGAGTCTCCACGTTGAGTTTGGCTGTTCTTTGAAGGGGTCTTGGTTAAGCTGAGCTCTGGGGACACCATACCTTCGTCTTCAAACTGCTCAGTGCCCCCGCCCTCCAGTCCCTTGGCCCCACGGCCGCCTCCTCTGTGGATCAGAAACATGAGCCTGAAGCTCACAGCAGAGCGGCTGTCCTGAGGATGCCAAGTGGCATTAATTCAGCTTGACTGGATGCACCAGGTGTGCATGCTATCGTGCACCTACTGTATGCCTTGCACACGCTACGGCTGGCTGCAGGAGGTGCACATGGGAAGCAGTGTCTGCCCTGAGAGCTGAGAACAGGGACGTTCCTGGGGCACAGCACTGGGGGATTGGGACTGTGCTGGGGAAAAGCTGAGGCAGAGAAGATGAGAACAAGAGGCGGAATCTGTTCCTGAAGGACAGGTGAGCAGGGTGACCTTTGGGGGCTGAGGGTGTCACCCCCGAAGACAGTGGGAAGATGGTTGTCATTGTTACACTTTGGGATGTCCCAGGCCAGATTTGAGGAGGCCAGTGCCAGCTGAAGCCCCTGGGGGCACCTGCTGTGGTGAGATGCGCTGACTTCTCTCTGCCTCAAGCTTCCTCCCCACCGGCACGTTTCTCTGTCATTGCCCAGGTGACTCTGTGACACAGTTTTGTGGTTGGTGTCCTTGGGAGGCTGGAGGCTTCTTGAAGTCCTGTCTCCTTTATCCCCAGTGTCTGCCCCACAGTTGGTGTCAGGAGATATGTGTGGGTGAGTTGGATGGATGGATGGGAGAGAGAAGAAAATGTCCTGAGCTATTTTTTGCTGTCCTCTATGCCACCATGAACTTTTAGAATTCTTTTCTTAACTAGGTGGGGAGTATAAAATCCTCTCTAAAGCAGGTATTGTTTCCCCATGGGGTGTGGCCCTTTTAACGCCAGGCTGGACCGATGCCCGGGAAGGCCCAGGGAGCCCAGGTTCCTGTGCAGGCTGCTGACCCACGAGCCCAAAAGAGCATCCCTGGAACCTGCTGGGCATTGTGCCAGGAGCCTGACCAGCCCCACAGAGGGACACAGGGCAAGACGAGCAAGGACTCCTGTGTGTCAGGACTTGGGGGCAGGGTGGGAGCAGGGGATGGGGGGTTGAGACGGGCTGATTTTCTCAGAAGAGGGCAGACCATCAGGGCAGTGGTGCCCAGACTCAGGCCAAAGAGATGCTGGCCTGGAAACCCGGTCCTCATCTTTGTTTGTCTGTTTTATAATCAAAGGTTTGTTATAAAATCTTGAGGGCATGTTAAAAGAAAAAGTGAGCTGATGGCGTTTATTAGGATCCCCCTCTCCTCTGGGCTGTGCCTGTGAGTAGGGTTTTCAGAGGGAACGAACATCATTTTCTGCAGCTGAGGTATAGTAAATTGTGTTAAAGCGAGAAGACGTTAATGTGTGGGTAAATCGGGCACCAAGGGCACCTGAGTGCAGGCCCAACTGGGCCGTCCATTTTACCGCCTCATATTATTTCACGTTAGAGGTGTAACCAGCTTGTAGCCGGCTGGCGTGGGGCTGGAGGCGGAACCAGTTACCTGCAAACGCTAATTTAGAGCAGGCTCAATTGGCTGTGTAAGCAGGTCCCGGCTCACGTTTGCCACAAGGAGATTAATAACGATGTTTTGGACAGCCTGGGACCTTAATTGAAATTATGCTTTCTCTCCAGGCTGTGAATGGGGCATTTGGGGCTCTCCCGTGACTACTTCTGTGGGGGTCGTGGGAGGGATTTAAAGGCAGAAGGTCTGTGAGGTGTGCTGGGGGACTGCATGGCTGTCCGTCCTCCTCCCCGGGCTGGGGTCCTTCTTGGCAGACGCCCCCGACCCTGCCTGGAGACCCTTGACAAGGCCTGGGCTTTCCCTGCTGTTGTGTCCCCACAGCAGCCCACACCAGTAGCCTCCTTGGTTGCTGAAGAACTCGCTCCGCTGTGCTGGCAGCTCTGAGGTCGTCTTACCTCCCCCGCCCTCTGGCAGGACCGAGTGAGTCACGATTCTGTGCGCTCGGTGTGCCCTCTGAGTCCAGACCGTGCATGGGAGATGGGGGCCAAGCGGAAGGGTCTCCTCCCCTGATGCTGTGCGCCCGTGTGTGCACGCACACAGACATCACCCACTGACACCACACACACTCCCCACAGACCTATACACCCCCCCACACCACCCACCTATACCACGCATACATGTGCCACACATACGCACACTACACGCCCCATCACTCACACCACACAGACGCACGTATCACACACACAGTTACAAAGTACTGTGCACACACCCCCCACATCGTGCACCACCTTGTACACCACACCGCTCACACACCATATACACTCACACCTGCACCCACATATACACCACACACACACACACACACACACACACTCACACACACTCACACACTGTCTCTCTCTCTCTCTCTCTCTCTCTCTCTCTCTCTCTCTCTCTCTGTCTCTCCACGTAAGCTGTGCGGTGCTGGGTCTTTCAGTTCACCCACCCCAGGGAGCAGGTTGCAGAACCCTTGCTGTGTTGTTGTAAAATAAGTCCGGTTTTTTTTTTCTTTTTCTGAGGACTAGAACGCTTAACTGCAGTGAGGATAATTGGAAGATGGGAGAGTTTGCAGGAAAACACCACAACCACAAGCCTACTAACTCGCGGCGATTATGGCTGTAGAAACACAGCCAGCTGGCGCAGACAAGCTGCTTTTCCCTGTCCTGCCCCCTGACCCGAGCCCTAGGCCTCACCAGGCACAGGTGACCCCCGAGCTCATCCCTCACTCCCAGCTCCCCCACAGGACCCACAGACTCCCCGGCTTCTCTGTTATATCTGCAGGGGCTGCATTTCCAGGTATCCTGAGACCGCCAGGCTTTCTCAGATTAGCTCCCTCTTTGTCCAGCCCTCCCGGTGCACTGTAATCCCCGAAGGACCATATCTCAGGTGCCTGGACCCGCGTGCCCCACTCTGGCTCTGGGTCTTGCCGGGGGCTCTCCGTGCTGGATGTGGTGGTCAGACAGGGCCCTGTACGGCTCTGGCTGTGCCCCTTATGGGTCGTGCAGAGGATCCAGGTTTCACTGGTGATGGATATTACCAGGAAGCCCGTATTTTCCTCCTTCTTGGAGGCTCTGGAGATGTATAGCTTTCAGTCCCCTGGGAGTGGTCTGACCTAATGTGGTCTCCCTCTAGGCAAGCCTGGGTGTCAGTAAGGCCACCCTCAGTTTACTTTCCTCCATGAAGGTGCTAGAGTTTTGCTCGGGGCCTTTGGGGCAGGTGTAGGTCCAGTCAGCCTCTGACCCTGAGCCCCCCTGGGTGAGAACGGATGTGACAGGCCTTCTCTGTGGGCCTGGTCACTGTCATGGGCATGTCCTGTCCCCTCCATGGCAGACACATCCTCTGTCCACTGGCCACCTTGAGGGATGAAGCCACGGCACGGCTGGCTCATAAAGGGCCTGCTGAGACCCCAGGTCTGGGTGTGGCGGAACCCGTTCTTTGCCTTGTGTTGTGAGGCTGATGCAGGTTTCCTGCCAGCACTTCCTTGGCTGTTGGAGGCAGGCCACACTCGGCCTACCACGAGAGGGGTCAGGAAACCCCCATCTGTTTGGTACACCCTTCAGGAAGGCAGCCCACGAAACTGCACCCAGCTGGCTGTACCTCAATGAGCTGAGCAAGCCCTTTCTAAGAGGCAGGCCCACCTTGGGGAGACAATTCCTCAGTGTTCAGAACAGGCTTTGCCTCATCCTGGGCCATCCCGTACTGGGCAGGGCAGGTCCCGCGTGCCCACCAGCCTTCTCTGTCCGCACGACCAGACATGAGGGAGGGGAGTAGCTCTCTCTGTGAGGTTCAGCAGACCCCGTGTCTGAAAGTGTAGCTGGGACCTTGGTGGTGGAGGGGCTGTGGGCCTCTGAGGCTTAAAGCAAGGTAGTGCGTTTTGCCCATAAGAGTAACTGGAAAATGGGTGCATTTAGGGTGCAAACAGGTCTGGTATTCGGCCGGAAAATGTGGACAAAGAACCAGAGAGAAAGGCTTCCTGCAAATAAGCAGCCTGGTTGATGCAGCCCTAGTTAGAGCTTTTGGGGACAAAGCCAATAGAAATAGGCATTTACTCTTCAAATGCCCAGGAAATTGCCCCCTGAGAATCCTGGTAAGTAACAGCGGTGCCCGCAGGCATCTGTATGGATTTTCCTGTAGTATTTCACCATTGAACCCGATTCTGACCGTTGACTTCTCATAAATAGATATCATCAGCTTAAGGAAGTAGTATTTTCTTACTGACTTATGAGAAGATTTTATCAGGAAAAGATGTTGAATTTTGTCAGATGCCTTTTTGGCGTCTCCCTTGGCCTTTTTGTGTATATGTGTTTCGAGGAATTGATAAACTTTGAATTTTATGATAGTTTTGGATCACAGAAAAGTTACAAGTATATTAGCTAGTTCAGGCATACCCCATACCCATTTCCCCCTGTCGTTAAACATGATTGGCACATTCGTCACAGCTCGTGGACAACGTTGACACATTATTACTATCTGAAGTCCACACTTTATTCCGTTTTCCTTACCTTTTACCTGATATTCCTTTCCTGTTCCAGGATCCCACCCAGGACACCCACTGCCTTCGGTTGTCCGGTCTCCTTAGGCTCCTCTTGGCTGTGACAGTTTCCCAGACGCCCTTACTTTTGATGACCTTGACAGTTCTGAGGCATGCTGGTCAGATACTTTGTACAAGATCCTTCAGTTTTCGTTTTTCTGATGTCTTTCTCAGGGTTACACTGGGGTCATGGGTCATTGGGAGGAAGACCACAGAAGCAGAGTGCCTCTTGGCATCGTGTCGTATCAGGGCTCCGTGCTGTCAACCTCACTTATCCCTGGTGTTGACCTCCCTCACCTAACAGGCAGCGTTTGTCAAGTTTCTCCACCATGAGCTTCTCTTTCCCCCCTCCTGTACCGCGTTGTGCTCTGTCCTCTTGGTTTGGAAGCGTCGACATATGCTGTCTGTAATTCTTCTGTGTAGGGATTTGTCTCTTCTTCTCCGTTTATGTATTTGCTGAATCACTCATTTATGGACTATTTTCTATCTATATGGACTCACAGCTGATTATTTTCTACTTTGAGTTAGAATCTGGTGTTATTTATTTTCTTGCTCAAATCATTCTAGCTTTGGGCATCGGGGGCTCTTTCAGTTAGGCTCCTGTGTCCCTCTGACATCACCCACCCCCGGTCAGTTTGCTTTCTGAGCTCTGTCTTACTTTCTGGCTCGGCAGGATGCTCCAGGCTCATTTTATGTGTTCCCCGCTCCAGCCCTAGAATCAGCCATTTCTCCGAGGAGCCGCAGTTCCTTTTATCGGAGCGGGACATGAGACGCCAGGATCGGGCACTAGGTGTACCTTAGGTGGATTTTCTGCGGGGACTTCCTGGTGGGGAGCTAGTGTGGCGTCTGTGTCACGCACTGCTTCGTCACGGCGGATTTCTGCTGTAACAAGCCGCGTGACTGAGATGGGGAGGCAGTAAAGAGTGGTGGTTAGAGCACAGCCTCCAGAGACTGGTGCACCCTGCATCTGAATACCAGCTCTGCCACTCATTGTGCCTCAGTTTCCTCATCTGGGAAAAAGGTAATAACAGCGTTTCATAGGATGATTCAGAGGATCCAGTGAATCATTATGTGGACAGTACGTAGAGCAGGCCCGGCATCTAGTCCGCATCACCAGGACTGTTTTGTTGTTACTCTTTTACTATAAAGGCTCAAAGTAGAGGATTGAGCTACACATTTTTTTTTTTTTTAACTCCCTTTGCCATATTTTGAGAACAGGGTTTTTGAGATTGTGATTTGGGAAGTTCTTCACACTTTTCTGTTTTCTAGAACAGTTTAGAAAGCAGAGGGGCTTTGCAACAACATGGATAGAGTTGGAGAGTATTATGCTAAGTGAAATAAGTCAGTCAGGGAAAGACAAATACCATATGATTTCGCCCCTGTGGAATTTAAGAAGCAAAGCAAACAAACAAAGGGGAGAGAGAGAGAGAGAGAGAGAGAGAGAGAGAGAGAGAAACCAAGAGACTCTTAACTATAGAGAAGAAACTGATGGTTCCAGAGGGGGATGAAATAATGATGGGGATTAAGGAGTACGCTTGTGGTGACAAGGACTGAGGCATGTATAGGACTGTCGAATCACTTTATTGTACACCTGAAACTCATATAATATTGTATGCTGTCTGTATTGGAATTAAAATTAAAATTAAAGAAAAAGAAGGCAAAGAGGCATGTCTATTCCTTGAACGTTTAAAGAAATCCTTTGATACTATCAGAACTTATTGTTTCTTGGCGGGAGGATTTCTTGGACAACTTTTTCAGGTTTTCCTAAGGCATTGTTTCAGTCTGACTTTATCCTTTATTCCTCTTAGAGTTAGTATAGTACATTTTCCTGGAAGGGTGTGTTTCTTTTTTATCATTTTCTTTCTTTCTTTGTTTCTTTCTTTGTTTCTTTGTTTGTTTGTTTCTTTCTTTCAAATTTATTTTAAGAAAGAATAAATGGGGAAGGGGCAGAGAGAGAGGGACAGAGAATCTGAAGTGAGCTCTGTGCTGACAGCAGAGTCCAATGTGGGGCTTGACTCATGAACCGTGAGATCATGACCTGAGCTAAAGTCAGATGCTTAACTGACTGAGCCACCCTGGCGCCCCATCTTTTTATTTATTTATTTTTAATTTATTTTTAATTTATTTTTGAGAGTAAGAGAGACAGAGCATGAGTCGGGAAGGGGCAGAGAGAGAGAAAGAGAGAGAGAGACACGAAATCCTAAGCAGGTTCCAGGCTCCGAGCTGTCAGCACAGAGCCTGATGCAGGGCTCGAACCCACGAACTGCGAGATTGTGACCTGAGCTGAAGTCGGACGTTTAACCGACTGAGCCGCCCAGGCGCCCCTTATCTATTTTTCTAAATTGAAGTATAGTTGACATGTAATATTAAACTAGTTCTTGGAACGTTTTTATTCTCATCAAGAGTTTTGAACTTATTAGAACCAGGTTATTTTATTATGTTAAATGTGAAAACCTGCTCTGTGTCTGTTAGTTGTATTTCCTTTCCTGTTCCTGACTGTCTGCTCTTTCTGTATGGGGAAGCTTTGTGTGGCCACTTTGATGGTATCTTCATACAATCAGCTTCCAGATGCAATTATCAGCTCCACTGCTGATCTGCCTCCTAGATCCCCAGTTTTATGCTTGTTCCTTTCTCCTCCCTTCCTGACCTCGTTATGAACATCTGTCTTTAAACTTCTTCAGTTGAAACTTCATTGTTTTCCAGTCTTCTTCTTGTTGAGTAATAAATGAATTTTGGCTCATATATTTTTGAATGCTGCCTTTACCATATCCTAAGAAGTTTTAGCTGATTTGATTTTTGACCTAAGAAATGGACTAAGAGCATTTCTTCTCATTTCCAGATAGATGTGGTTGGTTAATTTTCTTGGTTAACTTTTGGTTACTGGTTTCCACTGGAGTTAGAAAATGTAGGGGCACCTGGGTGGCTCAGTTGGTTAAGCATCCGACTTAAGCTCAGGTCATGATCTCACGGTTAGTGGGTTCGAGCCCCATATCAGGCTCTGCACTGACAGCTCAGAGCCTGGAGCCTGCTTCGGATTTGATGTCTCCTTCTCTCTCTGCCCCTCTCCCACTCACACTCTGTCTCTTTCCATCTCTTGAAAACAAATAAATGTTAAAAAAAAAATTAAGAAAAAAAAGTGTAGTCTATGTAAATTTTATTTTTCTTAATTTTGAGATTTTTCTTTGTGACCTATTTAAAATTATTTTTGTCAGTATTTTGTGGGATAAAATCAAACATTAAACATTTATTGGAAAATGTTAATTTTTTATTTTTAGAGTACATGCTTTGATGTATGGTTTCTCATCTTATTCCAGTTTTCTGCCTCGTCCCTTAATTTTGTACATTTTCTCTAGGATTAAGAGAGGTGGTTTTATGAATTCCTCTGTGGTTCTTAACAGATTTTTGTGTTTTATTCATTTCCATGGTTGTTATGTTTTTTATTGTGTATTTTACCCTTTGTATAGCTTCGAGGAACCCCTGTTGACCTAATTAATCTTTTTCGTCTTGAATTTAACTTTATCTGCTACTGGTTTTGATATTAAATGTGTGTGTGTGTGTGTGTGTGTGTGTGTGTGTGTGTGTGTGTGTGTTTGCATTTTCCTGGTGTATCTTTGCTTACTCTTGCTTTTAACTTTCTCAGCTGCAGTTTTTGTGTTCCAGATGGAGGGCCCCTAGGTGTTAGGAGAGCCATTTGCATCCGTCTTGATGACCAGAAGGTTTGCTCTCTCATGCGCTTTGGTGCTTTCTGGCTCTGTACCACCTTTCAGGATTTTAAATTTTTTTGTCATTCTGGAAAGTTGGTGAAGTTTTCTTTGTCCTACACATTCCACTTTTGGTGTAGAGTTACTTTTAAATTAAGAAGAAAGGCCCTGTGTTTCTCTATAGTCTCTACCTCTGTGAAAAATATCGATTCTTCACTTTGAAAAATGAGACATTCAGCATGGTTTTACTCTTTATCCTCCCCCACCACCTCTGCCTTCCAGTTTTTTACTATCTAACTTCTCTTTCCAGCAGTTATTTTCAACATTTGTGTTGTTTTATAATCATTTTTGTAACAGTTCAGAATTAGCACTGTCTCACTGAATCCAGTGTGGACCCCTGTTTTGTACCATGTTTTTCCTTTCCTTGAATGCTTTCGCTTTGACCTTGCACATCGGAGAGTTTTTCTGCTGCCTCCTCTGTGAAGGATGGTTTCACTGGGTATTGAATCTTCATCCCATGAAACCATACCCTCCATTGTTGCCAGAGATCTTAGGCAAAGCATCTTCTTTCTCCTTTCTAGGGAACTTTGTAATTTTCTTGCCTTGATGCTTATAGGAGTCTTTCTTTATTCTGAGGGTGACGGGATTTCCCAAGGATTGGTGCTGTTTCTTGGTGCTAGTCTGGGCTCCAGCCGTACTTAGGGAGTCAGAATCCCACCAGCCTTGCCAGCTGGCCTGAAGGCCCAGGCGAAGGCATCCCCTCGAGAAGAGGTGTGAGCTCTTTGCATTAGCATACAGTTCTGCAGCCAGTGATCAGCAAGGGTCTTGGGGGGTACGGAGGGCCACACGGTTCAAGGGTCGAGGCATAGATCAGGTGTGTTCTGACTTAGGCCAGTGGCGGGTAGAGCATCATACATCACACACAGACCAGGCAGGGTAGAGGACAAAGCAGGTTGACTGTGATCCAGGTGATAGGTCCTGTGATGACAGCAACAGCCCTGTGGAGTCAGGAGCAGCTTGGCCACAAGTGAGGCTGGTCTGTCCATGCAGGACAGGCCAGCAGTGGTGGCTGTTTGCACACTCAAGTGGGAATATCACGCCTGTGTGTTTCCTGTTATCTCCCTGGTCACTCCCCAGGGGCATTTATCCTCTTGGGTCATGTTATCCGAGACCTGGGATACTATCATTTATCATGTCACTCTGACAGACGTCACTGCCCAGTCTCTCTGTGGCTTCCTTCTCAGTTACAGAAGCTAATGTGGTGACCTGTTTGGGGGCCAGAAACCATGCAGACAGGCTTAGAGTTGTCCCTGTGAGCCTAGGATCTGGTTCTTTTTCTTTTTTTTTTTTTTTTTTAATGTTTGTTACTTTATTTTGAGAGAGAGAAAACATGAGGGGTGGGGGGGCAGAGAGGAAAGAAAGAGAAACCCAAGCAGGCTCCGTGCTCAGCACGGTGCCCAACATGGAGCTCAATCCCACCACCCTGGGATCATGACCTGAGCCGAAATAAAGAGTGCGATGCTTAATCAACTGAGCCACCCAGGCGCCCCAAGATCTGGTTCTTTAATCTGAACAATAAAACCTTTCCTCACTTCAGGATCTTCCTTTTAAATTCCTGCTCTGCATGGGGTCCCCTGGATGCCTCCTCTGGCCCTTATCTTTTCTGTCATGATTCCCACTTCTGCACCAGTAGAAAGTTCTCCTGCTTCTCTTCCCATTCACTTATGGTAACCGCCATACACTGTCTCTACTGCTCACTAATTATCCTTGTTTTATGACTTGGCTACCACGACTTTGGTCTGGCTGTAGCAATGCTGAGCCTTCTCTTGGTGGCGGTAGGAGACCTCTTCTTCTCTGTAGCGGATCATTGAGTTGGCTGAGTTGGCTTTGGCCACACCCCATTAGCTGGCCTGCCTTCCCCTCTGGGGCCCATATGAGACTTGCCTGTAGCTCCCGTGGGCTTCCAGAAGCTTCTGTCAGGTTAGGGTCCTGGTGGGAAGACCCTGGGTGTCGCCACTTCTCACTCCCAAGGAGGAATTTTCTAGCAAGACAGAGGCCAGAGTTTGTAAACTGGTAGCCTCTGGGCTAGACTCTAGGACATAGGCGGCTTTCCTTGGGCTCACACAGTGGGGTTTTTGGGTTTGTTCTGGTTGTTTAGCCTCAATAATGAAAACTCAGGAGACTTTTCTGGCTTTTCCTAGAAATTGAAATGGATGGTAACCTTGGGCTGGAGTTCCCAAGGAGTAGCAACCCAGTGGGCACTGAGTAGCTACAGGCACACACCACAGACCCCACCCCACCCTGTCACTCCCCACTCCCCCCAGCGCCAGGCGGCCCTCTTCCATCACCCTTTTCATCACTCTGAGGCTGCAGCTGCTTTCAGAGTCAAGAAAGATTTCTCATACCAACGTCTCTATCAAAAGCAGGAAAAATAAGAGCCAAAGGGTCATGTATTTTAAGAAAAATGGGAGAGCTGTAGGGGGAAAAAAAGACTGTTTCTCATGTTTCGTGTGTAAATTTCTGGTTGGCTTCAGTCTTTTACAGGTTACCTGCCAGGTGCCCCCAGGCTTCACCCCCACCCCGGAAGAGCCTTTCTTTCCCTGCACCCCCTGAAGGAGCCCAGTGGCAGGCAGGAGGGGTGGGGATGCGGCCTGTGGACCCGTGTCCATCGGGGAGGGGGAGTAGTCCTGTTCAGTTCTGACCACCAGAGAGCAGGGCTCCCAAGTCCCAGGAGCGTCAGCGCAGAGCTGTCCAGTAGGAGCCTTTGTCCGGGTGTCGCGCCCAGAGTAGGCAGACAGTTGTGATCATATGGTGAGGTTTGGTGCCGGTCTTTAGAAAATTCTCATCCAGACCTATTACATGCTGGTGCAGAAAGATGCTCCCTGTGGGAGCAATTATTCTGGGCTGGGAGTTTTCCCCTCCTAACTCAGAATTCTGTAGATGTCATGAAGGGTTGAATCCAGGAACTCAGAAAGCCCGTTTCCCTATCTGCCAGCAGGCATGTCTGCTCTTGAAACCTGGAGGTAGTTTTTGATGAAACCACAGAGAGGGATTTTCCACTTAGAGTCCCCAACAACAGGCTCTGGGTGCTGGGTTCTCTGTGAAGCCAGGCTCGTGTCCTACACAAGTCGCCCAGGGCCCCCAGCCCCGGGCCAGACCGGCTGCTGGCCTGCGTCACGGCTCCCCTCGGTCTCTGGTGTGCAGGCTAGATGGTGCGCGCAGTCAGTGCGAGCCTTCCGGCTTCCTCCAGTGGTCATCGAAGGCCAGGCTGCCATCCTCGCTCTGGCTGCCTCCACTTGCGGCCGCCCCGGAGGAGGGTGCGGGGTTGGGGTGGCCGGTCAGAGGGGCTGGGGCAGCTCTGCCCCACTCTACTGCTGTTCTCCTGCAGCCCTCGCTGGTGCGGGACCCCACACGTGGTACTTGGGTCCAGGAGAGATGCAGGCATCTGCAAGCCAGGCCGCTGATGGCTTCTGGTGGTGGCAGGCCAGGGGGTCTGGGCTTCCACGTTGTCACCGTGGAACATCGCAGGCTCCTCCCGGGCCTCTGGCGCTGCCGTGCTCCAAGGTCTTCTCCTGCTCCCCGCTTCTCCGAGCAGAACGAGATGGCGGCCACTGCCCTTGGGCGAGACCCCGGCTGTGAAGGCTGGCTTCTCCCAGCTCCGGCACCACGCCTCACAGGCCCAGCCGGCCGCGTTCATGTTTATTCTACGGTTTTGTTAGAAAAGACGGTGCTCTGGTGGCGCAGCACAAGCGCCCGCACCTCCCCCGCCCCCTCTGCTCTTGCGTTGTGCCTTCCCCTGGGGCCACCCTCTGTGAGTGTGCCACACACCCTCGCCAGCTGAATGGATTGCGCGTGTGACAGCACTTTGGCTCCCCTGTTCGTGAGTGGTGGTTGTTGACCTGTGTCTGGGCCTGGGCTGGGGCTGCCCCCATTTCATGACCTTCAGGAACAGCACTGTGGGCTGCCCGGGCGGGTCTTCCAGGTTTCCTGGCAAGATCCAGGTGCACTGTCCCCTGCCCTCCAGCCCCCTGCTGACTGGGGCTCGTTGGTGGAAGGCCCTGCCCGTCCAGCCCCCTGCCACAGCACATGCCTGGTGGCTGTTAGGGGTCAGGGCCTGGCCGGACTTGGTTTTTGCTGTGTTACTTTGTCTTGCTGTTCATCCCAGCAAGAGAAGTGGGGTTTGACTGCTCTTGCTGGAGCCGGGCTGGTGGCTGTAGAGACAGACACTCTGGGTGGGGGAAGCTGATGTTGGCCGAGCACCACTTGCTCTCTTGAGGGGTGACGGAGCCCTTTTGGGGCAGGGGTTCCTTGGGAAGATGGTACCAGCTGCAGGACTGGGAAGGAGGCCCCTCCTGGATGCACAGTTTCCAGTGAGGCACTTCCTTGCTCCTACTAGCCCCGGCCAGCTAGTGAGTTCCTGGGGCCCTTGGGGGCATTCTGCTCAGGGGTAGGAGGGTCTTGACCAGGGAAAGGGCAGCTGCTGCTAGCTGAAGCTGGACAAGTGTCACTGTCCCACAAGCAAAAGGACACAAGAGAGTGTCCTGGTGAGTCTGGGGCCTGGCCGCCAGCATGACCTGTCCGACACGAGTGTGGTTCGTGCCTTTCCCTCCGGCGTGGGGTGTTTTCGAACAGGCTGTACGCAGTCCGTATATTTTCAGCGTGAGCTGGAGTCCTGGAGTCTTTGAATCATTTGTCTTGGCAGCTCTTCTTGAAACTGAGAAAGGTGGAAATTCATCTAGGTGCTGAGAAAGGAGCCTGGAAGAAGAAAGTGTCTGGTGCCTGCCGTGATGGGTGGCATGCCTAGAGATAGTGCTGGTGGCTCAGAGATCAAACAGCTGAGAAATGGTTTCCCAGGAAGAACTCAGGGAATTCTAAGTAGGTAATGAGTAGTGACTTTCTTTTGATTTACGGCAAGACTTGGCAATCAATCTATAATGCTTTGAAGAGGCAAGAAATGAATCTCCAAGAGGTTACGGTCTGCACGCTCCGCACTGGCAGTCCTTCCTTGTGGGGCTGGGGACGGGCTGGCGGTGGGTCCACTTCACTTTTCTGCCACAGAGATCCCGGCCCCTCCTTGCAGGCCACACAGCTGTGGCTGGAGCTGGCCTGAGGGAGGGGCTCCTCACATCCTCCGTCTCCCCGCCGCCTCCCCCTCCCCCTCCTCCTCCTCTCCCTCCTCCCCCCTCCCCCTCCCTCCCCCTCTGCCTCTCCCTCCCCCTCCCTCCCCTCCCCCTCCTCTTTCCCTCTCACTCCCCCCTCCTCCTCCTCCTTTTCCACCTCCCCCTCCTCCTCCCCTTCCCCCTCCTCCCCCTCCTCCTCCCCTTCCCCCTCCTCTCCCTCCTCCTCCCCTTCCCCCTCCTCCTCCTCTCCCTCCTCCTCCCCTTCCCTCTCCTCCCCTTCCCCCTCCTCCCCTTCCCCCTCCTCCCCTTCCCCCTCCTCCCCTTCCCCCTCCTCCCCCCTCCTCCAAGGTCTTGGCTTTGACCCTGGCAGGACTCTAGTTCAGCTTTCAGGTCATGGGTGATTTCAGGCCTAGTGGTTTGTGGCCACAACCTCTCTCCCTCTGGAGCCCATTCTCATCCCTCTGTCCCGAAGGTACCTTGTTTGCTAGGGTTGCCATTACAACGTACCATAGACCGAGGGGCTTAAACAACAGAAATTTATTTTCCTGTAGTCCTGGAGGCTAGAAGTTTCAGATCAAGGTGTCAGTAGATTTGATTTCTTCTGAGGCCTATCCCCCTGGCCAGCAGAAGGCTGCCTTCTCTTGGTGTCCTCACGTGGCCTTTCCTCCATGGGCACACATCCTGGTGTCTCTGTGTTAATTTCCTCTTCTTATAAGGATACCAGTCAGACTGGATTAGGGCCCCACTAAAGATTTCAGTTTAACTTAATCCCCTATTTAAAGGGCCATCTCCCAATACGGTCACATTCTGATGGAGTGGGGTTAAGACTTCCACATAAGAATTCTTGGGGACACAACTCAGCCCATACATAACTGCCTTTGCTCCCTGGAGAAATCAGGCCTGGTTTCCTGTCTTCTGGTTCATTAGGTAACTCAGCAGTACTGGCATTCTGAAGGGCTTGGGCTGGCCCGGGGTGGGTGGGTGGTGGGGGGCAGATTCCCAGCTGATATTCCAGAGGGGGAGACAGACAAGCAGGAGAATTACACATGGTGGTAAGTTGGAGTCCAGGAAAGAACAGAGAGCTGTCTTGGCCCAGCATGACCCTCAAGCTGAGACTGAGAGGGGGCAAGGAGCTAGCCGGCACTTGCCGGGTGGTCAGAGGGCACAGTGGGTGGGGCCTGGCAGCTAAGAGAGGAGTTGGTGGCGGGGCGAGGTCTCAGTGAGATGCTCCTCAGAGGTTTCTGTGACTGGGGAGGGACCTGACCAGCTGAAACTGTGGCTTTGGGTGGCAAGTAGACAGATGGCAGCAGGAGGGCAGCAGGGAGGCTGCTGTGGGAGGAGAGGGCAGGTGGGGGGTGAGTTTGGAGCTGGAGCTGAGGACTCACAGACAGTGGGGAGAGGGGAGAGGAAGAATGGCAGTAAGTCCCCCACTTCTTGCTTGGCTGCCTGGTGGCTTCGGGCCATGCTGTGCAGACCCGGTTTTGCTCCCCCTGGCGCCCATTGTCTGGTTTCTGTCCTGCCTCCTGCCTCCCAGTCGTATTTCCTGCCTAAAATGGCAGAGACTCTGCCTTTGGGCTGTGCTTTTATGAGGCCCTTGGATTTGGATGGGAGAGAGATCCCCCGGGCCCTGGTGCTGTACTTTCAGTCAGGCCTGGCTGTATTTCAGTGCCCCAGCCTCCAACAAGTGTGTGTGTGGTGTGCACACCCACTAAGCACACCTCCTCACACTCCCTGCCTGGGGCCACAGGCGTGTGTGTGTGTGTGTGTGTGTGTGCACAGGCTTGGCCCTTGGAGGTCCCCCTTGGCCCTGGGCGAGAGGCACAGGAACAGGGCAGGCAGTAGGTGGGTCTTTTGACAACACTCAACCACTTTCCCGGGGACAGGGTACAAATCTGGGGTTGCCAGCCAGGTAGAAGAGCAGGGAGGAGCCAGGGGCAGTAGTTCTGGGGTCTTAGAAGTGACACAGTGGTGACATGTGGGGACAGGAAGGTGGTGAGGGGAGGTTGAGGAGGAGTTCTTGGACCAGCATGTAAGACACAAAACCCATGAGGCCGGGGCATGTCCCCTCGGTCAGACCACTCCTCTCTCACAAGCATTTGCCATTGTCCTGAGCTCTGGGGACACAACGCAAAGGGATGGCCCTGCTTCCGTGGGGTGTAGTTCCGGGGACAGCGGCAGTGGTGGCAGCATTTTCTGAGGTCTGATCACACAGCAGCCTGGTCTGGGCCCCTTGCTCTTCTGTGCTCAAGGGTAGGGACTACTGTTCAGTCCCTTCCGTGGGCCAGGAAAGTGCGGGACAAAGAGGCCGAGTCACTTGATGAGGTCATACCTTTGGCAGGCAGATGAGCCAGGATTCAAAGCCTAGCAGTTCCCACTGTAGGGCGCAGGGCACCACAGAGGGCCGGTTGTCTCGTTTGGGGTGGTGGGGTGGGAGGGAAGGGGTCCTGGTTTTTAAAACACCTGTAAAAATTAGAAAGGACGAAATGTTGATGGTCTGAATTATGGTGATATATAACCTAAAGCCAGAATCGGGGCAGAATCTGGCCACCTCACCCTAAGGTAGAAGTTTCCACCCCTGCCTAGGAAGGGGTAGGAGGCTTAGCTCACCCCTGCCCCCACCCTGGCCAGGGTCAGCCTCAGCCAGAAAGCCCAGGAGCCGTTGCCTGAGAGCCAGGTGTGGCCTTCAGAGGTTGCTGCAGCCTCTTGTCTGTGACCCTGCACAGGTAACGGGTCTGAAACAAAGCAGTTGGAGGGGTAGGCAGAGGTCACTGGCAGGGATGGACGGTGCCCCAGGAGCCCAGGCCCAGCAGGTTCCAGGCTGCAGTCAGGGCCCCAGGGCCTAGGGTGGCCTGGCACAGAGCAGGTGCTCAATAAACGTTCCTGTTCCTCCTCTGGTGGTAGGGAAGGATGGCTCCTCACTCACCCCTCGGAGGACTCAGGGTCCAAGTAGCGTCCACCCGACTGGGGCCAAAGTCATGTGTGTCAGAACAAGGTCGTGTCCCACCCCCCACCTCACCCCTGGCCGTGCACCCTTCCAGCAGCCTCCCTTCCTGTGGATGTGGTCACCGGCCCTGGTGAACCCGACGGCCCAGTGGTTATCGGGGAATTGGATCTGTGCCCCTGCGCTGGCAGATAAGGGGCGTGTGCTGGTGTTGCAATGTGGCACGTGTGGCAATCGCTCACAGGTGGTCCCAGGGCCGGCCAGGCTGACGAGCAAGAGGTGAAATGCCAGGGCATTTTTGAAGGCAGATTTATGATGCCATCTCAGGAGGTCTCGGAAAGCCAGAGCTGATCTCTGTGGGCTTGATGGAACCTGCATAAACCGGACTCATAGGCCCTACAAGACCAGGATTTTCCAAAACATTTCCAGATGTAGTCGGTGCAGCCGAACCTTGCTAGGAATTGCACCTAGGGTTGTCCAGCTCAGGGAGCTCCGATTCGATCATGCAGATGGCTTGCCTGGAGCACAGCAGAAGCTCTCTTGACTTTCTTGTAGCTCTTGGCTGAGCAGGCTGACACATGCCCTCCCCCCCCAACCCCTGCCACACACCTCTGTTCTTGGCAAGCAGGTCACGTGTGGGCCAGTGAGTACTGGCTCATTCCCAGCCTGCCTGTGCCAGTTCGTTGGGTTATAAAAATTTATTGGGTAACTACAGCTGCCAGGCACTGTTCTAGGAGCAGGGAGACAGAACAGAGGAAAACCTGTCTGTGAAGCTCCAGAGGGGAGATAAACAAAATAAATAAGTAAAATGTACAGCATTTTTGGTGGTAGCAAATACCAGAGAAGAATAAAACCAGGAAAGATAACAGAGGGAGTCCTGGGAGTGATTTGCGGTTTTGAGTAGGGTGGCATTGAAGACCTTGCTTAGAGGTCCAACAAGACCTGGAGGTGCTGGGGGGCTGAGCCCTGGGGTGTCAGGAGAGGCCTGAGTGGCAGAGAAGAGGGACCGGGGCTGGGGCTGGAGGTCGAGCAGAGGAGGGACTTGGTCTAGTGGTCACCGGAGAGCTGACTGCAGGGGGGCCAGTGAGGAGGCCCCTAAGGGCTGACAGGTGACAGGGCACCGGCCTGGGGTCAGAGTGTTGGAGGGGAGAAGCGGGCAAGTTCTAGGCATATTTTACGCCAGGCCTGGTGAACCTGGTGGCCCAGCGATGCTCAGGAAATCCACTCCAGGCCAGGTAGAGCCAGCAGCATTTGCTGTCACATCAAGGGTGACTCCAGGGTTTTTGACTTGAGCATGTGGAAGGATAGAGTTGCTACTAAGTGAGGTGGGGAACGCTGGAAGAAGAGTCCAGACCACTTGTGCCTGGGGAAGTTGAGGCAGCAGTGGAAGATCAGAGGAGCATGTGGGGCAAGTTCCTTTCCAGCCAAGGTCACCCATCTTACGACAGGTCCCACTGGATGTCATTTAGAGTCGTTATAAATGGACCATTGCTGTGCTTGAGGAAAAGCCAGCATAAAATCATTAAGGACACTTCTTGGAACCTCATCTTGTAAAGTTTGGCATTTGCCCTGGAGAGTTTATAGGAGGCATTAATCGAAGCCCGAGGGTCGTAGCACCTGAGAGGAAGTGAGCCGATGTAGTCACAGAGCAGGCTGACCGTCGGGGGCGCCAGCCACCCTTCAGGAGGACACTGATGCATTCCGTGACTGCAGACAGAGGAGGAACCAGCTGTAGCGGTCATGTTTGCTCCAGGTCCCTTTTACCTTGAGCGTCTCCTTTGCAGAGAGCTCTCAGAAGCTAAGACCAATGGCTTGGGTCCGGCAGTAGACCCAGATGCCCGGGGGGGGGGGGTTCAATAGGCATTCCAACCAGTCTGCACAGAGGCCAGCCTGCCCATGCCTGGGCCCCCCTTCCCACTGCCCTTGTGCACAGGGGAGAAAGCCTTGGTGCTGACCCAATTTTGCCTGAGGTTTGGCCCCTCTGGGAGAGGATTCGGAGGCTCCCAATCCAGGCAGAGGTCATGGCCCCCGAAAGCTTAAGAGCCCAGCCCAGGGCAGGTGCGGGGCCAGGAAGTGCAGGACCCAGCCCCAGCCCCAATACTCTGGGGGCTGTGAGTGCATGTGAGACATGCCAGGTTATGGGGGCCCCAGCAATACCACACTTTTTCCTCCTTGGGCCGTGACCCCAAACCTCTACTCCAGGTCCCTTCCAAGAACAGACACTTTTGCACTTCAGGGAGGAGAATGGTGCCACCAGCTTGTCCTGGAGAACAGATGCCTTTTTGCTGGAAAGCATTCTGCTTGTTGCCTGTGTTCCTGTTAAAGAATGGGGAGGGACCACCACCCGTCAGTCCCAGAGATCTGCCATTATGAGGCTCCACTCTACCACTCTGAGGAGAGCAACCAGTGTAGGAAGAACATTTTCCTCCAGGACAGCTGCCCTGCCAGAGCTGGGCTGTCCGTGTGGTCTGGCCTTTTCATGTTATCGGGCTGCAGGGCCAGTGGAACCCTTTGATCTGCCTCTTGGTGCCCTGCAGGTTCCATTGTCTGATGACACAAAGTCAGGCCAGTCTGGCCCAAGAGAGGAAGCACCCCGCTGTGTTGGTTGGGGCTCTGAACCAGGGTGGGATCGTAAGACGGGCACTCTTTCTCCCACCGAACAGGCACAGCGTGGGCCTGGGAGAGGGGGTGCCCCATTGGGGTGTAGCATCCCTGCCGCTGGGACGCTTCTCCAGTCCCAGGGAGCAGATGGGTCTCTTTACCCTGTGCTCAGCTGAGTGTGTGTACCAGAAACCCAGTGCCCAGGGGCTGCCCTCTGAGGTCCTGCCTCAGTTCCCCCAATGCTTCCTGAAGTCTCTTTGGTCAGTGATGTCCGTGGGACTTCCGT
Organism: Panthera tigris; assembly: GCF_018350195.1. Taxonomy (NCBI): domain Eukaryota; kingdom Metazoa; phylum Chordata; class Mammalia; order Carnivora; family Felidae; genus Panthera; species Panthera tigris. Next base: position 19,731,971 of record NC_056674.1, read on the forward strand.
CTGGGCAGCGGTCCAGCCTGTAGGACTCAGAGGGTTATTTCTGGCTCTCCAGGAGGATCACCCATTACATGAACACACTTCCCCATCCTCATATTTCACGGTGAGACACATCACTACATTATTCTGCCTATATTACTTTTCTCTGCCCTGTCATTAGCTCAGCTGCGACCTGGTTGTTTTGGGGGAGAGCCTGGGCATCAGACTCCTGTCTTATTGAGGGTTTGCAACCCCACCTCTTCCAACCATGAGGCAATGTGGCAGTAAGTGGCGAGGGGCACCGAGAAGACAGGCCCCTCACCGCACAGTCCAGGTGCCTCCGGAAATCACTGTCCAAGCTGTTTCTGATGCCACCACCCTCTGCACATTCTCTCCCTCGTGTCGCTGCCTGCTCACCTGTAGCGGGCAATTTGGTTGGATTTATTCCGATGGGCTCTATCCACTTAGCAGTTGAGAAAGAGATTTGTCATTTTGCTATAGAGCGTCACACACCCCGCGACTAAACGATGTGACAACGAGGAGTTCAACCACAGTGTAAAATTTCAGCATTATTTATGATGTCGAGAGGTCCGGTGCCTGCAGTGGCTCCTTAATCCAGGCTAAATCTGGAGCCCTGTCTCCCGGGCCTGCCCGTGTGTCTCCAATGGCTGTTAATAACTGTTCCTCCAGGCGCCCTGTTTGCTGACGAAAAATCCATCTGAAGCTTTTGCATCTCATGTGGCTGTTAAAAATTGACGTTTCTTTATTGATGTAACTGGTTCCTGCCAAATACTCGGGGACAAATAAAAGTGGCTGAACTTGGAGACAAGCAGAGAAGCATTTGTTCATGGAATTGCTGGCCAATTGATGTTGGTAGTTAAACAAGCTATCATTTAAAGAAATCTTGGAAGAAAGAGGTAGACTATAGCGAGAAGTTAGCGTTCAGAGTGGCCTTGCCGGGAAGGGTTGCCACGGCCATTCTGAGGCTCGGAGGCGGAAGGGGTTTTTTTTTCTCTGGCCTCCCAGGCCACATCCTCGGGTCCCCCGCCTCTTTGCTTTCTGTGCCACCCCTGAGCTCCGGCTGTCTCCTCGGGCCTCGCTGCTGTTCCTTTCACATGCCCTACTTCTCTCTGCCTCTGGATTTCCCATTTGCTCTGCCCTCTCTGCTGACATCCTCCTCCAGGGAGTCTTCCCACGGGTCCCCTCCCCACATGGTTTCTGCCTTGTGCACCTTCACTCAGGGAACCTCTGTCTCTCTCTGGACAGAGGGCCTGGATCCGCCCTGCTCACCCCGCGATCATGGCACCTCGTGGCTGGCACACAGTACGTGTGTTTCCAGCAGACCCGAGGAGCAAGCACAGAGAGCCGGGTGTGATGGATGGAGCTCTCCAGACAGCTTCCCTTCCTGGGCTCCCCAGGCTGCAGGGCTGGGGGCCAGCGGGCGCTCCCGGGAACACCAGCCCAGTTCCGGCCTGTCGCCCTGCCGAGTAATTACTTTAGACCAGCAACAAGTGTGGAAGACCAAGGAGGCAGTGTCATTGATTTTCCCATAAAGGCGCAATTTGTAGTAAGTGAGAGAGCCTTCCTGGTAATACCTCACCCATCTTCATGGACGGCCCTGGCGCCCTCGTGGGGAGAGTGAGGAGGGTCTGCGGCATCTGCCGAGGCCTCCCGGGGGCACCAGGCTTGTGGCCCGTGGTGGGGTAGGTGTCTCCTCAGCCTCAGGCCGCCTGGAGCTCGTGGCTGTGCCCAGCCTGTCAAGCAGGAGCACCCTGCCCTGGGCCAGTGGGAGACACGGAAGAAAGCTCGTGCCAGCCTCAAGTGAGGCACTTAGAGCCCGTCCCTCCCCCCACCCCATCCTTCTCCCCCACTTCCCCTAGGCCAGAGCAGAACCCTGAAACCAGCCTGGGGTTGGGAAGTCAGGGGGAGCTCTGGGCCGGTTGAACCTCAGGTTCTTCCTCTCCTCCCCCTGCTCTTCCCGCCTGTCTTCTTCCTCTCTGCTTCCTGGAGGCCAGCACCTTCCTCCACACCTGCTCCCCTCCTCCTGCACGAGGCAGGCAGAGGACCTACTGAGAGCCTGAAGGGGACACCGCCATGCGAATGGGCCTCAGACTAGCAGGAGGCCCTCAATGTGGAGCTGGTGTCAGAGCCCAAGTGGGGGACACCATGAGAATGTCATGTGAGGGCCCAGGGCAGTCGTCTGCTTGCAGCCTTTGGAGATTCTGAGGTCAGCACTTACGTGACAACATCCAAAGTATGTTTGTCATCCCCGTTTGACAGTGAAGGGAACTGAGGCCAGAGAGACATATTCGGGCTAGGAACCTACCACCTGGTGCACTGTGCCTGGGGCTAGAGAAGGGGGGGTGGTTCTCTAGCCTTTGTCCTCTAGCCAGACCCAGGCCTCAATTGTCCTTTGTTCTGGGCTACAGCCAGATGAGGGATTGATGCCCCGCCTCCATACCACCTGTCTATTCTGAGAGTCTTGGGCAGAGATGTGACAAGGGAGGGTGACCTGGTGAGTCACCCGCCCTGGGGCCTCAGCTTAGCTTCCAGATTCTGTTTTCCATCACATTAATTGCATTTATTATTCATAAACTTCTGAAACTGGCTTCTGGGGCCTCAATTTTCCCAGCCCCCTGGGCTGCCACAGCTGAGGCTCCTCTGTGTTGGGCTCACCAGGGTCCCTTATGGCTTTGAGTCAGGATCAGACGCTGGCTTAGCCTAGCCGAGGGCCCTTTGAATTTGGAAAAGAAAACAAAGGATCCTCCTCAGCTCGGTGGCTTTACTGGGACAGTCCTGGGGGGCTGGGCCTTTTCTCTCCTCTGCCTGAAAGTGCGGAGTGGACAAGGGAGACGTCACCTCAGCTGCCCGAACTTGGCTGCCCCAACACCTCCTTTGTCCCACCCCACCCCTGAGCATCCCTCCCTGTCCCTCATGGTGCAACAGACTCGCGCCCTGGGGCTCCTTCCCCGTGGGAGCTGGTGTCTGTCTGGGCTCCTTGCTGTCCTCAAATGTCTATGACCGTCTAGTGTTACAGCCCCTGCCTGCCCCATCTCAGTCCTTTATCGGAAGCAGGGAGGGCAGGCCTGAGAGGACTGGGCCTCACTTGCTGCCTGCTGGGCGTCCTCTTCCTCCACCTGGCTCCTTCCTGACCCTGTTCCTGAGGCGTGACCTTTCCCAGCCACTTCTGGGTGCCCTCAGCTGGCAGCTTTCTTCTGTAGTTGAACTGGTTTGTGTGTTTCACTCCCCCTTCCTTATTCCTGATTAAGTTTCCATTTCTGCTGAGGCGTCTACTGGTGGAAAGACAGGTACCTCCGAGGGGGCATCGGAAGCCATCCGCAGCTCTGTGTTTCTTACAAATGTGTGGTCCTGCCCTGGGGTGGAGGGCAGGCCACTGCGCTGTTGTCCTGTGGGAAAGGTCTTGCCACGGGAAAGATGGTCAAGGAAGGCAGGAGGAGGGTCCCTGCAGCTCCCAGGGACTCCGGTGCCTCACCAGAGGTTCAAGCCTCTGGTTCATAAAGGCATGGGCTTGAAACCTTCTTCCCTGTTAAGGAAGAATAGTGAACATAAAGAGCAGAGGTGCCAGAACCATCACTGGGAGAGAGCCAGCAGCATCCACCAAAGCTGAGCACTCCATGCCTGGCAACCAGCGTTTCCGCTTAGTACACAGCAGACACGGCCAGAGATGTGTGCGAGAACGTTCCGTGCGTGGACGGGGCATACTCTAACGCCGGGGGCACCCAAAGCCTTCCCGCAGAGATGAATAAACTGTGGTGTGTTCATTCGACGAGCACTGCTGAGTGGTGGGGACAGCCAGGTTGTCGCTGTGCACGAGACCACGGGCGGACAGCTCTCATGCGGGCCGTGTCTGGCACAAGAAGCCAAACTCAAGGGCCTCTGCTGTATCACCCCACTTACATGAAGCTCCCCAACAGGCAAAACTTCAGTGCGGTGGAGGAGCAGAGGGGCAGAGGGAAGAGGCGGGGTTGGCACCTGCCAGACCGGGAATGTTCTGGATCTTGATCAAGGGGATCTGTTTGTGAACTGTCATCAGTCTGGGACACCTAAGATGTTTGAACTCTTATGTAGGTGTTCTATTTCAATAAATAGGTTTACCAAAGAAACCAAAAAGCAAAGAGCAAACCTACAAAGCAGGGTGACTGCAGTGACAGTCTGGGTAGGAAGGCTGCTGTCTGTCCCTTATCATGAGCCGTCCTCATACTCTGCAAATTTATAGGCCTCTCGAGAGCTACAGGCTGACATAGTAAAATGACCATTTGTGTGCTTTCAGAATTATTCCGTTGGCCAGTGACAGAAAGAAAATGAAAAGTTAAATGCAATTTAGGGAAGTACCTCCCCGGCTGTCTGTTAAGGCCAGGACCTGAATATTGAGTCTATTAGAAGCAATTATAAAAGGGACCGCATTTCTTAATGTTTCTCATTTGACAGGAAGGTTTTTAAATATGGGGCATTAGTTAATAAAAAGTCCCTAGAAGCCTATTGTAATATATTGCCTAATTCCTAACAGTTCATAGTCACAGAAATAGGTAAAAAGGGAATGTAGAATTAATATATACTTATTATTAAAATTGCCTGTTAAATTAGTTAAGTCCCCTGGAGGTACAAAATGGGCATCATTATTCTAAGACCGTCTCAAGGGCCTTGGTGTGCCCTGTGTTTGTTCAGTGGGAATGCCCCCTTAGTAGGGAGGGAGAGCTCTGGCTCTGTAGTTTAAGGATAAAACACCTGCTCACACTGAAAGAGGTGAGAACTAGCAGCCAGACTACAAAAATTTCATAAAGAACTCTCCTTCCCTAGTTATTGAAGTTTCCGGGCAGGCTGGCGCTTTGAGGCATCGCTGAGTTTGTTCTGTGCCCGAGGCGAGGAAGGCCAGGAAAGGCAAGCCAGTTCACACGGGATGGAAGTGTTTGTGTAGCTCCTCCCAGGGCCCTGGGGATCCCTGGTCGTTCCAGAACTAGTGGGGTAGAAACAATTCCCTTCAAGTGTTTGCCCCCACAGCACCCTGCTGCAGGCACTGGGGGGCTTACACCCCTCACCCGGCGTGGCTGTGGGTCAGTACGGCAGGGGGGCGGGGGCAGGGCGCCTGTGGGGGATGTGTGCCTGTGACTCGGGCAACGTTAGGGCCACTGTCTCCGGGCTGCCTGTGCAGGGACCTCCGGCATCCCACCTTTGCCAGGCCCCAGTGCATTCCATTAGGGGATTCCGAAGCTGCGAATGAAGTCCACTCAGATCTGAGCTGTTTGCTGAATCCGAGTTCTTTCCAGGAGCATTTGGTGAATGTCATGTTGTGTGTGTTCTAGGTGATTTGCCCTGTGCCTGCTGAATCTGTTTACAATGGCAGGCTTGCTTCTGTGGAGCAGCACAGTCCCCCTGGGCAGAGAAGCTTCCTTCTGCCCCTAGGGGAGATGGAGAGCACTGGAGGCAGATTTGCGTCTTAATTCTGTCCTTCCGGGCTGCACGTTTGGCCCCATCCTGTCTCTTGCTCCCTTCACTCCAGGGGGGCCCCAAGCCCTCCGTGTTTCCCTGAGGGGTGGGCAGCATTTGTGCAGTGGGCACCCAGCAGAAGCAGGCAGCACTGTTTTCCAGCCAGTCTCTGACATCCCCAAGTGTCCCCCTGCAGGCGGGAGACCTCTGTGCAGACAGGGGTTTGGCCACAGAATCTGACTCCAGAGAAGAAAGGAAGTTGAGTGCGCTTTTGAAGCAGGGCTCGTTGGCAAGACCTTCTCATGGCTCGGATTCTCCACACCCCATACCGGAGAGTCTTGCCTACAGAGTTAGTTTCTGCGTTGCAGGCCCTCGAGCCTGGCTGAAGGTTTCTCCAGATGCTCTGTGCCAGTGGTGGCAGGCGGTGTGCATTGGCGACCCCTTGTGGCAGCTTCGCGGAGTCGTCCCGGATCGCGGCTGTGTGGGTTGTGTCCGCTGGGCCAGCACATCGCCAGTCCTGGGCAGGCCAGCAGGGCAAGGCTGGGTGTAGGCCAGCTGGTCTTTAACAAGGAGCTTCTGTTTCTTCCAAAACAATATTTTCAAAGTGAAATGGCTTTGTCTGATAAAAGGATATTACCTGTTCCAGTAGGAAAATTAGTCAGTACAGAACATTATGAACAAGATACGAGAAAACCCTGTGATGCAGAGGCTCGCTAACCCCTGTTGCTCTAGCAAACATGCTTCTGGGTCTCACCAGGGGCACAGACAAACGGACTTTGATCTTCTGGGATCACGCTAGGGCAGAGTTTGTTCTTCCTCCTGTGCAAAGTGGCTGTCTCCTCCGTCTCTGAGCCAGGGCACGGCGCACCTGTGGGGGCCCCACCATCTCCGCTCACACAGGTCCTGCGCCGGCAGTGGCTTCCCAGTGTGAACGACACTGCAGCGATCGACCTTATCTCTCCATCTCTTCTCCATCTCAGCTGGTCATGTCTTCGGGGTAGGTTCCGCAAGTGGAATCGCTGGGGGAAATTTTGATGCACGGAGCCCATCTGGTCCTCTGGAACTTGTTCTCCCTCATAGCTGTCAATGACGTTCATGTCCGGTGAGCACATACTGTGTGCTTCCTAGAAATTTTCTCATCTAATCCCCTGAGGCGAGGAGACCTACCTTCTGCACTTGATCGGACACCAAGCCTGTAAGGGCCAAGGCTTTCAGCAACTGGCCCACGATCCCACAGCGGCCAGATGGGTCTTGGAGGAGCCAGGCAGCCTCTCTGTAGAACCCGTGCTCTCTACCACTGAGCCGGGTGTACACACACACACACACACACACACACGAGTGCACTTGGCCCTCAAAGTTAACTGCTGTTTTTATTGTTTTTCATCTTTACCAATCTGATAAGGGAAACAATGATTACCAGAGAGGTGACACTTCTCTTGCGGGTATTTCTCTGGCGTTTGTCTTTGTGGCTTGTCTGTCCTTGGCACAATTTGCTATTGGGACATTCGTGGTTGACTTACTGATCTGTAAGAGCACTTCATGTGCTCTTCATGTTCAGTTTTATTTGTCAAAATATTTTTCCTAGTTTGTTGCATAGCTTTGACCATTTGATAAAAGGTCAAATTCATCCTTTCCTGTAGAGTTGGTGTCTTTTGCATGAGTGCATAGGCCTCTTCTGCTGCCTCTAAACAATTCAACTATTTGCATATGCCTTCTCCTATCCTTAAGATTTTGTGAGTTTCTTTAGAAACTTTACAGTTATGAAATATTTCAACACTGGTGTGGATAGTATGACAAATCCATGCATCCACATGGTTTTGTTTTTTATACTCATACTCTTTAGTCTACCTACAGTGCATTTAAAAGTAATGAGTAAGAAGGATGCTGACATTTTTGCCCCCTGTGAATTGGCAGGTGAGCCCACTACATGTGTTAGTCAGCATAGGATAGCCTTTGCTGCACTAACAACAAAAACCCAAATCTCACTGGATCAGCGCAGTGACTGTTTATTCCCGGCCATGCTGTAGCCTGAAGCAGGCCCCACGGCTGTCCTTCACCAGTGTCAGGGCTGCTTCCGTTGCCCAACTCTGCTCCTGTTGAGAGGGGAGAGAGAAAGCATGGAGAGCTTATATCCGCTCTTAAGAGCCTTGCCCGGATGCGGCACACGTCACTTCCGCTCATACTCCCTTTGGTGAGAGCCCATCACGTGGTCCCACTGACTACAGGAAGACAGGTGAGCTACACAGCCAAGTCTCTGCCCAGGGCACCTCCTGGGAAGCTGGGGGTTAATGCCACGTGTATGTGTGTGTACACGTGCATGTGCTCGTGTGTGTGTGTGTGTGTGTGTGTGTGTGTGTGTGTGTGTTCTGTTTTGACCATTAGGTATGTTCAGGCCAGCTGTCCCTGCCATCTGTTACCCTTTGCTCGGATGTTTACTGAGGACCTACTGTGTGCCCAGCCTCAGGTATAGGGTGCCTTGGCCCTACGTCTAGGGGTTCCCTTTGAGACCGGTAAGGAAAAAGGACAGGTGCCATGGCATAGCCATATGCCAAAGTGAAAGCCATGAAGGGTGTGTGGTGAGGGAGGAGAAGGAGGCTGACCTAGGAAGGGCTTTTGATGGTGAAAGGGGGGAGAGGCCACTGAGAACTCCCCCCAGCCACCACCTCTTAGGCAGGCAGGTGGGCCATGAGGGGACCTGGTTCGAGGCCAGCAGAGCAGCCTGTTGGACTCAAGGGACCAGCGAGGTGGGGCTGCGGCAATCCTGGTGGGAGGGGAGCCAACAGCGTGCTGCAGTGGGGGCGGGGCTTGCGCTGGAGTCGGGGATACCCTGGAACAGAGTGTTCAGGGCACGCTGGGCTGTAGGGATGCTCCCCACAGTGGCCAGCATGGCAGACGGGGAAGCACACCATGACACTGTGACTCCCTCTGCCCCCTCCTCCAAGTTCTCATTGCATTTTGTAAGCTTTTTGAATTTTGGCGGGTGATTTGGTTGCTTGTGTGGGTTGCCCTGGTGAGGTGCTTCATGGTATGTGCAGGAAGGGGATGGAGAAGCCACGGGACTTTTCTGCCTCGTGGCTGGACAGGAGAAGGGGAGACCCAGACCCTCCTATCACGTGGCTGGTGCTTCTGCCCTGGAGCATGACTCTTACAGACCGGCAGCCAGGAGAGCGCCTCCAGACCATGCGGTTCACCAGAAGTAGATTGCCATCCGGATGAGGGCAGAGTTCCAAAGTGCCTTTGCTGCTACACAGCTCTCTGAAATGGGACTCACACCTGCAAAAATTCCTGCTAGCTGTCTGCTGGCTTTGGTTAGCAGTATTAGTACCATAAAGAAAGAATATTTAACTTTGCATCAATAGGCAAAGAATAATTAAAATATAATTAAAAGCATGAATTCTTCTAATTATTGGCTTCATATAATGTGTATTTAAAAACAAGACATCTGTTAAGGCTTTCTTTTGAATCTATCCAGAAACCAAGAGAGGGTAGCATTTTAATTAAAAATGGATTATTTCAGAAACCCTTTAATCACCCTGTCATCATAGGACTTAGACCTTATTAATTAGCTATTGATAAATAGGTTTACATTACAGAAATTTTTAGTTGACGGGGGTTGGAGGAGTACTTTCAGGAACCTGCCCTTCATCTGCAGGAACTCAGCAGGGGAAAGGCCCAGAGTAGGAGAACGAGTTCTTAAGTCACCTCACCTGTTCCCTATGGACCTGGAGTGGACGTCCTGCAACAGGTTGGGAGCAGGTGGAGAGCACCCGTGGCCGTCCCCCCAGCCACCACCTGCGCATGTGACGTGAGCTGGTGCTGAGGCCCTGGGGCCTGGGAAAGTCGAGCCCGCTGCCCCGTTGTGCGCCCCCCTCCCCAGCCCTGTGCTTGTGGAGCGTCCCCCGTGGCAGTGCCTCCTCTTTTCAGGGCTGATCTTTCTACAGGGGCAGCCTGAATGCTTTCCCCATTTATCATCTTAAGTGGATAAAGACTTTCAAAGTGATAAATAGCATTGCCGTTGTTCCTTCAGCCAAGTGTGTCTGAAATAACGTTTGGAGTTGTGAGCGGGGACGCGAAGGCTCGTTAGAAGAGGGTTTTCGGCAGCCCAGGCAGAGTAGCCCATATGCTGGAGTAGAAAGGGCTGTCTCCACCAAGGGCCCATCCAGGCCTGCCCGATGGTGTCTGGGCCTCCTTCCATTACCGGTTTGGCTCCAACCTGGGCTTTGTGGTTCCCGGGAGCTTGGGAGAATGTTCTCAAAGAGGACACACTGTGTCTTAGGTCCCTGGGGGAGTGCTCACCTGGTGAGGCGGCCATGCTTCTCACTTCTTGCAGGTGACCAGGATCCTGCAGTGATGGGACTCTCCTGGGTCCTCCCGCCTAAAGGTGGCCCCAGCCTTCTGCTGCGCAGTGATCCTCCCTGCCAGGTCCCTGTATTTAGTGTCCCGTGCTTCAAACACCTTGAATGGTCTGTGTGTGCGCAGCTGGGCCCGGCTGGCGTCAGAGCCTGGAGCAGAGGGCGTTTGGGAGGCAACATGTGGACACCAGTGAGACCCAAGGGTGACTCATTCAGAAGAGGGGAGCGAGCCCCAGAGGGCTGGCCAGAGCTGGAGACGGGATGGGGAGAGCCAGCCGATACTTTGGACCGCCACTTTAGAAAGGCATTGACGTGAAATGGTGCTTTCCAGGAAAGTTACATGGGAAACGGCAAATTTATGAAATACTTTAAGATTATGGGACTGAGAAAGAAATTCGATGTTTGGAAATCAAGTAGCACCAGGCTCTGTAGAACCAAGACACCCACCCTGGGGGCATTCAAGGAGCAAAGCCCTCTCTTTCTCTAGAAGGGATGACAAGGGGTCTTGTCCTAGTGCACCGAGTGGAATCCCGGACCCTCGTCTTCCGCAGGATTGGTATTTAGGAAGCACCCGTGTGGTGAAAGAGCCCAAGTTTTGCTTCTTCCACTGGTGGTGGCGGGAATTTGGGGCGTGGGACCTCCTGGCGAGTGGTGCCTCCAAAGGGAGCCGCAGGCGAGCGGGAGCCGCCAGGCACCCGAGGTGCTGTTCACCCGTGGTCCCGCGTGGGCGTTCGAGAGAGTCATTGCCCTGAACAGCCTCTGTCTAATGACCCGGCTTTATGAGGAGCTATTAAATAAAGGAAGGCGGAAACAGTGCCAAGTAAGGCTCCAGCCAGGATTCAGGCCACGGGGAAGCTCTTCCTCGTCTTCAGTCAGTGGCGGAGCAGAGCAACGTGGTACGAACTTGGCATCTGCTCGTCCGAGGCCCTTGGCGGCCAGATTTGCTGGACGTGGCTTTGTTCCCCGACACCTCTCCTCACCCCAAGTGCTAAGGACAGAGGAGCCCGTGTGGCATTTGCCCTTGGGGTCCGCGGTGGCCCGGGGTCCAAGGCTGCTGGGCCAGGGACAGGAGCAAGTGGGGGTACAGGAAAGACTGGGTTCTGTTTGAGTCCCTCCCACCAGCTGTTTTCCAAAGACCAGCAGGTGCTCTCTGGCAGGGAGCTTCTGGACCAATATATTCCCACCCAGAACTAAAAACGGGCTTTTCCTCAGAGAAGCAGAAACCCCCAGCATCGGGCACGTGACACGCTCTCACCATCTGCCAAATCCTGGTCTCACTTGTAATACTATTTGCTTAATAGTTTCTTTGCTTTTTTTTTTTTTCCTTTAAATATCCTTTAAAAGAAAGCTTTATATCCCTGTCGTGAGTGAAACTCAGTATAATTTGCCATAAATGGAGCGGAACAGTTTAAAATAAATACCTAATGCATAAAACCTGTTTGTCAGTCTACCCTATAATGTCATTTCGTGGACTTTTGTCATGCCGTGGGAAATACTAACTCACGGGAAGCCCCCCACCCCCCATCATTCTTCCCGAAGGTGCCCCATGTGCCTGCTTCCTTCCCCTGCATCTTTCTGGGGAGGGGAGGTGGGGGTGCAAGCATCCTTTGGAGGGAGAGTAGCCTCTAGATTGTGTTGAATAAGTATTATCTCCCTCTACCCCTTCCCGGTCATACGTTAAGCCTCTGTGGATGATTCCTAGCATGGCCTGGTGCATTTTTTCAAGGGAGAGTTTTCAGTTTGGGGCCGAAAAGGTGTTATTGATGACATCGGCAAGGGCTGGTGAGGTTGGGTCGGATGTGAGCAGACACTGATCCCAGATTAAGGCAGATCGTTGTCAGTTACACCGGTAAACGTTTACAAAGCTCTCCAGGGGCCTCCCAAAGCTGGGGCCCTCTCACTTGTTCAAGACGTCAGCCCCAAAGGGGTCGGGGCTCACAGATATAGAATTTTCCACTCGAGCCGTGCGCTGCAGGCTCCAGGTTTTGTCTTCCTGTATGTTGTCACATTCAGGGCACCAGTCATCCCTGCCCTTGTGTGTAGCCTCTGCCCCGGCTGCCCTGCCCTTCTTCCAGGGAATCATCCAAGAAGGCACTAGAGAGGGTCAGCATGGGCCGGCTGCTTGCTACATAGATGATGGTCAAAACCATTAGCTAGTATCCTTCATATATAAATCCCGTAAGGATCAATAAGAGAAAACTGAGCGTCTAGCTTCCTAAAAAAGAAATGAGCCATTCAGCAAGGAAGAAATATGAGGAAATAAACATGTAAACTTGCCACTTAATCAATGAAAAACAAAATACTTTTGTGTTTTGCCCACCAGATTCACGGTTCAGTGGGCAGACAGGCCCCATGGGGCACCGTTCAGGACCCTGAAAATCCTTATGAACCTTTTGGGGTCTGTTTGGCACAACAGGCTCTGAGGCTCCAAATGTGCCCATGTAATTCTCCTTCTAGGAATTTAGTCCAAAGACAGCGACAGGCGTATGGCCATGGGTGTCCATCGTAACACGGAGGTGGAAGCAACCTAGATACCCAACAGCGTGAAATTGGTTGAGTAAATTATAGGCCGTGGTATTGCCCACGCAAGCATTTACTATTCAGTCACTGAACAGAAACGTACCGAGAAGCGCCTGTGTGCCAGGCACTATTCTGGGCCCAGGAGATACTAGAGTGAACGTAAAATAGAACCCTAGCCTAATGGAGGTAAGGCCGGATGGATAAAAGTTAGATGGTGAGGGCTATAGGGGAGGGAGTCCTTTATCCAGGAAGCTCAGGACAGGCGTCCCTGAGAAGGGGACATTGGAGGAGAGTTCTGAAGGAGGGAGCAATCTATGGATCTGTGGGGCAGACATTCCAGGCAGAGAGAATGGGGCTCATCTAGTGGTGCTGAGGTGGGAGCTTGCCCAGCGGTCCCAGGAATAGCAAGGAGACAGATGGAGAAGATGAGGGGAGACCGGGAAGTGAGAGGAAGGTGGGCAGCTCCTGGGAAGCCAGGACTCCATGAAGAAGGAGCCCTCTGTAGAGGACAAGGGCTGAAGCAGGGAGACCAGCCACACCAATGTCACCATCAACCTGCGAGAGAAGAACGTGGCCCGCACCAGCATTAGTGGGGAGAAGTAGTCAGATTCTGGACAGAGGGACAGCCCTAAAAATAAAAATAGTATAGACATGTATCTATTGACAGGGGAAAACATTCTTGCTTTAGCAAGAACCTTCCCCGAAATATCCCAGCCTTCGTCCAGGACTGGGTGGGGCCATTCTCCACTCTTTTGGGCCCCGCGCACAGGGCCCCGTGCACAGGAGGAAGTTATGAGCCGGTGAATAAATTGATACAGTACCTGGAGAGACTGGTGTTACCCGCTAACCCTGAGCCCACACAAAATCCGGTGACAGCGTGTCCGCCCCGGAGTGTGCTCGGTGGAGGTGCACGTGCCCTGCCCCCCAAAGACCGATCCAGAATGTCCACAGCAGCACCACCTGTGAGAGCTGCAGTCTGGAAACGGCCAAAATGTTCAGCAGCAGCAGAGCAGAACCAGTGGAACGCTACCGACAATGAGAACGCACGACGACAAGTACCCACCACCTGGCACCACCTAGCATTACTGGGGAGCAGCGGAGGAAGCCGACAGAGAGGCCATGCTGTTTGATTCCACTTACATAAAGTTCAAAAACAGGCGAAATTAACCTGCAGTGTTGGAAGTCAGGCCACCCCCCTGAGAGTGAGGTCTGACCGGGAGGGGCCCCTGGGTGCTGGGCACATTGGATGGGCGTGCTCACTTCGTGACAGGTCACCATGCTGGGTCCTCAGGACTGTAGTCATTTTCTTTTTCTTTTCTTTTTCATTTTTTGTTTTAGAGAGAGAGAGAGAGTGCACAAGTGGGGGACAGGGGCGGAGAGAGGGAGAGAGAGAGGGAGGGAGGGAGGGAGAGAGGGAGAGAGAGAGAGAGAGAGAGAGAGAGAGAGAGAGAGAGAATCTTAAGCAGGCTCCACACTCAGCACAAAGCCAGATGTGGGGCTCGATCCCACAACCCTGGGATCATGACCTGAGCCAAAATCAAGAGTCAGATGCTCAACCTACTGAACCACCCAGGTGCCCCGATTGTAGTCCTTTTCTGTATGCATGTCAGATCAGACATCAGTCAAAAAGTGACTTTTTTAAAAAACAGTTTTACTATTTTAGTATAGAGTTATTATTTTTGAAAATCTGTGTTTAAGGGGTGTCCTGGGTGGCTTGGTCAGTTAAGCGTCCAACTCTTGATTTTGGCTCAGGTCATGATCTCATAGTTTGTGAGTTCGAGCCCTGCAACATCGTGGAGCCTGCTTGGGATTCTCTCTCTCCCTCTCTCTCTCTCTCTCTCTGCCCTTCCCCCACTCACACGTGCATTCTCTCTCTCAAAATAAATTAATAATAAGCTTTAGAAATATAAAATGTAAAAAAATTTTAAATCTGTGTTTATTGCATTAAAAAAATGCCTGGAAGGATGGTCAACAAAATATCTGATAGAGGTTATCTCTGGGGCATAAGATTATGGGTGAGTTTTTTCTTTGTGTAGAGAATTTCTAAAATCTTTTCCATATTTACATATATATATATGTATATTCATATATATATACATATAATCATATATATACATATGCGTTTATTAGCAGTCTGACGTGGCCAGGGCTTTATCCAGTAACTGATACCGAAGAACTCAGAAATTCAACCTAATCAAGCATGTCAAGAATAAAGAGGAATATTTGTTAATTGAATGTCATGTTATGTCCTCAGTTATGCTTAATACAAGATAGGCAATTTAGAATTCCCAATTATCCAATTAAAATGCTAATTATCTCGTACCTTGATAACGCTGCTCTCGGGGAGAGAGTGAGTGGCTTCTCTCTGGTGATCCTCGTCTTCCCACCGTGACCCTGTCTTTGCTGCTGCCCTTGCCTCTGGTTGGTGGAATCTTCCCTTGCGGGGCCTCTGCGTCCCAGGGGCCTCTCCTGGGCCCTCTCCTGGGGCCTCTCCTGGGCCTCTCCTCTCCAGCTCGTATGTTGCACCGTCCTGCCTGGGGCGCTGTCCCAGGGTGGCCGGCCTTGGCCCGGGATCGGGTGGGGCCCTGTGCACACGTGTGAGGCCAGGGCCCTGGAAGGCGCGGTGTGGCACCATCCGCCACCAGCATTTGCAGAGCGGGTCGCCTCGCCCCGCCGAGGCAGGTGCTGTTCCCGCACGTGCACCACTAACAGGCCTGAGGCTTCGGGCGCATCGGGGTCAGAAACCCTGCCGAGACGCCAAGCTCAGACACAGATGCGGTGGGTTCCCTGACCACAGCACGCCACCTGTCTGAGCCACAGATTCTTCCATCCACAAAGTAGGAACATCGCTCCTTCCCACCAACAGCTGTGGAAAACTGAAGGCTGCTGGTGACTGTTCGGTTTCTGTTACGGGCCGTGGGAGGTCCTGGCCGGGAGGGTGTCACTGTCCCCAGTCCGGGACCCAGGTGGGGCAGCAGGAAGGGATTCGGGGAGCATCAGGCAGAAGGAACTGCTGCTGACGGAGACAGCCACCACAGCCGTTACACATGGTCTGTGTCTCTGGTGGTGCCAAGTCTCACAAGCTGTGCCTTGAGTTCTGGTTTTATTACTAACGCACGTCTGGGTTTAGTCCAAGGCTTGAAGGCAGTCCCCTCTTGGTGACGGACTGTGTGGATGCTCCTCGCTCATTTAAAACCCCTCGGCGGTGGCTCCCTAGCTTGCCCTGTGCCCTTCTTCACTGGGGTCCTGGGGAGGCAGACGGACAGGACAGCCTCTCAGTTTACCACCACTGAGCCCGGAACCCACCCCTCAGAAGGCCCACAGAGAACTCCGTCACGGAAGCTGGGATCCCCCCGGGAATTTGGGCCGTGCCCTGGATGGGTGGCTGGAACCACGCTGCATGGCAACAATTATGAGGGCGGGATGGGGGCCCTCCTGCTGGGTGCGTTCTGATGACATCTGATCACCCTCGGAAGAAGTGAGCCAAGCAACATCCACCCTTCCCCGGAAATTCAAAAACACTGTGGTCTGTGCTTCCGGCTCCCCGGGAAAGCTGTTCTCATCCTACTAGAAACCTCTCCTCTGGGTCTGGATCCTCTTTGGCTGCTGCCTCCACTTTGGGAAAACAGGAAAACCCTCCAGTCGCCTCCGGGTGGATGTCATGACTCCTCTCTGTGGCACTGTGGTTTCCTTACTTATCAAGAATTTTCTTTTAGTAGCTAGATCTGCAAAAGGCAATATCACATTCATTACACAGCTGTGGTCATTTCTACCCCAAAACTAAGAGTAATTAAACAGAAGAAATGTGAATGAAAAGTAACTCAGTGCTGTGATAACTGCACAGAGCATAGTCATTGGCCCCAGACATCATGAGACACCCCCACTCCTCTCTCTTCTTACCCCTTGAGGCCCTGGTTCTTCCCCAAGGAGAGGAGACTTCAGGATGTATGAGCAGGACAGAGGCGGCTGAGATGCCCCGTGTCAGGGGAAGCCCCGTGTGCATGTCGGTCATAGGGATGCTGCACGTGTCCACCTGCGTGTGGGGCTGGTGGGCGCCCATAGAGACCCTGGCTGCTCTGGAATATTCGGGCACCAGTGTCCGGCCATGGAGGGATTCTGTTTGGCTTTAAAGGAGTAGGCAAGAGACTGTCCAAGCCCAGCCTCTTTTCCTTCAGCGAGGGATCCTTGCTGTGTGACTCCCTTTGAGGCCCCTGAACCGTGACAACAGTGACAGCTAATGCGTCCTGTACATAGGGCTTGGTGTGTTATGTACTTTATATGTATAATGTCACCTAAGTGATACAACAACTCTGTGGGAGGTACTCTTATGCTATTTTACAGATAAGGAAACTGAGTCACAGAACGGCCATACAGCTGGTAAGTGGCAGAGAGCTAGGATTTGACTTCAGTGTCAGTACGGAACAGTGCCCTGGGAGGCATGTGGCCCAGAGCGAGGACTATGGGTGGGGAACCTAACAGGCCTGAGCAACTGGAACCTGCCTCTGCCAGGAGAAAACGTGGGGCACCCGCCTGAGACCGCAGTAACAGTGGGTGTGGGGTGCACCCCGGCCCAGGAGGACCCCGCATTTAGCTCGGAGTGCCTCGGCCCACACACAATAACCCTGTGTCCTCACTGCTCACTCTCCTAGACCCGCAGCTCAGACGAGTGGCCTGCACCAGCCTGCTCAGCTTCCCTTCCACTCTCCTGTTCCTGGCTTGGCCTCCCGGGAACCGACGTGCATCAGGGCCCCGCCTGGGAGGGGGCTGATGTGGCCCCCGCTGACCTCCCTGACTGGCCTGCCAGTGCTCACGCTTGCACTGATAGCTCACTGACACCGGCTGCCCGGGGCAGCCCTTCTGCCATTATCTTGGTCAGCTCATGCATTTTTATAGGGCTGTGGCTATCTCCTCATCAGGTGATAAACCTCAGGGGGCAGGAGCTGGGCCGTGTGCCCAGGAAGGCTCCACGGGCTGGATTTGCAGGCCCCGGCGGAGACCCCCAGTGCTGTCCCTGGAGACACCTTTCCTGCAGATCCGGCCGAGGCCATCTGCTCTCCCGGCCCCATTCGTCACTCTAGGCACTGACAAATGGGCCTGCCCCTCTGTCGCTGTGGTGGCTCCATCCACCTCGTTATTCACAGCACAGACTCTCCCAGGTTACTGAAAGGTTCTCATTGATGCCCGGATACAAAGCATTTTCCACTTGTGTCTTTCTTGGGAGATATTTATAGGCAAGGAGTATAAATTTACAGTTTGGGGAATGGCCATGCTGGGGGAGCTTCAGGGGCCACAGAGTGGCAGGTGTGTGAGAGCCCCCTGCATCCCTCTGCTCCTCAGGAAGCCCTCCTGCTGCGGGAGGCGGGGTGGGGGTGGGGGGTGGGGGGGGTGGGGGGAGGCAGTGGTGGCTGGGCCACATGCCCGGTGCCTGGTCAGGTGCTCTGTGCAGGTAGAGCAGGAGGGAGCGGGGCAGTCAGGCCCAGCAGGACACTGTGACACACGGGAGAGCCACAGATGGAAAGAGCAAGCAGAGGTGATCTCTGGGCCTCCAGCACCAGTGCCTGGCCTCTTGCCCCCGTCTCCTTATGGACAGACTAGTCGCCTCCAGGAGTTTCGCTGTGGTTCTTCACAAGCCCTGCCTGTTCTGTCTGCTCATGTTGAGACGCCAGTTATATTACACGATGGGTACAGTCTCCATCTGACGGTTCTGTTAGCAGAAGACAACTCTTGTGGACTATTTTTGGATTGTGAGTTCATCCTCTGTGTGTGTGTGTGTGTGTGTGTGTGTGTGCGTGTGTGTGCGCGCGTGCGCACATGTGCATGCGCGTGTCCGTGTGCACAGATCTTGGCTGGCCTGGGTCGAGGGTGTGACGGCCCAGTTGGTTCTGTGTCTGCCCCTGCCGGGTGCGGGTGCTCCAGGCATCACCAGTCAGGAACATAGTTTTCTGCTCATTTCTTGGCTTGGGGTGGGGGTGGGGGTTTCCAAAACCAGGAACCTGAACCCCATGGAGGACAGGCCTACACTATGAATTCTGAGGGAGGGCAGTGTATTTTGTTTTATTCCCAAAGCCCAGGCAGGCTTCCTGATTGCCTGTTATGACACTGGCGAGTTTTCTCCAAGCCTGCCCTTCTGCTGAGGGTGCATCCCTGCCCGGGGCCACCGCCGCGTGTGGGGGCGGGATCTGAGTTCTGTTCCGCTGCTTCTTACGTCCCTGAGGCCTTGTCGCCAGCCCCACATGGCAGTGCAAGGCCAAGGCCTCCAGCTTCCCGAGACTGACAGCTCCCTCTTCCTTCTGGCCCCACCTTCCTTCCTGTCCTATGAACGTGGCTCTGCGTATTCTCTTTTACGTAGCACCTCTGAGTGTGGGAGAAGGAGGATTTCCAGCCGCGGACTCTGCTGTCCTCTGCTTGTGGCTCCAGAGGGGCTAATTGGTAGCCCATGGCCGAATTTGGCTGTAGACTTGCGTCAGTCCGTAGTTAAGCTCCTATGGTTATAAGTCACCTGGACCCTCATCCGGTTCACAGTTTGCCATATTTTCCGTAAGGTTCTAGAAGGATCTTTAGTAATTGCCCTTCTGTTGCCACCTTGGTCTGTGAACTGTGCAGTGGGAACAGGTGTCTCTGCTGTGGTCTGTCCTCGTGGCCGATGCTTACCACGCTCTGCAGGAACTTCGTGTCACCGATGTGGCCCCAGCTTGGAGCACCCACTGCTCACCCCTACCCCTTGAAAATCAGAAATATGTCGGACTCACATCTCTCCATGAGCCCCCTGAGCCATTGCACTTGTCCCAGAACTTGGACACCCGAGGTCCCAGAGAGAGGGGCCTCCTAGGTGTGGGAGCAGAAAATGTGGGCCTGTTGCATTCACCTGTTATCGTCACCAGTTGGTCCTCACATCATATCAGAAAAGTTAAATTAGGTGCTGAAGTCCAGTTTGAAGAACTTCAAATCATTTTCAGCTAGAGTGACTTTTCAGCTTGTGGCGGTTCTCCTCTTCCTTATCGCTGTGTGGGATTGTCCCTGTGTCTGGAGAATGACCCAGAGCCGGGCTGCAATCTGCGGGTGAAAACTGGGTCAGCCATTGCTTAGTTTGGTGCTTCTGTAAGCTACGCCTTTTACCCAAAAGTCCTTTTTTCTTTTTATTTTTCTTTTTTCTTTTTTTTAATGTTTGTTTATTTTTGAGAGACTCAGAGAGACAGAGCATGAGCAGGGGACGGGCAGAGAGAGAGGGAAACACAGAATCCAAAGCATGCTCCAGGCTCCGAGCTGTCAGCACAGAGCTTGAGGCAGGGCCTGAACCCACGAACCGTGAGATCATGACCTGAGCTGAAGCCGGACGCTTAACCTACTGAGCCACGCAGGTGCCCCCGAAAGTCCTTTTTTCTTAAATGGAAGCCAGGGGCGTGCCGCGAGGGCTGCTTCCACTGAGTAGATTACATGGCAGGCCGCTGAGTCTGGCTGCAGAGGAGGGAGACAAGGCACCCACCCCTCGTCCTCAGGCTGCCGCAGAATGTTCCTGTTTAGTCACCTGCACGTGCAGGTGGCACAGCTGTCCCTCTGCCTGTCCTTCCTGACGCTGGTGGCTCCCACAGCCTGCACTTGTCTGCCTGTCCCCCGACCCCAGGAGAGGCCCGCTGTTCCCATCACCTGGAGAATGGCCGTGCAGCCCCAAGGTCTGCTTCTGACCAGGCACGGTTGTGTCTTCCAAAGCTAAGGGAGCATTGCAGCTCCGTGGTGGCCTGGGCCTTCTCCACTCACTGTGGGCTCGCCGTGTGGAAGCCTGGCGTCCGAGGCCCTGGTCTCTAGGCTGGGAGCAGAGGCGGTGCACCGCTGGTGTCCAAGGCTGCCCCATGGAGCAACGGGCCGGGCTGTGGCCACACTCGGGGCTGTGACTCAGCCTTGCCGCCCCCCATGGTCTCTGGGACGGAGGTGGGAGTCGGTGGCGGCCACCAGAGCCACCAGAGTGCTTTCTCTGGTGAATACAGGGCACTGATAAGAGGACGTGTGCGCCCTTCCTCGCCTCCCTGACAGTTCCTGAAATCCTTTATGTTGAGGAAATAGTTCGCTCACAGATACCCAATTATCCCGGGAGGTTTGTAAAGCAAGTCTGAAAGCCGACTGAATGTAGCAGAACCACTCCTGCATGACAACTACTTAATACCCAGTCATCACAATTATACATAATTGGTGTTTACAGTGCCTGGAAGATTAGACTCCTCCATACAGACATTCTCCAAAACAGGCCTAGAATGCGCAGGGCAGGATTGCTGCTTAGCGTGCCCACGGGCGGCCTCGGTGTGCTGAGGACAGGGACAGCGGCACAGCCCCGTGCTTGGTCCCCTGCCCTGGTGGTCGGTGGGTGGGGTGGGCACCCCCCCCCCCCCCCGGACCTGCTTCTCTGCCAGGGATGCGGGAGGGCTGGACCTGAGGAAGGGGGTGAGGCCTGGAGACGCTGAGCTCTTGGAGCACAGCGTCCCATGCCAAGACGAGCTCCTACCCCAGATCCTGGGGCTTATGGTGGGGGTATGCGCAGGGTCGTGGCCTCCCCAGAGCTCTTGGCAGCGTGGCCCCCTGGGGTTCATTGCTCCTAATGTGGTGTTGATGTGGCCGGTCGGGTCCAATAGCCCCTGCAGTCATCTCCAGGATCTGCGCCTTCGGTGGGGGGCAGGGGGACAGGGGCAGAGCCCAGACTTCTGCCAAGGGTGGCTTACCCTCCGACCTTTGTTACATTCCTGGGCTTTCAGGGGTCTGCAGACATCCTACACGCCCGGAGGCCTCCCCAGGCTCTGGTTCTGGGCTCAGCCTGGGGGCTGGCTGCCCCTCTAGGGTCTCATCTTTCCCTCCAGACTTTGTTTCTGGCCTCCCCTTCCCAGGCTAGGAGCTGGTCCAGGAGGCCAGCCTGTTTGCTGCTTGGCCTGAGGACGGGAAGCAGGGCCTGTCCTCAGACCCTGCCTCTCTCCACCCCCTCTACCTGTGGCCAGAGACGGCTCTGCCCTGCTCGGTCTGCTTGAGGGCCTGCCCCTCAATCCTGTCCTCCAGGCCAGCGCTCAGTGGCTCCTGCTCTCTTTTCCCTGTGCCCCTCCCCAGGGTCAGGGCCAGGGCCATCTGAGTCCAGCTTGGGGCCTGGAGAGTTCATGTCCCTCCCTGGCCATGTGTCCAGCCCCTCCTGGTGGGGTGGGTTGTGGCCACTGGACCTGGGAGTCACGGGGAGACCCGCAGAAACAGCGGTAGCCCCCGCTTCCCAGTGGGCCCAGGAGGCGGGGTGGCTTCTCCAGTTTTGCTCCCTGTCCTCACTGGCCTCTGTGCTCTTGTGGCCTGTGGCCAACCCTGGGCTCTAGGCTATGAGCCCCGTGGACCCATGCAGGGTCACTCAGGCCCTCCTGCGGGTGCAGCCAAGCAAGGCTTGGGCTGAAGGTTTTCCTGGGGTGGGGGCTGTGCACGCTCTGGCAACCGCACCCTTCCTTCCTTCCTTCCTTCCCCTGCAGCCTCTTCGAGCACTACTGCTACTCCCGGGGCGGCATGCGCCACAGCTCCTACACCTGCATCTGCGGCAGGTAAGTGGGAACAATGGAGGAAGGAGGTCGTGAGAAGGCGAGGAGACCCCGCTGCCCCCCTGAGCTCAGGCACGCCTATTCACTTCCGTGCCCACATGAGTGCCCGTTTACTCTTGGAAATTGTTCTCCTCTCCTGAGGCCCCCAGCCGGGGTGGCCCCCTCACTGTCGTGCCCTTCCTGGCCTCCTCTAGGGTGGCCGCTCCCCTGAGGCTGCTGGCTGGCCTTCCTCGGCCCCTCCACACAAGCACACACCCAGCGTGTGGGGGCCAGGACGTGGCTTTACCCTGTGATGGCTTTTGTGTGCAGCAGAGGTGGAAGGAGCTCTGTCAGTGCAGGAGGCCGTGGTTGTGTGTGTGTGTGTGTGTGTGTGTGTGTGTGTGTGTGTACACGCACGCGCGCGCACATGCATGGTTGTCAGTGTGGCTGTGTAAGGAACATCACCACTGTGGTTGAGTCTGGGTCTCTGCAGTAGGGGGTGTCACTCTAGGTACCTCTGCATGTGGCACATTGTGGCTGAGGCAGGGAGCTCTGAGTCTCTGTGTGTGTGTCACCTGCATGGTGGCTGGAGGCATGGGGTACAAATGACCATGAGTATGGGGCGGCTCATGGTTGTTAGTGTGCACTATTTTTTCTTATATATTTTTTTAAATGTTTATTTTTGAGAGAGAGACACAGTGTGAGCGGGAAAGGGGCAGAGAGAGAGGGAGACACAGAATGGGAAGCAGGCTCCAGGCTCTGAGCTGTCAGCACAGAGCCCGACACGGGGCTCAAACTCACGAACCATGAGATCATGACCTGAGCCGAAGCTGGACACTTAACCAACCGAGCCACCCAGGCTTCCCGAGTGTGCCGTGTTGCGTGTCTGTGTGTCTGCATGTGTCACCCTAGGTGTGTCTTTGAGGGGCACAACCTGGCTGCGGGTGGCCCCTCCTCTCCCAGGCTCGCCCCAGCCAGTCTCCCCCTGCTCTGCCCCCTTGGGTCAGAGGGTCTGGCCTCTGCCCAGCCAGGACGGAGCCCGCAGCTCTGCTGATGTGCACGTCCTCGGCACATGAATAATACATGTGAACATCTCAGTCTTTGGAAATGTTCTTCTCTGGTGGATAGAGAGAAAAATCATTATTTCTACTTTTATGATTCTTGAGACTCCCGAACAGGGCCATAAATATTACACCCAGGTGGGTTTTTTTTTTTTCCTTTGGACAGACTTAAAAGTCCTTTTTTTTTCTTAAAGGCATCGCTCATTAGGGAAGCAGTCTCGAGCAGAGGAGCCAGCCTTGCAGCATGGTGGCCCCTGACATGGGTCTCCCCTCTCCCTCCACCAGGACTAGAGGGCTTCCTCAAACTCCCTTCCCTGGGTTTCAGACCCTTGTCCCCCCCACCAGTCCCACATCCCCGGGCCCAAGGTCACCTGCCCAAACAGCACTCACCTGGGGAAGCCCTGACGGTGGCAGCGCTGTGAACCGTGCACTCAGAGGCTTCCACCAGCTGTATGGCTAAGGTGCCGGGGCCGTTGTGCTCCCCGCCCGCACCTCAGACTGTGGGCCTGATACAGCCCCCGCTGGGCCTCTGCTGGAGGGTGGGCGGTAGTGCCCACGGGGCAGGGTGGGGTGCCCCCTCCGGGGCCTGCTGGGCGAAGATGGGCTGTTGACCTCCCCTGGTTGCTGTGCAGTGGTGAGAATTCGGCCGTGCTGCACTATGGACATGCCGGGGCCCCCAACGACCGGACCATCCAGGACGGAGACATGTGGTGAGTGAGGCCAGCCTGAGGTGCCCCTGCCCTGGCTCTGCGTGTGACCCACAGGGCCGCAGTGGGGCTCCACCTCAAGGGGAACAGACTGGGATCTCTTGGTCCCCACCCTGGGAGGGCTGAGCACAGTGAGGCCCCCAGGCCTGCCCCGGGCCCAAACTTCTTTGCCAGGGCCCCCCACCTGCATGGCACCTTCTGTCCATCATCAGGGAAGAGGATGTGGAGGGCCCTGTGCTGGGGGCCCAAAGTGGCCCCAGCCCCTGCCCCGTACCTGCCACACTCACACCTCTGTCTCGGTACCGGGAGGGTGGGCACCTAGTCTGGATCAGGGAAGACCCGGAGGGAGCCTCGCCCCCTCTGAATCCTGCCAGCCTCAGCCATCCATAAATGGCCATTAGCCCAGGAGGTCAGAGGCAGTGCTTGACCTTCAAGACTGTTTGCAGGGCTTTTCTGAGCACAGCTTACAGTGCTCACAGCACCCCGTGGAGCCCTGACTAAGCAGGCACAGGCGGGATCTGCAGCCCCCACCCCTGCGATGGACTGGCCCCTGTTGGCAGAATCATACATCTTGCCCACGACCCCGGTCTGTAGGGCTTATGCTGAGCATATGCCGCTCCTCTCCAGACAGCTGCTCCAGGCCTCGGGAGGGGTCTGTGGGCACCTTGCTGACCTGGACCAGCTCTCTCTTCAGCTCATGGGCGCTGGGCATTCCCTGCTTCTCCTCTCCAGCACCCACATATCAGGCAGGGTCAGCCCAGGCTGCCACAGGGCTACTGAGAACCAGTTAAAGGCCGCAAGCCCCGCGTCACCACCCTGCCTTAGCCTGCAGGCATCTTTGCTGTGGTCACCGACACATGGGCGGAGTGGGGGACACGGACTGTCCCACCTGGTTCTCTGGTGCCTTCGCCTCCTGGTTGCCAGGGCACCTGAGCAAGATTTCAGCAAGCCTGCTTCCAGCCGGTATCCTGCTGCTTCTCAGAGTATGGGCGTTGCCCTGCTGGGCTCAGTTCCCGAGCTAGAGCTCTGGCAATGCCTGCACGCTGGCCTGAACCTGAACCTGGCTTCTCGCACGTGTAGCTCAGCCCTGCATTGGGGCGGAGGGGAGCCTGCACGCAGGGGTCCCTGGTCCACATCCACTGGGGGGCATGAGCCATGTTCTGAGCTGTCGCTATGTGTTTGCAGAAGCCCACCCAATCCCAGGGTGTCCTTGCCAGGGGCACAGCAGGCTCTGTGACTAGCTGCGCTCACCCGGGTCAGCGGCTGGACGGCATGTTCTGGGTAGGGCCACTGTTGGCAAGAGCCCAGCTCAGCCTTCTGGGAGGAAACAGAGTCACTTAGCTCCCTCCCAGAGCCTCAGTTTACTTTTCTGTTGGTGGAGGTGGCACATGCCTCTCAAGACTATATAGAGGGGTAGAAGAGACGTGTCAGAAACGCAGGTGCTGAGCTCATGTGCCCTTTCCCGGGGGCCTGGGCCGGCAGGGCAGGGACCAGAACATACAGAGGGGGGCACCCAAAGTGGCTGCACCCTTCCCGAGTCATTCAAGGCATAGGGGCCAAGGGCATGCAAAAACCTTGACAGGAGTCTCCCCAGTGCCTGGCACCAGGGACACCCCTTTGGGTAGATTTTCTCACCCTGTCCCCACCCTGTGTCCCACTGCCCATCTCCATGTGTAGGTGAAGTCACTGAGACACAAGGAGGGTCCAGGTGCAGAGCCAGAAGGATTTGGGGAGGGAGTTGACTGCTTCAGACTTGGCTCAGCTGGAGACAAAGGAAAGACAGGGGAGGGCTCTGCCCTCTGGGCCATGGCTGAGCCACTCGTGGCCCCAAGAAACCACCTGGCATCCCCAGGCACTCTTGCCTCCTGCAGCATTTCCTAATGCTGTTTGTGCAGCCCATTCTGGCTGGGCCTGGAGACCAGGATGTGGGAATCAGTCCTCGGGCAGAGGCAGAGACCTAGCCCTATCAGCAGGTTTCAGCTGTCATTGGACCAGCTCTGGCCTGCCGGAGGGCCCTGTGGCAGCATCATGTGGCCATGAGTTTTTCTCCTCTGTGAGTTTGGCATATCCCAGAGGACTGTCTGCTTCTCTGCTCTCCTCTTTATCTGCCCCCAGTACGATCCTCACCCCAGGAGAGGCTGGTCACGGCTGTGTTCCTGGGGTGGCCACTGCTGGGGTGGGGCCCGGCTGACCGGGGCGCAGCCTAGATCAGGTTTCCACACGGCCCAGATGTGGCCTTGGCCCTCGTGGGAGCACATGGCACCTGCATCTGCCGCTTGCAGCTAAGAGAGGAGAGCGATCCAGGAATCCCACGGATGTTAATGCCAAGTCCAAATTGGTGATTTTATTTTTCTCGTACTAACTTTGAAATGTAGCCAGTAGAATAATTACGAGTTTATTATAGTCAATTTATTATGCAGCATTTAGAACAACATGTTTTGTTGATTACTGCTGCTGCCAGATTGCTGGCGGCGTTTATAATCCATTGTTTTATTGAAATTGATCTGCCGAGCGCCTACTGTGTTCGGTAAATAATAAATCACTCTGTTATCCCAACATAAAAGCCACAATACTTTATCATAAGGTATGAAACCAAAATATGAGCATAGCACAGAGTTTCTCCTGAAGCTGAGTGTCTCCCAGAGCCACGGCTATTCCAGGTGCCCACCGGCTGGCATGCTCTGGGTGCTTCAGTCCCCTGAAGTCAGGGGAAAATGCCCCAGAGATGTTTGAACGTTTAGTGAGGGGCTGTTTGGGGTCAGAGCTGGGCCGGGGCAGTCAGGCTGTACTGGAGAAGGTGGGGGTAGGGCTGAGGCAGCCAGCCTTTCCATCCTTCCCCTCGCAGTCCCACACGTGCCCCCGCACCCCTACAGGGAGCCTTAGAGAGCCCGGGCTGTGTGATGATCCCCCTGCCCTCCCCCTCCCCAGCTGAGTGGCTGGTACCCTGAGCCTCAGCTTCTCCATCAGTCACGGGGTGATAGGGCACCTATCTCTGGGAGAATACACAGTGTTGAGTGGGGAGCCTGGCACAGCATGGCCTTGGCAGGTGAGAGCTGCGATGGTGGCCATCCTCAGAGCCAGCAGTCTGGGGCTTGTACCTGTGCTCCGGGGCCCTGAGGCCCATTTTCCAGCAGCTGGCTCCATGACAGACTGGCGGTGAGAGCCACCGGCAGACTCTGAGCCAGACAGCTCTCGAGTCTCAAGGCCTGTTGTATGTTTTCAGCCCCAGCCCTGTCTCAAGGTGTGTGCCAAGTAGAGCATGAAGCCAGCTGGGCCCGGCCCACCGCCCATGCCTCTGTCCCTCCAGTACCAGCACCTTCCTAGGAGCTGGGCCATGACCGCTGTTGGCCTCCGTCGTCTCCCTGTGAATTGGGGCTTATAGGTTAGGCATGCTGCTTCTCCCTGCACATCAGCTTTGTCACCCAGAGCTGAGAAGTAAGGGCCTGCCGACTCCGTGGGCCCCTTCCCATTTCTGTCTGCTAGATGCTGTCCTGCTTGCTCTGCGTGACCTTGATGTGGCTTCAGATTGCTGGGGCCCTAGTACTCAGCTCACTCAGAACCGTGAGGCCTCTTGTGGGACCTCTTGGGGCTTTGCCCTGGGCTTAGAGCCCTTTCACCAGGAACCCCATCTCCCATCACTATCCCAGAGGAGCCATTAGCTGCTTTCTGTTTTGGAGTTTGAGGCAAGTGGCAGACCTTGTAAAACAGGGTGGCAGGAGTGTGGGAAACTTGCTGATTAATGCTCTTCACATGTTCACACAAGGGGTGATGGCTACTGTCATTGGACACCCATCCTGGAGGGGATCCCCAGAAGACCCCTCCTCACCAAATCAGCCACTGCCAGGTGGGTGTGAGGGGAGACATAGCTCCCATGTACTGCACTGGCTTCCCAGAAACCAAAGTCCCAAAGTGAATGGAGGTGCACCCAGGGAGCACCACTGTCCATGTTCAAGTCCACCCGGAAGCAGTACACGCAGGGTTGGACCCTCTCTTGTGCTGAACTCCTGGGTCTGAGGCTGGCCTGGCAGCCTTCCCACCCCCCCTGGGGCCCTCAGCAGGAGGGGGCCAGGCTGTGCCTCCAGTGGGTTCTGATTTAGAAAACGGTCAGGACACCCCTCCTCAGCTGCTGCTTCCGTCCATTTGATCAGGGAGCGGAGAAATGGTTCCTGAGGTAGCATGCCCTGTGTTCCCTCTGAGAACCTTCTAGAACACCTAAGGATCACCAGGCCTGGGTGGCCCAGCTGCAGGCAGCATGTGGGTGCCGAGCCGGATCTCCCAGCACTGGCCAGGAGAGGGCAGTGTTGTCTCAGGATGTGTGGGCGGGCCTCCTCCCTGCCGGCAGTTCTCCTGTGTGCCCCTGGGGCATGGGAGCCAGCCCACTTTCGGGGAGAGAGGCCTGTCCGGCCCCATGCAGTATCCTCTCCCCCCCTCTCCTCTCCTCTCCTGTCAGCAGACAGGGACCCCTGTTTCTCTTCGCCCTGATGATGGTCAGCCTGAAGCCCTGGTTCTCTCTTGCCTTACCCTGCTAACGCAGAGGTGGGGACACAGCACACAGTGGCCAAAGCCCCCTTCTTTTTGCCTGGAGAAACCAGGGTTTTCCTCACAGGGAAGCCCCTGGAGACCTTTGACCTATTGCTGGCATGTCAGTGACACATGCTACTGCTCCTACTGCCCATGTCACAGCCCCAAGCTGCCCCGTCCTTTCCTTCCATAGATGAGGGGACTGGCCTGTGAGGGGCCATGGCCCAGGCAGGCTCTTTCCCTACCTGGCCACCCTTTCCTGCCACCAGCACCATTACCGCCAACTCCTTCCTTCCCTTGTCTCATTCCCAGTCAGTCCTGCAGGTTAGATGTGGGCTAGGCGTGAAACTGCTTGGGGAAGTGACCCTACCTCACTCCCTCTATCCTGGGCCACCGTGCCATGGGCAGCAGCCTGCATCCATGGGACACCCTGCAGGCCATGGGGGAGGGGGGCTGCCGCTCATCCAGGGCCCCAGCCGCCCCCTTGGCATCCCACAGGCTGACAGGATGGTTCTGTGGCCACAGGGAGGGGTGAGTCTGTGCCTGGGGGCTCCTCCCCAGCTGGTGGAACGTCTGGGCTGGGCTCTAGGCCCCACTTGTCCTGGTGCCTGATGCCCTGGCTGACCTCAGAGAACAAGTGTCACCTCCAGGGCCTACTCCCTGGTGCCAGGTCCAGCCCAGACCCTTCTCCCCTTGCTGTTTGCACAGGGGAACACTTGATTTTCAGCCGGCAACCCCATCCTGAGTTTTTGATGGTCTTACGGACGTGCCCAGGCCTCAGGGCAAGAGAACACTGTCAGGAGGGCACAGGCCCTGCTAGCCTGGACAGCCAGACCGGTGGCTGTAACCTTCAGCCTTCCGCCCAGTTAGATGTATCCTTGATGTTCTAACCCAGCCCCAGTTATCATCAGATCCCCCTACCACATGCTTTCTGTCTGTTACATCCTGGCCTGTACCCCACACTCTGTTGACTTCACCACCCACAGTTTGAAAAGCACTGGTCCAGACAGCCTGGGTGCTCACACACATCATGGGACACTGCACTCCAAAAAAGTGAAATGAACCATGTGCTGTGCTCGTGACACCGACTGAGTCCCTCCTTGGCGGAGGCCGCTGCCCTGACGCCCAGGCTTTGTCCACGGTGCTTCGGTGGCGGCAAGGGCTTGGGTGGGCGCTGTGTCCCGCCCACACATCAGGCCGGGTGCCATGCAGTGTCCTTCCCGGGGACTTGACCCCTCACTGGTGCTCTGCTTCTCTCCACGTCATCCGTAGAATGGGAATAGCAGTTCTCTCCAGACACACAGGACGCCCCCAGCCTGTGCCTGCTTTTGTTACCATGGGTACCAGGGATCACCAGCTCTGGGTTCCTGGGGGTGGTTGCTTGGGCAACTTTCCTGTCTGCCTGGGCCCCATGGGAGCAGTCGCCCCACGGAGCAGGGTGTGGAGCAGGGATGCCTAGAAGGTGTGGGGAGAGGTCTGCTTGATGAGTCAGCCCGCGGCCTCCAAGTGATGGCCTTTGCCCCGCTGGTCCCATCAGGGCCTTGGCACTCCACAGAAGGTTGGGCTGGAGGCGGGCAGGCAGCCCGTGTGCTTCATCTGGAGGGGCCGCCCGCTGGAGTACATCAGCGGGAAAGCGACTAGTACGTCTTCCTCTCTCACCCTGAGGCCTGGAGGGAAGCAGGAGTTTCCGACTTCTCAGAAATCCCCTGGCCTCGCCTGGAACGCAGGCTGGGGCAACTGCAAATTGGGATCTGAAATGCTCCTGCCATCGCATAGAGGCCTGTGTGCATGCACAGTGCCGGTCCTGAGTGAGAGGTGGCCGAGGGCTAGGCCACAGCTCGGGAGGTTGAAGTGAAGCTACCTACTGAGCGCAGGGAGCCTTGTCCGTGCACAGCAGCGTTTCCCCAAGATGCGGCCCAAGCCGGCCGGCCTCTGCGGTGGGGCCAGGGGAGCTGAGGTAGGGGCTTAGGGAGGGTCTGGCTGAGCCAATGGTGGCGGGTAGCCCGGGCATGAAGCTGCTGGGGAGGAGCCAAGGGCAGACAGAACCTCTCATCCGGCCAGAAATAGAACCAGATAAACACATGTGAGGAAAGAGACGCCAGCGTATTGCTTAGAGATGTGTAATATCTCCCCAGATGTCTTAGATTATCATACGCGTTCACTCGGCCAAAGATGGTGGCGGCCCTGGTGGGTGTCCCCAGGCAGCCGGGGAGGAGGGATCCTGAGCGCTTGGTGGAGCCAAAGTATGACCGAATTCCCCATTGTCACTTTGCGCTCAGAGGGCGGATGAAATGGACACAGAGGAGCTGGAGGGAGATGATTTATGAAAGAGATAGCTTTCGTCCCTGGATTCCAGAGCGGCTTGAATGTGAATAACTTATGTGTGTAGGAACTCTGAGGGGGGTTTAGAAAAAAAAGGGGGGGGGGGCCAGAGAAAGATAGGGAACTGAGAACACGAAAATAGACTCCAGCCCCGTGCCCCGAGCGTCGCTGGGCAGGATGGAGCTGGCCGACTGGGCGTATACTTCCTTCTACAGTAAGCAGATGATTTTCAAACAAAAAATACAAGCAAAGTCTTTTAGAATCTGAACAGTAAGTCCAAGCTGGCTGAGGAGCTCCCAGCACCCACTGTCCCATGTTCTGTGTTTTTGAGGAGAGTTTTTGGAAAACTTGGTCAGGAGTCTTGTCTGCCGAGGAGAAGCGTCTTGTTTTTGCTGCTCTAGATGACTCCAGTGTTCCATGCGCTTTTGTGGGCTTCCTCGTTTTTTAAATAGTTCAATTTCTGTTTTTGTTTGAGACCAGACGGACCAATAGAGCCCTCTGCCGGGGGGGGGGTGCTGCCGATGTGGTGGCCCCCAGGAGTCTGTGTCCCCCAAGCTCCCGGCTCTGTCCTGTCTGCTCAGGCCATTCTTGGACGTTCTGAATCCACAAACCACAAACGATTTTTCTTTTCTTGCCTCTGAGGGGCCCCAATGAAAATGCTCTGCTCCCCGAGTGAAACTGGACCATGGCCCCACACAGACCTGCTCCCCACGCCTTTCTATACATCGGCCCTAAAAGGACACAAACCTGCAGCCGTGGAGGCATCGTCATCTTAAAGGAAGCAAAGCTGAGTCCCTGAGACCCAGTGCTGGAGCCAGGACAAGAGAGCCCATCCCTGGGCTCTGAGCTTCTGACCCCGACATGGGACTTTGCGGGTCCAGTGTTCAGAGCCTCGCTTTCCCAGCAGGTTAGGGCTAAGCCGCCCTCCCACCCAGCTCTGTGAGTGTGCCCCTGGCAGGAGTAAAGCTACCGTTGGCCCAAACACCCTGTTGGGCAGCTGTTGGCCCAAACACCCTGTTGCATCTGGAGCTTCCCAGGGAGCAGATGCCTGGGCGTGTCTGCTCAAGGCCTCTCTGTTTCATCTTCAAGTCACCTCTAGTGAGGCCCAGGTCCTCCCCGTCAGCCTGCCCCAAGCAGAGTCTGCTGGAGTCTATGACTTTGACCCAGCCTGAAGTTCCTGTGCCATCCTGGTTGGGGCTCTCCCCACTCCCGGAGAATCACCTGAGGTGTTATCTCCTGCTTTTTGCACTGTTGACACTGTTTATGGTGTTTTGCAATAGGAAAAAGACAGGAGATTACAAAGTGCCTGGCTGGGGACTTTGGATTCCAGCAAAGTGTCCAGGGATCCTGAGCATTCAAGTTTTTCTTCTCCAAAGATCTGTTTCTTTGGAGTAGCTGGTGCTTCCTGTCAGGCCACATGACCCGACCCCCTGCTCCAACAGCAGGGCCAGGGACCCCCTGCTCTGTCATTTGGGGTCAGGGCCCCAAAGGCAGGCTCGCAGGCAGCCCCTGGAATGTTTGTGGTTGGTGGTGTTCACCCCGAGGATTTGGGTTTGGGGGAGAGGCCCCGGTGGAAGGCACAGCTCTGCCCCTGGCTCAGGTTTGCCAGGACCTGTGCAGCTGCAGACCAACCCCCAGGAGAAGCTGAGAACAGAGCCGGGCACCGTCGCAGAGGGCAGCCCCACCACCCCTCAGCTCCTCCCGACTCTGTGGCCACCTGGCACCGAAGACTCAGCAGAATCCTGGGCCTCGGGCTAGACCAGTGGCCCTCAATCGGTTTTGTCACCATGAGCGTCATGGCTTGGCTGATGAAGTGGCTGGGGGTGCTGGTGGGGCCCCCTGTGTGCCTGCTGCCAAACACCCTGCCGAGGTGCTCGGGGGGGATGGGATGTGGGGGGGGGGGCTCGGTCTGTGCCCCCCTCACTGCTCTCGTCCGGGGCCCCTCTGGCGTGGTGACCCAGCAGCCCTTCGCATAACCTGCTGCGTTCCGCCATGGGGGTGCAGGGCAGGATTCCTTCCTGCCCTTGACCCGCGAGGGCCCTGAGGCCCGGGCAGGCAGCAAGGGTGGTGGAGCGGCCCACCCCACCCCCTCCTAGCCCTGCCACACTGGGCCCTGTCACAGGGGGTCCAGAGGGCAGGCTCAGCCGGCCTGTCCTCCGGACTCTGGCGCCATCCTGCTTGCTGGCTCACAGACCCCGGCTCAGGGCCTCTGCAGCCTTCCTACTCTCCACCTCTGCCTGTGCCCGCTGGTCCCTCCCCTGCCACTGGGACGCCAGGGCACCCTGCCGCGTGTGAGGACCGTCCTCTGCCAGGTCCTCCCTGCTCTTCCCTCAGGCCCTGGAAGAGCACATCTGTGCTATCCCAGCAGGGTCCTCCGGTCGGGGGACCTCCGTGCTGGGACAGAGCCACTGGCTGAGCTTTCACTCAGACACCAAGGCCCAGGAGAGCTGGGTGGTGCTCCTTATCCCACTTGTCTGTTGGATGGGGGCATTCCTCCCCACGGCCCCTGCACGGCTCCCATGAGCAGCGCATGGAGGCCAGATGCTGCGTCAGGGCCTGGGGACCTGTCTGCCCCTTCCTCATTCTCCCAAGTCAGTCCCCACAGCTGGGCGTCCATAGGCCTTGGAGGGCAGGGGTACGTGTGTGGGATCGGCCCCACTCCAGGCTTCCCTGCTCTGGGGTCAGAGGTCTCTGCTGATGGCACCGTGAGGGTGCACTGGGGTGGGAGGCCCCGTACTGCTTCCTGCGCTGGTGACCCAGCAAGATGGCTCGGGCTCAGCGCCCGGCGCCTCCAGGGTCCGACAGGCTGCCCTTGAGCCGCGCGGTGGAGAGTTGGAGGGGGGGGAGGGCACCCCCTACCTCACACCTTCCTCTCCCTGCAGCCTGTTCGACATGGGTGGGGAGTATTACTGCTTCTCTTCCGACATCACCTGCTCCTTCCCCGCCAACGGCAAGTTCACCGCAGACCAGAAGGCCATCTATGAGGCGGTGCTGCGGAGCTGCCGCGCTGTCATGAGCGCCATGAAGCCAGGTGAGGGCACTGGTGGTTGTGGGGCAGGTCCTGCACTGCACAGCCTGACTCGGTCCCCCGTCACCGGAGGAGCTCAGCTGGCCAAGACTCCAGGCGGTGTCAGATCCCCAGGAGCAGTCCTAGGAAAGGGGGCCGGCCAGCAAGGAGAGACAGAGCTGGGAATCGGGGAGCTCAGCCCAAGGTCACCCCAAGTCCCACCTGCTACTCTCCACCAGCAAGAACCCCTGGTCGCAGTGGCCACTGGAATGTCAGCATGTCCGCTGTCCTCTCCTGGAGCAGGGTCCACTCCAGAGAGGGCTTGACCAGCACATGCCAACACTGGCATTTGGTTGGACGTCAGGGCACCCTTCTGTTCAGGCCGCAGCTGGCTCTGGAGTGGGCCGAGTGTCTCCCCAGTGTCTGGGGAATGGTGAGTGGCTGCCACAGAGCCCTCTGGGGACCTGGCCATGACACCCTCGAAGGCTGGACTCTAAGCTCATTCTGAACTCAGAGGGACTATGGCAGTCAGACTGGCATCCCTCCATGGAGCCTTTATTCAGGAAAAGAAAAGATCCCCAAACTATAAAATCCCCAGGATGTGGCCTCTTGAGGCTGATGGCTCTGTGTTGGCTAAACAGCCCCGGGGCCCCCACTGCCCGTTGTTGGGATGAGTTACAGCCTCGGTCATCAGGCCAAGAGCTGCTTTTGAGGGTTCCTCAGCAACTGTCACTTTCGGAGGCAAACTGAGCGAGCCTTTCCGGATGGCCCCCGTCTGGCCGCAGAGCCCCCCACCTAACCCCACCAGAGGTTAGGGAACCACAGAGGGACACTGGCGGGCCCCAGCCCTGCCCCCTCACTCATCCAGCAAGAACAGAGCTCGGTGGTCCCAATACGGGGAGCTCAACCCGAAAGGAAAGCTTAAAAGTTAAGCTCCTGCTGGGGTGACGAGGTGATGGGACCTGCATATTTCAGCAGCTGCAGAAGGAAGCAGCATCTTCTGTTAATTTTTGAAAAAGCCGAGGTCACGGGGCATCTAGGTGACTCAGTCGGTTGAGTGTCCAACTCTTGATCTTGGCTCAGGTCTTGATCTCAGGGTCGTGAGTTCGAGCCCCACACATGCTGGGCATGATGCCTACTTAAAAAAAATTTTTTTTAAAGCCTTGGCGGCCACTGAGTATTAACATGGGAACCTCCAGGATGGTTGTTGAGTTGTCAGAAAAGTGGAGGATGGAGTGGCCGATGGTCCCCTTTTGTGTAAAAGAAGGAAGTGTAAAAGGGCCTGCAAATCCACGGAGGAGGCGTAGGAGGGGCGCTGGAAGCCGGGCAGCAGAAGAGCGTGCTGGTGGGCGCGGGGTGTTTCTGACCTTTAAACCAGGGAACACATCCCCTATTCCCAGTGAGGTCCAGCCTCGAGAAGCGGTCACCCGTCACCCCGAGGGGCATGGCCCTTCCTGCTCCCTCGACACCACAATGAGTAGGGTTTGTTCCGTTTTGAACAACACTAGCCGTGGGCTGTGGCGTGCTCCCTGGCGTCTGTGAGCACAGCCGCCCGCACCCCCCGGGCATACCTCCAGGACTGGCCAGGGGCTTCCTCCGCTGTGCTCTCCACACTGTGCCCCCAGCCCGGCCTACCTGGCAGCACCCCCACCCTCGGGAGAGTCTGCTCACACCTGAGTAGCGCTTCCCAGGTGGGCGTCCTGGCCAAAGCGTCCAGGACAAAGCGGTCCTCATTCTGCCCAGAAAGTAGTCGGGCCCGCTGTCCCCAGGGCCCCCAGCCAGTTGCACTGAGAAAGGCCTGGTGCTCTGTGCCCTGGACGTGCCTGGCCGCGTCCCTCTGGGGGCAGGCAGAAGGCTGGGCTCGGCGGAGCTGGTCTGCACAGACTGGGCGGGGTGGTCCTCCCCCAGCGCACAGTGGGGCACGGGCTGGGCCTGTGCTGGGGCCTGGAGGTTCCCTTGGGTGTGGGGTGGGAACGGATCCCTGCTGTAGCCCCCACCTCTCCCACGGATACTGGGGATCGCGACACAACTGACAGTGCCCAAGGGCCGACTCTGTCGGGTCCCATGCCAGGCAGGCCGAGCTGTGCCCACAGAGCTGCTCACGTGGGGACAGCTCATCTCCCCAGAGCTGCGAGGAGGCCGTGGCCAGGTCAGCCCCATGTCCTGTCCTAGCGGAAATGCCCCTGGTTTGTGGGTTTGGCTGCTGGGCCAAGACACACACCCGCTGAGACTGCACGGCTGCTTCCGACGACCTTCCAGGGAAGCGGAAATAAAGACACCAGAGTGGCAGTGAGATGCCCAGAGGAGACGCACAGAAGGACCAGAACCCCGGGTCAGAACCCCGAAGGCGTTCTGTGTGTTCTGACAGCGTCGGGGCCTCCCTCCCTGTCAGCGTCGGGGCCTCCCTCCCTGTCGGGGAGGGTCAGCGTTGGGGCCTCCCTCCCTGTCACCCAGACAGCCAGGGGAGGGTGGCTGAGCCCACTCAGAGGGGCCGTACCTGGGAAGGTGCCCCCCATGCCAGTCCTACGGCAGGGGCCTGGCCGCCATGGCTGGGTGGAACTAAAACTCTCCCTGGCTCCTGTGTTGGGGCAAGTGGCCCACCCCGTGCAGACCACCCTGTCTCCATGGGTACCAGGGAGTCTCCATGGGTGCCAGTGGGGCCCCTCAGCCCCCCTGAGGGAGGCCTGGGGTGAACCCAAGCAGGAGTGCCCCAAAGACTGCTGTCCATCGTGCATTCTCCGTCCCTCGTCCCTCCGGCCACCATGGAGCACTGAGGACACTTCTTGCCACTTCCAGCACTCAATTCCCCTCCGTGTCCCACTGTGCTCACCTGCCCGCCCTGGCCTCCCCCGCTTAGGCTACAGGTCCGCCCTCCTGAGCCCGCACCGCCACAGGGCCCCACAGAGGCAGTGTAGACTGCTCGCTCGGCTCTGGGCCCCACTGCCCACGGCTGTGAAAGCGGCGGGTCTGTATGAACAAGCCCTTCATCGTTGCACCCGTGCAGTTGTGTGCAGCTCCTGGCCCGGCTGGTGTCCGGGCTCTGGCCACTTGGGGGCGGGGGCCAGTGCAGCCAGCACAGAGTCAGAAGCAGACTGCCCCCAGAGCAGCCCAGGCGGCAAGAGAGGACGCTGTGGAGCCACCAGGTGATCAAGCAGGAGGGCACCCGGAGCTGTTCCGGCCCGCGTGGCACAACGCGTGTCAGCTGTGGCCTGTGGTCGGGTGCCTTTGCCAGCTCTGCCTCCCTGCCGGGCGGGAACAGGGACAGGACTGGCTGGGCTCCCCTCAGGCCCCTTCTTGGAGATGGCTAGGAGAGGAAGGGTGCGGGGACAGTGTGCCTCCCGGTCTGCGGGCGCCCTCTGTGGCAAGAGCCGGGACAGAGGAGGCTGTCTGGGGAGGGCCCTGAGAGGCCCCCCTGCTGGCTGGAGGATGGTGGACAAGTTCCCGCCCTCCCTGGCCTCATTTACTCCCTCAGGCTGTTGGCCAAGGTTGGGGGGTGCGGGGAGGGGGAGCGTGCGGAGACTTTGAGAGGCAACCGCACTCCACTCAGCATCGAGGCGCCTGCAGCCCCAGGGCGCATGCCGCCCCCTGCCCTTCCGCAGGGTGAATGGGTCCCCGGAGGTCCTGGCAGCAGCTGGGTCTGCGGTGGGGTGGGCTGGAGGCCCTCAGCCCTGCGCCAGTTTGGCCCACCAGACGGCTCCCTGCAGCCCACGGGGCCTGCCCTGGGACCAGGCCCTGCGCCTTCCTTGCGGCACCCCCAGGGTCTGGCGCACACGTGGTCTCCTGAGGGCCATTGTCTTTGGATGAAGTGAGCTCTTTGTCTGGAAGTAGCAGTGAGGATTCAGCTCTCCGGGCCCTCCTGGCTGAGCTCTGGCCGAGCCCCTGGGGCTGCCGCACTCTGGACGGGAGGCCTCAGGCGGTGAGGGATGCTGCTGAGGCTCCCAGGGGCCAACCTGGACCCTGGCCCGTTGGGGAAAGGTGTGGGGAAAGGGGGCCAGGTGGGCGCAGATCAGCCTGTGACCTGGGGCCCGGGCACCAGGGCTCTCTGGTCTCTGAGCCAACGGCCGGATTACGGGCACAAACCTAGATGCTACCCTGGCACCCCAGGGTCTGAGTGCACAGAGGAGCAGGGTGAGGGGGTCACACCTGGATCCTGGGCCCATGAGGTCACAGCCCTGGCTGCAGGAGAGAGCCATGAGGGGCGCCGGGGCTCCTGCTCAGGCCACACATTTGCCAGGCATGGAACAGGACACAGGGTCCTCCTCCCAGGGCTCAGAGGCTTTGACTAAGCCACAGCTGGCCAGCGTGCTGCCCACTGGTGGGAAGAGCTCTGACAGCACAGGAAGGGGCAGTCAGGGAGGGCTTCCTGGAGAAGGCCTTAACACAGAGGCTCACAGGAGAGAGTGTGAGTAGGTGAGGACTTTGGAGAGGTGGTACCAGCTGAGGGGCCAGCAGGTGGAAAGCACAGGGAAGCGCCGGCACGAGGGTCGTGGGCCCAGGGGTGGAGGGCAGTGAGCCTGGAGAAGGCCGGGCTGAGGTACACATACTTGGCTCTGTCCTCAGGGCAGGATGCTCCCGCATCTCTAAGCAGGATGCAGGGAAATGAGGCCTTGCAAGGGTTGGGGAGGAAACAGGCAGGAGTCCAGGAAAGGTCAGGGTCTAGATTCCAGAGATGTTTCAGGGAAGGTGGGACAAAGCTTTGGGGCTTGCCGGAGGTGGGAGGGCGGGCAGGGCCACCGACGCCCAGTCTGCAGTGTGGTCCCCAGTGTGGCATCCCCAACCCGAGCAGGCTTAGGGGACCGCTGAGCTTCGAGCTGGCCACATGGGCCCCGAGGTGCCTGTGAGCTGCTGAGGTTGTGGGGGAGCCTGAGGTCCCCTGGTTTGCATCCACTCCTCCGACCCAGCCCAAGGACGGCAACCTTCACACACTTCAGGGCCCCTGTCCTGGCGGAGGGTGTCGTAACCACCATCCGGGCCAGACGCTGAGGCCAAGTTGCTGGAGGTTGGATCACTGTCACAAACCCTAACCACACACAGGCAGCAGCCCCACTGCCAGCCACGAGAGCGTGTGCAGGGCCGGCCCCGAGGACACAGGCGAAGAAGACTGGAGGCGCCGTGGGGACCGCCCGGGCCCTCGCGTCTGGCCCCAAGAGGACAGGAGAGGAGCCGAGCTGCCGGCCGAGCATGATTTATACCTGACTCCCCTCTGCCGAGGCCGCAGCCCACTTGGAAGCCAGCCAGGCTTGACGTCAGGCCGCTTCCTGGGGCTTCCCTTTGGCCACCGGAAAAGGCCCCTTTCCAAGAGAAACGGAGCTGCTCTGGAGTCGGGGTGCAGGATGCCCTTCCTCAGCCCCGGGGCCAGGCGGGCCGGGAGAGTTTGCAGAGCTGCCTGGGGGCACTTTCAGGCCCAGAGGATCTGGGCGGGAGCACAACTTGCGGAAGAGCTGCGGTGCTTTTGCCCCTGAACCAGCAAGCTCTCTGGTCCTGAGGTGCGAGGAGCCAGCAGGCAGACCCGTCCAGGGAACAAGGTGCTAGGAGGACAATAACCAGGACGGTGGAGAGAGTGCTTGGGAAGGTCCCTCCAGGGCAGGGCCCACATGTGTCGAGACCTGAGCAGTGGGTCTCACTCCAAGCGGCCTGTGTGCGGCTGTAACAGGTGGCCCGGCCTGGGGAGGGCGAGGTCGGGTGCATCGGCCTCGGGGGAGCGGGGAGCCGAGGCTGGGGCAGGCTTGGCTGGTACCCCAGGAGCACGGCGGACATCCAGCGTTGAAGTAGGGTCTGGCTGGGCCATAAGCAACGGATGAATATTGGCCGACAGTTTTGCGGGGGTTACTGACCCGGTCCCCCAGTAGATGCCAGAGTCTCTGTGGCCAGTCTTCTAGGGCCAGCATTGCAGCTGTTTGACAAAGGGAGGCATCTGAGGCTCCCAGAAGTGCATTAGCAGCTGAGCTGGGATCCAGTACCCAGCCTTCCATTTCAGGATGTCCAACTTTCGGAGGAAAGCCGCCCACCTTGACTCTGCCGTCAGGACTTTGAACCGGGCTCTCCCCGCTGCTTGAGTGGGTAAAGCCAGACCCTAGGATGCCGCCACTACCCTGGCACTCTGTGGGCCGAGGCAGGTCAGGCCTCAGGAGCTGGACTCCAAGGAGGCTGTCTGTCTCTAGAGACGGGGCTTCCCCCCTCGGCCTCCCTGCACCTTGGGCCCTGGGCCGACTCCCGCCCTATGAACTGGCCGGGGTGCAGCCCTCTCCACCTGCTCAGAGCCTGGCCCGCAGGGATCCAGGAGGATGGGTCAGCGCTGTGCCTCCAGCCAACCCAAGACCCCAACTGTGGGGTCTCCATCCCTGGCGGGGAAGGGGGCCCAGGTGGAGGACTGGTGCCCAGCAAGTGCCTGAAGGGTGATGCCCTGTGTCCCAGAGTGGGCCCCCCTCTCTACCCCTGGATTGAGCCCTTGGGCTACCTTCTGCCAGCCACAGAGGTTCAGAGCCCTGAGCCCAGACCTGCTGGCCCAGCCCTTGCGGGCACGGGGTCCGTGCAGGTTCCCAATGGTGCGGGATGCCAGGGCGCCCCTCTGCAGCTGCCATCATCCGTGCTGGTGGATGTGGAGGGCAGGGCATCATGGGGGTGCCACTTGGGAGCCAGTGTCGCTCCCCACAGGGAGGAGGCCGCAAGGGTTGGCACTGGCCCCCTCTGGCTGGATCACTGCTCAGGGGTGTACACCCCCACAGCTGCCTGGCCCCACGTGTCCTGGCCCACGGCCTTAGCCAGCATGTGGCCTGCTCCCAAATCAGCCCTGTGGCGTGGGGCAGGGAGCTTCACCAACCTCAGTCCTTGTGTGGTACTTAGGTGGAGTGCCCGGTGCCCTGGAGTGAGGTTGGAGTGGGACCCCGCCAGCCCAGTGGGGGGGGCCGGCGTACCCCTGCGATGGCCAAGGCTGTTTGAGGGTGGCTGCCTGAGAACCTTGGACAGAGCCCCTGAGCTTGCTTGCCTCGAAACTCAGTGCCTGGGGACATGCTCTCCCCGGTGACCTTTGCCCCAGAAACGTGGGGCAAAGATGAGTTGGATTAGCAGTCTGGGGCCTGGATGTCTGGGCTGCCGTGGAGACGGTCAACCCTGGCTCGTGGCAGGCGGAGCCACAGACCCCTGCCGGCCAGCCCACGAGGCCGTGCTAGCTCGTGCTAGCTGCACCTTCACCCCGAAACCTTTGCTCCCCACAGTGGCTCCAGGGGTGATTCAGCCCCGCCTGGGGGTGTGCAGCCATGCCCTCGCCCCACAGCCTGAGGCCCTGAGCTTTGATTTGGGGCTCACTGAGGCAGCCCCACATCTGTGGGGGACATGTGCTTTTCTCCTGATGCTCAGGAACCTTCCTGGGCTCGCTGGCCCCGGAAGCACGCACTGGCCGCGGGCAGACACGCCACGGGCTGGGGAGTAGACCTAAGCTGGACGCCCGGCCCCGGGTGACAGGAGCCTGCCCCTGAGGGCACAACGGAGACAGAGGAAGGGTCTCGGGGTCCCCAGCTGCGGCACCCTCACCACTCACTTCCGGCCGTCCTGCCTCAGCCAGTGCAAGGGCTCCACGTGTCCCCCAAACTTTCCCTTGGGGGGCCCCAGCCGGACTGCCAGTCCCCGCAGCTCATTGCAGCCTCCTTTGGAGCCGCAGGGGTCTGGTGGCCTGACATGCACCGCCTGGCTGACCGCATCCACCTGGAGGAGCTGGCCCGCATCGGTGTCCTGAGCGGTAGCGTCGACGCCATGGTCCAGGCCCACCTGGGAGCTGTGTTCATGCCTCACGGGCTCGGCCACTTCCTGGGCATTGACGTGCACGACGTGGGAGGCTACCCCGAGGTCAGTGTGGACACGTCAGCCGGGGGCCTGCCAATGAGCGGTAGCTGAGCTGGCCCTGCCCACGGTGGGTCGGGGCTCTGCGATCAGCTGCGGTGTAGTGGGACCGGCTAGGGAAGGAGGAATGGGGTCCCACAAGGCCCCCCACCCCTCCTGTCCCTCCACCCATTGGTC
This sequence comes from Panthera tigris, assembly GCF_018350195.1. NCBI lineage: Eukaryota > Metazoa > Chordata > Mammalia > Carnivora > Felidae > Panthera > Panthera tigris. Next base: position 19,773,422 of record NC_056674.1, read on the forward strand.
GGTCCTGGTTCAGGCGCTGCGGGGGTGTTTCCCGGAGTGCGCCTCTCCTGGTGGCTGCCACCTCAGAACCTAGTGCCAGCTGGGTGTGCCCTGCCTGGTGAGCCCCAGGCTGTGCGCTGGGGGTGACAGCTGCCCCGAAGGGTAGGAGGTGGCCAGTGTGCAGCACGCGGGGTCCCCAGAGAGCAGTGGGCACCCCAGAGCTGGCTCTTAGTGATGGGGCTGGCGCTGCGGCCCTTTTGTCCCCTGCCTCTGGCTTCTTTCGGGTGCAGGTGGTGAGGCACCATGGCTGGCCCTGGGCCTTCCAGGGACTAGCAGAGCCCGGCACCCCTCACAAGCCCAGCAGCAGACCCAGCCCCTGGGCCAGCACACCCTGTGGCCTCCTCGTCTGCAGGCTCTCGAGGCACCCTTGGCAGGGGAGGGAGGCTTCCGTGGGCATTTCCAGACGAGGCTTTCCCCTCCCCCTCCTACCAACCGAGTCTCGAAAGGACCACCCAGAGGGTGCCTGCAGCCAGCCTTGGGGAGGCCCTGCCCGGCAGGTGGCTGCGGTCTTTCCGGGCCCCGGGTGGGTGGGGGTGAGCCCGGCCCTGCCGCCTGGCCCGGTGCCCAAGGTGCAGGGGGCTGATTATGCAATCGGTGCACACCCTGGGGCCCACCAGCCAGTTAGCCAAGACTAGGCTTGGCCTGTTGGCTGCAGGGTATTTTGAAAGCACCAAGAACGATTTTTGGGGGGAAAAATTGCTCAAGAGAAGCATTATTATTCAATTATTTTTTCCTCAAGTGTAAACAGTTAAATTTGGAGAAACAAAATCAGTTTTAATTTCCTAATTTCTATCCATCACACTGTGTACAGGGAGCCAAGAGCAGAGCCTTCCAGACATTGTTAACTGAGGTTCGTTATTCATTAGTCGCCAGGACTCTTTTTTTCCACCAGAGAAAATTGGCAGCAAACTGCTTTTATCTTTTCCAGTAAGCAGCCCTTTGTGCTCACAGAGTCTATTCTTTTGACAGATAAACATTGTAGAAAAAATATGGCTTTTCCTATAAAAGTCATTTGTTTTATTTCAGGCCTGCAGACACATCTGGGTCCCCTCTGCTCAGAGCCCAGTCAAAGCGGAGGCCCCATCCAGCCCTCTGCCCCAGCGGAAGCCGATGTGGGTGCGGCACGGGCAGGCGCCCCCGCTCCCCACAAGGCTCGGGTCCCTGGGCTGGAGGGGCCGGGGCTTCGGCCTCTCCCCTTCGTGGGGTCTGCTCTCCCCTGCCCAGCCCCCATGCTTCTCCCGGCCCCGCTCGGACGGGCGTTCTTGTGGGGAGACTCCTGAGAGCCAGTGCTCTGAAGGGGTAGAGGTCGGGGCCGGCATAGTCTCCTGCCCCCAGGGTCCCTTCCCCCCCTCACCTGCAGTCTGGGTGGTGGTCCTGGAATTTTCCGGAGGCCTGCGTAGACGGCCTCTCCCCTGGGCACACCCACGGAGTGGCTCGGTGCGGGCACACAGTGACCAAAGGAGGACGGGGAGACACGACCTAGCCAGGTTTCTGCCTCTGCCAGGGCCCTGGCTTTGCCGCCCTTGGAATGGAGGGAAAGGGATAGGTGCTCGGGGTGGCACGAAGGTGAGGGACAGGGAGAGGGTGCCCGGGGGCAGCCACAGACTTCAGGTGGCAGAAGGCCCTGCCCTGCAAGCACCTCTCACCTGAGCACGGGGACCGACATTCCAGGCTGGGCCCTTCCGTGTCGCCAGCCCATCCGGGCAAAAAGTGTCACGGGACCCGGTACCACACCAGATAGGCATCTGTACCCAAAGCATGACTCATCAGGGGTCACAGTGCCTTAACGTCCCCTCATCACCTCCGCCCCAGCCCAGCTCATGCCAGAGTGGCTGCACACGCATTTCTGTCCCCACCCTCGTGGAATCCCGGTCACAGCCTTCCCTGCTGTGCCCAGCTGTGGAGGCCGAGCCAGCCTGTTTCTGGTTACCTTACATGAACCGCTAATTGAAGTCTGATGTTCTTGGCCCCTAAACAGTCAGAAATGACAGCTCCGTGTCCAGCAGCTGGGCTTCCAGGGAAGAGCCGCGGACGGGGCGGGGCAAGCCCGCAGCCCGGCCCCAGAGCTTGCTCGCTGCCCGCTTGCTCCCTGGCCCCGGGCCTCAGGGACCCGGGGACACGGGTGTTGGCTACGCCGTGAGAGTCGAGAGGCCCGGGCCAGGTGTGCGTTTGTGGGGAGAGGGTGCCTCTGCAGGGAGGCGGGCAGCCGTTCCCTAGGGGCGCCCACGTGGCCTCCTCCACGTGCATCTGAGCATGTGCGTGGGGCCGTCCTGCTGACGGCACCTGGCCCCCCTCCTGGAAGGCCACACGGGAGACCTGGGTCTGGGGGAGCAGCGCCCAGCACCGCCGGGGCCGCTTTCCAAGTGAGCCGCCTGGAAGGAAAAGATGTGGTGCGGGAAGCCTCGCAGCCTCCCTGAGAGCTTTTTTGGCTTCACGAGTTTGGCTTCTGCCGTTCCTCTGGCGAGGAGAGGCCTGCGTGAGGGCAGCCGGACCCCAGGCGGCCGCACGGCCAGCACGGGCGGGCGGCCCCGGGTGTGTGCGCGCCGGTTGTCCCCGGGGCTCCCGCAGGCGCTTCCGGGGGTACTGGGGGGGGAAGGCGGGCAGAGTCTGCAGGGAGTAGAGGGTCTTACCGAAGCGCTCGGGGCACGGCCCAGCAAGGGGCAGCCTGGGCCAGAGCCCCTCCGGAGCACAAAGCCTCCCTCGCAGCTCCGGGGAGCGCAGGCGCTCGGGGTGGAGCCAGCCCTCCTCAGGCCCCCGTGGCCTCCCTGTCCGCGCAGGGCGTGGAGCGCATCGATGAGCCCGGCCTGCGCAGCCTGCGCACCACTCGGCACCTGGAGCCCGGCATGGTGCTCACCGTGGAGCCGGGCATCTACTTCATCGACCACCTCCTGGACGAGGCCCTGGCGGACCCGGCCCGCGCCTGCTTCTTCAACCGTGAGGTCCTGCAGCGCTTCCGCGGATTTGGCGGGGTGAGTGCCCACAGGCCCTGGGTCTCTGCTTCCAGAACATCCCCCCAGCACACGCTGCCGCGGTCACCTCTTTGTCTCGACACAGGAGCCCTAGGGGGAGGAGGGATGATCTTCGCTTCCTCACTTGACAAGGACCGGGGCCCGTCCTTTCTCCTGGTCTGTTGCAGACGGGGGGCAGGTGGCGGGAGCAGATGGCCCCATGGGAGGAGCCTTCCCCTCCGCGGCCTCCCCCGGAAGCCCGGAGGCCAGCCCCTTCCATCAGGGGCAGGACAGACCGCTCCTGAGAAGGGGCCCCTCTGACCCTCTAATCTGGTGCACGAGGCCAAGCTCAGGAATACTGAGTGTCTGCCGTTCCGAGCCAGGTCCGTATCGAGGAGGACGTCGTGGTGACCGACAGCGGCATGGAACTGCTGACCTGTGTGCCCCGCACAGTGGAGGAGATCGAAGCGTGCATGGCAGGCAGCGACAAAGCCTTTACTCCCTTCTCTGGCCCCAAATAGAGCCAGCTGGGAGCACCCAGTGGGACCAGGGACCCAGCCTGGCAACCTTTCTTCACGACGGGCCCTCCGGAGGCCAGATGGGCGCTCAGAAATCACGTGGCTGGGTCCGTGTTTGATCATGCTGTTTCCTCGGGGGGAAAATCTTTCTTAACCTTCTGCAAGATCACACCTCAGTCTGCTATTACTTTGCTTGAATGACAGTGGCTTTTGAAATGCTAATGGAAAACAGTTCTGTTCTTTAATAGCAACTAAAATGTGTCTTGCTGTCATTTGTATTCCTCTGCTCAGGGAAGATCCATTTCCAGTGTTTTCTCTCAAAAATCAATATGCAGAATGGAACTTGCAATAAAAAGTTTCCAAAGATGGGCCTTTGTGCGCGGCTCCCTCTCTGTCCTTTCTCCCTTTGCAGATGAGCACGCGTGGCCGGACCTAGGACGTGGGCGCCGACGGTGCAGAGCGCCGGGTGCTGGGCGCGTAGCTGGAGCCGGCCTCCACGCGCCTTTGCACGGGAAAAGGTGAAGCGGTAGAGGAAGAAGCCTTTCTGATACGGCTACGGCCTCAAAGCCGCGTTTCTGAAGGGGGCACTTAAGGCATAGTTAAAACTTGAGACTTGCAGAGATTCCCTGCCTTGACTTCCTTTTCACACCGGACGTGCTGGCCAAGCCGGCATCTGCCCGAGAGACACTGCCCCCCAGCTCAGCTCCACGGCAGAGGTGAGCTTTCTCGTGGCCTCCGTGTTTGCTGAGACCACGTCTTCCCTAAGTGTAAACCCACGGGCCAGATTCCTCTCCGCCAGGGACACTTCAAGGCCGGTGGGGCCTGGTCCCCGCCGAGGGCAGAATGCCTGTCCTTACCTCTGCTGGCCCAGCTCCGCACTCCCGCAGAACCCAGGGCTGGGGGATTCTGTGCCGAACCGGTCCAGGTTTGTCTCCTCACGGTGCCGTCATCCAGGAGTTTCCAAGCCAAGATGAAGGGCACATAAGACAGGACACCAGAGGTGAAACCACCATGGGGTGGAAAACTGTGGCCCAAGCTAGACGCCTTGAAAAGCCACTGAAGCGTTTAGTACAGATTTCTTCCTGCGACAGGCACGCAAAAGTGCTCGTGAAGTGACCAAGTTAAAACGAAACCATTTTTCCTGTTTGCTTCTCAGACTTTTTTTTTTTCCTCAAGTTTATCTTATGTGTGATCTGGGGAGGAGCAGAGAGGGAGGGAGAGGGAGTCCCAAGCAGGCCCCACGCTATCCGCACAGAGCCCAATGTGGGGCTCGAACTCACCAACCGTGAGATGGTGACCAGAGCCAAAACTGAGAATCAGATGCTTAGCCGACTGAGCCACCCAGGCACCCTGCCTCTCAGATCTGTAACCACCATTTTTTCAGGTTTTCTGCTGGTGCACAGACAGCCCCTAAGTTCTTGGTGACGCCGAGCGGTTTGAGTAACGACAGTCTTCAGTGTCAGGAGTTTGAGTTCAGCAAACGTTTCTCCAGCCCAGCTGTACCTGAGACACATTGTGGCATACAGGGTTTCAATTCGCCCACCGCCAGGATAGAATCAGTGGCAGTTAGGTGGAAACTGTAAATGGATAGTTTAGTTGGTGTTCATTAAAAAACATAGCTGAGTGTATTATATATCTTTGTCCTTCCTTTCCTTGGGACATCTCCTCTCCAAACTGCCCATTTCCCATGATTCTCAAGAAGGTAAAAAGCATAAAGAAAAATCTCAGTCACTGAATGTTCTTTGTTCAAGAGGGACACTGGGAGCATAGTATGACTGCTTTTGCCCAGGTCAGTAAGGCAAAGGGCATTCTCTACCGGTGCAGGGCTCGGGGTGGGGGTGGGGGGGGCGGCAACAGATCTCCCCTCCACCCCGTGTTCCGGAGGGAGCACCCAACTCAAGTCTCCAAACCTCTGCAAAAATCCATACAGCTTCAGAAATACATTAGAGACCCTTCCAGAAAGCTGAACAGCACTAAACAAGGCTTTCTGAAACCCTGGAAGGGTCTAGGTATTCATTCAATAAATAATTGAACATCCACTATGTGCCAGTGTAGTATAAAAACATGATTCCCTGCTCTCCGAGCCTGTAGTTTACTGAGAGACTTCGCCACCTTGAACAAACAAGCACAAATATATTATCTTTTTTTTTTTTAAGTTTGTTTATTTTGAGAGAGTACGCACGAGCGGGGGAGGGGGAGAGAGGGAGAGAGAATCCCAAGGAGGCTGCAAATACATGATCTTATACACTGAAAAGTGCCATGAAGGGAAGTAACAGGACTGACCTTGTCTAGAAAGCCAGGGTGGGGCTGAGATAGGAAGGGTTCAAAGTGAAAAGCAAGGCAAAGAGGAGGCATCCAGACCTGAGCTGTTCCAAGGAGTAAAGAGAGCTTGGAAAAGCCCTGCAGCCACAGCAAAGAAACGAGGGCTAGAAAATGGAGGGATGTTAAGTCAACAAGACCAAATGGAGCCACATCGCAAGGAGAGCGGGCCTCACTGGGTGCAGTGGGGAATGACAGAAGGTTCTGGAGAGCACGCAATGGTCCAAGGAGACAAAGTTCAGACAAGAGCGGATGATGGCTCTGCAGAAGGCGGGGGAGGGGAGGGGAGCAGACAGGTTCGAGAGGCACATTTAGGGGGTAGGACCGAGAGGCGGGGATGTGGGAAGGCACCTGGCTCTAACAGCTGCTTCAGAGGGTGTGGCCAGACCCAGTTATCTGAGCTACAAACAAGCACAACCCCCTTTGCGACGAAGCCCAGTTCTGCAACCCCAGCCCCCCGGGGCACCCCTGCCTCACTTGCAGGCCTAGAGCTCTTCGAGGAGTGGGTGTGGCAGTGAAAGAACCTTCAGGATTGGTGGTCTGAAGACAAGTAAAAGCTATATGGACTCTACACACTGACAGAGCAGGTCCAAAAGTGCTTTTATTAAAAAACAGCTGGCACCTTCACAAATCACCTCTATAGAAAACTCCTCAAGACAGGACGTCCTACCCACAGAAATAATTACTGCACTACAATTTTCATTAAGAGGCAGTGAGTGGAAACCTATTTCCCAAGACCTGAGAATAGCTGAAGGATCACAGACGTATCTAAATGACATCTTCCCTTGAGACACTCAAGTCAGCACGGATTCAGTATTTATTCACTTTTGTAGACGCTGGCACCGTGTAAATGGAGATGGTGTACGTACCACAAATTGTACTGTTAGGGGAAAGACATCCCCGTCTACCTCAGAGCCTAAAGAACGAACCTCCTGCCACTGTGTGAATGGGAACCACACACCGAGACACCTGCCAGGTGTCTGCGCAGGAAACGCCAGCTCGGCCTCCCCTAGTCTAGCACACTCGCGTGGATTAGACCACGCGACAAAGCGTGTGACTGGAGAGGCGCTCCATCTTCGCAGAAGATGATGTTCGGGGAAATCTAGGCTTGGACAGAAGCACCCCTGCTTGTCCCCCACGCTCCCCTGCCTTCACCCCTGCCCTGGGCTGGGAACGGGAGAGACCGCACCGCCTGCTCTGCAGAGCCAACACCTGGACTACTTCCCTGGTATCGAACATAAAGAAACCCACAATGAAATGCAGTCATTATTCCAAAGTGTGTTTTTATTTCATATTCATTGAAAGAAATAAAATTATATTTAAAAAAATAGAGTAATCTCACAAACTGAGGAAAGCCAGGAACAAAAGAACAAGTTAAGGGCTTTTTCCTGAGAGGCAGATCTAACAGCTATAGAATGAACTTTCTCCTCCCTAGCTTTTGTCAAACAAAAAATTGCTTCCTATTTCTAAGGCATCAAAAAGCACTCTGAGTGCTAACTGGGCGGTTCAGGTACAAAGTTTCAAGCCTCTAATGAGGATTAAGAAACATCAAAAGCTGATTTCTTTTAATACCAAATATTAAATTGCACATACTACCTTTTTTTAAACATAAATTTCAGAATTTCACACCATGACCCGAATTTCAAAAATCTGGTCATATGCCGTTAACGTCCTACTACTTCTTAGTAAGAATCCTAAGTATCTAAGCTCACATCCCAATAACTGAAAGGGGCCAGACAGCAGAAGAGCTCCGATCTCCCCACCTGCAGCCAACACCGGCCAGAGAGCGCCTGTCTCCGGAGACTCAGACGCAGCTAGAAATTTACACGAAAGCCTAATTCCTAAACCACTGGACCCGCCTGCAAAGGCAGATCAAATCCTAACGGTTCATATGTGACCTACAGAACAAAAGTTACAAAAGTCATTTTACAATTCCCAAAGCTCTAAACGTACCCATTCCCCATACTTGGTTTCCCTCAATTTTACACTAATGAATCTATCAAACTAAAAACTTTCAATCCCAAACACTTCAGTAAGACAGTCAAGACGACGGTTAACATTTTTGTTCTACGAATAAATGACTGTTTGTGCTAAAGTTCTTGTTTGCATAGGTAACAGGAAAGCTTGAGTCAATTTTTCCAAAAGTTTCAATCTTATGTTCTGATTTGAAATATCAAGTGTACACCCCTGATGATTTCCCTACAACTTCTTTTTCCAAGTTAACTCAATCCATTTAATTGGTAACCATAAATTCCATAGGGACATCAACTTCTGAAACACAGTTTTTGGTAAACAAGAGATTTAATGTAACACCTTTCTAGGTGCTTAAAGATTCAAATGGCCTAACTGTACCTCTAATAAGGTTAATTATAGAACATGGGTCAGCTATTAAAGATTCAGTAGGATTCTGGGGCTATCTTCTAGTTAGGCAAAAAAAAAAAATCCGTCAACCTGTAAGTACACTGATACTCCAGCCAAAGTACATTGGGGTTGGACCCTAATAGAAACCCCGATCCTGTCTCCTGGCTGTCCAGGGAGTGAAGCCTCCGGGGATGGTGGCTCTCCTGGAACAGCACTGGGTCCTAGTCACATGCAGAAGAGGCTCCATGGACTCAGTGATGGCTCTGTTGAATCGCAGGTCACCGTGCTATCTTCGCCTGCCCAAAAGAGCACAGACCAACCTAAGGGTGCGACCTGAGTTACATCCTGGTTAAACTGTTCCAGGTCCTAGCACAAAACAACAATGTGGCCAAAAGGTGACCATGTTCAAATGAGATACCTGGTAACACAAATGTCTTAACCAGAGGTGACTCAGAGGTGACTCAGACTCTTGTCACCAGCCTAGACTGACACTGACACACACACACCGACACACACACACCAACAAATCTGAGCTAGAATTGTGCTAAAAAAAAAAAAAAAGGGAAGAAAGAAAGAAAAAAGAAGAGAAATCAACACGGACAATCAAAACTACCAACACTGATACAAACCAAACTCTAGAGATTCCCCAACTTTAGTAATCGCCATTTTTTAGTCTCGACAAAAATGTCAATATCCTGAGTTTTATCAGTATTTTCTTTCTAAAATAATTTATGGGACACAAAGCATACAAATAAACAAACAGAAGCAGTGGTACAAAAAGTCTAGAATAGCCCACTAACTAGAAAAAGAAATGTCACAAGAACAATATAAAAAGATGTATTTATGTGAAATAAATTAAAGGTTAAACCTTACATTTTCAAGTTTTCTTAGACTATACTATTTGGGGAGATGGCCTAGAGTTGATGATGTATTTTTCTAATAATCACTTGGTTAGGATTAAATGCCAAATGATCCTTACCAAGACATTTCTGCCTTTAAAAATCATGGCCCCATTGCAGATATTTGGACATAGAAGAAACTACCTAAATCTCAATCGGTAAACAAGGCATTCTGTCTACTAACCTGGCTGTCAAAATGGTAACTTAAAAATGCTTACTTGACTAGCATCTACAGAAACAAAAATTTTGGTGCACAAGTTTCTCTAAACCAGAGCTGTCTTTTGGTTTATTGTTGTTGTTAGAAAACAAAATAACACCAATCCAATAACCCAAAGGTGTCCCAAAAGCATAATTCTAATATGCTTTACTCTTATTTTTAAAAAACCTATTCGCCTCCTAATTATTTGTATTTTTAAGCCAACTGGCTGTATACTGCCTCTAAAACACAATGGGACTTTATTTAACATGGCATTGCTACTCAGAAACTTGTACTTGTTGGGGAAACAATACTAATCGTGCTAAAACAAGGGTTATGCTATACATAGAATCACTCCAAATCACAAAGTGATTGATTTCTATAGCCCTAAGGATTTTTAGTACATAATTTAGAAAAAAAAAAAAAAATCACAAATAGATCAACCAAATGGCATTCAACTTTCTTAGTCCAATTAACCATCTCCAATAAAACCAAGAACCTCCTGCAGGACCTGCCGGTTCCCCGTTCCTTTTATCAACCTAGAAAAGAAGCATTTCTTGGGAAGTGAGGATTTATTAAAAACATCGAGGTCCAGGATTTTTTTTTTTTTTTTTTTACCATATACCTTAAAACTTTGTTTTATCCCCACAAAAAAATCCGTATCATTTAAAACTAGATATTCAAATTACATGGCTAACATTTTTAACTAATCAACTCTTCAGTGCTGATCCTAGAAAACAACCCTCAATGGATCTTTGAATAATGGAACAAGACAACGTTCGGCCATTGATACGAGTGGTGTAGGTAGTCACACCTTTAACGTTCAAGCCACAAACCGTGAGCTTGGAAGGGGTGAGGTCTACTGTCCTGCATTATCAGGAGTTGTTGTATTTTCAGTGCCACCGGGTTGCACGTTATCTGCAAGGTTGTGTGCATGCTCAAGAAACAAGTCTTTCAGTACGCTTAATTCCTTAGTCAGCAATTTAATTTTTGCTTCCAACCGTTCATTCTCTTCTTTGAGCTGATTCACCCTCTGCAGTGTATCCTGTGCCTTCTGCTTGCTTTTCAACCGGCTCTTTTTCACAGCCATGTTGTTCCTCTCTCTGCGCTGCCGATACTCATCACTGTTTCGATCCATGGGCGAGCTCTTTTTGCTTTGCTTGCTCGGAGGCGCGGCTTTGCCCCCTCCCCCAGGGCCGGCAGGCACCAGCTGAGGAACCTGCTGTAAGCCGCTGGCATGAGCCTGAGTATGAATAACACTTATTCCAGGAGTACTGTTCTGCTGTGCTACCTTGCTCATTTGGGCACGCTCTCTTGCTGACACGGAACAGGTAGAAATGAGGGCAAGGTGATCAACGGTTTCCACACTAAGCTGCCAAGAAATCTTCACATGTACCTAGTTAAAAAATAAATTGCATTAAAATGTTTGAAATGACAAGATCAAGTGAGATTAAACTTGCAAGTACCTAACAGCAGGCCAACATTAATTGATTATGCTGAGAAAAGTCTACGGCAACTGCCAACTGTTCCAATGTTTCAGAAGTCTAAATCATTTAATTTAGAAAGGTGAGTTAGTACAGAAGCACCATAAGGCCAAATCCAGCCCACCTGAACCCCTGAGGGTACTACCCATCTGCGACTGTTATCAAAAATGGAAGGAAAAACAAAAGAATACCGCTAATTAGGTAGCACATATGAACTAATAGCACTTGGCAATCTGCCAGAGAGAAATGAGCTGTTTGGGTTAAACATGGAAAACCTGAGTTCAATTATGATAGAAGAGACACCTGCAAAGAAGGGGAGAAAAGTTTCGATTGTCCGCTCACGTCAAACGAGCGTACTGCAGCGCAGCGCCTGGTCCCCACTACTCATCAGGGTCGCCGCACACTCCTGATGCCGACATACAGGGACGGAGTCATCGAGGACTTGCCTCTCCTCCCAGAGTACATCTTTATGGGATATTCTGAAAAGCGGGGGCGGGCGGTGTTGGCTTGCTTTTATTTATTTATTTATTTTTTAATTTATTTATTTATTGCCTCAAAGAGAACTAGTTTACATAGATTTCCTAAGTTTGTTTCTTGGATCCTAGACTTAGGAGCTCTGAGACACCCAGTCTGCTGTCCCACCCCACCATGCTTCTTCTAACAGTGCTTTTTTTCTTCTTGACATAATAAACACATCTAAACATGGGCAACCTGAACCGCAACGAAAGACATAAAAGCCTTAAAGATGCATCCAAGGCAGAGCAAGCCTGGGGCTGAGGCCAGACAGAGGCCGAGCAGCGGCAGTGCCCACACCCACGGCCCACTGAAGAAGGGGCTCAGGGGAAACGCCGACTCCAAGTGCCACGGCAGTGCCGCCTGTAGAAATGAAGCCACCGTTTTGGAAACTGGCCGTGTGTGGATGACTGTGAGTCCAACTAGGCCCCTACAGTTGCCTCAACAGGTGTCAAAAGGATACCTATCCTATCCTGAGGCCACTTCAAGACAAACTGACTAAGCTGCTGAGCCACGTCCAGCAAGAAATCAAATTACTCTTGGAAATTCAGAAAGCGATGTTATGAACCTTAAAACTATCCTGTCTTCTTTTCTCAAAACTGCCAAAACTACATCAGTGGAAAAAACCTGGGGCCAGAATTCTGAAATGCCTCAAATGAGTACATCTCATAGTTCTTAAGCTCAGTTAGTAAACACCAGAAGCTTCACCCAAACTTTTAGCTGGGCATTTCTGTATAAAACACTGTTTACTGGCCTGCTTTTTAAAAATCTTTGCTTTTAGAAAGTCGCTATATCCTTACTTTCAATGGTCTCCAAAGCCATGCAGGCAGCCCTGAGCTAGTGAGCCATCTGTTCTCACTCCAACATAAGGCAAAAAAGAAAGCTTCCTTCTAAACCATGGACAATATCTACTCCAAGTCTATCTTCAGTAGTGGACATTTCACAATCTCCTTCGATAATTTACTATGTTGCCTATTTTTCTTCCAGTTAAACAGTGGCAGTTCAGTATTAATTTGAGCCACCTTACCACTAGAAGTGTTAGTGGCCATCAACATTATTGCTTATTTGGTGTAAAGTGGGCATAATATTTTAGTCAATTTTTAAAAACGTGTTTAACACTTCTCCTGGGATTGTTTCAACTATCATAATCATGGTCATCTTCTTTAACTTTTTAACTTTTCATATGCCAATTATGTTTTTAATCTTTAAAACTAATCTACAGACAACACAAAGATAAGAATGATCCAAAGAAGTACAGACCAGGAGGAACCAGGTCGATACTGTCTTGGCTCCGGCTCCCCTCTTTTGCTCGGAACCTATCCTTTCCTTCTTGGGGCCTTGATTTCCCCATCTGCAAATGAGGGATGTAGAATGGTAAGATGCCTTCTGACTCTGAAAATATACCATGAACTTCAGTACTAAAAAGTCTTTTCTTCCTGCCTTATGCTCGGCTTTTTATGCCCAAATCACTAAAAGATTTTAACACAGGTTCCAAATTCAGTGACGTTCATGTCCATTTTGGTACCCAGAGATACAGGAATAGAGAAGAGCTCTTTTTACCTCAGTCTGACTCATAGTAGAGGGGCTGAACTTAGTAGGCTGAACATACTAGGGGGGACTTTGAAAATGTGCCCTTTGGCTTGAAAAACAAAGAGTAATTATCAAATTGGTAAAAACGTAAGCAAGGGAAACTTAGAAATATTAAGAACTTTAAAAATGTTGTTGTTTTAAAGTTCCTCAACCAAAGCCAATAAAGTTTAAGTGAAAAAAATATCCGTTAAGGAAAATGAATCAAGTAAAGGGGGTCAGAGCCAAGTGGTCCAAAAAAGCGGACTCCAGAGTATCAACTGTTTTTACACAAGCAAAACAGCTGCCTCCAAAAGTTACCCACTTTACACTGTCACTTACGCTCTTGTTCCTTCCACAAACACTTATTGAGCACCTACAATGGGCAAAAAAAATACTAGTTTATTTCAAACCTGGATATTCAATCCCAAATGAAAGTCTGGCTCCTGCGTAGACAAATACTATTCCAAAGTTCATTCTACAGGAAGCAGGGTGGCGCCTTATTTCCTTACATGTGAATCATTCGAGCAGGGAGGAGCAGAAAAACTGAGCAGTAATTCTCAAAGTGCGGACCAGCAGCAGCAGCAGCATTTGGGAACTTGTGAGAAATGCAAATTCTCGGGCTGCCCAGACAGAAGGATTGGGAGCTCCAGGAATAGGCCCAGGCAATCCTGTTTCAACGGGACCCTGAAGTGATGAAGTGTGAGAGCCACTGCTGCAGATTCACAATGAGGAGGTGCATTTTTTTTAATTCAAATTTTTTAATTCAAGGAGTGTTCATTCAAAGCAGCAACACACTGAAAACGCAGAGCAGCCAGAATGAGTAAAACAAATTTCTCTCAAGTTTCATTTGGGAAAATAAACTTATCAAGGATTTTCCTAATCCTCCTGTCATCTTTTTTCACATACGTACAACCAGATATTCCTCCCCATGCCCCCCAAAATAAACTTTTAACTCCAATCTCCTCAGTGAATGTCCACACTCCAAAACACTCATAGATGTTTCTCCCTGACACCAAATCTTTACAATCACTGGTATGTGACAAGGCTACCCACCCAGCTCCCAAAAACTTACAACCCACCACCGTCTCCATCCGAATGCCACAGAATTAATTCCCTCAGGCTGACATCATCTCTCAAGGGGCACTGGTCTCCTCTGGTTTAGCTGTGATCCCTCCAACCACTGCCTCCAGAGCAATCGAACACTCCAACCTGCTCCAGTGTGTAGGATCAGATTGAAGGTATCAACTCTCTCTCCAGCCCTTGCTCCCTTACACTTCACACCTCAACAACACTGAACCACTATCAACCCCCTAAATGGTCCTGCATTCTCTTTTCTTTGTACTGCTGTCCAGGTGGTTCCCCCAGTTTCTCTGTCAATGCCAGCTCTCCCTGGAGACTAAGCTAGAGGCAGCGATCTGTCTTCATGTCCACACGCTCAGCATCTAGTAGTGCAGGGTGAGCCATATAGTGGTGGTGCCCAAGAAGTATCTGTCGAGGGGCTCCTGGCTGGCTCAGTCGATTGAGCGTCCCACTCTTGATTTCAGTTCAGGTCTTAACCCCAGAGGCATGGGATCGAGCCCTGTATCAGGCTCCACGCTCAGTGCAGAGCCTGCTTAAGATTCATTCATTCATTCATTCATTCATTCATTCATATTCTGTCTCTCTCTCTCTCCTTCCCTCCCTCCCTCCCTCCCTCTCCCTCCTCCCCTCTCCCCCACTTTCACTCTCTCTCTATCTAAAATAAATATGATGAGGGGCGCCTGGGTGGCTCAGTCGGGTTTTTTTTGTATGTTGTAAACCATACCAAGCGTCCGACTTCTGCTCAGGTCATGATCTCACGGTTCATGAGTTCGAGCCCTTCATCGGGCTCTGTGCTGACAGCTCAGAACCTGGAGCCTGCTTCGGATTCTCTCTCTCTCTCTCTCTCTCTCTCTCTCTCTCTCTCTCTCTCTCTCTCAAAAATAAATAAACATTAAAAAAAGTTTTTTTAAATAGTAAAAAGGAATAAAATAAAATGAAAATAATTTTAAAAAGGGGAAACATTTGTCAAATACTGGCTCAGAGGCTAAAAGAAAATATTTATTTTTATAAACATCATATACAGAAATGAAATAGGTTCTCTAGTACTGAAATCTCTTAAAACAACCACAATTAAATCAGGAGTGTTAAGATATTATGGTCTTACTTCCTTAGGTTCTTGGTCTTTCTTAAAGGTGTACATGAAAATAAAAATATAATTCCACTTGCTCCTTTGAGTACCCAATCTATACAATGAACATCATTTCTAGTCTGGTCTTTGCTTTATTTCAGTTGAGAACTTGCTTTTCTACTTAGCCCAGTTATGTGTTCCAATTGATAATCTCAAGTTCTTAGGCATCTGTTGCCAGGGTCTGACAACTCCATACTGCAAGAGATGTAAAGGTAAGCAAAGTCCATATATGCCCAAAGGAGCAGGATTTCTATTTAGTTGCCACCGCTTGCTTCATGACCCAAAACAGGGGTCCACGAAGGAGGGTACATCCCTTTGGGGGGGTACATAAGCAGTCCACTAGAGTATGGAGCAAATGTATGTTCACTTGTCTTTTTTTTAACGTTACCTTTTTAATCTACTTCTGTTATGGTTTACAACATACAAAAAAAAAAAAAGAGTACACACATTGTTTATAAATATACCTCCATTAGGAAATCATGCTTAAAAAAATTTTTTTTTAACCAACAGGGCTGGAAAGCCAAAAAGGTAGGAAACCAATGTACCTACAAGAACCCATGGAAGCACTCCCTCCCCAGAATACCCAATAAATTTGGAATTGGGGCTACCTATATTTACATTACTGTGATCAGGTGAGGCAATCCTAGACCATAAGACCTAATTCAGCCCCATGAGGTCCTAGTTGTCTTTACCAGGGCCTCACCATGTGCTGTTCAAATCCCTACAGATGAACCCACATCTCCAAGATCAGACAATTGCTGACAGTCAATGACGTGCTCTTGAGAATTTAAAGGATATTATGAAAAAAATGAAATTTTGTCTTCACCTGTTTTTTAGGCAGGTATTTACAAACGACTGATTAAGCCAAGTAGACCCACCAGAAGCAGGAAATCAAGAAACTGAGAAATTCTTCAGCTCACTAGCATCCTGTAATTATTTAGCCATGTTTACAGTAAGTGTTTCCAGAAACAGAGAATCGACTTTAAGAATAGCTCATGCCAAATACTAATCAAGTGGTAACAGTGACCAGATTTTAACTTTTCAATATCAAGAACTTTTAGAGGCACAAGTTCTTAGGAAAGCAAACCCCTGTAGTATTTTCTTTCCAAAATTTATTTGGGAGTCGCATATCCTATCTGAATTTAGGACAATCTCTTCACATAAGGATTCCCTGAGTGCAGGCTCAGGAGAGAAAACTACCAATTTTTGTGTAACCCACTAACCTTAAAACCTTTCTGAAACTGACACATTTTAAGGTGCCAGATTACAGCACAAACCTCAGACAAAAGGAAAACGAAACAAACCTTCTCAAAAATGAAAACATACAAGCCTCCTTGGAAGAACAGATTATCCTTCCCCCCAAATATGCATTTCCATTCCGTTCATCTAGACACCTCTGCTAGCGATTTTCTTTACTGTGTTCCCTCCAACATGCTAATGAAGCGCTTCATTCCTTGCCCTTCTCTTTTCTATTCAACTCGTGGTTGCTGCCCGTTCATCTAACCTATATTCAGCAGTGAACTGCAGGATATTCAAATTACAGCTCCCTAAGTAAGCACAGGATCATTTCTGTAAAGTCGTGTATTTAATAAAAATCAGCCGCCTTCCCTGCCCACTTTATCACCCTCCTAACTTCTGAACAGAAGTCTCGCCTACCCCTGGCCAAGCAGTTCTGGAGGGGCGGGCAATTTCCGAAGTGGCGCTACGGTAAGGCACGGTCCTCCTCTTGCTATTCTGGGAACACCCTTTATCCCCGGGGGCCAATACGAGCCTAGCTTGTCACCAATGCCCGTTTCCCCAAAAGAGGCCGGGTTCCGGAGGGGGCACACCTCGTCCCCCGCCCCGTCCTGTCCCGGGCTGGCAGCGAGGGGCGCCCGGCAGGAGCGCGGGGGTCGGCGGGCGGCGCCGCGGCCCTGGGCCACGGCCAGGGATGAGCTCAGCGGCCCCGCCGGGTGTTGCCGGCAGGTTGCATCAGACGCCGCGCGGGGCCGCCGCCCGCGCCGCGGGCCGCGCGGGGCCTTCCCGGCGAGCCGGCCTCCTCAGGCCGGGCCGAGGTTCCTCGGGTCCGGCCGGCGCCCACGCGAGCGGCCGGCTCCGCCGCGGCCTCCTCCTCTTCCCTCATCCCGCCCGCCCGCGGCCTCCTTACCTGCGCCTCCAGCCCGCCCGCCCCCAGGCGGCCTCCACTCCGAGCGGCCCCGCGCGGCGCGGCCCGACGGACCCAGGCCTCGCAGCCCGCGAGCCAGCGAGGAGGAGCGACGGTTACGAAACCGGCAGCCTCCGCCCGTTCCGCCGCCGCCGCCGCCGCCGCCACCGGCTTCCCCTCCTCACGCCGACCACGCGCACTGCCGCCGCCGCCACGACCAATAGGCGCGCCGGCCTGCGGGCGCCGCGCCCTCCCCTCACGACGGGCAGCGCCGCCAGCCAATCGCGGGCGTCTTGGCTGCGGGGGGCGGGCACGTGGCGGAGGCGTTGGCCGCGCCGCGGCAAGGCCTGAGGGTGTGGCGGGGATAGGCCAGCAGCTCCTGGCACCGCCCGCATCCTTCGCTGTCCGCCCGGAGCGGCGGCCCCGGGCTGTGGGAAACCAGAGGCGAGAGAAGATCTGTGAGAGCTGGAGGCGCTGGGGAGCTCTAGCCTTGCGAAGGCAGCACCTGCCTTTGGGAAGCACGACTTCCTGAGGTGTTTTTGAATCACCGACGTTCGCCTGGGTTTCGCCGAGTGCTCTGGGAGGCCCTCTGGGCGCCCCTCGCCCGAACGGTCCCCAGAGCGGCCCCCGAGACGCCCTCCCGGGACGCCCGGCGCCCGACGGAGCTTGGAGGACAGGGCAGGACTTCGCAGCACTGACGGCAGCTGCAAGCTTGCCGGAAAACGAGTGAAGTGGCGTTTTCCCAGCGTAGGGGTAGTGCTGATATCACATTGGTGAGCGCGGCAGACCGAGGTTCGTTGTCACCAGGGAACGATCGGACTTCGCGATCGATTCCCGTGTGCCGAGTGCCAGGTGAACAGGATGAGAGACGGGATCTCGAAAAACGCGTGGCAGTCCAGTTTAACGTAACCCAGACACTTCACAGGAGGATCTGAAAGCGTTTTAAAACCAGGAAGCAGCGCGCTGGGCGGAGGGCAGAGCCAGCGCGATAGGTTTGATTGCTTCCTCTTTAGCAATTCTTATCGTCCAAAAAATAAGAGTCTTTGAAAGAGGAAACATTTCTTCATCGCCCAGGCCGTGGCACCGGCTCTCCGCACAAGATTGTTTCGAGGAATCAGTTAAAGAGATGATAAAACCTTTGAAAAAAAAAAACATAAAGATAAAACATAAAAAGTGCTACAACTAAGAGTGAACAGCGATAACCATAGAACCATACTCGGTAGGCAAGACACAGTATCACCAAAACCACGGTTTCTTTTACTTTGACCCTCAGTGTTCTGATTTGAAATGTCTTTGATTGAGATGTTAGCACTATGAAAACTGGATTGTTTTATTGCTCACAAAAATCATAATTTTTACCCTCACCATTTGTTAATCGCAAGTTATACAGGGAAAAATTTTTTTATAGATATACTCATTTTCCTGTGGCTTGCTAACCACTCTGCCAAGCCGCTCTAGCATTCTCTGGGCAGGCCTTCTTCCACACTCAGCAGAGCAGGTCGAGTCAATGCCAAGGAGACTCTCATATTTATTTCCTCTTCAGGTGGTGGCTGGAAAGTCTCCTTAGTTTACAAGTATTTATTTGGTGCCAACTACGTGCTAAGCTGTGGGCTAAGTGATGGGGATTCAGCAACGAACAAGCAAAACATAGCCCTTGCCTACATGAAGTTCACCCTTACAGCCAAGGAGACAGACATTCAGTACTTACACAATTTTTCTGTTGCTATTTTCATAAATAAGATGCTGTGAGATCAAAAGAAAGGAACCAAATGTGGTCTGTGGGGCAGGGAAGGCCTGAAAGACGAGTTGGATTTGGCTGTGGGGTGTGGATGAAGAGGGCGGGCCAATCAGAGGGAATGTCTTCTCTAAAGGTTTTATGATGGGAGAAGTGTGAGGCCAGAGTGGCTGACGCACAGTGTCCCAGTGGAGACTGGTGAGATTGATAAAGCCTGTGGCCCAGGAAAGGTTCTGATTTCTACCCTAGGAGAGATGGAAGGCCTTGGAAAGATTTGCTCTCACCGTGAGGAAACGAACAGAGCCTGGTGGAGGCTGTCTCTGGCTTGAGATCCACCGTGGGGCTTTCTTCCAAGTCCCAGAGCCCTAAGCTCTCATAACAAAAGATCTCCTGCACAGAGCTCTGCCTCACTGATACCCAAGTCGTAGTCTACAAATCCAAAGAATTTGTAAGCAAGTAGTACATTAAAATCTCCTCTAAAGGACCTTAGAAGTAGGATGTCTTGTTAGTTGATTATGCTATTTACCTGAGAGCGACTGTGATTAACTATCTTAGTTACCTGACAGGTCTGCCCTGTGCTTACCCTCTTAATGGTTGTGTGACCTTGGGTAAATTATGTAACCTCTCCAT
Source organism: Panthera tigris (assembly GCF_018350195.1). NCBI lineage: Eukaryota > Metazoa > Chordata > Mammalia > Carnivora > Felidae > Panthera > Panthera tigris. The sequence goes on from NC_056674.1 coordinate 19,792,985, forward strand.
CACCTGTAAATGGGCATAACAACAGTATCTACCCAATAAGATTGCTGTGGGGGGGTTAAAAAGTTAATATGTGTTTGGCCCCTAGAACAGTGCCTGTCTGGTACACGGTAGCTATTATTACCATGATGAATTATCAAGTTACAGTGTAGAATTATAGTACACTAAAATACAGTTCAAAACAAGGTCAAGCTGTGCTTAATACAGTTTTGATGATTCAGTCACTGACATACACATACTATCAAAGGTGCTGATGTTGACCCTATAGTGTATCCCAAAAGGTGTTTTTTAGAATGTTTTTTTCCTTAGTTACCACATCTTAGTTCATTAGTTTCCATAAAGTAGAGTGAGGACAATTTTAATAATTTCAAATCTCTTATTGTTTAGAAAGCCAGATCAATAAAAGTTTGCTATGTAAACTTTAGCATTTATCGAAAATGTGTCTTAAGTAGTTATGATAATACTTAAGTACTTATCATAGATTTATGTTTGGAAACTTTCTGAAAAATAATATATAAAATTAACCGTCTTTGATAGGAGATCTGGGTCATATCTGTATTTTGAATATTGAAACAATGTCACCGGGTTGCATCTCAGTAGATATTTATCATGGTATATTAACAATAATATGACAGTGATTGTCAATCATTCTGCATTGGTAAGGGCTCTTTTGATTGAAAGTAACTGAAAACCATCCCTGACTAGCCTGAGCATAAAGAAGGACTTGGTTAAAGATTTGAGGACATACTTCATGAAATACCCATGCCATATGAGAATCAAGAACTCAAATAATCAAATGTCTTCATTTCTGTCTCTGTCTTTCTCTCTGCGCGCGCGCGTGTGTGTGTGTGTGTGTGTGTGCCTGTTGGTTTTATTATTCTTCCTGCTTGCACACCAGCTTTCTTCACCTGATCGCTGACAGCCTCAATGTCCACAGTTTTGGTCACTAAAATAAAGCCAACTCTCTTTTTAAGTTCCTGTTACAAAAGTCTTAAGTAAGGACTCTGGAATTGGCCCAGCTGGGTCTAGTGCTTATCCCTGGAATAATCAAATGGCCAGGAACAGGTCACGATGTACTAACATGATGGCTCTGGAGGGAGTGGAAGAGGCACTTCCTTTGGGGAAAAGGAGCGCTGAGCAGACAAATCCATCAATATCCACTTCAAATGGCAGATCAAACTGTGGTCACTCTGATGGAGCCTTAGTCACTCAGGCTGACTGCTACGTTCTTTCCCATGTGATATGCTCCCTATCCTTGAGGGCAAAATTTGCACCTCTAATTTTACCTTTGGAAGCGCTAATTCAGCCAAGATGCCGAATGGTTGTCTTAGGACATCCTAACTTTCATAAACGGCCCAGTTCATAAAAGAGAAAAATCTGACATAATTTAAACTTGAACAGTTAGTAAGTACATAGTATGAATGTCCATTATAAAGCACTTTACCACATGTCAGATTTCATTATCGTGTGAGTTAAGATATGTCACTTGTGCATTTAAGAATGTCATCTGCCGGGGGCACCTGGGTTCATTCGGTTGAGTGGCCATCTCTTGGTTTCAGCTCAGGTCACAATCTCATGGTCATGGGATCAAGCCCTGCATTGGGCTCTGCACTGAGTATGGAGCCTCCTTGGAATTCTCCTAATTTCTAAATGCCATCACATCTGCAGGGCTCCAACATTTGCATGGGGAAGGGCACAAACATTGACTCCACAATAGTATGTCAAAGGTCACAGGAGCCAAATGAAAGAGGCCCCAGTGCCCAACGAGACCCAATGCCAATTTGAGTGGCAAAATAAATGACGTGGTATTGGATTATAATCCAAAGTATAAAATAAATATCTATGTTGATATAAATAAGTGATTGAGCAAATAAATGTCAAAGAAGAGACAAATCTCCCATGCAGAAGAATTCCATATAGTTTACAGAAATACTCCACCCATAGATGGTGGAGTGTAACTCCCGACACCTTAAGTGGGCTACACACAGCGACTTCTTTCTGGAAAGTAGAGCGTGAAAGGGAAAAATAAAGAGGAACTTTACAGTGGAGAAAACCGACAATCACTACTACAGCCAGGTGACCAAGGTCAACATCAATGGTCGTAAGCTCTGTTGGTATAATGAGGTGAAGAAGGCACTTGACCTCTTCGATTTTCCTCCCCAGACCTCACAACCTCAGTCTAACCGTGAGAAAAACACCAGACAAATTCCAACAGAAGGGCATTCCACAGAATACCTGAGCAATACTCCTCAAAACTGCCAACATCACAAAAAACAAGGAAAGTCAGGGGCACCTGGGTGGCTTGGTCGGTTAAGCGTCTGACTTTGGCTCATGATCTCAGGGTCCGTGAGTTCAAGCCCCACGTCGGGCTCTGGGCTGACAGCTCAGAGCCTGGAGCCTGTTTCAGATTCTGTGTCTCTGTCTCTCTCTGCTCCTCCCCTGTTCATGCTCTGTCTCTCTCTGTCTCAAAAATAAATAAACGTTAAAAAAAAATTAAAAAAAAAAAAAAAAACAAGGAAAGTCAGAGGACGTCTGGAGAATCCTAAGGAGACATGACAACTAAATGTAACATGATATCCCAGATGGAATCCTGCAACCAAAAAGGGCTACTGGATAAAAATTAAGGAAATCCCAATAAGTATGTACTTTATTTATTTGCTGACTTGCCAAACTTGGTTCGTTATAACAAAAACTCATGTAAGATGTTAATCATAGGGGAAACTGGCTTCAGAGTAAATGGGAAATCTCAGTCCTATCTTCTCAATATTTTTAAATCTGAAATTATCCTAAAAAAATATTTAGATTTTTAAAAAAGCATTTGTGGTACACTACAGCATTAATATTAACATAAAACAGGACACTTGAAAACATTAACATCAGATTAAGCCCAGACTTCAGCCAAATGGGTAAGAAGTTGAGCTCAGTGGAAGATCCTTGAGCCCCACTTCTTACCTTGACCACTAATGGTGACTGTGCTTTTGCTTGGCAAACCCAAGACGTACAGAGAAATGGAACCAGAGGGGCAACAGAATTATAGGAGCTCCTCCAGGAGAGGAGGAAAGTGGGAAAGAGGGAAGACAAGGTGGAGGGAGACCACCTGGGGTCTGCGAGATCATGCTGAAGCCTTGGGAGCCATCTTTGGGCTAGCGAGGAAGCCCCATCCCCACGCTAAGGTCCAGATGCCAGGTGGATCACTGGAAGCCACAAGGCTGAGCTGAGAAGCCACCAGACAGAGGGATGCGGTTGCCCTCATTGACTCGTTCCTCCCTCTTTCTCATCTGTCTCTAGTGATTAAGAGTCCCCACTCTGTGCCAGTGCTGGCCATCCTACAGAGCAAGGTGCTGGTGCTGGGGAGGCAGGGGGCTGGTGCTCAACAGACAAGAATAAGGTCGAGGAAGCACAAGCCGGGCTAGGTGGGCTTGTAGGCCATATTCCTTGGCTTAGAATCAGGAATCTGTGTCCGCTGCTAGGTCTTTGTCATTGTTTCTTCCGTTTTCATTTTACTTTTCTTTTAGATTCCTGTAGTAATAATCAGTTCCTGTGTGATCCTAAACTGGGATTCAGATTTGCCTGGGCTTGGTGGGTGGAGCCAGTAGCATCCATCCATGCACACAAATCTCAAGGTTTTGGCTGGAAGAGGAAGGCGGGATTTGTCATTTCCTTTTTCTTTGCAAAGGTTTCTGGGGGGAAATCTGGGATTTGGAGAGGCGAGCACTATTTCACAGTCCTTATGAAGAGAGGAACATTTCCCCCCACCTCTATGAATGACCCCATTTCTTCAGCCCAGTGGAGCTACTTTGATGCCTCTAGAATTTGTGCTCTTGTAAAGGTCAGGACTCAGGCCCCTTGGCCTGTGGGATCAACTCTGCAAAGAAGAGGCTGAAGCAGAGGCTGTGCTCAAGGGCCTGTCTTCAAGAGACTTTGATGATAGGAGATGTTGATGGTGGGGTTCCGGGAGCTGGCTAAGAAATCTTGGTGATGGAGGTTGGAGATTTATTCTATTACTGTTAAAAAGACCCAAATGAACCTATACATGGGAGGGCCTAGACAAACTTGAGAGCCAGAATAGTACATTTCCTTTCAAAAAATTGTGGATTTCTCTTGGCTAAACTATAGGTGAAACCAAAGGTGCAGCAGCCAGAACAGATTATGAGGTCAGAGTGTGTCTCGGGCAGAGAACAAAGGGGAAGGGAAGTGGAAAATGATGGAGGAGAGCTAGAAATGCCCCCTAATCTTGGTTCCCACCCAGTGGGCCCTTCCTTCCCAGTCCCATGTGTCCAAATCCTCCCCACCCCTCAAGGCCCAAGGCCACGTCTCAACTGTGCTGGCCGTTCAAGTTCTTGCTGGCCCTCCTTTTTCTTCTCGGTGGCATATGATGTAATAGTAACATGCACACTCTTGTGCCTTCTGCTATTGTCTTGTCTGTTTTACTCTCTTCTTATAGAAAGGGAAGGTTCTGTTTTATGTACATAACACTCTGCCAGGTACTTAGGAGGCTTTAGAAAACACAGCCGGGGGAATGAGTGTCTCTGTCTTGAATGGGGAACCTGAAACCTGGGAGTTCACCATGACTCCTGCTATTGTCCACCTCTTGCATGGCATGAATCCACTTATTACTAATAATACATTAATCTCACCTGTGAATAGCTTCTCTAGGATTCTGGATGGTCTCATTTTCTGGAAGAATTTTCCAGAAGAGAGCTAGTAGATGACTTACAGTTCCTAATGCTGCAGATGACCTCAAAGCTACATCAGTGTTCATCACCTGCCTCCCCTACCACCCATCCTAGAGTTTCCTCACCCTTGCCTAGCACCTCTTCTGCTCTAAGTAGCTTACCTGTTGAACTGACCCACACCTTCCACCTCGAGAAATGTGTACTCTTCAATGGTATGTCCTTTTAAGCGTTGGCTACGATATTTGTCCATTTGCCATCAAGATTAGGGAGGGGATCATTTATGCAATTGAAATACAGGGAGAATAAACCAGAAACTAATGAGATGGATTATCTACAAGGGTGGATGGGAATTGGAAGAGGGGTAGAAGAGATGAGGGGGAGAGTAAGTGTACCTTTCTGTATAGCTCTGATTCTGAGAACCATGGTAAAGTTTCACATGCCCTAGAAATAAAAAGATAGTTAACACCAAACAGGGTGAGGGAAGAACCCAAAGTAAAATACAAATAGTAACCAATGAACCTAACTGCACTACCAATGAACAACATAACCATGCTGTGGCAAAGAAAAGAACTAACCTGAATAACTTTAGAAAGTAGTATTTTTTTGGATAAGGCTAAATACAAAAAGAACTGTATGCAAATAATATGCACTTAGTTGCTGAATTTTCAAAGGGGCATGGTAGCGGTTGTGAAACTATTTTATGTACATGCTTGGACTGAGCAAACACGTAAATACATTTGAATAACAAGAGCACATTTCTCACCGTTGGAGAAAGAAATTACTAATAAGGGGAAAGGAAAGCTAGAATGAATCCGGTTGGTGTGGGGCTGGAATCTGAGGTTATCAGAATGAATTCATGATTTGTAGTATATATACAGATTGAAGGATCTAGAAATAAATACAGATGTGTATAGGTGTATGTGAGAATATAGTTATGTATATTCTCTAGCCTTGTCCACTGAAAGGATCTAAAAACAAAAACACCCTGGCGGCAATGATCCCACCTAGAGACCAAATCATGGTGTCTAAATATCTTCCTTCAAGGAGAGGAACTAGGGTTCATCGGTAAAGTGGTTGATTCTAGAACTGGGCAGGGAAAACACAAGAAGAATCTGGAACATCTTGTAGTGCCAGGAAGTAAAGAAATGCTCAAAAAATGATGGAGACATATATCACAAGAATTATAGGAGTTGATTTGAAGGAGTTTCCCAATGGCCAAATCTGGGGCACGTGACTAACAAAATAAATAATAGTAATGAATTATAAGTTGCAGAGTAAACGAAATAGCTATGGTTCACACTGACATAAATAAATAACTGAATAGCCAAATAAATCACAGGAAAGAAACAGCTCTTCCTTACAGCAAATTCCAATTCTTAAATGTAGAAAGAATTATTGAAATAGCAAATCACCTTTAGACAAACACCACCGTAATAACCATTGTGGGAGTGAATTATCAATGAACGTTAAAATCAATGGGTGAAAATGTAATGAGAAACAAGATGTTTGCCAACTCTCAAAGTACCTCCCCACAAGATACTTATTAATCACAATGGGAAAAATAATAACCTTACATTGGAGAAACCTAGAGGATACTATCTTAACCAAGTGCCCAAAGTTATGCACTGAGAAAGGCACATGGCTCTTGTGGCATAACCTCAATCTGATCGTGAGAAAATGCCAGAGAAACTCAAATTGAGGAGTCTTCTATAAAATAAGTGCCCAGGACTCTTAAAAAATGTTAACGTCACGAAAGACAAAGAAAAGCTGAGAAATTCTCCCAGATTAGAGGAAACGAAGGAGCATGACACCTAAAGGCAATATGGAATGCTAGACTGAATCGTGCAACATTAGTGAAGTAATGAAAAAGAGCATTAGTGGAGTAACTGGGGAAAACGGAATTGGATCTATAGATTTGTTAGTAGTACCTTGTCAGTGTTAATTTTCTAATTTTGATCCTTGTTCCATGGTCAGATCAACTTTCGCTGGGGGTTCCGGAATAGAAGCAGCCATTGTACTGAAGAGACAGGCACCCCTCCCTCACCCCCTGTACCACCCACTGCATTGTTAGGCAGATATCACTGGTTATCGCTGCCAGAGAGGAGCCAATTGGCAAGCAGGAAGTAAGACTTTCTGAAAGCACAAAAGACAGCAAGAAAAATTTCCCTGATTAGCACCCAGCTCCTGCCCCAAAGCTCTCTTAGAGGCCAGCAAGTTGCTTCCCTATGGGACAGGCACCCGCCACATGGAGGTTGCTTAACGTTGACTCCCAGTTCAAAAAAAAAAAAAAAAAAAAAAAAGACAAAGGAAACCATTGACAAAATTTATCAAAATAGTTAAAACTTCCAGATATAAAAAAATACTATAAATAAAATTAGTAACCACTGAGAAGCTGGAGCAGTATTGGCAGCATATTACAAGGTATAAATTTCCTAATCATGCAAGAAACTTGAAGATCAATCATCAGAAGATGAACACCCTGATATTAACAAAGGTAGGCGACATGAACAAGCATTTCACAAGAAATACTAATGGCCTGAGACACGAAAAAATATCTTATTATTAAGCAAATGCAAATTAAATCAATGAGATATCATACTCTATCTGTGATTATAAATAATCAAAAAGAATATTAATAAATCACATTGGTGAGAAGGTAACTTGGCACTTCAAATATGGTCAGTGGGAAAGTAAGTTTTAAAAATCTTTCTGGAAGGCCGTTTGGCAATTTGCGATAAAAATCCTAGAGGTGCACATACCCTTTGACCTGGCTGGCCATTTATTCTAAGAATATCATTACACATGCATGCAAAGGTACAAGGAAGTACATTACATCATTGTTTACAACAGCAGATAAAGAACTGTTCTAAATGTCCATTTGAATTAGCCCCAACCAGTGGTGACCAAATTCTCAAAAATCAACAAGAAGAAATGAAGGTGATGCTTGGAAGAAAAGATATGCCTAATGTGGGTAATTGCCTTAAAGGAACAGGATTGTGACTGGATTTTTTTTTAAGTCATCTTTCTTTCTTTTGTCTTTTTATCCCTTGAGGAACCGAATTCCTATTTGTATGGATTGCACCATAATTTGACCATTAGTGCACGGAACTCTATCCTTCCCCACCTGATCTCAGGTGTTGATTAAAAATGTTCTCCTCTGGGCTGTCTGTTGTTTGAACAAAATCAAGATTAATTACGTGTGTTCCTTCTTTCAAAAAGAGATACACACTTAGCTTTGGAAGATACCTACAAATATATTGTATATCATATGTGATATTATGTCCCAATTATTGAATGATTTTCTATACACGTATTTATATATTATATATTTATATTATAGTTATATATATAGTTGCAGATTCTCAGGTAAGAATTTTATACTTCTAAGAAGTTAGATTGACCTTATAAAGATAAATCTTTTTAGATTCACTCTTCTATGTAAATTTAACTGATTGATACCTAATCTTATATAAGTGTTCTTGTTTTTAACAAGGATTTATAGAGTGAAATATATCTTAAAATATATGCATTGTAATGGTAATATTCTTATTAGAAAGAGTATGAATAATTTTATAATAATAACAAAATATTATACTCAATAAAGCCCTTTGTATATCTAGAAGGCATATGTATGCTTATATTATCTGAAGTACTATATTTGAATGTTGCAGGATCAGAAACTTATTTTAAAAAACAGAATTGTAAATACTGCAGAAAATCATAAAACGTCATCAATGGGTGGAAGAAAACCAAATATCCATCAGGGGATAAATGGATAAACAAAATGTGTTACATCTATACGATAGAATACTGTGCAGCCTTGAAATCCAGGGGCAACTGGGTGGCTCAGTCATTTAAGCGTCCAGCTCTTGATTTTGGCTCAGGTCATGATCGAGCCCTGAGTCAGGCTCTGTGCTCGGTGTGGAGCCTGCTTAAGATTCCCTCTCTCCCTCTCCCTTTGCCCCTCCCCCACTTGCTCTTGAGAGAAAGAAAGAAAGAAAGAAAGAAAGAAAGAAAGGGAAAATCCTATAAACATGCTACATGGCTGAAACTTGGAGTTATGACGCTAAGTGAAATAGGTCAGTCACAAAATGACAAATACTGAACAATCCCACTGCATGAGGTATCTAAAGGAGTCAAATTCATAGATACAGGACTGTAATGCGGTGGTTACAGGGGGCTGGCAGAAGAGGAAAAAGAGTAATTGTTGTGTAAGGAAGTTCTGGAGATCTATTTTGCAACAATGTAAATATTCTTTCACCCTACTCAATTGTACCTTTAAAAATGGTTAAGATGGGATGCCTGGGTGGCTTGGTCAGTTAAGCGTCCGACTTCGGCTCAGGTCATGATCTCACGGTCCGTGAGTTCGAGCCCCGCGTCGGGCTCTGTGCTGACAGCTCAGAGCCTGGAGCCTGTTTCAGATTCTGTGTCTCCCTCTCTCTCTGCCCCTCCCCTGTTCATGCTCTCTCTCTGTCTCAAAAATAAATAAACGTTAAAAAAAAAAAATGGTTAAGATGGCTGGGGCACCTGGGTGGCTCAGTCCCTTAAGCATCCGACTCTGGATTCTGGCTGCGGTCATGATCTCACGGTTCGTGGGTTCGAGCCCTGCCTCAGGCTCCATATTGTCAGCAGGGAGCCTACTTGGGATTCTCTGTCTCCCTCTCTCTCTGCCCCTCCCCCACTCGTGCTTGCTCTCCCTCAAAATAAATAAATAAAAACTTTTAAACAATGGTTAAAATGGTACACTTTTATGGTATGTGTTTTTCACCACAATAAAAATAAAGAACCATCTTTAGTTTAAAAAAAAAAAAAAAAAAGTCACAGATGATGTTGACCTTCCAAGCTATCACAGGAGTTATTTATTCATTTATTTTGATATCTGTAGTCCACCTGCTATGTGCTAAACACTTTGCTAATTGTTGGTATTAGATGGTGGTTAAGAAATAAATGATCCCGGGGCGCCTGGGTGGCTCAGTCGGTTAAGCGTCCGACTTCGGCTCAGGTCACGATCTCGCGGTTCGTGAGTTCGAGCCCCGCGTCGGGCTCTGGGCTGATGGCTCAGAGCCTGGAGCCTGCTTCCGATTCTGTGTTTCCCTCTCTCTCTGCCCTTCCCCCGTTCATGCTGTGTCTCTCTCTGTCTGAAAAATAAATAAACGTTAAAAAAAATTTTTTTTTTTAAAAAGAAATAAATGATCCCTGCTCTCTAGAGCTTTCAGTCTTGCTGCAGGCAGAGAGAAATAAACAGTGTGATACGGTAAGGATAAGTACAAGGGACAAGTACGAGGTGCCAGAGAGACACAAAAAAGGAGGCGTCACTTGGTCTTGGAGTGGTGATCAGGAAAGTCTTCCCATCTTCTTGCTGAAGTGCAGGAGGTCAGTGTGAGTTAGCTGGGCACAGGTGCAGAATGAAAGACCAGATGAGGCACAGGGAGCGTGTCAGGGACAGTGAGAAGCAAGGTGTGATCAGAGTCCAGGGCTGGAGAAAGCTGAGGAGATGAACGAGACTGATGGTGGAGGCCTTGCCAAGGAGTTTGGATCTTATCTTTTATTATTATCATTTTTAATGTTTATTCATCTTTAAGAGAGAGAGAGAGAGAGTGAGTGAGTGGGTAAAGGGCAGAGAGAGAGGGAGGCACAGAATCCGAAGCAGGTGCCAGGCTCTGAGCTGTCAGCACAGAGCCTGACGTGGGGCTTGAACCCACGAACCTTGAGATCACGACCTGAGCTGAAGTCCGACGCTTAACGACTGAGCCACCCAGGCACCCGGGATCTTATCTTGAGATTAATAAGAAGTCATGAAAGCATTTCAAGGAAGGGGATAATGTGTCCAGATTTGCATCTTAAAAGGATTATTCTGGCTGCTACAGTGAGAAGCAGATCGAAGGAGAGCAAGATCAGAGGCAAGAATATTAGTAAAGATTAAACAGGTGACAGGTGACTTTTGCAGCAGACTGAGAAATGAGTGGGAGGAGAAGAAACGATGAGTTGGGACAACTTTTTTCTACAAGTGTGACTTTGAGCAAGAGGTGGTGGCAGGATTGCTGCAGGGAAGTCTGGAGTGAGAGGGTGTGTGTGTGAGAGAGCGAGAGGGACAGGCATGTTTAAACACAGGACGGACAGGAGCTGTTCCCTGAGGGGAAGGGAGGGCGCGGGACCACATCGCTATGAAGGCCAGCACCAAAGATATTTCTCTTAAATCTAATCTACGTGTTCTGCCTGGCCTCAGTGTATCTAGACTCAGAAGACCTTAGACAGTACCCTCTGGATTCATTACAGGCTTAGGAAAAAGTACTGAAGAGACATTGTCCTACTAAAAAAAATCAAACTATATCATTAAGTCGTAGCTATTGAAACAGTGTGATATTGACCCAAGACTAGACGGATAGACCAGTGGAACAGAATAGAAAACCCCAAAGCAGCAGTTACATGTGGGAATTTAGAAGATGAAAAATGTGGCCCTTTAAGCTCCTGAGGGGAGAAAAGGATCAGCCAACAGACGTGGAAATGACAACAGGTATTTGTCAGATGCCTATTACGCATTATTCAGGAAAGAAGTTCTGGACGAATCAAGGATCCAAGTATTGGAAAAACTTTCCAAGTCAATAGAGTAAAATATTTTCCTATGTACACAGATCGGGGAAGTTTCTCCTAAATAATTCATGAGACCTAGAATTCCAAAAAGAAAATATCAATAAATTTGACCACGTACAAACTAAAAAAAAAACCAAACACAAAACAATGTATAACCAAGAAAAGAAACTGGGAGAAAATATTTGTAACGTATATAACACACACAGGATGACTGTTAATATATGAGCTTCTATAAATCAAATCTACTACTCAGCATGTATCGCTTTTATTATTTATGAGGTGTCCGTATATGTGTGCATTTATTTCCAGACTCTCTGTTGTGTTCCATTGGTCTGTTTGTCTATGCTTGTGCTAATAGCATAATGATATATTATGGTAGCATAATAATGTTTTTATATCTGGTATTATAAATGTTCCAAAATCGTTCTTTCAAATAAAAAGTGAAAAAATTAGAAAAAAAATATTCTTTTCCTTAAATTTGATGGGTACATAGTCTGGTATTCATTATGTCAAATATTAATTTTATAGCTGCTCAATGTTTAAAAATACCAAAATAGAGGGGTGCCTGAGTGGCTCAGTCTTGGCTCAGCATCTGACTCTTGATTTCAGCTCAGGTCATGATCTCATGGTTCATGACTTCAAGCCCCACACTGGGCTCTGCGCTGACAGTGTAGAGCCTGCTTGGGATTCTCTCTTTCCCTCTCTCTCTCTGCCCCTTCCCCCTCTCTAAAAATAAATAAATAAACATTAAAATAATAATAATAAACACCAAAATGAAAAGAAAAAGCTTTTTTTCCCCAGTAACAGGATCAAAATTTGTAAAGCTAGAAGTTAGAAATATAAGGGCAAAATCCAAAACTACATTTTTAGTGGGATATTTTAGTATACCTCTTGTTTTTTGGACAGGTCAAGGAGATAAATATTTTAAAAGATACGGAAACCAAGGGGCCTAGATGGTGAAATAGACAAAAACTTAAAAGCAGTTATTATAAATCTGTTCAAAGACCTAAAGGAGATCATGCTTAAAGAATTCAAGGAGGGGTGCCTGGAAGGCTCAGTTGGTTAGGCATCCAACTTCAACTCAGGTCATGATCTCGCAGTCCGTGAGTTCGAGCCCCGAGTGGGGCTCCATGCTGACAGCTCGGAACCTGAAGCCTGCTTCGTATTCTGTGTCCCCCATTCTGTCTCTGCTCCTCCCCCGTTAACACTCTGCCTCTCTCTCAAAAATAAGTAAACATTAAAAAAATTTAAAAAAAAAAGAATTCAAGGAGAGGATGATAGCAATGTCTCATCAAATAGAGAACAGCAATAAAGAGATAAAATTACTTAAGCAGCAACACAGAAATTCTGGAGTTGAGAAGTACAATCATCAAAACAAAAACTTCTCTAGAGAGGCAGGCTCAACAAAAGATTTGAGTTGGCAGAAGCAAATCAGCAAAATTAAAGATAGATCAATATCTATCCACAGAGAGTAAGAAAATAATAACAATAAAGAAGAAAGCAAAAATATTAACAGAGTCTTGGGAAAATGTGAGACATCATTATATGCACCAACATACACATAAAGGAATTTGCTGAAATAGAGAGAAAGGAACGTTAAAAGTATTTGTAAAAACAATGGCTAAAACTTCCCAAATTTGATGAAAGACATGAATCTATGTAGCCAGGAAGCTCAACAAACTCCAAGTATGATAAACAAAGATATCCACACCCAGACGCATCAGAGTAAAAACGTTGCAGGACAAAGACAAAGATAAAATCATTAAAGCAACAAAAGAAAACAGCTCATCATGTACAAGGAGTCCCTAGGGAGATTAGCAGCAGATTTTTAATCAGAAAGAGTGGAAGCTGGAGATAAGTGGGATGATATATTCGAAGTGCTGAAAGTAAAATATTGTCAAACAATAATCTTATACCCAGTAAAATTATCTTTAAAAAATGAAGACAAAATAAAGACATTCCCAGATACACAAAACCTGAGAGAATTTGTTGATAGCACCCCTGGCTGACAAAAAGCATTCAGACAGAAGTAAGTGATTTCACACAGTAAATTGAATGTGCACATGTGCGCACACACACACACACACACACACACACACACACACACAAGCCTTGGTAAAGGTAATTACTCAGCAATTGCAAAAGACAGCATATAACTGTATATTTCTTCTCCTGTTTTCCCTAAACTGATTTGTAAAGCAATGTGTATATAATTGTATTGTTAGGTCTACAAGATATAGAAATACAATATACTTGACAATAACTTTACATAGAAGGAAAGTGGGAGCAAAGCTATATAGGGGTAAGGAAAGGACACAAGGGGATAATCCAAATCTTACAGTAATAAGAGAACCAGAAAGGGGAAATAAGAAGGTAATACAACAACTCTACAAATATATACAGCTTTCCCTTGAACAATGCAGGGGTGAGGGGCACTGACCCCAGTGCAGTTGAAAATCTGCATATTACTTTGGATTCTTCTCAAACTTAACTACTAATAGCCTACTGTTGCCCGGAAGCCTTACTGAAAGCATATACCATCGATTAACACATGTTTTGTATGTTATATGTTCTATATACTATATCCTTACAATAAAGTAAGCTAGGGAAAAGAAAATGTTATTAAGAAAATCATAAGGAGGAGAAAATACACTTGCAGGACTGTACTGTAAAAAATCTGCCTATCAGTGGACCCGTGCAGTTCAAACCTGAGTGGTTCAAGGGTCAACTGTACTTGCTTTTTTTCTTCTCTGTTTCTTTCAAATGCATGAGACAACATAATGCATTAATTTTAACAATGCATTATTGAGCTTTTAACATATAAAGACATAATATTTATAATAATAATAGCATAAAGAGGGGACAGAATGAAGTTTTTTAGGATTAAAATGTCTCTATTTCATTGGGACTAAGTCATTATAAATCTGAAGTAGATTTTGATGTTGGGTTAAAATTAGGATATGGTGGTTGTTGTACAGCCTTGTGAGTACACCAGAAAACTTGGAATTATGTACCTCAAAGCAGTGAGTGGGATGTATGTGAATTGTGTCTCAAGAAGTATGTTATTTTAAAAAGACATGGAAGGCTGAATAACAACATATAACTGTGATTTAACACATAAAATGTATCAGTGCTGTACTGGTCAAAGAACACGCATTCTTTTCAAATACCCATGAAGCATTCACACACATAAAAATTTACATTAGGCAATAAAGTAAATGTGAATATGTTCCAAAAAAAGTAGAACTTCTATTGTCTACAATGCAATAAAACTAGATATTAAATAAAAGGACCAAGAAAATAATCAAATAACATACCAATCAAAAGAAAAATAGTCTTTAAAAAAATCTTTCGGGTAGAATATGTCTTTTGGATATAATAAAAAATGGCAATTTCAGTTATGCTTAGAAAATAATTATGAGAACAGTATATAATAAATTTTGATGATAGAGCCAAAGCTTTAGTTACTCAGGAAAATTTATAGTTTTAGGCTTTGGTTCAAGATTAGGCTTGTATTGTTGGAAAAGAATAAATGGGTCATCTTTCAGTTCTGGGAAGTAAAAGGGGATTTCTTTATCCGAAGCCTGATATTTACAAAGTTGCTCAGAGAATCCAAGATAATCATGACATGAAAATATGAATGGCTATGGATGATGAGTTTGCCATGGTTAAAATGAATTCTCCCTTACACATCTCCTGACCCAACAGGGGAGTGATCTTGTTTTTCGTGTGACCCTTTCGAAGGGTCAGTCTTCTTGGCAATGGACTGGTATACACATACAACAAATCTAACCTGATGTGACATTGCAGAAAAGGGCCAAATTTCACACAGTCTGTGAAAGCCATATTGATTGTATCACAAGCAGAGTCCACAACCGGGGTGGATGGGGCAAAATTCAGGCAGGTTACCAACTGAGGAAGGGAAACCGAGAGATAAAGAATACTGGCATGGAAGAGAATGAGTTTAAAGCAAAGGGAAGCTCTTGGGAAAAGTAATAAAGTGTCCCCTTTGTCATCACGCTGAGACAGTCTAAGGGGAAATCCAAACAGTATCATCACGCACCATAAGGGGAACCTCCCCCATCAACATTTTAAGAACTGTGCATAATTGCAATTATACCCCAAGTGTTCTGAAATGTAAAATAAAATTGACTTTTGTAATGCTTGTTTAATTTTCAAAGCAAAGCCCCATCATATCTTTTTTCACTATATTATGAAATATTGGTTCCTGTCTTAAGTAGATTCACTCCAATTGTGTGTGTGTGTGTGTGTGTGTGTGTGTGTGTGTGTGCGCACGCGCGCTCGTGTTCATGTAGCACTATTTATCCTAGGATAATGAGGACCTCCCACAAATGAACCTTTTGTCAACAACTGGTTGCTTAGTGTGAAGTTCTGATTGCTGTAAAGGTGAAGGCAAGAGGCTGGGGCACTTTGGGACCAGAGGAACAACTCGAAGGTGGAGTTAACCACTGCCCTGGCCCCCCACCAGAAGGGCTTGGTGCTGGGGTGGCCTCCTGGCCCACCGTGCACTGGAAAATGGAAGATGGGCCCTAGGCAGTCCCAAGCCCTATAGACAGTAAGGCAGATTTTCAGCCATGCGGACCCAAACACTGATTTCTCCTGAATCATCAGTGATAATCAGGTGGAACTCAGCCTTTTGCCTGCTATGTCCAGCTTTTGTATTAATATGCCTAACCTTACCTGCTCATCTCTCCCTTGCCTGACCATCCTCGTCAGTGGAAACCAGCTTCTCTTGATTCTAGCTGACAGG
The DNA here is from genome assembly GCF_018350195.1 of Panthera tigris. Lineage (NCBI taxonomy): Eukaryota > Metazoa > Chordata > Mammalia > Carnivora > Felidae > Panthera > Panthera tigris. The sequence continues at coordinate 19,809,020 of NC_056674.1, forward strand.
TGTAGGAAACAGGGCTGGACGATGCCCCATTGGCAGCAGTATCTAAGCCTCACAGGGACAGCTCTCTTGCCTTTTAGAAACCACTTGATTCGCACGTGAAAGTTATCACTGAGTTGGCATCCAGTATCCGTGTCCAGAGTTTGGATTGACAGGCATTTTTTCCGTGGAGCAGTGGATTCCAAACTTCTGTGCCAAAGAAAAGAGGCCTACATACCACCACTCAGCTGTGACTCTGACAGAATTTATGGTATTATTTTTTAGCCTGGTGTACTGTCTTTTCACAGGGTAGACTGGAAGGGTTTGGCTGTCAACAGTGATTAACGTATGGCTGCCATATTCTAGTTTTTAGGTTTCACGGTCAATTTTGTTTTCCTCTTATTCTATTTCTGAAATGTCTCGATGCATGGAAAAATAAAGTATTTTTTAGGTTAAATGCAAGTATGAGTCATAAACTGTTCATTTCTCGATGCACATTCTAATGCAGTAAATTAACGCCAAGCGAATGCCATTTGGGCATAGGGTAGATATCTTCGATGGTCAATGGTCACTGGCCTTCAGCTTCCTGTTGATCAGAAACTGAAAGGAACCCACCATCCAGCCTCACCGGGTTTGAGGCTGGATTTCTGAGTCATGCCATCCGTGGGACCTTTCCAGCATTGCTTTCCCCAGATGTGGGATTTTCTAATCTAATTTAGGGTACAAAAAACTAATGCAGTTGGATAACCCAACTTGTGTATTCTTTTTCTTCCTTTTATTTTACAGAGAGAGAACCTTCGTGCACCTGCATGCAAGCAGGGGGAAGGGCAGAGGAGGAGGAGGAAGAGGAGAGAGAGAGAGAGAGAGAGAGAGAGAGAGAGAGAGAGAATCCCAAGCAGTTTCCATGCTCAGCACGGACCCCCGATGCAGGGCTCTATCCCATGACCCTGGGATCATGACTGGAGCTGAAATCAAGAGTTGGGTGCTCAACCGACTGAGCCACCCGGGCACCCCCAGACTTGTATATTTTTGCTTCAAGGTACTACCTCAGGATTTAAATGTTTTACATCAGATATTGAATATTTAATACATGACTAAATTGATGAGTCACTAACAAACAAAACTTGATTTCCCTCTGGGGGTGTGCCTTTCCTTGTAATTCACCCAGTACATATATCTGTCATGACCCAAAAGGGTGTGTGCAATTATTTCAGTGTGGGAGAATTTCAGATGATTAGCTACAACCTCAATGTTTTGAAGGTGTGACTGTTGTGGGCAAAGCCAGATAATTAATTAGATTTGAACAGTCTGTGTGCCCAGTGTCTGTCCTTGAAATTAACTGAAGCTCTTCCAAAAAGAAGAAGAAGAAGAAAGGATTGCTTATGTCTTTTGGAACATAAATCATAAAACCTTAAAATGTTTCAATAATTCTTAAAATGTCAGTAATTGCCCTAGTTCCCTGTGCTTAAAGGGATTTATTAAGAATTATTTTCCCATGACAACTTAAAATAAAAAAAAAAAACAACTCTGAGTTGAAAAAAAGGAACTGGAATAATTGGCTTTGATGAATTCAAATTATAGTTCCACGCTGTAGTTACGGGTGCAGAGCGTTTAAAGGGGCAGATGTGCTCTGAAAATATACTCTGTGAATGAACACATCACACTGTGGAAGGTAATGAACAGTGCCAGGGCAAGCAGCCTTCATTCACCCAGTAAGTGGGTCATTCCGGGCTTAGTTCTTTGATGGTTTCAAGACCAGGCAGAGTGCCATGGTTTTGCAGATAAGATCTTGTGATCTGGGCCCAAAATATAGGAAAGCCTCTCCCTGCACCATCGGACAGGGCAAGATGAGCAGCACCCCCCCCCCCCGCCCCGCACCCTGGCCCCGGCATTACCTTCCTTGCCGCCTCAGCCAGTGCCCCGGTCTGCTTGGAGGGCCTGAGGTCCCTCATGACTCCATGACTCCTGGTGGCTTCTTCTGTGCTCACAAAGCTTCAGGTAACTTCAGGGGAATAAAGAAAACACTGAAATTTCTCAGCTTTATTCAGTAAGAATCAGACACACTTCAACTGATGGAGAAAGCATCTGAGAAAGTGACCAACAATTTCCTAAAAGCAGACTTCACCCTCTGATTCAGTGATGGGCGTCTCTAGAATGTTCTTTTTCATGAACCATATCCATCAATGTTAACTTCAGGATAAAGGATAATGGAAAATACTCCTTTCCAGTAAAGAATGGACAGTAAATTTAGGACAACTGAAAGGGGTTGGCGGGAAGATCTCGTGGGCTCCCAGACTTGATAGGGGATGAACCTGTTCTCAGGCGGGGCGGGGGGGGGGGGGTGCCTGCCTCACTGTTTCATCCCCGGAGCAGCCAATCAAGGTGTGGCTGGTTGGGTTTAACTTCTACCCACCACAGTCATTGCTGCCTACAGGTGGCCTGCCACCCTTGTGTCACTCACTCAAGATCTGTCAGCTGTCCCATGCCCCCTCACCCCGCCAGTCTCCAAGAGAGGAAGGATTTCAGCAGGAGGCAGTGACCTAGGGTCACCCCTGTGGAGAGACCAAGCGGTGGGAAAGGTCACTTCTCATGAGGATTGAGGTGCCACTGTGAGGGAGGATAGAAGCTGGGCTCCAAACTCAACCCATGGCCCTGCCTGGCCGAGATGGCAAAGGGGCACCCCATGATTAAGGCTGGGAGCCCGGCCCAGGAGGGCTCCTCCCTCTTCAGAACTCTTATAGCATCCACGTGGGTCCCACTCATCCGTCCGTTCACATGGTCTCCCCGGGGTTCGTGAGTGCCTCCCAGCGAGATGGCAAGCTTCTTACAGTGATCTCCAAGGAAGCCCGCACAGTGCTGAGAACACAACAATTACTCAAAACATATGTGTTGACTAAGAATATGAAACCAATGACATATGTGAATATCACGTGAAAGGGCATTGAGCGCTTTTCTGGAGAGCTAGCCAGTGTCTGCGGGTAAACCCTGGAGTTGAACAAACCATATTACCGTCTGAAATCCATGTGACCTTGGGCCCGTTATTTCTTCTTTGGGGGCCTCGGTTTCCTCACCTATAGATGATAATACCTATCCTGAAGGGTGTTGGGAAAATGTGAGGCCTGGCACATACCAGGCATCCAATGCACGATTTTAACAATGATAATTGGATATGGGCTGTTTCATATGGTGTTCCTCAAACAGACACTTCATGCCGTGATTAAAGACAAATGTGTTGTGTCTTTGAGCTCGTCTTTAGAGAATCTTCGTTTAACCCCAAATTTGCTTTACGTCATAGAGGATGTATGTATTACATACATAAGGTTTTTTTTAATTTCCAGATTTTTATACCTTAATATGAGATTAGCATTTATTAGTAATTTATTTTAGGGGTGCCTGGGCAGCTCAACCGGTTAAGTGTCTGACTTCAGCACAGGTCATGATCTCGTGGTTCGTGAGTTTGAGCCTCACATTGGGCTCTCTGCTGCTGTCAGCATGGAGCCCGTTCTGGATCCTCTCTCTCTCTCTCTCTCTCTCTCTCTCTCTCTCTCTGCCCCTTCCCCATGCTCTCTCTCTCTCTCTCTCACACACACACACAAAAATAAATAAACATTAAAAAAATATTTTAAAAGATATTGGAAAAGGGGGGGAAGTGCAACCTGATCCTGTATCTGGAAAATATCCATATCCTTTGGATAACAACAAAGACTTCTTTCTTTCATTGAAGTACAATTGACATAACATGTTATGTTAGTTTCAGGCATACAGCATAGTGATTGGACACATCGATACGTTATGCTATGGTCACCTCAGGTCTAGCTACCGTCTGTCACCACACAACGCTATTATAGTACCATTGGCTATGTCCCCTATGCTGTACCTTCCGTTCTCTGTGACTGACTCATCTCATTACGGGAAGCCTGTATCTCCTACTCCCCTTCTCCATTTCCGCACCCCCCCCCCGCCCTTTCCCTCTGGCCACCATCAGTTTGCTCTCTGTATGTATGGGTCTATTTCTGCTTTCCAGCAAAGAGTTTTTCATCAAAGTTTTCAGTCTGAGATGAGGCAAGAAGACGAGGAGGCTTGGCACTCGGTTCATGAAGGTACTGAATTCTCAAGTTGTCCGCAAGCATCTTCTGAGCGCTCGTTGCGTGCAAGGCTCACTCCTAGGCATTTAGTATGTACCAGTATGTACAATCCGGAAGGAGGTCCTTGCCTTCCTGGGGTCACATTCATCACTGTAGTAAAAGGTGGTAAATACTGTGGGTGGGAAGAGGAACAGCGTAAGGAGGAAAGGTTGTGGCACTGAGTACATTTAAGTAGCATGGTGAAGGTGGGCCTGGGTGAGAAGGCCATGTGGGAGCAGATGTGTAGATCAATCAAGAAAATCAACCCCCCCCCCAAATGTGCCAAAAGAAAACAATGATCTAGAATGGCTTTCTGCAGGTGTCACATTACTCTGAAAGCTGCCAGGTTCGTTTTTTTCCTCTTAGGACGTGGTATCGTGGATGTAATTACAGTCATTCTTTGGGGAAATGTCTTCCCCCTTCCTCCCAGCCCTCTTTTCCAAGGATTATATATGGATATGTGCTCAGAGAGGCAGCCTGACTTATACTAAGGAAAAAAGCACATTCCTGCCTCTTGACATGAAATTTGTTCCTGCGGGGAGATTTTTGTAAAATTTTGAAATTTAAGTAAACCCCCCCAAATTACATACTTAATGAATTCTGTTTTACAAGGGGCCTGTTGATCCAAAGTGTGTCCAAACACGAGTGAGTGGGATACACCTGGGAATAGATTGTCCTCTCGTACGGGTTTAGGACCCATCATCCCTATTTCCAAAGGCACCCTTGACCCTTGCCAGGATTTTGCTCTCCTTAACCTGGAAAAGCAAGAGTCATGGCCTTGGGCCAAGGAGGCACCAGCATAGAAGGAAATCCCCACCTGCAATTACTGGGATATTCATAAAACCGAGATATTAGGAAAATAATTCTAGTTTTGATATAGAACCCTCCCAGAATCAACATGAGGAACACAGATGCCAAATCTTAAGTGTTCTAAAGGTAACTCCAGTTAGCTCGGTTTGTTGTTGTTGTTGTTGTTTATCCTGTTACATCAAAACTAGAGACACTAACAGCCTCAGCTCCCAGTGCTCAGCTCCGCCCTGTGGCCCCAGAAAGAGGCGGGGAAGGGAGGGCTTTGGAAATGGCACACTCAGCCAGCTTTGGGACACCTAATGCCCAAATTCGGCTGAATAATCAGTTGGGAATAAAGAATCCAAGCCCTTAAGAGGGATCTGAGCTGAAAATGAGTTTTAGATCCTTCGGGGATCAAGACGTTGTCTGGGTAAATTTGTTGAACTCTATTCCTGTCTTGTTTACCCAAGCTCTTTTCTTTCCCGAATCCCTCCTCAATGCCATCATAAAAAGTATTCCCTCGTCTAAGCTCCTCTTTCTAAGAATAGTCAACGTAATGTTCCTTTGATCATGAGAGGTGTAGTCTTTGGGGAGAAATTTCCCAAACTTGCTGAGGACCTGAATTACAAGTGGTGTCAGAAGCTAGGAGAGAATAATGCCAGTCCATCCTGGTGGCCTCCACCTGGCACGGACAGAAAACAGGGATACTGGGATTGTCCTGACAAGGTGGCTTTTAATTTTATGTTAATTTTTTCCCGTTTATTTATTTATTTATTTTGAGAGAGAACGCACACGTGCCCGCGCATACACACACACACACACACACACACACACACACACACACGTGTGAATGGGGGAGGGGCAGAGAGAGAGAGGGAGAGAGAGAATTCCAAGCAGGGTCCTCGCTGTCTGCTCAGAGCCGCACGGTGGGAGCAGGGGTGCTCGATCTTTAGAAACCTTGAGATAATGACCTGAGCCAAAATCAAGAGTTTTGGTGCTTAACCAACTGAGCCACCCAGGCGCCCCCAGAGGTAGCTTTTTAAATCAGTTGCAGACCAGTATCAGGCTGGGTTAGGGGCTTTATCTTTTTTAATGAACTGATATACTAAGGAAAACTGCACAAACCCTAAGGGCCAGCTCGATGACATTGTACCAGGTTAGCACCCAGGTCAAGGAACAGAAGCCCCCTCATGTTTCCTGACCCCCAGTCACTATCCTTCCCTCCTCCTGGAACCCCATGGAGTAGTTTTGCTTATTTTTGAACTTGATGTAAACGCAATTCTCTAGAATGTGCAGGATGTATGCTTTCATGTCTGGCTCCTTTCACTCAGCATTATGTTCAGGAGATTCACCTATGTTGGGAGTACCGACAGACAGTTCATCTTTCTTATTCTATAGAATTCTATTGTGTGAACATGCCAGATTTTACGTACTCATAAATATTTGGTTTGGGTATTTGGTTTGTCTCCACTTGGGGCAACTATCTTCATGAGCCTTCTTGTACATGTCTTTTGTTATGCATGCGTCTGCATTTCTGTTGCATGTACGCCTAGAAATGGAATCGTCTCTGGACACAGTGTAGCAGGATTCTCACACAGAGTCATGACACCGAGGCTTTTTTTTTTTTCCCCAGGAAGCAACTTTATTCTCGTCAGCATGGTTCAGTTGGGTTCGTACCCGAAGAACTGAGCCCCGAATGCCATGTGGGGTAGTTTTTTTTTTATATATTTTCTACTTCTTTGTCTTCTATATGTGGTAACCCACAAGCATGCAGTCTGATTAAGTGGTCTCAGGTTACAAGGTCATGAGGGATGTTGTCATGTACGTGTATAGCCAGGTTGCCTAGAGGTTTTGTTTTTTTTTTTCTTTCCTTAGGGAGGGGATCTTACCATAACAGGATATGTGTGTCTTTCAGCTTTAGTCGATGCTGCCCAGCCATTTTCCAAAGAAGTTACATCAATCCACACTCCCGGTTCATGAGAGGGTCAGCTGTTCCAGGTTTTGGGCTGAATCCTATCCTCCTAAAATTCATACGTTGAAGTCCTAACTCCCTTGTTCTTCAGAATGTGACTGTATTTGGAGACAGGGTCTTTAAAGAGGTAATTAAATAGTCATCAGAGTGGCCTGTGATCCAGGACAGCTGTCCTTATAAGAAAAGGCAATTAGGACACAGATACACACTGAAGAAGACCATGTGAAGACACAGGGAGAAGATGGTTCCTAGAAGCCAAGGAGAGAGGTGCTCATAAGCCAACCAGCTGACACCTTGATCTTGGACTTCTAGACTCCAAAATCGTGAGGAAATAGATTTCTGTTGCTTAAGCCACTCAGTCTGCAGTACTTGGTTACAGCAGCCCTACCCAATGAATACACCCCATTCCACATCTTCACGAACATGTGGTACGGTCATTTTTGTTTTAGTGGGGTATACAGTGACAATTCATTATCCTATTAATTTGCGTTTCCCTGACACCTAACAGAATAGAGCAACCTTTTCCATGTTTATTGACCATTTGGAGAGCCTCTGATGAACTGCCAACCCAAATCTTTTTCTACTGGGATGTCTTTTTTTTTTTTTATTTGTGAGAGGTCTTTATGTGTCCTGTTTGTAAGTCCTTTGTCAGACATAAGTCAGCAAATATCTTCTCCCATTCTGTGGCTTGCCTTACTATTCTTTTACGAGTGTCTTTTGATAAGGATAAGTTCCTAGTTTTAATATAATCCAATTTATCAACACAACCAACACGATTTTATGTTTTGTGTTCTGTTTAGGAAAGCTTTGCCTGCCTCATGGTAATGTAGATCTTCTCCTGTATTTTCTTCCAGAAGCATTGTTGGTTCTAACTTTCACATTTAGGTCACCAGTATGACAAGAAATTATTTTTACATATGACCTGGGGTAATGGTCAAGATTCATTTTGTTTCCCTATGAAGATATCCAATTGATCTAGCACCATTTATTGCCAAAGCCATTCTTTCCTTACAGCTCTGCACTTGTCATGTTTATCATGAAGTAAGTATCCATGTGTGTGTGGATTTACAGACTGTCTATCCTGTTCGTTGGTCTATCTTTGTGTCAATATCATGCCATCATATCATTGTATCATTATAGTAAGTCTTGTTACCTGGCAGTATAAATCCTCCAAATTCATTCTTTCTCAAGGCTGTCTCTGCTATTTTTAGCGCTTTGTATTATGTAAATTTAGAATCAGCTTACCAACTTCCCTAAACACCTTTTTTTTTTTTTTTAATTTGGATTGCATTGAACTGGAGGAGAATTAACATTTACAAAATTGGGTTTTCCAATTCATGAACATGGTATATCCCTACATTTCTTTAGATCTTGGTCATTACATGTTATCCTTTTGCTATATTGCTGGATTTAGCTTAATAATATTTCGTTCAAGATTTTTACATCTAAACTTATGAAAGAGATTGGCTTATACTTTTCTTATAATATCCTTGTGAGTTTTGGAGTCAAGGTTACTGGTTTGTCTTCCTAACAGTGTGGCTCTTGCTTTGATCAGGTGAATGTGCTCTGGTGCTTACCCTTCTCAGGAGTGGGGAGGGTGAAGCAGGCTGCAATGCAGGCTGTGCTGGGTTTAACAGTGAGACCCTTCTGCAGGCAGCTCATTGCTACCGAAGGTAGCTTCGGTGGGAGAAGGGTCAGTGTCCATTGTTGTTACGGCCGTGGACCTCAGTCTGAGGGAGGTCTCATAAAACAAGTTGGGAAGTGCTTTCTCCTTAAGTAATCCCTGGAAAATAACATTTATTCTCCTTGAATGTTTAGTAGAATTCACTAGTAAAGCCATCTGGACCTGGAGTTTTCTTTGTGGGAAGGTTTTTAATCATGAATTTGATTTATTAAATAGATACAAGATTATTCCGATTTTTTTCTATTTCCTTCTTTGTCACTCTTGGAAGGTTTTTTTTTTTTTTTCAAAACTTCATCTAACGTTCCAAATTCATTGTCATGATGGTAATTTGTGATTTTTCTCTCTTCTTGATTAGTCCTGCAAGGAGTTTATAGGTTTTAATATTCTTTTCAAAGAACTAATTTTTATCTTTCTTTAATATACATGTGGGGTTTTTTGTTTTTTTGTTTTTTGTTTTTTTTTAATTTTTTTTCAACGTTTATTTATTTTTGAGACAGAGAGAGACAGAGCATGAACAGGGGAGGGGCAGAGACAGAGGGAGACACAGAATCTGAAACAGGCTGCAGGCTCTGAGCAGTCAGCACAGAGCCCGACGCGGGGCTCGAACTCACGGGCCAGCCCGACACGGGGGTCGAACTCACAGGCCATGAGATCATGACCTGAGCCGAAGTCCCAAAGTCAGACGCTTAACCGACCAAGCCACCCAGGCGCCCCAATATACATGTGTTTTTAATGTCACTGTTTCTATTCTAATCTTTATTATTTCCTTCCATGTACTTTCTTTGAGTTTATGTACAGTTCTTTTTCTAGCATTTGAAATGGATACTTCTATCATTAATTTTCAGCCTTCTTTTCTAACATAAACACTTAAGGCTATATATAGAAAGCACAGTTTTATCTTTGTCCAATCATTTTATTACATCATAATTTTATTATCATTCTGTTTAAAGTATTTTCCAATTTTTACTGCAATTTCTTCTTTGACTCATTAATTTAAAAAAATTTTTTTAAACTTTTTTTAAAAATGATTTTTGAGAGACAGAGAGAGACAGAGCACGAGCATGGGAGGGGCAGAGAGAGGGAAACACAGAATCTGAAGCAGGCTCCAGGCTCCAAGTTGTCGGCACAGAACCCCATATGAGGTTGGAATTCACAAACCGCAAGGTCATGACCTGAGCCAAAGTCGACTGAGCCACCCTGGTGCCCTGAAGCACTCGATTTTTAAAAGTGTTTCTTCATTTCCAACATTTGGGGGTGGGGGATTGGCATTGTTTTACTTATTATTGATTTCTAGCTTAATTCCATTGTAGTAAGAAAACATCTCCTGTCTGGCTAATTTTGGTAAATGTTATAGTGTTCTTGAATAGAATGTGTATTTTTCAGGGGCACCTGGGTGGCTCAATCGGTTAGGTTAATGTCCAACTTCGGCTCAGGTCATGATCTCATGGCTCGTGAGTTCAAGCTCCATGTCAGGCTCTGTGCTGACAGTTCAGAGCCTGGAGTCTGCTTCAGATTCTGTGTCTCCCTCTCTCTCTGTCCCTCTCTTGTTTGCCTTCTGTCTTTCTTTGTCTCTTAAAAATAAACAAACGTTAAAAAGAACGTGTATGCTTCAGATATCAGAAGCAATATTTTATATGTGCTAATTAGATTAAGTTTGTTAATCTTGTTGTTTACATATTACATGTCCTTATTGGTTCTGTATTGCCTATCAGTTAATGATAGACATGTGCTAGGGGTGCCTGGGTGGCTCAGTCGGTTGAGCGTCCAACTTCAGCTCAGGTCATGGTGTCACAGTTCGTGAGTTCAAGCCCCGCATCAGGCTCTGTGCTAACAAACAGCTCAGAGCCTGGAGCCTGCTTTGGATTCTGTATCTCTCTCTCTCCCCCTCCCCTGCTCATGCTCTGCCTCTCTCTGTCTCTCAAAAATAAATAAATGTTAAACATTTTTTTAAATAAAATAAGAAAATGATAGACATGTGCTAAAACTTTCTCACAATGAATGTGACTCACCTTTTGTTCCGTTCATTTGCTTTAGACATATTGAGGTTTGTGATTTGATGCACACAAATTTAAAATTGTCCTATCTCTTTTCTCATTATCCCTCTTTTGCCCTAGTAATAAATACATCCTGTTTTAGCATCTATTTTGTGGGTTATTAGTAAGATGCACCGAATTTGTTTTGGTTGAGGTTTACAGCGTCCGTATTTCCCATATTTTTATTTTCAGTTTTTCTGGATTCTATATTGAAAGTGTGTCTCTTGTAAGCAGCATTTAGTTGTATTGTGCCTTATTTTTCAATCTGATCATCTTTGTCTTTTGATTGAAATACTTAATCCTTTCATGTTTTTGCAATTTGTGATACATCAAGATTAAAATCTACCATTAAGTATGTGCCCTCCATTCATCATTCTTTATTTTTTTTTTTTATAAAGAGAGAACACAGGTGGATGAGGGGCACAGAGAGAAGGAGAGAGAGAGAGAGAGAGAGAGAGAGAGAGAGAGAGAGAGAGGATCTTAAGCAGGTTCCACGCTCACTGCGGAGCCTGATTCAGGACCCGATCCCATGACTCTGGGATCATGACCTGAGCTGAAATCAAGAGTCCAACACTCAACCAACTGAGCCACCCAGACGCCCCATCATTCCATTCTTCCGTGTTCATCTTTTCAATTTTTAAAATCTTCTTTTTGATTAATCCATTTTATCAACCCATTTTCCCTTCTACTACATTGCAGAATTGTCTATTGCCAAATACATATAATTTGACTCTTTAAAATCTGAAGATTATAATATGCATCTTCTATATTAGAGTCTAATGTAAATTAGTTTGCTTATGTTTTCCTGGATGGTTAAAAATAAATTTTGAATTTTCGAGCTCTCCTCTTTTCCTGTAGAACTTTCTCTGCCCACCTAAACGTCCACGGTGCTTACCATGCCTACTGGCTCCATGTACAGCCTCCAGCCTCTGTGACTTAACCTGGCTGGAGGGCTTGTTTTGGATGCTGGATGCAGGGCAGACTCCATGCGGCAGGAAAATTCAAAGTGCTTAGAGGTAGCCCTCAACCAATTACTGACCAGAGACAGTGGGCAAATATCATAGCGTCTTTGCCCCTCGGGCGGGATTAACTCTGAGGTGCCTGTTCCCCTCTGGTCCAAGCAGGATGCAGCTCCAATTACTCATAGTGACAAATGGCTGGATTCTGCACACTTCTTGTTCCCTTCCCTTCCCCACCTCCCTTCCCCGGGCCCACAGTGATATTATCTGGGTTAAGTTCCCTGAATGAATTACATAAATTCGGGTCTTTGGTTCAGGTCTGCTCTGATGAATTCCCCTCCCATCTTTCGTGGTATTGTCATATGTTTTTATTCTACATGTATATAAAACTCATCAGTCATTGTTATTTTTGTTTTATGCAGCCAGCATTCACTCGGCTATACACACACGTTTTCTCTTTCTGTCACTCCTTAATCTTTCCTGAATTTCTACCTTTGACTCTGGAACTATTTTTCTCATGCTTGTGTGGTTTTTTTTTTTTTTTTTCTGACTTTTATTCTTATTGTCAAAAACTGAGCTGTCAATTTTATTGTTCCTTTTGAAGAAAAGGTGTCTTTCTTTCTCCAGATGCTTTTCAGATTTCTCGTTATCGTAAATTTTAGAATCTTCACTATGATGTGCCTAGGTGTGGCTTTCTTTTTATCTAGCCAGCTTGAAATCCACTCTTTCCTCTTGTTCTGGGGCTCCAACTATATGATGTTAAACGTTTTCAAAATGTCTTTCACGTTATTTTCTGCATCTTCTATGTTTTCCCTCTCTCCATACTTCTCCATGAAATTAACCACCACAGGTCCTAACCCTTGTCAACTTGGCACCTGACCTATGGCAAATCTTGTACCATAGTGAATCTCCGAATAAAGACAATAACAACGTCATAAATCCACTTAACAGGATGCAACTATTCTGCATACAACTGAAAACACATTAACACCTTTCCCACAAGAGGAGGTAAAGTCCTTGAGTGGTGTTTACTCTTCTCTGTGATATCCTGTAACTTAAATACTATGATATAAAATGAACAGCACTTAAGTACTATAGTATGAAGTCAATATACTTTATGTTACGTTAAAGAGAATGAGACAGGGAGGAAAACATTTTGACATTTGAAAGACATTTGCTACACACACATACACACATGCATGCACACACACATTCATAACAAAATAAGGAGGAAATACTCAGGACAACGACAGTCCTCATTTCTGTAACCGGCTATATGGTTATAGCCGGTGTTTATAACTACCTTCTCCTACCTTTGCCTTCAGCTTAGCACCTCAGCTGGTCATGGGTCTTTACCTGCTGGGGTGACCCGAACCTTCATTTCTGAAGGGGCCATTAATCATCCTGCCTGGATTGGGTTGTACTTTTCCATTGACCTTCATCACAGGGCAGGGTGACTAAGAGATGCCCTAAGGGATCTCCTGTATTCCAGACATATTCTTCCTTACCTCCTGGTGGAGTACAGTCCAACTTCCCCGTGGTGATCGAGATCAATCACCCCAGCCAACACAGTAACTCCTTTCTTTGCCTGTTGATTCAGAGGAACAAGGAGTCCAAAGTGGCCAGGTGGCAGTCTTAACGTCCAGTTCAATGGAATCATTGTGTCTCCTGGTGGAAGCATTCCTCCCCTTGGAACTAAGACCTCTGGGCCAACAGAACGTACATTTGCAAGAGCAGGAAACAAACATTTTGCTAGTGGGTCACCAGGGATAAAGGTAAGTGGTGCCCCTCCCATCACCTCCCCTTGATTCCTAGACCTGTGAATCCTGGCTGCAGAGGAAACAGCAGCATGCATAGGATGTTGATTCGCACTACTTAAACTCTTCTTGAGAACCTCGCCCCAGCCCTGCAAGATTTGCCACCTAGCTGGTGTTGTAACTGAGCCTTCAACAGGCCATTCCACCATCTACTAAACCAGCTACTTCGAGATGGTGGGAAGCTTGCTAAGACCAGTGACATCCATGAGCGCGGGCCCACCGCTGCCCTTCTGTTGCTGTGAAGTAAGTTCTTAGATCTGAAGAAATTCTGTGTGGGATACCGTGATGGTGAATTCTGTTAGTCCCACAAGGCTTTGGTGGGAGCCTGGTGCACGGGGGAGGAAAATCCATATTCCCAGAGACAATGTCTACTCCGGTAAGAACAAAATTCCACGTTGGAAGTTCTTCAATGAAAACAACCTATCAGGTATCCGGCTGACCTCCCTGGGGAACAATGCCATAGCAGGGACTCATGTTAGTTTCTGCTGCTGGCAGATTGGGCACTCCGTGGTGGCCATAGCCAGTTTGACCCCAGTGAGTGGGAACCCATGTCACTGAGCCCATGTACGATAAATTAACCCCAAATTTTGCCACTTAAAGCAACAAACACTTATGATTTCACAGTTTCCGTGGGTCAGGAAACCACACGTGGCTTGACTGGGTAGCTCTGACCCAAGGTCTCTCCTGAATTCACGGTCAGATTGTCAGCCGTGACTGTGGCCTCATCTGGAGGCTCAACATGGGGAAGATCAAAGTCCAGTGGCAGATTTTTAACAGGATTCAGATCCTTCAGCTGTTGGACTGAGACCCCCCCCCCCCGCCCTTAGTTCCTTGCCACATGAGCCTCTCCACTGGACAACCCACAATACAGCAACAGCTTTCCTCGCGGTGAGAAAATAAAGAGAGAGCCCAGGATAGAAGCCAAAGTTTTTTGCAACCTCATGTCGAAAGTGACATTTTTATCACTTTTGTCACATTTTATTCAGTAGAAGTGAGTCACAAACGGGGCGCCCATGTGGCTCTGTATGTTAAGTGTCTGACTCTTGGCTTCAGCCCAGGTCATGATCTCACGGTTTCATGAGTTCAAATCCTGCATTAGGATTCTGTCTCTCTCTCTCTCTGCCCCTCTCCCACTTGCACTGTCTTTGTCTCTCTTAAAAGAAATAAACTTAAAAAAAAAAAAAAAAAAGAAGTGAGTCACAAGGTCCAGTCCATACTTGGGAAGGGGAGAAGTAGTTAACCAAGGGCATAAATACCAGAAAGAAAAATGACTGAGGGCCACCTTAGCCTCTACCCATCATATATGTCCTCTTTTGTGTCAGGCTTCTTTTGTGCAATATTATTTTTTTGTGAAATTTGTCCCTATTGTTTATCTAGATATGGATAATTCTTTCTTATCACTATATAGTATTTCACGGATTCATCCATGCAGTGGTCGAGGGGCATTTGGTAGTTTCCAGCTTGGCATTATTACAGATAGTGCTGTTAGGAAATATTTTAGCACATACCTTTAGGTGAACATTTGCATGCATTTCTGATGGGTGTATAGCTAGAAGTAGGATTGCTGGGCCATAGATATTCGTATGTTCAACCGTAGCAGATGCTGCCAAGCTATTTTCCCAGAGCAGTTGTCATCATTGATATTGGATGAAGTTTGGCATCTTTTCCTATGTTTACTGACCACTTGGGTATCATCGTTTATCATGGTCTTTTCAAGTATTTTTCCCGTTTTCCTATTAAGTTATCCGAATTTTTTCTTCTTGCTTCCGAGATCTTCACGTAGTCTATGTAGGTGGTGTTATCACTCTCCTAACACTGTCTTTGTTTCGAATTTCAATATAGTCAACTTTCTCAATTATTTTCTTTTACAGTTACTACTTTTCATGGCCACGCCTACCTTGAGGTCATAAAGACATTCTCTTATATGTTCCTTTAAACACTTTATTGTTCTACATTTTGCATTTAGGTATCCAATCCATCTGAATCTGATTTTCAGGTTGGTGAGAGGGGAGTAGGAATATATATTTTTCTGTATAGGTACCTGATTGGCCCCATGTCATATGTTGAAAAGGTAATCCTTTCCTCACTGCACTCTTATACGGCCTTTGTCATAAATCGGTTGATGGTATGTGTGGCTGTTTCTGGATTCTACATAGTTTTCCATCAGCTCATTTGTCCTTCTGCCAATACCGTACTATCTTAATTACAGCTTACATAGCTTTAAATAGGTTTCGATGTGTAATAATGTAAGTTCTTAGCGTTGTTCTTTCTCAGAATTGCCTTGACTACGATTTCCATATAATTTTAGAATAAGTCTACCCATGTTAGTAAACACACACACGAACACATCTGGGATTTTAACTGACATGACATTGAATTTATTGATTACTACAGGGTAGAATTAAATGTGTATTATGTTGAGTCTTCTAATCCATAAACATCTCGTATATTTTCATATATTTAGACCTTTATAAATTTTTCTCAGTAATGTTTTGTAGTTGCTAGGGTAATATTACAGCACTTAGAATCTTTCATTAGATTTATTTCCAGGTAGTTTGATGTTTTTATACTCTTCCGTGTGACATTTTAAATGTGTTTGTTGCTGAGAGACACATACAAAAAAATTTTATATTGAACTTGATTTAGTAACTTTCTTTAAATTCACATGCGAATTTTAGTAGTTTGTCTCTATACTCTTTTGGACTTCCTACATACACCATCCTGTTGTCTATAAATAATGAGAGTCTTATTTTTTTTTTCTATAATTACACCTTTAATTTCCTTTTCTTCCCTTATTCTAGCTAGTACCTCAATCAGGTATTTTAAAGTCCATTTCTGATCGTTGCAGTATATGGATCCCTTCAGGGTCTGCTTACAGTACTTCCCATCGACTATTTTCTTTTATTTTTAAGTTTTATTTATTATTGTCTATTTCTCCATCTGCTCTCTATTTTCTTTCAGTTTTGGCCATTTCGTACTGTCACCTGACATCCTGGCAATACTAGATTGGGCACAAGTTATTACGTTATGACAGAGTATGCAGATAATTTGGCCCTCTGGTGGATGCTACCACGCTTCAAGAGGACTTCATTTTACCTCCTGGCAGGCAAGTGGACTGAGAGCTAATGAGCTTACTCTAGTTTGGGATTGAAAGATGTCTACGTGTGTGTTCAGTTTTTTGAGAGGGGTGTCTGGCTCCAGTATAGGCTTGGTCAAGCGTAGCCCCCTCCTAGACTTCAAGTGAAAGTTCAAATTCTGCCGAAAGTTCCGCTTGGTTTCCCAGATTCCTAGTCATTGGGTGACTTCCATTTGATTTCGAATCGGGAAATGCTTCAAGGAGAAAAGAACTGCAGACGGTTGGGCTCATCTCAACTTCCTTCCTCTCTGGGCGTCGGACCCACATTACCAGAAATGGAAATGACCGACGTGGTTAATTTTTTAGGTGTATGCTCATACGCTTTACTACAAATAGGGAGAACCGCAAAGCATATAAAGTATTTGTGGCCATATGCCCTCAAACCAGAGTCACCTTTTGAAAATACTTTTATTACGGAAATAATGCATGCCTGTTGAATTATTAATATAATACAGTCAGGTATAAAGCAAAGAGTGAAAGTTCGACGTTCCTTCTGCCCCTTTATCCCAGCTCTCACTCCATGGGGGTAATCGCTGAACTAATTTGGGTTGTGGGGGTGCAGGTTTGCACATGTGTACTTCAATTTTTACGACGAGAACATGCTGTTCTGTAATTTTATTTTCGATTAGCAATATGTCCTGGACAAATCTCGTGTCCTTTTATGCAGATCAACTTCATTTCTTCTAACAACTGTAGAGTGTATTGTGGTAACGGAGACATCATAACTTATTAGAATGTTTGTTGATGGACATTTACAATATTTCCACTATTTTGCTTCTACAAACAATGCTGCAATGGATATCTCTGACCATATATAATTGCTACGTTGTGTGTGCCTGCGTGTGTGTGTGTGTGTGTGTGTGTGTATAATTGCACTTTTTTCTGTAGAAAAGATGTCTGAAAGTGGTATGTGTGGGTCAAAGGGTAACATATTTATGTTTGGATAGGGAAGGGCAAATGTGCTCTATAAAATTCATGATATCCTTTTAATTACATTTGTTTATTATGATGAGAACATACCAGGTAACTGGGTCACCAGAAAAGACTCTTTTCTGATTCTTTTGTTCTTTTATCCACTTCGGTCTGGACAAGGATTAGCAAACTATGGCCTGTATTGGGTCAAATGGGGCCTACAGCTTGTTTTTGCCAGGTGTGGCTTATAGCCTGTTTTTATTTGGCCCATGAGCTAAGAATAATTTTTACATGTTAAGTGTTTGTAAAAATCAATCAATCAATCAAAGAAGAAGAAGCAAGAGAGATTATCTGTGGTACACAAAGCCCAAATGTATGGCACATCATGGGAAAATTTTACTGACCCGGGTCTAGAGTAACCTTTTTAAGCTTTAATGTGCCGTTGAATGCTAGGGAACTAGCTTCTGAGATAGAGTGGGGCTACAGCTCTAACAAGGTCCCAGGTGATGCCACTTCTGCGGGTCCCTGGACCATACTTTGAGTAATAAGTATCCCCAAACCAGCACTTAAGCATGGCTAATTGAGGGGTGCTCAGGACCCCCTCAGGTAGGTGGCTCAGTTGGTTAAGCATCCGACTTCAGCTCAGGTCACCTCACAGTTGGTGAGTTTGAGCCCTGCCTGGGGCCTCTGCTGTCAGTGCAGAGCCTGCTTTGGATCCTCTGTCCACCCCCCCCCCACCCCTCCCCTACTCTCAAAAATAAATAAATAAACTGTTTTAAAAAAAGGGTAGCTCGTTGAAACTAAGGAGCCACATTTTCAACTTTATTTCACTTTAATTAATTTGTGTTTAAAATTTAGAACCAATACGTGATTCAGTGATTGGAGGCATTTTAATTTTTTTTTTAACGTTTATTTATTTTTGAGACAGAGAGAGACAGAGCATGAATGGGGGAGGGTCAGAGAGAGGGAGACACAGAATCCGAAACAGGCTCCAGGCTCTGAGCCGTCAGCACAGAGCCCGACGCGGGGCTCGAACTCACGGAACCGCGAGATCATGACCCGAGCCAAAGTCGGCCGCTTAACCGACTGAGCCACCCAGGCACCCCAGAAAATTTTTAATTACATATGTGGCTCATATTCTATTTCTATAGGACAGCACTGGTCTAGAGTGGCCCAGACCTGTGCTCCTGAAAGCATTCATCAGCTAAGGAACAGAACTCTATCAGCCAAGATGTAGGCGGCACAATGGGAGAAGCTGGCTCATGGAAAATGTGCAGAAAAAAATAATTTGTTGATGAAAATTATCCATTTGTCTAGAGATTCTCAGGTAAAAAAGACTCTCAGGTGAAAAAAAAGATTCTCAGGTAAAAAAGGAAAGAAACCATCTTTCTCTCCAATGGCATGGTATACTTAGCCCTCATGGAGCTCACACTTGAATGCTGTGCATTTCTGTGAATCCGGGTGGACTCTAGACCATCCTGAAAATGGTGAGCATAGTGTGTTGAATAAAATAATGAGAGATCAGAGTGAGTTTAGGTGCCTTGCCCAAAGCCAGGAAAATATAGCAAATGTTTTCTAAGAACGTCTATAACCAGAAGATTTGAAGGAAAAAAAAAAAGTCTCAAAGGAAAAGGAAAAGGGATAAAAAGGAAACGAAACAAGAGGAAGGGATTCTGAAGAACAGATTCTATCAGCAACCTGGAATCTTCTTTGGGACAGTCCCAATTTTAATTGATGGGGTAAACACAGGCTTATCATAACCAAAGGTGTGTATTCAACCCAGTCCACAAGGTTTTGACTTAAAGACCAGCTGAAGGACCTAAGTACAGGATAGTAATGACATAGAAAGGGAAAATGGAAAATTTTTACAGTAATTCTACCGATTCGATTTCTTCTACCCCCTTTCCTTAAAATTTCTATTCATGTATTCTTTAAAAAATGCATAAAATGTGAATAAATCCTTTTGAAACAAAGAATAAGAAGAATACTTCACTTTACAGAACTTTTCCTCATTAAGTATTCATATTAGGACCTCGTATGAAGTAGTCTTTGAACAGAGCATCACTGAATTCATAGGGGAGTCCCAGTGTCATGACCACCACTTACTAAAGAAGAGTCGAACATAAGGATGACAACTTTGAGATTAGAAAAAAATTAATAGGAAAGCATAATGTAGGGGCGCCTGGGTGGCTCAGTTGGTTGAGCGTCTGACTTCCGCTCAGGTCATGATGGTGAGTTCGAGCCCTGCGTCGGGCTCTGTGCTGACAGCTCAGAGCCTGGAGCCTGCTTCAGATTCTGTGTTCCCCTCTCTCTCCGCCCCACCCCTGCTCGTGCTCTGTCTCTCTCTATCTTTCGAAAATGAATACACGTTTAAAAAATTTTAAATAGGAAAGCATAATGCAATTTGCCAAAAGAAAGTTACTTGTGTGTAGAGTCCAAGCATTTATTGATTACATAAAGTGAAATTAACTGAAATTGAAATAAAAATGGCAGATTTATACTCTTGTGAACACTAGCTATTCTGCAAAAGGTTGGAGAGGACTGGGAGACAATATCACAGAGGGTGTTAGTATCTTAGGGATTAGTTAAAAACTACTTAACATTTTATTTTATTTATTTTTTATTTAAAAAAAATTTTTTTTTAATGTTTATTTATTTCTGAGACAGAGAGAGAGCATGAGTCAGGGAGGGGCAGAGAGAGAGGGAGACACAGAATCAGAAGGAGGATCCAGGCTCTGAGCTGTCAGCACAGAGCCTGACGCGGGGCTCGAACTCACAGATGGCGAGATCACGACCTGAGCCGAAGTCGGACGCTCAACCGACTGAGCCACCCAGGCGCCCCAAAACTACTTAACATTTTAAAAAGTAAAGCCCTATCTGGAGCCACATAAGACAAATCAAGTTCACAAGACATCAAGCTGGAAGGTTTGGTCAAGGAAAGGTGCTAGTGGGTCTTTGGGTGAACTGTGATCACCCTTGTTATCACTCATGGATTCTTCTGATAACAGTACAAGATTCTTCTTTGGGGAACCAACCTGGCCTGGCCAAATGAGAATCATGGTGATTGACTGAACGTGTGCTTGGACACATGCCCAGGTTAGAGCAATCAACATTCTCTGCTGGGAATCCAAAAGGGGACGTTGTCTCTTGGGAATTCAAGCGGTGACAGGAGTGACAAGCTGAGAATGGCTGGTGCTAATTCATTTGGACAGTAGCAGCACCCAGGATAGACTGCCAATGGGTTCCTGCTCCCTGGAGCCCTGGAGTGGCCCTGCTGGCTGTCCTTTACAAGGTTATCCTGTTTTTTCCTTGGGTTCTATGAGCTTCTCCAAATCTTTTCAGTAGATTGTTTGGTTTAAGTTAACCAGACTCAGTTTCTGTTGCTTGTAAACAAAGAGCCTATGGCATTCTGGACTTAGAAATGGGAAAATACATTAAGAGGTAATTTAGCCCATCCCCAGATTATCATTAGACAGAATTAGGTATAAATGATCTTAGGCAGGTAAAATCTGGCCTACCTATGTAGAAATAGTGTATTCCATAGTGTCACCTATCAAGAAGTTGAATGTACCTACCAAGAAGTTTTTCCAAGAAGCTCTTCCTTGTAATTCAAACTCTCCATTTTTGGACTATAACCATTCAATGCTATTATCTCATGACGTATGTTTATTAAATGTTTGTTAGGTATCGAGAATATAAAAATGTTGGCTCAGTGTGATGAGCACATGAGTATATTCTCTATTTTCTCTACTCTTGTCAAGTTTAAACATCTCTATGTTGTTCTCTTAAAGATTCCTGTTATGTGTGTAAACGTGGTGGCAATATTGTGGGAGGTACGAGACAAGATCCTACCTTTGAAGAATGCGTAAGGTAAAAAGAATGAGCAGAATACTCTTGGCCCATGCAGAAAAGCTTTCACGAACACAGGGCTGGTAAGAGTCCCCGGGGCACAGATGATTATCTCGGAAGAAACTTACACAGGCACGAGGAAGCTAAATGAACACACAAATAATAAAGGTGGGTGAATTCTGGGAGGTGGGTCTTGGGGCTGTGTGTCGTCTACTCACAAGGCTTTAATATGTTAGAAGATGTGCTGCTTGTGTTATCCTGATTGAGGGTGGCCCAGCCGGCTGGCTGCTGGGGCTCTGATCCTGAGAAGGTAAATGGACATACAGAAATGGGTTTACCAGAACGTCTCTGGGCAGGGGTCGTGAAGAAAAAGGGGCTCTGAATGTACATAGGAGGCATCCATCAATAAGCTGCTTGGGTTGGGGAATGACTCTTCCAAGGGCATGCTCTGACAAGAGTGGGTGACAGGTAACCTTCCTCCCGAGGTACATGGGTCCGGTTACCTGTAGGGCTAGCATAGCCTAGTGTTAAGAATAGGCATTGTCATCGGGTGACCTGGATTTGGATCCCAGCTCCACTCCTTCTTTCCTTTTTTTTTTTTTTTTTTTGTTAATTTTTCAAAAAGTTGTTGATTGTGGTAAAAGACACTTAACATAAAATTTACCATTTTTGCCATTTTGAAGTATGGAATTCAGTAGTATTAAGTTCATTCACACTGTTGTGCAGCCCACCTCCAGAACTCTTTTCATCTTGCAAAACGGAAACTCTATACCCATTAAACAACTCTCCACTCCAGCCTCCCTGTAGCCCCTGACAGCCACCGTTCTATTTTCTGTGTCTCTGATTTCGACGACCCTCTGCACCTCCTAGAGGTGGAATCCCACATCATTCATCTTTTTGTGACCGGCTTATGTCACTTAGCATTACGTCCTCAAGATTCATCCAGGTTACAGCATGTGTCAGAATTTCCTTTCTTTTTTAAGGCTGAATAGTAATCCATTGTACGGCTATGCCACAGTCTGTATACGGTTACTTGGATTGCTTCCACATTTTGGCTATTATGAATAATGTCGCTATGAATACGGGTGTAGAAGTAGCTCTTTGAGACCTGCTTTCAATTCTTTCGATGATATACCCAGAAGTAGAATCGTTGGATCATATGGTAATTCTATTTTTAATGTTTTGAGGAACCGTCACACTGCCTTTCACGCAGCTGCCCCAGTTGGCATTCCCAGCAGTGTGATGTGTGAGCATTCCAATTTCACTACATCCTCGATGACCCTTGCTCTTTTCCTTTTTTAAATTCCTATAGCCACCCTAGCAGGCAATCTTGGATGCTTTAACGCTCACAACCGACTTGGAAGGTGTGAATCTGTGACCCGTGGCAGAGGGTATGGAAAGTAGCCGCAGTTGGTGGGTAGAATTGAAGAGCGCCCTGCAGAAGGTCACAGACCCGCTCATGCCAGAGAACCCGAAAGAGCCGGCAAGAACCATGGCGCCCAGATGAGGGAAGTGCAGAGGAACCACACCCAGAAAACAGTGCTTAGCTAGAGCCACTTTCTACCACAAGTATGTAGGGAATAGGCTGACAGAGTGTAAAGAGGAACCAAAGTTATTAAAAGAATGGAGGAATTGGTCCATAGCAAAGACGAAAGCTCCAAGGGGTAGTTTGGGTCATTGGTGTCCACTGTTTACAGCTACACAGTGGGCACCACCAGCAAGGGAATTCTTTTTTTGAAGAACTGTGTTAAGTAGGGATAATATGCTAGTCATATTACAAAGATCCAAAAAGAAGAATCCGGGTGCAATATTAGACCGAAAAACTAAGATAAAGCTGTACCAGAAAGTGAGGAAGTGCTATTTTTGGAAACCTCTCTGCTGAAAGTAGTTTGTCTCATTGGAGGGAAAGTTCAATCTTTCTACAGGTCAATCAAATCATTGAACAATGTTCAGTCTCTGGCTCCCCAAATATATATATATATATATATATATGTACATGACAAAGTTTAATATATATATATACACACATATATATGTATATATATGTATATATACACACATGTATATGTATATGTGTATATATGTGTATATATGTATACATATGTATATATGTATACATATGTATATATGTATATATATATAGTGTATATATGTATATATATATTAAACTTTGTCATTCAAAGAAAACATTTCCCCGTTCCAAACGGAGTTCAGAAAACTCGTGAATTTCAAATTCAGCCTGTCTGAAATTGAACTCTTACGTTCCTCCTCCCACCCTACCTCTTTAAAAACTTCCCCTGCCCACGTGAGGCTTCGCTCCTTCTCTCTTTCTCTTCACTTACCTGGTTGGCTGGTTTCTTCTGAATGGCTTTCTGAATCAGCCTCCTGCTTTCCTTCTCTGCTGCCCCAGATCTGATCCTCACCCAGCCAATAGAGAGAGAGTGGCAGCGACCCGCCCCGCACCGGCACCTGGACTCCCCTTTAACCTCCACCTTCTCCCCCTCCGCCTCCACACCCACCTCTAGCACTCCCAAGCCCCAACCCTGTCCACCACTCGCGGCTTCCCAAAGAATAACTCGAAAACCTTAAAACAGCCTTCGAGGCGAATTAACCTTTACCCCACGAACAACCATCACTTCCAGGACTCACCATACGTGTTTTGAAAAAGTTACATTATTGGCAAAACAATGGTATAATAGCAACAGACATTTAGGGCAAAGATCCCCCACAATCCCACCGGCTATCTAAATCAATATTTCTACATATTCTTGTCCATATGCTCGGTCCATGCTGGCAGATGTGTAGTAATGTCCACCGAATTTTATATCTGCCCATTTGACTTAACCTGATACCGTGAACAATTTTCCATTTTGTTACAATCTTTTTTCTAACCTCCCTTTTAATTTTGTGATATTACAGTTGCCAAAATGCCATCTTGGGCTAAATATACTTCCAGGGTGGTAATTTTATACCTACACGATAGATTCCGAATAGTGTCATTTCTGGGTCAAGAGGGACATGCATTTTAATTTTAATAGACATTGCCAGATTATTTCCCCCAGAGCATTGCTGCAGTTCATGTTTCTACCAACAATGTGCAAGAGTGTCTGATTTCACACACTCTCGCCAACCACTCTGTTATTTGTGCCAATCTCATGGGCTTAGAAAACAGACACATACATCAGTTTCTTTGCATGTTTACTGACTCTTTGAATTCCTCTTCCGTGAGAAGCTTGTTAAGCCCCCTGCCCATTTTTCTCTTGGGTTGTTTGTGGTTTTCCTCCCAAGTTGAGGATCTTTGCACATGGTGGGTCTTAACCTTCCACCTGCCGTGTGTATTGCAGGGACTTTTCCGGCATAGATCTCTCAGGCCCCTTTTAGTCCTAAGTCAGAAAACTAAATACCCGTCATCATGTCACGGGAGAATGCATCCAATTTGCCGCATCCTTGGGCACCGTGCCCCATCTCCTCCTCAACTGTCAAATTCCCTGCCAAATGGAGTGATGCTTCAGCACCTGCTGTGAAAGGCTGGAGGTAAAAAAAGCCACAGTGAGTGAATGAAGGTGTGGGGACAGGGCTGGGGGATGGCAGAACATGCCATTAGATGGAGCAGGAGCCAGATTACGGAAGAATTTGTAGGATGTATTTTAGGTGCAAAATAACTTCGGTGAGCTGGATTGTGTTTTTGGAAAGAGGTCTGTAGCTGCTGGATGGAAGATGCATTATAAGGAAGCAGGACCGGAAGCAAGGAGCCCAGCGAGGGGAATATTATGGTTCTGGTGAGAGCTGGAGGTTTGGACTAGGGTAATGGCTTTGGGCAGAAGGAGAGCCTGATACATACATGTTGAGTCATAATGAAGGGTAATACCGTCAACAGATGATGCTAAGAGATCAGACACGGAGCAGTCAGAGAAAAGGAGATGTGGGAATTGACTCCTGGGATTTTGGCTGAAGTAAGTTGGAGAGAAGGGGAGAAAACAAGGTCCAGTCTTAGACCTGTCAACTCTGAGATCCTGAGAAACAACCAGAAGCACGGGTGAGATGCTGGATGACGGAGCTCAGACTTGGCATTGGGCTGGAGACACAGATCTGCAACTCAGTAGCACGCAGATGGCACTTAACGCCAGGGGAGAGGGCGACGTCCCCCAGGAAAAGAGTGCAGAGAGAGAAGAGGGGGTGGCTGAGGCTGGGACCTCAGAAAGGAGGAGCCCATAAAGAGGACTGAGAAGCAGCAGATTGAAGCTGAAGGAAGAAAGTGTTGCAACAAGAGAAGGTGGAGGTGTTTCTAGGAAGGAAAAGCAGCGAGGACGGAGGGCTGACTGCCCCATGGGGCGGAAGGCACCTCCCCCAGACCAGCTTCAGGAACGCGCCTGGGCTGTCGGAGTGGTCTTGACCACATGAGCAAACTGATGAAAGATGAAGAAGAAGAGGGGGCTCATGGAGACAACGCTGTCAAGAAACTTGGTTGAGAAATAGGGAGGTGGTCGGATGTGGAACTGGTGGAGAGAGAGAGAGAGAGAGAGAGAGAGAGAGAGAGACTCTTGGTTTCCTTAGTGGGGGCATGAGCCTGGGCCTGGACGCTCACCGACGGGCCCCTGAGCGGGAGAGGGCAATGGGTCCAGAGCAGGAGGAAAGGCCTTGACCTGGGCGGGAGGAGGCCACATGCGTCCTCACAAAGGACGGGGAAGACAGGTGCCAATCAGGTGGCAGGCAGGTGAGAGGGTTGCATCCCGTGGGACTAGAGTGGGACACTGGCCGAGTGAAGACGCAGGAAGGGGAACAGGAGAGGAATGGAGAGAGAGAGACAGAGATTGGGAGAGAAGCAATCACAGAGCCGAAGAGAGGAAATGGTCCTTGGGTTGCTAAGAACAGTGAAGAAAGAGCTCATCTCGTGAAATTCAGAGTGCCGAAAATAATGAGAAAATCCTCCGCGAGACAGGGGGAGAGGGGTTACCAGAGTCCCCACAAAGGAATGACCGTGTCTCAGCCTTGTGTCTCCCTGGCAACACGGTGGCATCAGACAGTGAACCACCACATCGGCAGTTCTGGAAAGAGTTCAGTTTTCGAACCCAGAGCTCTCCACCAAGGCTGAGCAGCACTCAAATGGAGAGCACAAAATAAAGACGTATTTAAGTCATCCCAAGATTCATAAAGTTTACGCTCCCAGACAACCCTGAAAATTTGCCAGAAGGCGAAATCCAGCAAGTGAGAAAATGAACCCACGAGAAAGATACTAAAACCAGTGACGAGCGAAGAATCGCGGGCAGAGGGTGTGCATACAATTAAATGGCAATCATTGCTGGCTGGTTTTTTACAAGACGGTTGAAACTCAGGCACAGATCGTGTAAACATGAAAGATGGCGGGAAAGAGAGGGCGGAAGGAAGTGAAAGCCCAGTAAGTTCTTCATCTTGTTCAGGGGAGGATATAGACACTGAGAGAAAACGCGTGTTAAAAAATGTAATCACGGGGCGCCTGGGAGGCTCGGCCGGTTAAGTAAGCATCTGACTCTTGGTTTCAGCTCAGGTCATGATCTCACAGTTTTGTGGGTTCCGCTCAGGTCGTGATCTCATGGTTTCCTGGGTTCCAGCCCCGCGTGGGGCTCATCTGCACTGACAGTGCAGAGCCTGGGTGCAGAGCCTGCTTGGGATTCCTTGTCTCCGGCTCTCTCTGCCCCTCCCCCTCTCACACTGTCTCTGTCTCTCAAATAAACAAACAAACAAACTTTAAAAATGTAATCATAATCCTAGAAGAAGAGATGACATATAAACTCTCCATGTTTCTAATTCCAAGAGAGCAAAGAATGGGAGAAGAAAAGTAAAAGCAACATGAAAGGCTTTTCATCAAAGCCAGTAAAAGGTTTTTAAAAATGAAAAAAAAGGCGGGGGGGGGGTCGCCTGGGTGGCTCAGTCGGTTAAGGGTCCAACTCTTGATTTCAGCTCAGGTCATGATCTCACGGTTTGTGAGTTCAAGCCCCACTTGCTTGGAATTCGCTCTCTCCCCTCTCTCTCTGCCCCTACCTCTCTCTCTCTCTCTCTCTCTCTCTCAAAATAAACTTTAAAAAAAATAAATAAATAAAAATAAAAATAAAAATGAAAAAAAGATAAGAAAAAATGTCTTTTTAAAAAAAAAAGGTTTTGTTTATTTAAGTCATCTTTGCACCCAACGTGGGTCTCAAACTCACTACCCTGAGATCAAGAATCACATGCTCTTCTGACCAAGCCAGCCAGGCATCCCAGAAAAAAAAAAAAAACAAAACAAAAAACTTCTATTCAGAAATAGAAAGAGAAAACCCAAAAGAAGACGGTAGAAACAGTTCTAAACGTATCTCATTGAGGAAAGTAGATGAGTGAGTTACTGGAAAAATATAGTAAAATTTCTCAGCAAAGTTGTCTTCTCTTTTCCATCCCAGTTGGAAGGTGTTGAGGAACACCTCTAAAGCTATCTTTACTGATAAATATACCGGTTACTATGGCTGCGTAATAAATGACCCCAAAACTTCGTGGCACAAAACTATTTATTTTGCTCAGAGGTTCTGAGGGGTGGGCACGGGGACAGGATCCAGTGGAAATGGCCTGTCTGCTCTTGATGTTTGGGCCTCGGTTTGAAGACTCGAAACCTGGGCTGGCAGTTGGCGCCAGCTGTTGCCAGGAAGCCCGCTTTCCCCTCGTGTGGGGCTCTCCACGTGGCCTGGGATTCCTCACAACCCGGTGGCTGGGTTCCCAGGGAGGCAACCCAACACACAAAGAGCCAAGGGGAACCTGGAAGCCACACAGCATCACTTCCGTCCGTTTGTTAGCCGTGAGTCACTAAGGCCAGCTCACACTCTAAGGGAGGAAAGTTAGATCCCACCTTTCGTGAGAGAAGGTTCAGAGAATTGGGGGATGTGTTTTTAAAAGTGGAATACCCTATGATAAAATTTTAAATGTTCTATATAAACCAACTCTAAAACTTTAATTTTACAGCAAACCTAAGATACCATACAACTGGCTATAAAGACAGACTTTGAAACTTTAGTCTTAGCCATTTGTCATTAACAGATTCTTTATTAAGTTTTGCATTTTCCTTTTCTCCAGCTCTCAGATCAGGCAAATCGATGAGAACTACAGTCAAGAAAAACCCATTTGCTATTTACAAAAGGAAATTCAGGATAAATAAGAAGGCTAAAACATTTGTTTAAAGGGATGTGAAAAATATATACAAAATATCTTAGAAAAATAACTCAGGGTGAAAACATTAGGGAATTCAAATTCCTTACCCTAACAAGGAATCAGGAAAACAGAAGTGAAAACAACAATGAGATATCAAACAAATGAAATTTGAAAGTACTAACAATAGCCACGTTGTTGGCATAGGTGTAGAGAAGGGTATATATAATCACTATTGGTGGGTGGGTGGAAATTTTACAGGCTTTTTAGAAGATAATTCGCAGTAGCTGCCAAATTTTAAACCCCATACCCTTCAGCCCAATACTTCCATTATTAAGTATTCGGCCTACATACATCCTTACGGACACAATACTATGTAAAAACTATGCAGTATTTTTGTAAAAGGAAGATCTATTCATAATGACATGGAAGGATTCCCAAAACACAGCATTAAATGAAAATAGCAAGCAGCAGGACAATACATGAATACAATACAGCATGAAGTCTCTTGTTTGTTTTTGTTTTTTTTTTATTTAAGTAGGCTTCATGCCCAGCGCAGAGCCCAGCATGGGGCTTGAACTCACGACCCTTGTATCAAGACATGAGCTGAGATCAAGAGTCAGAGGCTTAACTGACTGAGCCACCCAGGTGCCCCGATCCTCTTATTTGTTTTTTAATTCTAGAATGAAATTGTGGATGATATCTTGTTTATGTTCATACAGATACAAATACAAAGAAAAATGTGAAGAGGGATTTGCATTAAACTGATAATAGTGACTTCCTCTCAACACTGCAGTAGGATTAGAATTGGGGGATAGATGGCAATTTAGTTTTTTGTCCCTTTACATCCTGCTCTATTTTGGAAGTCTTAAGTGTGAAATATACATTTATTAGCTGTATAATTTTAAATATTCCAGATAAAATGAACGTTTTTCTTGTTCTGTAATTTTACCAATTGCTGCTTTATTGAGATGTAACTCCCATACCGCACAATTCACCCACTCAAAATGTACAGCTTGATGATTCCTAGTATATTCACGGAGTTGTGCAACTACCATCACAATTACAGAACATTTTCTTCACCCTCAAAAAAAACATGCACCCTTTGGCTACCACCCCTACCCCCATCCCATCTCCCCAGTCTTAGATAACCATAGATTTGTGTCTCCATAGAGTTCCCCATTCGGCACACTTCATACAAATGGAATCATATCATACGCAGTCTTTTGTAACTGGCTTCTTTCAGTTAGCATAATATTTTCAAAGTTCATCCGTACAGTAGATGTGTCAATACTTCATTCCTTTGCACGGCCAAATAATATTCCATTGTGTGGATATACCACACTTCGTCTATACCATTCAGCAGGTGGTGGGCATTTGGGTTGGTTACACCTTTGGGCGATTGTAAATAATGCTACTGTGAATATTCACGTGCAAGTTTTGTGTGGACATATGTTTTGATTTTTCTTAGGTATATACCAAAGTGTGGCGTTGCTGGGTCAAATGGGAGATCTGTGTTTATGAGGAACTACCAGGCTGTCTTCTAATGTGGCTGCCCCACCAGCAGTGTATGGGTTCCAAGTTCTCCACATCCTCACCAGCCTTCGTTATCTGACTTTTGATTATAGCCATCCTAACGCTTTTTTGTGAGCTGGTTTCTTGTTGAGGTTTTTATTTGTATTTCTCTGGTCATCAATAATATTTAACACCTTTTCATGTACACATTGACCATTTGTATACCGTCGTTAGAGAAATATTTGTTCCAATCACTAGCCCATTTGTAATGGATTAATTTTGTTATTGAGTTCTAAGAGTTTTTTCATTCTAGACATAAGTTCCTTATCAGAGATATGATTTGCACGTATTTTCTCCACTGTGTAGGCTGTCTTTGTGCTTTCTTACCAGTGTCATTTGAAGCACACAAGGTTTTAATTGTGATAAAGTGACATTTACCAATTTTTCTTTTGCTGCTTGTGCTTTTAGGGTCCTGAGAAATCACTGCCTAATCCAAGGTCATCAAGCTTTACTCCTGTGTTTTCTTGTTTCCCTTTTATAGTTTTTGCTCTTCCATTTAGGTATTTGATCAGTTTTGAGGTAATATTTGTATATAGTATGAAGTAGGGGTCCAACTTCATTCTTTTGCGTATAGATAGCCACCTGTCCCAGCACCATTTGTTGAAGAGACTATTCTCTCCCCCACTGAATAGTCTTGCCACCCCTGTCAAAACATCAACTTACCATAGACACATGGGTTTATTTCTGGGCTCTTAATTTTATTCTATTGATCCACCTCTCCTTATGCCAGTACCCTCACTGTCTCAATTACTTTTGCTTTGTAATACATTTTGAAATTAGACAGCGCTAAGTCCTCCAAATATTATTTTTCTTTTCAAGGTTGTTTGGGATACTCTGGGTTCCTTGAGTTGCATATAAGTTTTAGGATCAGTATGTCAATTTCTACAAAGAAGCCAGCAGAGATTCTGATAGGGATTGTGTTGAATAAAATAAACTTTTTAAATGGTGTATTCATTACTATGTTATTATTATTTCATGGGAAAATGGGAATAAAGTAGCATTCACCAAGTGGCTTCATAACACAACTTCAGGAGTTCACAGATGTCAGTGTGTGTCATCATTTGGATCCAGAATTGCCAAATTCTCACTCTATTGCTTCCTTCGGAACCTTTCAAAACAATACTTCCTTCTCCATCTATGTGGAACAATTTAGGCCTATAGCATTTCTAATCTGCATTACTGAAGCATCTTCCGGAAGCCACTCTGCCTTTACTCTGATCTCCTTCAACGTATCCTCCAACTTTAAGTCAGAATCAGCCACCTAAAAATCAAACATGATTCTCTCTCCTCCTTTTGCAAAACACTTCAGTGACTATCCGTGACCATGAAGATAAAGCTCAAATTCCTTAATATACCTATAAGGCTCTTCTAAGTCTCGCTTCTACTCATCTGCTGCTTATCTTTTATCCCTCCTCAGTAATACCAACCCAACTCTATATTTCGGGCATGCCAGAAATCTACAGTCCCCAGGTACACCAGCCACCCTGATGCCTGCACTGGCACACGTGTGGCCTTTACTAGAATGCCTTTCCCTGTCATCTATCTGGAAATCTATGATGATGGTGATGATGATGATAGAACAGACATGTATTTGGTATTAAAATTTAAGCCATAAGAAGTATATAAAATTGAAATTAAAAGATCTTCTCCTATTCTCAACCTCCAGTCACATCCTTTTGTTCTATCAATTTTTACTTTATGTATTTTGAGGCTCCATTATCAGGTGCATACACATTTATGATAATCATATCTTTATAATGTATTGACCTTTATATCATTATGAAGCATCCCCTTTTCTGGTAATACTCTTTGCCTTTAATACTATTTTACTGATGTTTTTATAATCACTCTAACCTTCTTATGTTTAAGGTTTACATGATATATCTTTTCCCAACCATTGATTTTTCAACCTGTTTGAGTCTTTATATTTAAAGCGCATTGCTCCTCGACAGCATATAATTGGGCTTTGCACTTTTATTCATTCTGACAACCTCTGCCTTTTAATTAGAATACTAGTCCTTTTTATTTAATATAATTATTTATATAGTTAGATTTAAGCCTATAATTTTACTATTTGTTTTCTGCTCACCCTTTCCATTTCTTTTTCTGTTTCTCTTCCTTCCTTTTGAGTAACTGAATGTTTTAGAATTCCATTTTAACTTGCCTATTGGGTTTTGTGCCTATGTCTTTTTGCTTTACTTTTTAGTTATTGCTCTAGGATTACAATATACATCCTCAGTTTTTCATAGTCTGCTAAGAGTTTATATTGCACCACTTCACATAAAATGTAGAAAGCTTGCAATCATATAGGTCCATTTATAGCCCCTAAACTTTATGCTATAATTGTTGTAATTATTACATCCACATGCATTATAAACCTCATAATACCATGTTATGGTTTTTTTTTTTTTGCTTTAAACAATTATTTATATTTTAAAGAAATGAAGGACAAAAACTGTCTTTTATATTTATCCACATATTTATCATTCCTAATGACATTCATTTCATCCTGCAGATCTGGGTTTCCATCTGGTTTCACTTTCCTTCAGTGTGACAAACTTTCTTTAGTAATTCTTGCAGTACAGGTTGGCTGCTGACAAATGCTCTTAGCTTTTCTTTAACCTAAAAATATCTTTATTTCACCTTTATTCTTGAAGGATATATTCACTAGATCTAGATTTCTGGGTAGACCTTTTTTTCTTTCCCACCAGTACTTTCAAGATGTTGTTCCACTGCCTTCCAGTCTCCTTTGTTTCTGATAGAAGTCCAAGGTCATTTGAGTGTTTGTTTCCCTGAATGTAATGTGTCATCTTTTTTTCATTTTTTTTTCAATATATGAAATTTACTGTCAAATTGGTTTCCATACGACACCCAGTGCTCATCCCTAAAGGTGCCCTCCTCAATACCCATCACCCACCCTCCCCTCCCTCCCACCCCCCATCAACCCTCAGTTTGTTCTCAGTTTTTAAGAGTCTCTTATGGTTTGGCTTATCTGACTACTTTCAAGATTTTGTTTTCATCCAGTTTTCAGCAATTGGACTACAACGTCCCTAGGCATGTTGTTGTTTTCAAGATCCTGCTTTGGAGTTTCCTGAGCATTTTGAATCTATAAACGTTTGCCTCTGCCAAATTTAGCCATTTCTTTCAACTATTTCTTCAAGCATTTTCAGTCCCGTTTTTTTCTCTCCTCTCCTTCTAGGGCTCCAATCACATGTGTGTTAAATCTTTTGACATTACCCCACAGGTCTTTTAGGAACTGCTCAGTTATTTTCAGTCTTTTTAAAAAAGATGTATGATCTTCAGGCTGGATAACTTCTACTGAATTATCTTTAATTTTACTGAATCTTTATTTTGTCCTCTTTTCTGCTTTTAGAGCCATCAAGTGAATTTTTAAATTTCCGATATTGCAATTTTCATTTCTAATACTGACTTTTTCATTTCCAGGATTTCTACTTGGTTCTTTTTTATGATTTATGTTCTGCTGAGATTTTCTGTTATTCTCTTAATGGACAACCATGTTTCCTATATATCTCCTTGGGCATAGTGTTAATACTTTAAAATCCTTGTCTGCTGTTCCAGTATCTGAGTCATGTTGGGGTTGGTCTCCATTGGTTGTGTTTTTTGTTTTTTGGGTTTTTTTTTTTTTTTTTTGGAATGAGTGGTGTTATCTTGTTTTTCTGGAAGGTTAGAAAATTATATTTTGTATCCTAGACATCGTGAATGATGCTTTGTAGAATCTCTGGATTCTGTAACGTTCCTCTGGAAAAAAAGCTGATTCAGATTTTGCCATGCAGTAAATTTGACTGAATTCACACTGTAAATTTTGTCTCCTCTGTGGTGGGTGGCCTGGTCTGCTGCTTGGTGTCTGTGCCATGCATGTGCAGATTAGGAGTCAACCAGAGATTTGGGTAGAATTTGTGCACAGAATTTGGGCACCACCTCCCCTTTCTTGGATACTCTTTCCCCACTTTCCAGTAACTGCGGTTGTCCTAAACTGTGTCCTCTGGTTCTTCATCAAGCCAGTAATACTGATAGATTTCCTATCAGAATTTTAGCTGCCCTGCCTGCAGAGACTGGGGCCTGCCTTGAGGATAAGTGCTTTTAAAAAAAAAAAATCTTTTTTTTAATGTTTATTTATTTATTTATTTTTAATTTTTTTTTTTAACGGTTTATTTATTTTTGAGACAGAGAGAGACACAGCATGAACGGGGGAGGGGCAGAGAGAGAGGGAGACACAGAATTGGAAGCAAGCTCCAGGCTCTGAGCCATCAGCCCAGAGCCCGACGCGGGGCTCAAACTCGCGGACCGCGAGATCGTGACCTGAGCTGAAGTTGGACGCTTAACCGACTGAGCCACCCAGGTGCCCCAATGTTTATTTATTTTTGATGGAGAGAGAGAGAGAGAGAGAATATGAGCAGGGGAGGCGCAGAGAGAGAGGGAGACACAAAATCTGAAGCAGGCTCCAAGCTGTCAGTAAAAAGCCCGACACTGGGCTCGAACCCACAAACCAGGAGATCACAACCTGATCCGAAGTTGGATACTTAACCAACTGAACCACCCAGGCGCCCTGAGGCTCAGTAAATGCTTTTTAAAGAAATTCACACTGTGATGGTTTTTTCTTCTAAGTGTCGACTTTCCCCCAGCATCTGCCTGCTTTTTTCATTCTCCAGTATCTTCAGGTAGTTGAGTTTTAGATTTTGTCCAGAGCTTCTAGTTGGATATATCATTTTATTTTTGTTGATTCATTCTAAAGAAGTCTTTGGCCAGAAAAAAAAAAATGCTAGGAATCCTGATCTCATTGTTAAGGGATTTTGATTTTTAAGATTTATAATAGGGAATTTTCTAACACCCTATGTTAGTCTTATTTTGTACCCTTATTGGTAAAGTTGATCCTCAACATTTAAGAGCTATTAATGGGTTATTGTATTTAATCCTCACAACTCCTCTGTGGGGCAAAGATGGCTTTATTACCCCCATTTTAGAGACAATAAAACTGAGCAAGAAAGGTGAAGCTGCTTGTCAAAGTCACTGTGCATGAGTGGCATTCAAACCAGCCCCTTACTCCACAGCATGTCTTCGTTCATCTGGCTATGAGACACCGCTTGCAAAGAGGGCAAGTTACCAGGGCCAAGCCATAGCTGGAGAGAGAAGGTGGAAGGAGTCATCTGTGACTTTGATCTTGGCCCAGGTCTCGTTAGTCATCCAAGTCAGAGCCTTATCCCAGCTGGGCAAAACCAACAGAATCCACGCTAACTAGTTAAAGAGAATAAAGTTAAAGAAGAGTTCGAGAAAATGGTAGGAAGTTGGCAACGTCTCTAGGAAGACCAGAGGATCCAGAGTAGAGGCTGTGTGGCCAGCCTGCATACGTGTAGCACCCCAAACACTCCTGGTCATTCTCCCAAAGTGAAGTCCAGCAGCACCTGTTCCTACACACCTCTCAGTCGTGCCAACGGCTCTTGTCAGTGTGTACATTGTCAGTTCTTCCTCACATGCCTCATCCCAGCTGGAAGAGGGCGTTTCTGGCTTCTGCGTGGGGAGGTGGGACATCCCCGGATGTTGGAAGGATGTTCAAATGGTGCTGGGCAACCAAAGAATTCAATCAATGTGCACATTCCATGTTAGTGAGCCATTGGGCAGATCCTGTGTGACCTGCTTTTCTTATAATAATTTCTCCCAGTAAGAGGCCAGAACAACCCCTTTCTATGCTGCCTGACTTTGAGTTTCCCTCGTTTAGAGAAAAGCCAAACTCTGCTAGCAGACAGTTTTATAGGAGCATGACTCACGCTGGCTTTTGTTTAACTGTTATTGCACCTTGACTATGATAAAGTGACTGCATTTGGAATGTAAGCTGGATTTTTCTAATCAATTATAATAAAAATCAGATTCTAAAGATACACTCGCTGAAACTCTCAATTTGTTCAGGGTCACCTCCAAGTTATTGACCAAACAGCAAGGCTTTGTAATAGCGCTCCCCTGGTTCCCAAGACTGAGCTGGGATCTGGGCCGTGGGGGGTTATCTAGCCAAAAGGGAGTGTCTGGACAGCTTAGTGGGTTATGTGCTTTCCAAGTGACCTTTGGAATTTTGACTGAAAATGGCAGAGACGGAACCAATTGGAGGGATGGGAAGGGATAACCCTGCCCCACCCGCAGTCCCTGAACTGCTTAAATCAATATGCTCAGGAAGCTCAATCCCATATTTGGGGTAAATGAGTTCATGTCGCAGGAAAGAATTTTACTGTAACTGATCGGTTTATAGATTTTCTTGGGGACTGCAATG
This sequence comes from Panthera tigris, assembly GCF_018350195.1. NCBI lineage: Eukaryota > Metazoa > Chordata > Mammalia > Carnivora > Felidae > Panthera > Panthera tigris. The sequence goes on from NC_056674.1 coordinate 19,845,269, forward strand.
AAAAGTTTGGGCTTTTATGGTCATTTGGTCCTGTTCAGTTATAGAAAAACTAAATTACACTCCCTTCATATTATCCCAAGACTAGTGTTCTCGGGGAATATTCAGCAATCGTGTTTTGCAATTTTTGGAGTAACCCCAATTCCTTACGAGGTAATTATTGTTTAGTTCATTTATATATCTTAATGTACAATAAAAATGTCTAACCTGCTTGCAAGTCCTTCTCCAGTTTTCCTAAGTGCCCTTCCTGAGATGTTCTAGACAGAGATGAGCATACGTATAGGCCCTTCCCCTTCTTTTTACACAAATGGAGATATATTATACACGTTTTCTGCACTGTATATATACATATGTACACACTTATATACGTGTGTATGTGTATTTTATATTAACATATTATGTATGTATATATGTATTTTTATATATGCATATATTATATATATATATGTGTGTGTAAATGAACATATCAGAGCTTTTTCCATATGTGTTCATATAGATTTTCATCCTTTTTCACAAAGACACAGGATAATTAATCAGCTATCCACGATTATTTATCTGGTCTTCTATTAACAGGCAGACATTCAGCCAGCCTTTTGCAATTATAAATAGTGCTTTGGTCAATACCTATGTATGTAACTCTTTTGTACACATGAGAGTTTATGGGATTACATTTCTGTAAGGGGGAATTGTTAAGAGAAGGGCTAACGACACTTTCAACTTAGATAGGTATTTTTAAATTGTTCTCCAGAGAAACTGGATCAATATATAATCCTGCCTGTTTGCTCTATCCATTTATCTGTATAGCAAATTATCAGACGTTTTTATCTTTACCCACCTGACCGGTGTAGTTTTAATTTGTATATCTTTTATTCAGAGAATCGGCATTTTTAAACATGTTTAAAATTCATTTGCATTTGCTGGGTTTTTTTATTTATAAACTCTCTGTAAATGCCCGTTTTCTTTTGAATTGGTATTTTTTTTTTCACACTGACTTGTAGAAGTTCTTTATATATACAAATACTTGAGCTTTTCTCATTTAAAATAAAGCTGACTTGTTAAACATAGAACTAAATGTGATTCAGTGGCTATGACTCGGTAAGATTCTCCCTATGAGCAAATTCACAAGTCAGACAACAATTTATTCTCAGGGCACATTTTCGGATGTTTTAACATGGAAAATAGGGTCATTCAAAAGCATTTTGAAGTTATTTACGAAACTATGCAATCCATTGTGGCATTATATATTTGTAGAGTAAATGAAGGTGACTTTAAAACATTTTATAGTTTATAAAACTATAAAAATTATAAAACTGTAAAATTAAGGTGACTTAAAATATTTTTATAGTTTATAAAACTATAAACGTAATAGATACATACTCATCTGCTTAAAAAGTCCAATATACACAAGTGTATAAATTTAAAAGAACAAGTTCTCTCTCGTCCTACAAAGGCAACACCACTGTTAACAGTTTGGTGTGTATTTCTCCCAACTTCTCTCTGTACACTGACTATATGTATATTTTAATAATTTTTTTTTTTTCCCAGAGAAGGGAAGCTACATGCTGTTCTCCAGCCTGCTTCTTTTCAGGTAGGGGTGAATCCTGGGTGTCAAGAATGGTAACGTTTGCAAACTCTTTTTGAACTGTTTGTTTCTGTTTGAAGATGCACCCGAAGACATAAATCCTTGGAATCAGCCAGAAGGAATGGGGTCAATATGGTGGGTGCACGGAAGTGCGAGGGAAACGTACCCCATCTCCTGAGTGATGGGGTTCCGTCAGGTCCACATGCTGAAGTACCCCCTCCCTTCCATGGGAGCCTGCCAGGAGGAAGGCCCGTTTTCTCCGGTGGATCTGATATCCAGCCATGCCCAAAGACGAAGTCTTGCTCTCCTGGGGCACCTTCCCAACAGTGCCCCACAGGCAGAGGGGCTCTCTGCAGCCAAGGCAGAGGGGCGCTTCAAGGCTGTCTGGACTGAGGGTTTGCACTCCCCGAACGAGCCCAGTTCTGGAGGCCTCCCCGCACCAAGCCTTGTGTCCTAACCGGGCTACATCTCTCCAGAGAAAGGGGCCATTTTTCCTCCCTGCAGAGGCACTCTCTGCTCAGCCAAGCCCCTGGGGGCCACATCTGCCTGAAGGGGCTTCTTATGAGTTAGCCCAGAAGCACTATGAGGACTCTCCAGGCCCTGGCAGTCCTGCCTGGCATGGCTTCAGGAGGCTCTGGATGGGTCTGCCCTTGGGGAGCCCTAACTTAGGGGGTCGGGTCTTCCCGAGCATCTTTCGGGGCCACCCTTGAGCTGCTCTGCTAGGCTCGGGGACGAACTGAGTTCTGGGAGGGTGGCCGGGTAGCAGTTTTCTTGAATAGAATCCATTCTGTGTTCATTCGACAAATATTTGAGGCTCTACCATATGCCAAGGCCTGTTGTAGCTCTGGAAATAGGCAGAACAGGACAGACAAGGTCCTGTCTTTGTGGAGCTGGCATTCTAGTTGGGGGAAGCCAGACAGGGAACAAGTAAAATAAGTAAACAAGACCATTTTCCAGAGAGTGCTAGGAGGAAAATAGAACGCACAATGGCCTCAGGAGTGATGGGGGAGGGGTGGCTACTGTGCAACTCGGGCCTCCGAGGAAGCTCTTGGAGAATGGGAGAGAATGTGAGAGACTCTGAGAGACTGTGAGACTGAGATGACAGGGAAGGAATTGCTCCAACATCAGGAAGGAGCTTCCAAGGAGCCGGCAGAGCAAAGCGCAATGCCTGGAGGCTGGGAGATGCTAAGCTTGGCACACAGCAGACTGGGGAGCGGGGAGGAGTGAGGAGTCCGAGGACCTAAGAGAGGTGAGGGCCAAATCATGAGGGGCCTCACGGCCACGTTGGGACATTCACTGCACATCTTCTCCTGGAAGGCGGGGGGGGGGGGGGGGGGTGCGTGTCACAGGGGTTGACAGAGGTGAGGGACATGGACTGAATGCACGTCTAATGGGAAACTCGGCTGTTTTGTGAGGAGAGTTGGGGGTCAAGGAGGTAGGGAGGGTGGCAGGGAGACCAGTTAGAGGCTGCTGCGGTGGGGGAGGGTGGCCACTGGAACCAGGATGTCTGTGGTGAGAGGGAGAAAAGGGCTGAACTGGGGACACGAGGTTGGAATTATTGCTGACAGACGTGTCTTCCAACAGAAGTAGAGCCAGGGGCCTCCAGACAAGGCCGGGAGCACTGGCGTCACTGCCCTCCTGCTCATGTGGAATGAGTGTGGCCCCCTCCACGGTGCCGAGACCCTGCCGGGCAGACCCCCAGGACCATTCTTAGACTCATGAACGAGGATCCCACTCATGCCCTCCTCTTGCTGCTCCCTTCCCTCAGGGTGAGGAGCCTACTGGACAAGAAACGCCATGCCCAGACAGCCCCGAGCCAGCTGCCTTGGCCAACGTGGGCCCTTTCACCAGGCATTCAGCAGTGGGCACACTCATCAAGGGGAGACAGGAAGGCAGCAATTTTCAGGGGGGGACGGCAGTGTTGGAGCCCTGTGCTGGGAACCTACTCCCACCTGACTAAGGATCCCTCCAGTGGAGGATGGCACCGGGAAGGAAGAGAAGGAGACGGTGGCCCTCCCGGCACCATGTTCCAGAGTCAACTTCTAAATTCAAACCTGGCCTTCCAGGACATGACAAAGATTTATTTGTCAAGGCAGAAAGGTAGAACATATTTTATCTGCCAGTCTGTTCGTTTGACTGATAACTTTTGGTATTTAAACAGATGGTATGTGGACTGCCATTTGTATTCTTGTCCCAGATCCCACAAGAATGTGCAATGGGCCTGCCCACATCCACTGCTTGCTTCCTGCAGTGTTCTCCAAATACCGGATGGGGAGTTCCGGGGTCCATCAGCTACCAACGGAGTTTTCTAACAAAACAGAATATAAGACTTTCCTTGGTTTGCTGAACAAAATTAAGATAATGGATAGAATTCTCTGAATTTTCATTTTTGACTCAGTTTTCTTTCTCTAAATTTTTTTACTGCCTGCTACTGCTTATCTGTTAGTAAGTTGCAAGCAAATGAGATAAACAAACAAGGCGGAAAAATCCGTACATACATGATGGTAAATGAAACTTCAGAGAAAACTGGAAACAGTTGATTCTGATGAATCTGACAGTAGGGGTCTTTTATGGATCTGAGTACTCATGGTTATGGTTTTATATGGTACACATATAATATAGTGACATTTCCTAACAGTTAAAGAATTTCTAGTTCATGGTATTGCGATTAATTATGCCCAGTAATGTTCTGTATGACTCCTAAGTGCCTTTGCCCTAGAACCAGCTGAGAATGCACTATAGTGAATTATTGCCCCCAGTTTACAGAAAAGAAGACAGAGGCTCAGAGAAATTCAACTTGCCCGAGATCACCCAGCTAGTAAATGGTGAATTTAACTGGCCTCCTAGTGATCTAGGATGTACACTCTACTGAGGAATAAAAATGGTTTCCCCAAGTGTCCAGAGGCTGTTGGTAAGAAACACGAGACTCTTGATCGACTGTTCATTGGGTTCATCTGCTGTACCTACCAATATCTAAAACATAAAAATGAATTAGTATAAAACTCATTAGCCAGTGCATTTATCATAAAAAGTAACTTGCATTCTGTTTTGTGTGTCTAAGTTTTAGCAGGGTCTTTAAGAGCATTTTATTAAAACACTGTATTAGACATATTGTATGAGATTCTCATGCCCCCTAGTCAGAGCACAAACTGCACCTGGGAAGTGTAGCGTTCTTGTCTTTTGTCTTTTCTTAGTCCTTATTTATTATCTTAATGAGTCCTGCTTTGGAGTGACCAATCTCCTATCCATTAAGCTTTCGATAAAGCTAGAAAACTTAAAGCTGGTTCCCATCTTGCTCTTCAGAATTTGATGAACTCTCAAACTTATATACGAATTCTTTTGTATGCCTTGCATTAGGAAGGTTGAATCAAAGTAAAACAAAAAAATTTCCCAGGCCTCCGTTTGTCTCCTCAGAATGGTTAACCCTGGGAATGACCCTGGAATCGGGCTCCATCCCAGGGCGCCCAACACTCAGCACCACAATGCATGGAGGTGGGGGCTCCCCTCTCCCCACCGGGCCAGCCCTCCCCCAGCTCAGAAGAGCCTCCTCTTGTGAGCTGGCTGGAGCACAATTCACACCTATGAAATGCATTTTCACTTCTGTTGCTGATTTTCTCCTTTGTAAAAAGTAGAGCCAGAGCTGCCTCTCCTCTCCCCTGGCCCCTGCAGTGGCAGAAGCCAGGCCCTGGTGAGCCTGCAGCCTGTGGGACTTGGGGTGGGTCCCGGTCCCGAGGCCCCGCCTGCTGAGCACATTGAGGCCAAGGCACTTGGAGAGTTCTCCCTCAGGGCTCTCCTCGGGAGCTGCCAAGTGTCATAAATTAAGACAAAAAAGGATAGTAAAGGTGGTCAGAGAGAGGATTTATGCGCTTCTCTTATTACTGGCGCCATGTCAGTTGAGCGGGAGCCACACAGCCATCTCCCTCCCCAGTGAGTCCAGCCAAATGCTGACTGCCCACGCATCCTATCAGGCCACAACCCCCTGCCAGCCGTGGGCACCTCCCATGGAAAGTGGTTCCACAACCCTGGGGTCTCACCCAGGATCTAGAGCCAATTCTTACATCAGGGCTTGGACAGCTCCGGGACACTCCTGCACCGCAGACCCACAGACCACTACCTGCCCCCGAATCGCTTCCTTCCATCCCCTAGATGTTCTCTTAGACCTCAAAGGGAAAACTAAAATATGGCAGGTAGGTCCTGGCGGCTGTTCCTGGCCGACTGTCCTCTTCTCCAGAGCCACGAAGCAGGCAGGCGGGTGTCCTGCAGCTGACCCCAAGGGGCTTGGAGGAGATCCTCTATTTTCTCTGCGCTACATATGTCGGCAGATGGTACCCCCAGACAAAAGCCAGGCATTCAGCCCCCACCCAGACCCCAAGTCCTGACATTCAAATCCATCCCTGTCCTCCACCCCCACCTGGGGCCTCAGGTCTCCATCGTTTTTCATCTGGTCCACCCTCCCCTGCCCAGCCTCTACCACAGTGCCCTTTCAGGAACTCAAACTGGATCACAGTGCTTGCCTGCTAAAAGCTGGACAGCCAAAGCCTTTGGGATGGCTCTCTCCTTCACTGGGAGTGGCCTTGGCCATGAACCCAGCCCTGTCTGTGGATCCAGCCTTATCTAGGCCCCTCCCCAGCAATCCCTGCACTCCAGCCCGCCACACATCTTGTCCTTTGTTATCAGAACATGCCAGGCACTCACTCGCAGCCTCTCCACCTTTGCACCTGCCGTTCCGTCTGCCCATCCTTCCAGCAAATTCCTGCTCATCCTTCGAGGTGCAGCTCAAAGGTCTACTCCTGCATGAAACCCTCTCTCACCACCTGTCTTGGCTCGTAAGACAAGTGCCATAACAAAATACCAGAGACTGTGTGGCTTAAACAACAGCCATTCATTTTCTCACAGTTCTGGAGACTGGAAGCTACAGACAAGGATGCATGGTTGGACTCTGGTGAGAGCTCTCTTCCGGGCTTGCACACTCTGCCTTCTCCCTGTGTCCTCACATGGCAGAGGGAGGAAGGGAGGCAGGAAGGGAGAGAGAGAGAGAGAGAGAGAGAGAGATTTCCTTCTTCTTTTCTTATAAGGCCTATCAAATTAGAACCCCAACCTTACTTCATTTAATCTTATTACCTCCTAAAAACTGCATCTCAGAATACAGTCATACTGGGGATAGGGCTTTGACATATGAATTGGGGGGAGGGTCACAATTTAGCCCAGAATACCTCCCCAGACAAAGGTGGCTGCTGCTTCTCTTTGAGCCCCATATTCACCAGGGGAGGGTGTCCCTTTCCCATCCCCTGCCTTTTTGGAGTCACCTGTTCTGTGGGAAGGCCACTGTCTCCGAGCAGACCTTGTGAGCCGACCTATCTCCCGCCCGGAGCTCTGAGAGGGCAGGAGCCACCTCTCACTCATCCGGGGGCCCTGAGCACCTTGCACAGAGCAGGCCTCCTGGGGAGAATTCTGGTTCTGCTGTGAGGACCTGTGGCACTGGATGTGGGCCCCACTTGGTGCCCCTGTTACCCCTACACGCCCTTATTGATCAGGCCTTACTCCTCTGCTGTCGAGAAAGCCTCTGTGGTCTCCTCCCATCCTAAGAGGTTGCATTCTTGCTGCCTGTGCTGGAAACAGCAACCCTGCTCAGTAGACCAGGTGTCCATGCTAGGAACAGGACACTCTCAGTAGCTTGTGCTTTGCTGCTACCCTGCCACGGCTGTTATTTTTAGCACTCACTGCAGAAAAAAACTGAAAATCTCACTGCATGTGTTCAGGTTTCCTCCAGGTCTCCTCAGGGGCCTGGTGCAGAAATGGGTCCTGCCTCTGGCCCAGAGAGCTGCTCCGGGCTCACAGAGGTTATTTATTTAATATATTTACTTTTACTCCCAGGCCAAAAGCTTAAAATATCTTGTGTATGAGCCCTGGACCAAAAAATGAAGCAGTTGGGCCATTAATCATTGGGAATATGTTGAATAGGAACTTGATTAAAGCACAGTATGTGTTCCCCAGACGAAGCTGCTTCTTTACAGTGACCACAGTGGAAGCTTGGCCTCCCGGGGCCGGCTGTGCTTTTGTGGGGCGCCTCCTTGAGGGCTCGGGGGAGGGCTCTGGCGCCTTGCCAGGCTCTGGAAGGCCGCCGTCTGCGAGGGGGTCTTGACCTGCGCAGCCCCGCTTTTCTCAAACAGGGACACCTCCGACCAACACCCAGACGGTGTCGGGCTCCAGCGCACAATCTTAAGGGGCGGTGGGGGGTAGAGGCAGGAGCGAACTGCCGGCCCAGGAGGCTCCCAGTGCAGTCCGGCTGCGCCCCTGGCCCGCCGGCGATCCCGGTATAGAACCAGCGAGGCGCCACGTGGCTGGAAGACGCGCTGCCTTAAACCCCTTCCTTCGGCTGCAGTGAATGCGGAGGAGGCGCCCTAGGGGCACCGGGGCCTGGCCGCCTTGTTCCCCAAGATCCCCGGAACACAGCGCCCTGCGTACCACTCGGCAGGGTTTTCCCGGTAGGTGATGGGACTCTGGGACGCCAAGATTCCCGAGGCCCCGGCTCCTTTGACACCCCCGCTCCCGCCCTGGAGCCCACTCGAATGGGGAGGGGTACGCTGCAGTGGATTCTGATCCCGATTTGGGATTTGAGTGAATTTGAGTCAAATTCTCCGCCTCCCTCTATGCGCCCCACCTCGCCCCGGTACCCCAGCCCAGGAATCCAGCTCGGCCCGTCCCGCAGGAAAAAAAAAAAAAAAAAAAAAAAAAAAAATTGGCGGCCGAGAGCCGGGTAGCAGCGCCAGCCCCGCGCCTAGCAACCCTAGCGCTCCGGCTAGGAGAAGTAATTAAAAAGAAAAAGTTTTCCAAGCCCAAGCGGATGGACCGGCCGGGTCCTCCAGGCTCCGCGGCCGCAGCCGCCTCCCATTCCCTCCGCTCCCCGCGGGGTCCTAGTGCCCGGCCTTATAGAGCCCTTGGGACCCCAGAGGGCTTCGAGAGGCGGAGCGGGGGAGAGGTATTTCGGCGTGGAATCGGTGGGGTCATCAGGAGATCAGAGATAGAGACACAAAATCACCACGCTCCAGGACGCTGCCCCCCGCCTCTCCATGCCGCTGTATGCGCTGGGCCAGTACGTCCCAAACTGTTCCCTACCCCCCACCCCCGGCCCCTTCTCCACGCCGCAGCCTAGCAGAGAGACTCCGGCCCCGAAAAGGACGATTTCTAGCTTTTAAAGCGAGTCCGCGCCACAGTAACTCAGAGACCAAGAGTGGCCCTCCACCAGCCCACCCCCCTCCTCCGCGCAGCGTCTCGGTGCTCCCGGGCTCCCCGACCGTTGGCTGGAAGTGGGTGCCTCGGGGAAGCTAGAGGAGGGGGCCCCGTCACCGACCACGTGCGTGCGGGGGCGACAACTCGGCCCAGGGTAGGGCATCATGCGCGCGTCCGGGTTCGGCTGGCGGGGCAGGGGGTTAGTGGGCGTTGAGCCGGGGCCTCTCCTGGCCGGCGCTGCGCTCTGGCCCCACTCACCGCCCCCTCCGGAAGGCAGGCGCTAAGACCCAGGAGGCGCCGCTCCGCCGTCGGACACTAGAGGGCGAAGACCGCCCTGGTATAAATGCTGGTCCCGAGCGCGCCTGGCCATTAGCGACCGGGAGCTGCGCGGGCGCGAGGGAGTCGGGGCTCCGGGTGGTCGGCAGCAGCATAGGCGCCCCGCGCAGGCTGGAGGCCGCCGAGGCTCGCCATGCCGGGAGGACTGTAGCTCCCCCATGGAGTCGGCCGACTTCTACGAGGCGGAGCCGCGGCCCCCGATGAGCAGCCACCTCCAGAGTCCCCCGCACGCGCCCAGCAGCGCCGCCTTCGGCTTTCCCCGGGGCGCGGGCTCCGTGCAGCCCCCCGCCCCACCTGCCGCCCCAGAGCCGCTGGGCGGCATCTGCGAACACGAGACGTCCATCGACATCAGCGCCTACATCGACCCGGCCGCCTTCAACGACGAGTTCCTGGCCGACCTGTTCCAGCACAGCCGGCAGCAGGAGAAGGCCAAGGCGGCTGCGGCCCCCGCAGGAGCCGGCGGCGGTGACTTTGACTACACGGGCGCCCCCGGGGGGCCCGGCGGCGCCGCGATGCCGGGAGGGACGCACGGCCCCCCTCCTGGCTACGGCTGCGCCGCGGCCGGCTACCTGGACGGCAGGCTGGAGCCCCTGTACGAGCGCGTCGGGGCGCCGGCGTTGCGGCCGCTGGTGATCAAGCAGGAGCCGCGCGAGGAGGACGAGGCGAAGCAGCTGGCGCTGGCCGGCCTCTTCCCCTACCAGCCGCCGCCGCCGCCGCCGCCCCCGCACCCGCACCCACCGCCCGCGCACCTGGCCGCCCCTCACCTGCAGTTCCAGATCGCGCACTGCGGCCAGACCACCATGCACCTGCAGCCCGGCCACCCCACGCCGCCGCCCACGCCCGTGCCCAGCCCTCACCCAGCACCGGCTCTCGGTGCCGCTGGCTTGCCAGGCCCCGGCGGCGCGCTCAAGGGGCTGGCCGCCGCGCACCCCGACCTCCGCGCGGGCGGCGGCGGCGGCGGCGGCGGCGCGGGCAAAGTTAAGAAGTCGGTGGACAAGAACAGCAACGAGTACCGGGTGCGGCGCGAGCGCAACAACATCGCGGTGCGCAAGAGCCGGGACAAGGCCAAGCAGCGCAACGTGGAGACACAGCAGAAGGTGCTGGAGCTGACCAGTGACAATGACCGCCTGCGCAAGCGGGTGGAACAACTGAGCCGCGAACTGGACACGCTGCGGGGCATCTTCCGCCAGCTGCCCGAGAGCTCCCTGGTCAAGGCCATGGGCAACTGCGCGTGAGACTTGGGGCGGCGGGACCGCCCTGGGCCGGCCGCTGGCTGGGACCCAGGGAGTGGTTTCGGGTCTCCGGATCTCAAGACTGCCCCAGCGGCGCAGGCCGGGACTAGGAGATTCCGGTGCCGCCAGAAAGCCTGGCCTGCCGCGCGCGCCCCTTGCCTTCCTCTGCGCCAGATTCGGTGCGTCTAAGATGAGGGGTCAGGCAGTGGTTTCTCCCTGCCGGAGAGGAGAAGTGCCATGGGGCTCAGCCGGAAGCCCGGCAGCTCCAGTATTAAGGAATAACCTTGTGCCTTGGAAACGCAAACTCACCGCTCCGATTCCTACCGAGTAGGTGGAGCAAATACGTGCCTTGTCATTTTATTTGGAGGGTTCCTGCCTCATTCCTGAGGCTGCAGGCCTCCATGGGAGAAGGCAATGTGCGGCCTATGGCAGGAGAAAGGTTCAGGGAGCAGGGATCCCAACAAGCCGGCCCTAGCCGCTCCTCAATGCCTGTCCTCGGAGGGGAGGAGATACAGGGACTTGGAACGTTGTTCCCCTAGTCCTACATGAAGGTGGAGGGTCCCTAGTTCCTTGCCTCTAATCTCCCAGCCTGTGACAGGCTGGGCTTCCCTGGGCAGAACCCACTGAGATGGGGGGTCACCAGGTGACCAGTGGGAGCCCCCTGCCCCCAGTCAGATCAGAAAGTTAGGTCATGGGCGAGCTGTAAGGACATGTGTTCATGGGAGTGGTGGCCTGGTGGAAGAGGGAAACCCAGAGATCTGGTCGGGGGTGGGGGTGGGGTGAAGGGACACTGGGACCATCAGCCTTGTACTGTATGTTGCCAGCATTGCATACAAACATAAAGCACAATCTGTCCATCCCAGAGGGACCGAAGTTATGAGAAGCTTTCCAAATATTTTGCTTTATCAGCCGATATCAACACTTGTATCTGGCCTCTCTGTGTCCCAGCGGTGCCTTGAGCAATGTGAATGTGCACGTCTATGCTAAACCACCATTTTATTTGGTTTTTGTTTTGTTTTGGTTTTGCTCAGATACTTGCCAAAATGAGACTCTTTGTCAGCAGCTGCAGGGAGGGTCTGCGGCTCTCTTTCCTTTTGGTTTTTGGGATTGCTTTTGCTCCCAAGGGAACCAAAGAGGTGAGGTGGGCTTCCTCTTTCCCCGGGTGGGGGGGGGGTGATGGAGGGGGTGTGGGGCTATGGGCCTCGCTCCCCTCTGGCCTGGGCTGCCCACAGGCTTGCCCCCACCAGAGGCCCTGGCTCCTGGTCTGGAGGGAGGCGGCCTCCAGCCAGCACGCACAGATCGGCGGGGCTGGGAGCAGGGAAGGACAGCTTGGTTCTCTTCTTTGGGGAGAACGCAGAGTTTCATGCTAGATGTTTTATGTATTATATCTATAATATAAACATATCAAAGTAAATGTTGGTGTCTTTTTAAAACCAGAAAAGCTACTTCCAAGGTTTTCTGTGGGCCAGGTCACATTTGTAAATAATCACAGCATATTCTCTGGCTGAGATCCTGACTTTCATTAGCTCTCCCATCCTGAGCCCTTCTTTACATTAAGGGGGTGACTTCTCCCAACCGAGGCAAATAAAGGGCAGAAGGAGGATAGACTCCAAGCCGAGAAAGCCCAAAGCCTGAAGAGAGAGTCCCCTGGGGGCTGGTGGGGAGAGGTTGAGGGGAAGGTCATAGGGCCTTGGTGTGGCCTCTGACCAGCCCCTGGGAGGAGCAGAGGGGCTCAGAGAAGGGTCCTTCTGCCTGAAGTTGCCACAGGCTCTATGGGACTTGAATAGGCCTGGCCCAGTAGCTCCAGGCTCCAGGGGTCCTTTGGCCACATTTGCTTCTCGATCACCTACTGCCCTAGCTCTATAGCAGCCTTGTTCATGCCTGGCCTGACCTAGCCCACCAGCAGGACCCTGGGAAGGCAGGGAGAGGCCTCGAGGGGTAGGCCCCTCTACCCCTCCCCACTTGCTCTGGGTCACGGGGCTGCAATCTACCCCGGCAGGGCCCTGAAGGGCAGCCTGAAGGCCGAGCACCCCTCCATCCCTTCTTCCATACCTGCCCTGCCCCAACCCACCCCAGGGAGGGGGCCCACGCCATCCCTGCAGTGGCTGTGTGGTCCTTCACCCACACCACCTGGCAAAGAGCCAGCCCCAGTGTCCACCCTCCCCCCACCGTGCCTATCCTGGACCCAGTTCCCTACTCAGACGGCTGCCCTGTGAGGACAGGCACCCTGGCACCCCCTTAGCAGCAGTAACAGCCAACAGAAGGAGGGCCCACCCTCACGCCTGGTAGAACAGGGCCTGGCAGGAAGTAGCACAGGAGGCAGCCACAGCTTTCAGACTTTACTCTCGCTGAGGGTAAAAGGCAGACCCTCTTTACCTTCTGTTTTCACCCCAAGAGGGTTCACTTGAGCAGCTCACCATATATGCCGATGCGGGCTGGGACAGTTTCAAGAAATTACACACTCTCTTTAAATTCTGAAAGCTCCAGCTTTACCTGCCTGCGTGGTTAACAGGGGTGATTTGCCCCCTTCCGGCCCCAGCCCCCGCCCTCTCTGTCCTGTGTCTTGCCGCCTCCTCGCCCATGGCCGCCCTTGGCAGAGAAAAGGCCACGAGCCCAGTGTGGAGGCGGCTGCCTGCCCCACCGCCCTGGGAACCAAGGAGGCAGAGCCCGGCCGCCCGCCTAGAGGCCTAGGGCAGGCCACAGCTTGCTAGGCCCCAGCAAACCCTCTCCGAGTTCAGTGCTAATTCCAGTTTTTCTTGTTTGAGGGGGCCAAACCTCAGCCTCCCCCTTTGCCCCCAGAACAGATCCCAGGATGAGCAGGGGAGGGACACCCCTCCTGCCCTCTCTCCTCCCTCTCCCCTCTCCCTGCCCCATATCCCAGGGTTTCCTCTTTCAAAGCTGTCAGTCTACTAAAGGGCACCCCTCCCACTGTAGATCCTGAGGTCCAGGGCAGACTTTGCTGGGACAGGACGGATCCAACCAAAGCTAACCCGAGGAAAGGAATGGGGCCAGTGGGGCCCCCAGTGGGGCCCCCCGGGAGACAGAGCAGCCAGCCAAGGGGAGGGGGTGGTGTGGGGTAAACTTGCCCAGCATGCACTCTGGGCCTGGCCAGAGAGGCGCCTGGGGAAGAGCTGCTCTTTGCCACCCACTGCTTCCTGCAGGGCCCCCACGGTTCCCCTCCTGACTGCAGCCTTCCTGAAGAGCCACTCCAAGAGCCTGGCACTGAACACACCCCAAGTATTACTGGATGCCCGCTGTGTGCCAGAGCCTGGGCCGAGGATGGGTCACCCAGCTGGGAACAGGAGGACTTGGCTCCTGCTCTCCAGAGCTCACAGTCTTGTGGCGCCAAGATGGGTTTTCAGGGTGACAAGTTCAATAAAGAGAAGCTCAGAGTGTGAACAGAGGCCACCGGGGAAGGCTTCCTGGAGGCAGCAGTTTGATCTAAGACCTGGTCATGGACCCGATCCAACACACCTAGATGCCCCTGCCTTGTACTTTTTCACGAGAGGTAGCAGGGGCCTCACCCCTCGGTGGGCCGTCTGAGCCTGGTGGCCCCTTGAGAGCACTGTTCAGGGGAACCGGCCTCCAGGGAGGAAGCAAAGGTAGAAGGGAGAGAGGGAGGCACACCTTCTTTGCTGCCAGATGCCTCCCAATGGTTTAGCTCTGGCTGTCGTGGATGTCACCCTTATCTCCTGGATCTCCTGGGAATTTGTGAACATGGGGTTTGGCCCTGACACCTGTGATGAGCCACTGGGACTGGTGAGGAGTGTCTGCCCCTCCCAGGTCTTCCGCCCCCTCCTTCCCAGGCACAAACCTGCCAGGCCTCCTCTAGACGCTGCTGATTTCATGGGAGGAGAGGGGGGCCGGGGGGAGAGAAAGAGGGAGGCCGGTCAAGGGAGAGGAGAAACCCCGACGTTGCTCTTCAGCAGACTTTCTGCACACACGGGGTAGGGTCCCTTGCCTGGACAGTGGCGCTGGCGGTGGAGGTGGCGCTATTGCGTCCGTTTAGTTCCTATGCTGGTGGGTGGGGGAAGGGCTTTCTCTTCTTTTCCTTAAATAGAACTAAACCGCTAGCACCTTTGAAAGATCTTTCTGGTCTCTGTGAGAGATTATGCTATCTCCCTTCTCTTGACGCGCCCCCCCTTCTCCCCTCCCCCAACCCCTCTCTGTGGATGGAGCATTTGACGTAAGCAGAGACATAGGAAAGATACCAATTCACTATCAAAGCATCCGAGCCCCATCCCAGAGCAATTAAAAAGCCAGATGGAATCTCTGGGAAAACGGCATTAATAACGCGAACAATCTGTGCAGGCCGGCAGGGACCCAGGAGCTGCAGGCGGGGGTAGGAAGGAGGCCGGGGTTCAAGAGGGTGAGCTCGCAGCAATGCTTCAGCCACGTCGTGGCCAGCCCGGGATGGGGCCATCACAAGGGCATGCCTAGATCTGGCCACAGCTGGGCTATCCCCTCCAGCCCCCTGCAAGGCCCACTGTGCATCCTCAATCTTGGTCGCTGCAGACAGAGCCAGACAAATGTGGAACCCATTACTCAGGCAGCCACAGCCTCAGCCAGCCCCATTCTGGCACCCAAGAGCTTTGCTTCCCTTCACTTTTGTTGTTATTTATTATTTTTCTAGCCTTCTGGCCCCACCCACTAGGAGCAGGACTCCCTGCGTGACAGCTTCCAAAGATGCCCTTTCTCTTTATTCACCGCGCCCAAGCCTGACAACAGCAGAAGGTGGTGTCGGGAACCCCGTGGGGCCTAAGCCCCGGGAGCCCCCCTTTGATTTCAGAGCGGGTGGGCGCTTGGGGCAAGAAGAGTAGCTAAAAGCTACTCAGAAGCTGGCATGACTGATAGGGGAGCAGGGCACAGGGGTTCACACTGCCCGGCTGCCATGAGAAGCCCAGAGGGGCTGGGCAAAGACCACAAGAAAAGAATCTTCTGCTGTTCTGAAGACTTTTCTAGGCAGAACCAAGAAGTAGGACCTTTCCTTATCCCCATTTTCCAGACCATAGTTGGAGGCCCACCTCAGGTGGGTTTAAAGAGGTAGTTTTCTTATACCCATCAAGTTGGGATGGAAATTGGTTTGTTAAAAAAAAAAAAAGTCCTTTGTGGTTTTTATATACCCAGAGAGCCATTCTCTGACCTTCATCTTCCCTGTCCCCACCCTCTACCTTCACCATCACCCTCACCCTCCGGGGAAACTGTTCTCTCCAAGGTCACCATGAACTCCTGAAACCAAATTACATGAACTTGCCTGGGATCCTGGCTCTCTTAGCTTCCTGCTGAATTTGGCCCGTGTTTGGCCTACAGCCCGTCTTTAACACATGCGTCTGAATGCACGGATCTGTCTGCAACTCACCCCTCTCCTTCTTTAACAAACATCCTCACCCCCTCCTTTCCATTCAAGAGTCCACCGGGTGGCTTGAGGAACCAGGATTCACCATTATGGGAGGCAACGAGAGGCCTAAAAAAGGTAAACTATCCGGTTCTAGGTAATCCTCAGCACTTCTGTGTGGTTAGTTTAGCCCCAGAAGCAGGGACTAGCCAGCCCCCAAGAGATGGTCAGCTTTCTGGAAGAGAGGAGAGGGTTGGGGAGAGGCAGGGCAATATGTCCCAGGGCTGCTGGAGCTGCTCAGATGCACGGGGAGCAAAGAGGGTTTCTCTGCATCTCCCCTTATGTCCCCACTCCAGGATGACTGGCAAAGTCAACATTGAGGGACTTTGGTCTGAGGATGGGAACACCAGTGGCCAAACATGGTGGTCTAGGGCCAGAGCATGTCACCCAGTGACCCAGACGGCCCGAAGGGAGCCATCACAGCCTGTCCCAAGCCTTCTAGATCTGAAGATATTTCTCCTCCTTGGCAAATAGCCGCCAACCTCTCACCAGAAAGAAAGGCTCTCCTCGAGCGGCCTTTGTCCCTTCCCGGCCCAGCCGTGGAGGCCCCAGGGAGCCCCCCCACCTCCCTCTGGAGCCAGCCCAAGCGCTCTCTGGGTGCCCCCCAGGAACCCATGCTGGTGAGGACATACAGCTGATTTATGGCGGCCCTTCTCTCCAGCACATTGGGCGATGGTCTCGGCTGGACCCAAGGCGCAGCCCCTGCCCGGAGAATAGGGACAAGGTGGTGTCAGAGAGACGTCTGCCTGCCCCAGAGGGAGGTGCTGTGACCTTCCACATCAGGTTAGGACCCGTCTGAAGTAGCCTCCCGGAGTGATTTACAATTTGCAAACACGTTTTATTTGATCCCTCAGTTTTGCTGCAGCAATTACAGTGACTAAGCATGACAAATCACTCCCATCACGGTGTCGACTCGCTGTTAGGAAATGTGTTTGCTTCACTCTTTTGCCTGGTGCGGCAACATTTTAAAAATAGACTCATTCACTGTACTTGAAGGCAATTTGTTCCAAATTTTCCCACTAATTTGATTTTAATCTGATATTTAAAATTCGTGTGACCACATTCCCACTGATTTATAGGGAATGAGCCCTACCTGGCAGCAGTTTAATTTGGCCTTACCCCAGAAGTCCACGGGACAAAGGATTTATCGCGGAACAATTTGAAGACACTGGTGTCTGTGATGCTTAAATATACGTCCGATTCAGTATTGCAAGTGCCACCCACCTGGGACCAAGGACGGCGAGGGCGGGCTGAAAGCCTCTGACGCTCTCCTGCAGAGCTCGGCACGTAGTAGGCTAGCAGTTTTCGCTAAAGCAGATGTATCAGACCCAGATGTCCTGGCCTGCTACATGCCTGAGGGATGCAGAGAGCTGGATTCTGGAAGAAAGCCATTTGTTCATGGGTGATAAATGTTTCCTCTTTCTCCCAGCCACTGATCAGGTTGGGCCCTGGCAGGTGGGCCGTGCGGGGCCGGCCCCCACTGAGCCCCTGGCCGTGCCTGGTACTGACTGTGTGGCGTCTGTTGCTCCGAGCTTCGGTTTCCTTTTATGCAAAATGTATGCAAAACTAGTACCACGTCAGTCATCCAGTTGTTGTGAAAGGTAAACAGGCAAAGCTTGTGAGACATTTGGCTCAAGGTAACGAGATTACTGTGTGTTAGGGCAGGAGGCAGAGGGGGTGGGGGAAGGCACACCCCGGTCCCTGAAAAGTCCCGCGGAAGGAGATAGTCGTCAGAATAATTAGGCCAGAAGCCTTGCACCCAGAGTAACCAAATTATTGAAACCATTTTAATGTTGCTTCGGTTCCCCTCCCCCACCCCCTTCCCCCCAGGCCTTCTCTTTGCTTAGAAAACGCTTAATGAACTTCTCCACTGCGCACAGCCCTCCTGCCAGTGACCTTGAAGGCTGAGTCCAGTGGTCAAATTCTCCTTCACTGAGAGCTCTGGAGCCGACAAAGGTGCCCATGTGCTTGTCCTAGGAAAAGCTTCTTGATACAAGTGCAGAATCCTCAGTGAGGACTTCTGGCCAGTGAAAACATTCTCACTGGGGCATCAGCCTCCCCCAAATCCTGAGAGAACCCTCCCCACAACCTCACAGGCCTCCCATTAACTCCCTTCTTTTTTTTTTTTTTTTTTAATGTTTATTTGTTTATTTTGAGAGAGAGAGAGAGAGAGAGAGAGCATGAGCAGGGAGGGGCAGAGGGAAGGAGAAAGAGAATCCCTAACAGGCTCCGACCTCGAACTCACGAACCATGAGATCATGACCTGAGCCAAAATCAAGAGTCGACACTCAACCAACTGAGCCACCCAGGCGCCCCCCCCCCATTAACTTCCTTGTATTTGTAAATCTGGGACCTCGGCGAGTAAGGTGGCCCTGCCTCCCCCTTGCTGGTGGCAGGAGAGCAGGAGGATGTGTGGTGTGAGCTGGGGAGACACCTCCCGCCCCTCTTCCGCCCTCCCTTCCCCACTCGGTCATCTCAGCACTTGGGCCAAATAGCTCCCATTTGCCCTGACTAGCTCGAGCCCAGGAAGTCAGGAGAGGGGATGCCCTCAGCCCTGTGGGGAGACCCGACTGGGATCCTGGAGGGGTGAGGAGGGGCCACAGAGGCAGGTGGGAGGGGGCCTTGGCCAAGCTTCCTCAGAGCTGGGGCCACCAACAGGAAAGCTCTCTGGAAACCGGCCTTGCGTTTCCCTTCGCTGCCAGGAACGCCAACATGAGAGTAACTCAAGTTAATGAGCAAACTCCTCAGGCAAGGAAGGCAGGCAGCTCTCGGACACCCCACCTCCCTGCTCAAGCACAGGAAACAGTTGGATGCCACTTGCAGAACCAAGGGAGGGCAGTGGGTATTGAGGGAGGCCAGGAGGCCGTAAGTCGTCAGTCCGCTGGGCTTGGTGCGGCGCAGCAGAAAGGAGAGAGGGCAGTCACGGGCGGCGGGCGTCCCCCGGGGAGAGTGGTGCCGTGTGGGGGCGGGCATGGCTGCAGGGGTGTGCTGTGTGCGTCTGAACTTGGGGCTGATTCTGAGCCTTGGGCTGGAGGAGCGTTCGTTGTGCCCAGAAGGGTCCTTCCAAGAGCAATTCCCAAGTTCACCAAAGCTGGACCTCTATTTGAGGAGCGGTCTCACCTGGGAGGGGTGGAGGCATGTGAGTCATGGGCCAGGCCCCTGAGCCGAGGGGAGGTGGGGATGATGGCTCCCAGCCCGAAATGTGTCAGAGGCGCGATGAGCATCTTGAGTGATGCGCAGTTTATGTAATTATGTGGGGCAGTGCTGCCTGGGGGGTGTGAGCCAAACTAGAAAGGGGAGCAGCGCGCTCGGGTCTCCTGCCTCACCGGCTGCACCCCGGGCTTGCCGAGGAGCCCTGACTCTCAGGACCAGCGACAAGACCAGGGCAGGGCCGACATCAGCACCTGGGCTCCTACACATCCCGACCCGTGGCATAGTTTGACCCTCTCCACCCACAAATCCACCCAGGGGAGTGAAAGCCTCGTGTTTTCCTAAGACTCTCATCTTTGGCTTTATTCCACGACACCCTCCCCCCTCCCCCGCCTCCACCCAACATTCCTCAACTTAGTTTCCTTTAGTTTTTTAATTTTTAAAATCAAATCAGCTGCATATTGTTTGGAACATTTTGGAGATTTCCAGAAATTGGAATGGCGTGTCAGAGACGTCGCAGAGCCGGGTTTGGGGGCCCACATGACTCCCCTCATCTTCACTCGTCATGGGCTGAGAGATGCAGTTGATGGTCTCTTTCTACTTTCCCCATGAGACAAGGCTTTGCGGCCGGTACCCCCCCTCCCCCTCCCTGCCCAGCACAGAGGTTTGGAGGCACCTGCTGCTGGGGGTGGGGGAGTCTGGCACATGCCGGAGGGCCAGGGCGGGACGAGGGCGGGACCAGGGCGGGACCAGGGCCTCAGTGAGCCTTCACTGTGGAGCTGCTCACAGAACTCAGGTCCCGATGCTAGTTACACAAGGGCTTGGCCTGCATTCCCACCCACCGGGGGCGTGAGACCGTGTGTGTCCCAGCCTCGCCACACACCTGCTGTGTGACCCGGCGCAGGTTTGGCAGCCTCTCTGTTTGAGCATGTCTGAGAGGTGTGCCGGGATTCCCAGAGGCAACATGATGAATGGCTGTCCGTCCAGAACAGATCAACCACAAGAACCTGATCCCAGGACGAGTCACACTGAGGAGGACCTGGACCAGGCCTCCTGGAAGCCAAGAGGGGAGTGTGAGTCAGAAACAAACTACCCGCCTGCCAGCCAGGTCACTCTGCTGCCCAAGAGAGCTCAGGGGTAGAAGCCAGAGGGCTGTAGGACCGGGCGTGGGTGATTCCTTTCCTGTCTCTGGAGCCCAGCTTCTAGAAGCTTGCCATCCAGGTCATAGGTGGTGCTGGTGGGCTGGATAATCAGGAACATTAGTGTTCCTCGGCCCATGTTGGAGGACTAAGGTGGTGCTGGCATCATTGAACCTTCTTCAGCTGCTGCAAAGGGACATTCTGGCATCCCCTCCTCTTTCAGATCCTGGCACCCCAGCCAGGGCCAGACTATATCAGCCAGCTGGTCGATAAGTCTCTCCCAAGTCTCCCCGAGACCTCAGACTGGAGCCCATCCACAGAACAAGGAGACTAGGGACAAAGGAGAGAAGAATCACAGTATCTGGGAGGAGGATGACACCATCAGTACTGAATCAGCGTGGGACAGAGGCCTCCATCACCCCACCTAGCCATGCCACTGCACCCCCAATTGACCGTGAAGGGACCCTGGGGAATGGCATTCTGCTCTCTCCCAGTAACTGGGCAGTAAGGCCTGCAGGAGGAAGAAAGAACAGGAGGATGCCGCTGGGGGTGAGCTGCAGAGGCAGGGACAGGCAAGGGTTGAGTTTTCACCCTATTCTTGTGTCCTTTGCTACATTGATCTTGGTATTGTATGACATCATGGCCCTTGGCCAAGAACAGACTGGGTCTAGAATCTCCTATCAGTATCTTTTGAGCTCTGGGTTGTCTGAAACATGGAGTTCTATCACCAAACCATAGCTGATCGTTAGGTGGTTCAATGTGTCCCATTCATTGGTTCCAAAACATTCTTACCTGTTAACACTTAAACCACTGCCTCTGTTCCAATTCTTTTCTCTACTCTCTTGGGGATAACATTAAACGTATGTTAGACCTTCTCTTCCTCTTTATCTTGTGCCATCTCTTCGATATTCTCTTTTTGTCTCTATGCACTGTATTTGTGGTCATTTCTTCTGACATTTCTCATTCCCCAATTCCCTTCTTAGCTGTGTTAACTCTGCTGTTAAATCCATTCATTGGGTTTTTGATGGTGGTTATTGTAGTTTTCATTTCTAGAGATTCATCTGGATTCTTTTTTCAGAACTGCAATGTCACTTTTTATAAATTCCCATTCTCTGAAGTTATTTTTGTAATGTTTATTTTATTTTTGAGAGGGAGAGGGTGAGCATGAACAGGGAAGGGGCAGAGAGAGGGAGACAGGATCTGAAGCAAGCTCTGCACCACCAGCAGAGAGCCCCAGTGCGGGGCTCAAACCCACAAACTGCAAGATCATGACCTGAGTTGAAATCAAGAGTCAGATGTTTAACCGACTGAGCCACCCAGGTGGACCCCCAGCAGTTATTTTTAAGCATGTTTTATTTCTTTAAACATTAGATGCACAGTTCTTTTATAGTCAATAATTTGAGGTCATAAGGGTCTATTTCAGTGTTCTGTTGATTCTTCTAATGTTTACTCTTAGTGTCTTATGTTTCTTGTGTGTCTGATCATCTTTGACTGTGTGCTGGTCATTGTTTTAGAAAAAAAATTATCTGAAAGAAAAATTTGAAATTTAGGACAAAAGCACCTTCATGGAGAGCATTTTTACTTGCTCCTGCCAAATGTTAAAGAATACTGGTTTTTTGATTGAGGACCACCTCAATCAACCTTACGGCTTGAGTTTCCCTAACCCATCCAGATGAGAATTTAGATTGCAAGATCCTGTGAGAGCTGGTCTACTTCTGGTTCACCCTTACCCCGAGGGTGTAACCCTTTAGAGTCCCACATCAATGTGGGATGGTATCTTATTATATGCCCCACCTGTATGTGCCCTGGGGTTTGATTTCTATCTCTCTCGTTCCATGAGGCTGTCAAAATAGAACTCAGTTTCACTGGGATCAGAAAATACCTCCAGAAAAAAAGTGGCTTTTCCTCTTGCTTACCTGTGTGGATTCCTTTTCCCTTCAGTTTTGGCCTGGAAATTCCTTTTATACTGCAACACTTTTGTGCTTTGACCGTATTTTTAAAAAATTTATGCAGCACTTTTAGTTGATTTCAGTGCAAGATAGGTGCAAGTAATCTAGCCTGCCATCACTGGGAGCTGGAAGTTCTCCCTTCAGTCACTCAGCGAGTATTTGTGGAGCACCTACTATGTGCCAGGCATGGTGCTGAAGCAGACAAGGAAACCAGACAGACAAAGTGGACTCTTGGGGCACTCTCGGGCTCTCTGAGGAGACAGACAACAAACAGACAATTACTCAATTGATTAGTTAATTACAGCTGGGACGCATATTGTGAAGCAAGGATGTTCAGGGGTGATGAGAAAGAGCCTTCGCCCATTTTGTGGACTCACGGAAGTTGTACTTAGGAATATGACTTCTAAGCTGAGCTCTGAAGGACCTGAAGGGATTTGTAAGTAGGGAAGCCAGGCAGAGGGAGCAGCATACACAGACCTCAGAAGTGGGAAGGATCATGACATTCTAGGTGTTGCTAAGTGTCCAGTGTGGCCACAGTGCATGAAGCAAGGTCGGGGATGGAGGACAAAAGGTGACGCTGGAGGTCAGCTGGGCCAGACTGTCAGGCTCTCAGGAGCAGGGTTTCCGACTTTGGTCAACATCCCAAGGGCAACAGTAGTCACAGAGAGCATTGCGGTTGGGTTTGCTCATTAGGATCACTATGCTGAAGTGTGGCAGGTGGGTTACAGTGGGCAGCGGGGCACTTGTCAGGCCAGTGAGGGGGCTTAGTGGCACAGAGGTGGATGGACTCAAGAGATGTTTACAGGGTAAGATTTTGCACCATAGAAGTGTTCCAGAATGCGTTACCCAACCATACTGATTATTTTTTGTTTGCCACTGGATCCACACCATACCTCTTCTCTGCCCTGGGAGTCTGGCTCGTGTGGGCCACACCGAGGGCCTCCCAGGCCTCTGGCTCCCTGTTGGTTTTGGCCAATGGTAGACACCAGCAGATCAGAGGGAGGAGAAGAGAGAAGTTGGGCGTTTCTTCCCTGCTCTCTGCTTGCTTCAGCGCCCCATCTACATGCCCCCAAGGCTCCGGGCTCTGCTGGGTCGCCTACCCTCTGCCCTCCGTGGGCCCAGTTCTCATGGGGTTCTGGTGGCACTAGTTCTCACTTTGCCCTTGAGCCCCTCAGTGGTGACAGCTGCTGCTGTGGCTAGTCTCTAGGGACCCCAACATCTCTTCTCGATTCCCTCAACCCTGCTCATACCCCCACAAACAGTTCCTTTGTTAACATCACTTCACTGGAGCCATCAGGGGTAAGTTTGGTTTTCTGCCAAGACCCTGATCATCAAATTCAGGGCTTTTTTTTTTTTTTTTTTTTTTTTTTTTTTTTTTTTTGGCTTTAAAGAATCCGGAGAAGCAAATCTGTCTGGGAACTCTGGAGGGGGGCCAGTCCCTCGTGGCAGCCAAAGGGGTGGTGTCAGAGCCCACATGAAGGCCCGGCTGCCGTCTGTGTTCCGTAAACAAACACCCGCGTGTGTGCACAGCGAGCCAGAGCCAAATGACAAACACGGCTGTGACAATTTTATAGAACCCCAGTATCAGGGAGGACAGAGGTAATTAGGAACATTATAAACAGAGCTGGTGTCTTCTGTCTGGCCACGCAATCCGGGTGTGTGTCTGCTGGGGTCCTGCCCCAGCATCCGCATTCAAACTCCGGTTCCAAACACATCTTAAAAGAAGTGTCTGAGTGACTAAGGTCAGAGAGCATCTGATTTCTGGGATGCCCCGTGCTGTGGGTGGTTCTGGGAAGGACCCCGGCCCGGCTGGTCTGCCAAGCTCCATTCCCTCCCTCTCTTCTGCCTTTCGCTTCCCCACCTCTTGAGAGGAAGTTTGCTTCCCTTCACTTTCGCTTTGGAGACGGGAGCTGCGAGGGAGGAAAATGAACCCAGATCCCCTGGCGAGGTTGCCTGGGTGGGTGGGTGGTCAGGCAAAGCCCCTAAGGAGAGAGTGTCCAGTGGAGACCAAGGTGACGAGAAAGATCCAGGCACTCGAAGGGCTTCTCCAGGCAGAGAAACAGAGCAAAGTCCCAGGGGAAGGTCAGAGTGGCTGGATGAGGGGGAGGGGCAGAGACCAGCTCCTGGGGGCCTCAGAGTGGGGTAGCTTTGCTTCTCCGTTTGCTTGAGACTGTCCTGGTTTACTGCCACTGTTCCACAATAATCATTTATAGCATTCCTTTGACTCACAAAAAAGCATCCCTAATGGCTTAATAAATGACACAGCTACCCTACTCATAGGACACAGGAAGAAATCTAGATTTCATACACTCCAACTACAGTGGGAAGGCATTGGAGGATTTCAAGCAGGGGAGTGTGAGAATACCAGACTTTTCCTTCGTTCACCAAATATTTCCGGAGCAGGGGTCTCCTCAGCTCTAGGGCACAGCGCTGAGCCACACTCGGCAAAACTTCTGCCCGCCTGGAGCTTCCATTCCAGCATTAGAAATGCTGACAAACATCTCACAAAATTAACCAATCGATTCTCTATGGCTCAGGGTGCCCATCCTACAGATGGAAAGATGAAGGCAAAGAATGTGCTGCTGGTTCTTTCTCCTAATGTAGTCACTGGAAAATCATCAGCTCCTTCCCGTGAAGTCTGCTCCCAAGTTCACCCTTGAGGGTGGTCTCCTCAGGGGGCTGCAGTCAGTGTGGGTCACCCCCAGACTCCCTTCTCACCCACAAATCCAGGCTTCCGTGGTCAGTGAGCCCAGCTGTGTGTTAGGCCTCAGCCCTAGGTAACTGGCTTACCCACACTTGCAGAATCCCAGCCTGAGTGGCCTAAGTAGAAAGAAGCAAATGATACTGGCACATCTCACCAAAGCTCCCGCCTCGGTGCCCGGGACTCAGGCATAGATCCGAGTGCCATCAGCAAAACAAACCACGAGGGGATGTGGCTTCAGGCATGGCTGGATCCATCCGCCAGACACCGTCATGGAGAATTCTCTGTCACTCCAACTCCTTGTTTAGCCGTCCTTTGTGCCGGCTCAGTCTCTGAGTCTCCAGTGCCTGGAGGTTCCCAGTAACTCAAGGCCTCCAAACTGACACCCAGCAACCCAGAACAGAGCTTCTGTTTCTGAACGGTTCCGTCTAAAGTCCTGGAATTGGATTCTGTTGGACGATAGGCTAATCACCGAACCAGCCAGTGTGCCTGGGAGGGTGGAAGATGCCAACAGGCCGATCCTGAGTCCCGTTCTCACCGCCCTCCTTCCCCAGCAGGCAATTTAGAAGAGGGTCAGCTGTATGCACACCACATGGAATGAGAGTGGAGGGGAGGTTCTCCAAGGAAAATCTGGGTGTCGTGGCTGGAATTGGGGAAAACGAGACAGGCAAAACAACTGGTGTCTGATGTACTGGCCATTGGCCTGGGAAGAAATGGAATCTATACAGAGTGAACCTTCTTTCCCATTGCTTCTGGAGAAAAAGCAAGCTCACACCATCCTGGTGGAGGAAGGTGGTAGGTTTCTGGAATCAGTCAATGTGATTCAGATCCCACATTGTTCTCCCTGACTTTTGCCCTGCCCCAGGCTGCCAGCAGTCTCTCCCCACGGACAACATCTGTCTCCTGGGCCCCAGGCTGTCCATGGGATCTGTGGCTCCAGCCGGTGGAGGCAGGGCTGCGAGGGACAGGTGAGAGACTTCAGAGGGGCTCCAGGGAGAGCCTCTCCTGACTAGTCCCAACCATCACCTGCCTAGGAGAAGATAAGGGGTTGAAAACTATAACCTGAAGCCAGGGTCCTGTCCCCAGTGGGTCCCCGGAACTCTATGGTCCTAACCTTTCTGAATCCTCCAGCCCCTGGGATGGAGATTCTGCCTCCTGATCCCTGCCTGGGACCAGAGCCGGGGTGGGAGGAGTGACTCTGGGTAGGGGGTGGGGCACGCTGGTGACAAGGAAGGACTCCTGTCCTTCTGGCCTTCGGAAAGTCCCCCAAAGGAACAGGTTGTCTCTGGTGCCCCTCATCACCTGTGCTCGAGGATGCTGCTTGACGGTGGGGAAGGAAAGCCTTTTACTGAGCACCTATGGTATGCAGGTGCTCTCTTAAGTCTCTCTTTGTATCCTATCAGTTGCTCCGAGGGTTGTCCCACACCATCCAGCCACCAAAGGAGGGGTGGGAGGCTCTCCGAGGACCTTTGGACTTAGCCAGACTCTCAGACTGTAAATGGTGAAGACAGGACCTACCGTGAGGCCACCACCCTTCACGGCCTCGCTCCTGCCTAAAAGAATGGGGGGGTAGTTTAGGGAGGGAGAAGGGAGAGGCCTAGGAGGTGAGAAGCCAGGCCTTCGGAAGCAGCTACAGCATTCACCTCTTCTGGGAGGGTGACAGCCCCCAGCTCACGAGAGGAGGGAGCTGCGGAGGCCCAGGCTGGCAAGCAGGGAAGCCTGCCAGGGACCAGGACGAGGGCTTCCTTTCAGTGTGTTCATGCCACAAGATGTAAAATAATCCCCTTGGCTCAGAAAAACACAATTTTATGGCTGTCTGACTCATTTCCCACAAAGCTAGGTTCACCCCCCTCCCACCCCACGTGTACAGCTTTTGTTTTGAAAAATAAAAAATATGTTGAAAATTTCAAGATGACTTTTAGCCATAAATAGTTCCCTTCCTCACCCTAGTCCCAGGCCCCCCTCACCTAATTTCCCAAACACTGGCTCCCAGAGCCCTGGGGGAGGACCCAGTCCAAGTGGGTGTGAGGTGACTTTGGGCAACACAACCCCCAGGGCCGGGCCAGCAGATGTCTGCTGGGCACTGAGATGGACCGAGGGGCCCTCTGGGGAGGGGGGCCTCCCTGGTATCTGCTGCAGTGCTCCTGGTCCTTCAGTTTTGGGGTCCCATGTGGACCCCAATAGCACCACCATCCACTCCAGGCCTTCTAGTCTTTCCAGGCCTGGGTCCCTTCCCACAGCTTCCAGAATGCAGGTAACGTCAGCTGGTTGCCCTCCATCCACCCTGACACTCGAGCCTAAGGGGACCTCCACCGGGTGACCTCGGACACCCAGCTGGGATGTACCCCCAGTCCTTGCTGCTACACTGCTCCTCCCCAGGTTGGTAAGAAGTGACACCTAGTCTCACTATGCCTGTGACCCTCTGATCCCCCAAATACATCAGGATTGTCAACTGCCTGCCATCTACACCGGGGCTTGGCCTCCTGGCTACTGCCTACTACCATTCCTTTAATTTCCCAGAAACCCTGGGCCAGGGATATCTGTCCCCGCTTCTCAAGCAGGACACAGAGCACCAGACGGCCACCAGACGGCACATGACACATGTCAGCTGAGGGAAGGCTGAGTGCAGACAAGTGGGCAGCCTCAAGTTTCCTGCTGACTCCCTGTCGGTCCAGGAAGAGCACCCAGATGGGAAGCCCAGGGCTCAGCTAGAGGGCCATCCCAGGAGGTCCCTGGTTTCTGGCACGAGGAGGACACATCATCCGCAGAGCCGGCCTCCCCGCCCTGCTGCACAACTACCGCAGTTTGGTGCATTCAAGGCCTTTCACACTGCACCAAGGTGCCCCCCCCCCTCACATCAACCCTCCATCTTCCCAGAGAACAGCCTCTGGAAGCTTCCTAGGAGTCTCCAAGGGAGGGGCAACAGCCTGCAGCCAGGCAGGGGCACCAACCAACACCAGCTTCCACTGAACTGGAAACCCTGACTGGGTACCTGTCAGCCCCTGGACTCAGGCTCCTCAGATCCGGGATGAGACCCCATCCCTGGCTGTAGGGAGCCCCACTGAAGCCCAAGACAGTGGGTCCGGGGGCACCCAGAGCGCGGCCCCCTGGGAGCCGCCCAGGCCATGGGTCTGCCCCCTTCTCCCCCACTGTGGCCCACAGTCCTCTCTGGGGTGCCCCCCTGGTTCCTGGTTCTCCAGGGCTCCGGACGCCCACCCAGAAGCAGGAAGTAGCTGCAGGAAGCAGCAGGAGGGCTGGGGTATCTTCCTGCCAGGGGCTCTGCTGGGAGGGCCCTGGGGTTAGCTAGGCACAGACATGGTGGGGGTGTGGATTGGGGTCCTTTAGGCTGGTTGGGCCATGGGCATCAGGGGAAGGGCCAGAGGTGATCTGGACTTCCTTAACCACGAGAAAATGACTCAGCTAAATTGAGGAAGATTTCCGTTTCGGCAGACTACTTTTTCCACTATGGTAAGAGCTTTTTACCCACAGGCTCCAGAGGAGCTGGGTACCCCAGAGAAGGGTTTGGGGAGTTTCAGTTTGAATAGTCAATGCTGATTCTTAATCATTATTTTGAAAAGGCAGCTCTTGGTTTTCCAGCAGGTGGTTGGGTCCTGGGGAGGGAAGCCAGTTGTGTGTGTGTGCGCATGTGTGTGTGTATGCATGTGTGTGTGCATATTTGTGCCTTGGGGATGCTGGGGCCCAGGAAGGCAGATTTAGTCAGGAGTGTTTCCCTTTGCCTGTTGGCAGGCCTTGTCCAAAACGACCTGGATTCCGCCGTCCTCCAGGGCTGTCGGCCTGAACCGCCTATGGGCTACGTTGATCGAGGGCTAAGCGTGTGCCACGCTGGGTATTATCCACATTACCCCACAATCTGGGGAGGAGAGTCCCACTCCAGATTTTCCGCTGAGACTCAAGAGGGAAAAATACCCATCAGGCACCCAGCCAGATGTGAACCCAGGCAGCCTGACCCCACCCACCCTTCCTCCA
This sequence comes from Panthera tigris, assembly GCF_018350195.1. Taxonomy (NCBI): domain Eukaryota; kingdom Metazoa; phylum Chordata; class Mammalia; order Carnivora; family Felidae; genus Panthera; species Panthera tigris. Next base: position 19,873,967 of record NC_056674.1, read on the forward strand.
GCTCCTGGCATCTCCTGACACTGCCCAGGGCCGTCTGCTATAGCCACTGGCGGCCCTAGACCCAAGGACTTCTTTCTAGGGGACTTGCTCAAACGCCAGCCCATCAGTGGTCGCAAGCTGGGCCTTGCCCCAGGTTTTGAGATGTGCGGTCAGGGCATCTCCACCGCAGCCCTGGCTCCCACTGGGCAGCCCAGCCCGGGGACCCAGGTAGGCTGGGTGACAGAATGGATGGCCCAGTCCTGTCCCTGCAACTTTCAACCTAAGGAGGATGAAGACCGGCTGCTTTGGGCTCTTCTCACTCCTAGTCCAGACCAGGAGAGCTTCCTGGAGGCAGGCCCCAGCAAGCTCTGGCCAGGATGGCAGCAATGAGCACAGTGACTCCCAGGGTGGAAGGTGCTTTTCCCACTGTACCTGACGGAGGCCCCTGTGTCTGCTTTCACTCTGGCAAGGCCCACAGCCATGAAACGGTCCCTTGCTCCCCCTTACAGGGCCGGCTCTTCCTTGAGGCCTCACTGAAGGGATGACAGGGTGTGGGGCACATCTTCCCACTTCACGGCTGGCTGGACCTTGCTTCTCCTGGGGGTTCCTCCACATCCTGCTTCCTCCCGACTCCTGCTCCGAGCCAGACTCAGTTTCCTAACCTGGAGGTAGGGGGGAGTCCATGGCTGCCTGCGTCTCCAGGGATTTCAGGGGACAGAGCTGGGCCTGACCAGTGTGACTCTGTGGCCAGGGCAAGGGTTCCGCGTGGGGCCAGGACACGTGTCCTGGCTCTGCAGCCTCCCCACGGCCCAGCCCCCATGGCCAGCCTCTAGGGGGGCAGAGGGGCTGCAGCAGCTGGGGGAAGAGCCAGGCCTGCAGCCACTGCCCCCCCACCAGAGTGCTGGCAGTTCTAGGGCAAAGGACGAGAGGGCTGTGGCCAGAGTGGGGAAGCAGGGCAGGGAGCAGCTGAAGAGGAGGGCTGGGCAGATGACCGCGGGGCTCGAGCTCTGAGCCTGGCCGCTCTCTCTTGGGGGCCCCTTCCAGGAGACAAAATGAAAGCACTGGAGAGAGGAGGGGCCGGGAGGCAGAAATGGGGAAGGGGCTGAAACAGTCCACGGCCAAGGCAGGGAAAGGAAGAGGAACAGAGAAAACGCCAGAAGAGCAGCTTGGCGAGAGCCCCGATCCAGCTGGTCCCACCTCTGGTGAAGAAGGCTTTCCCCAGGCCGGAGCCCCAGGGGCCAAGCAAGGCCTTGCAGGTGGGGGTTCCCTGCTTATTGCCCCTACTCCCCATCCACCCAGAGGGTCCCTACCTCCCCACCCCAGGGCTCACAGCCGTAGTGATCCGAGAGTGCATCATCTTTATGCTCTATGTGTTCATGTGTGTGTGTGTGTCCTCGGGTAAGCATGGTGTGCACGTGCGTCTGAAGCCCTCTGCCTCTGGGACTCACGACTGGCCGGTTGTAGATACAGGCTGGTCACCAGGATGAGGTCTCTCCCTGAGGCCAGGCCCAGGAGGCCCAGGAGGCCCAGGAGGCCCAGGAGGCCAGCTCTCCTTGAGGGCCCTGAGGAGCTTCAGTGGGGCTGAGCCTCTGCTCCTCCAGAGGCCCAATGGCCCCCTACCCTATGGTGGAGCAGAGGAGGCACCCCCTTCTCCTTGGCTTCCCGGAAACCACATCGTCCCAGGTAGATGGAGAGCCAGACTGACCAGAGGCCCCTGACCCACACGTGTGCAGAACCAGATCCAGGCCCCTGCAGTAGCAGACCCTCAAAGGGCTCCCACGGTGGACCACAGAATGTTTCTTGCCTGTAAAAGTCAGTGTGTGTGTGTGCATGCATGTGTGTGTGTGTGTGCACATAAGCACAAACACATCCGTTCCCTTGTTGGTGAGCCACAACCATTTACCCACCATCCCCTCATCCAAAATTCTCAATGGCTCCCTGGGGCCCAAGTCCTCTGCCTGTCACTACCTGGCCTGGCCCAGCCCTTCTCCGTGCTCACTCATTCTCCCCTCAAGCCCCTCACAGCAGCCAGGCTGTCTTCCCCACCGGCCCTGTTCTTCACTCACACTTTCTGTGCAGACGTGAGCAGTGTGTGTACCTGTGGCTATTGTGTGTTTGTGGCATCTTCCCTGTGTGGTCTGAGCAGGGTGTGAGAATATGCGAATGAAGAAGAAAACCCGTATAGTGCTGGTTTGAGCAGAAAAGGACTTAACAGGTCTTGTAAAGGCAAAGCCCAGGGCGGTACCAGCTTCAAGCACAGCAAGAGTCCATCTGTGGAAATCCATGCTCGTGCATCAGCTCTGCCCCCCTTTCTGTCCCTTTGCCTTCCGGCAGGCTCCCAGCGACATAGCCACTGGCTCGCATTCCCCCGTTTTGCCACTTTGGACAAAGGGAACAATTTTTCCCAGTATTTCCGGCAAAAGTCTCAGGGCTGACACCCATTGGCCATGCGCAGGGCACATGATCCACTTCTGGAGCCCCGGGCTATGGCGGCCCTGCCTAAACAAACCATGTGACCTGACAAAGGGCGAGGGCTGGTTCCCCCAAGGAACACCAGGGCTTCCCTAGAGGCAGGAAGTGGATGCTGGGCAGCCAGGAATGCAGGAGCCCACCAGATGACTGTCCACGAGTCCCTGGGGTGGGATGGGACATGCACCGTTCCTGTCCTCAGTCACTCTAAGCCCAAATGGGGTCCAGAATCCTGGAGCTGGCAAGCCCTGGGATATCTGTCCATTTTTTTCTTATACAGATGGAGAAACCGAGGCCCAGAGAGTCAGGGCACTGGCCAAGGGTCACACAGCCAGTTCGGGCAAAACTGGAGCTAGAATGTGAGCCTTTGACAGATGATCTTGACTGTCACCAGGGCTGCTCCATGCAGCTGGAACCACTTACCTGGCCTGCCCCCCCCCCCCCCCCCCCGCCCCAGAGTCTGACACATCACATATAGCCCAGACATCAGAGTCCATAAGAGTGACGTCAAGTCCCGCTCCGGCCACAGAGGTTCGGCATTGATGGGCTGTGCCGAGACCTTGGCTGAGACACTCTGTTGGCAAATTTCCATCCAAGAAGAGACGCTGGCCTTCAAGGCTGGGGGTGGGAGGTGGGTACAGACAGAAAAGGTGCTGGGGTGGGCACAGGTGGGAGGTTGACCTGGGGCAGGGTCATAGAGGCCCACGCGTGCAGACTGCTCCAGCTCGGCAACTGAGGAGGGGGAAGGAGGCCTAGACCACAAGGTCCGAAAAGGTCAAGGGGCAGAGAGGCCATGAGGGGCCCAGCAGGCTCCAGCAGGCTGCGGACGCTTGGCCAGAAAGTCCTGTTTACTCAGAGGCCCACGAGGTCAAGGCCCAGGCCCAGGGTTAATTATTAACGGCCTCCCAACTCGTGGCTGCTCAGTGTGGTGTGGGCCAGAGACCGGCACCACCCCCACCCCCATCCCCGCTGCTGCCCAGCGCAGGGAGAGCCCTGGAACCCTCCCCTAGCCTCAGCCTCACAAGGCACTGAGTCTCTGCAGCCCCCAGGGACTCTTGTGCCCTCCTTCCCAGCTCAGGGCAGGCCTGTGCCCGGATCCTGGGGGCACCAAGGCGGGCAAAGGTGGCGGGGGGGCAGGTTCCTGTTCACCTCCCACAGCCCGGCGTCTGGGTTATCACACACAGCTGCGGTGGGAGAGGGCAGAGGAAACCTCTTTCAGAAGGAGAGTGCGAGGGGTCAGGGGGAAGCCTGTTTTTCTGGCAGGGGAGAGATTTGGTGGCAGTGCTGTTGGGGACAGGCACCGCAGGCGTGAGCTCATGGGGGCCCGGACTGCGAGTTCTCTGGGGACCCCCCATGGGGACCATTGCTTGTGCTGACCCTGCTCAGGGACAGCTGAACTCCAAGCCATCGGCCGGTTCCCACCACCTCCCAGAGGAGCAGGGCAGGCGGCTCCCTGTGCCCTGGGGACAGTTTCTTCCCTCTCCAGAGAGCAGGTGCTGACAGAAGAGCTGTAGCTTATTAGCAGCCTTTGGGCTGCAAATCCCCACTTTGTCCTGAAGATTAGGCCTTCTCCCAGGGCTGGCTCACTGGCAGGCTGGCTGCCCACCTTCTCCAGTTCCCTTCCGGGTCTGGAGCCCCACCCCTAATGCTTCCCGGCCCCAGGGCAGCCTTGCCCTCAACCTGACCCAAGATGGGGGGGGAGGGAGGCTGGGGGGGGGGGGGACACTAGGAGTGTTGGGCTCCACAGCTCCTCAGGGGACCGTGTTGAAGCCCAGGTGCTGGCTCAGCAGGTCCACAGAGCCCAGGACTCTGCATTTCTCACAAGCGCCTGGTTGAGTCCTCCTGGAAGAGCCAGTGTTTCAGACGGCCTCTGCATGACGGAGCCTTCCTTGGACTTTTCACTCACTCTTAGAGTGACACCAGCAGCCTGGAAAGATTTTCATGTTATCTGCCGAGGCTTTGGGGGATGGGGCCCGTGCAGGGCAAGAGGGTCCGAATAACCTGGCCGAGGCTGGTGGGGGAGCCAGGGCAGCCAGTGCCTGGGGAGGTAGGAGGGTCCTCCTTTGCTTACGCCTTTCTGTCCGCAGGGAGCGCTGGCCTCCCCTTCACAGCTGTAACGGGGGCCTCCGGACCCAGACCCCCTCAAGCTATGTGGCCCAGGTCGGGGAGCATTAGCGAAAGGCTTGAAGCGTGTCCTGTGGGCTTGCTCATGGGAAAGCCTTTCTGTAGCCGCGTCTGGAAACCCGGCCTAGGTGGGCACACGGCCCGGTGGCCTTGGGCACCGCAGAGCACTGCACGACCCAGACCCTTCAACGTCTACTCAGGACACAATTGTTCCCTTTTCAAGGCACCACTTCTACCCAACCAGGAAATCCTGAAAGAAGGCTGCCTGTCCCTCCCTGAGTCAACACTCACAGAGAAGGAGGGTGAGGGAGCTGGAAAACAGGCCCCGGAACTCTTGGAGCTCTTGGAGCGGAGGGGCCGCCCCAGCCCCAGGAGAGCAGGCCACACGCACACACGCTCACAAGCACAGATGTGCACACAGGTGTGCACGCTCATCACACACCCGTTGTCACACGCGCACACACGGACGTATGCACACACGCATACTCATTGGCCCCCCACACGCACGCAGGCACACACAAGCGCCCACATCGTCACATGTACCCACATGTACACATTCACAGTCACACGTATGCACACAGACACATGCACACACAGGCCTTCCTGCTCCCAGGAACCACTGGGAGGCCCAGAACTGCCTGAGCCGTGCCCTCACGCATGCACGCAGACACGGACCCACCTACGCGCATACTTTGCTCTGCCAGGCTGTGGCCTTCACGTTGCTTGGTGCCCTCTGTTGTAGACACCATCCACACAGCACCCCGGAGCCTACTCCTGGCACCCCCAGAAGTCTGAGACCAAGACTGGGTCCTCAAACCTCAAACCCGGTTCTGTCTTTGGGGCCAGATGCTGCCCAGGTTGTCCTGGTGCCCCTGGAAGATAGGGACTGGGAAGAGGAGAGGCAGTCGCTGACGCCCTTCAGCCTGGCCAGGACTGGGCCGGGCTCGGAGGTCCCTGTGGCCCTGCTGTGGGGGTGAGGGGTGCCCATCTCAGACTGGCCCTGCACTAGATGCGGATACCCACTTCTTGTAGGTCTGTGAGGCTAGATGGGCCCTGTGACGGGGGCGGGGGCTGGTGCATGGTGGGCCCTCAATACGGAGTGGCTGGATGGGAGAGCAAAGGCCTGGTGAGGGTGGAGGGGCTCTCCGTCCTCTGGACCGGCTTCTGGGCCCAGGGAGGCCCCCTCCACCCCGCACCCACCTCACCTCCTCGGCGCTGAGAGCCGGGCCCAGGTGAGCCAGTCTGCCTGTGGCTCCTATCTCTGAGCGGCGGGCAGGCAGCCCCGGGACGTGCCCACACACGGCTCCCCCGCGGCTGCACGCCAAGCCAACGCCAGAGTCAGGCCAAGAGCAGCAGTCTCGGGGCCTGCCCACCGCCCACGGCCTGCCCAGCCTTCTGCGCCTGCTCCAGCAGGAGACCTGGCCCTTGACTCCCCTTCAGGGACCCAGACTCCTGTCCACACACCAGCCTCCTGCTGCGTTTGGGGACAGGAGTCTTGCCCTGGCGTCCCCATCCTCAGCTCCTCATACAACAGTGGCAACATCCAGGAATCTTTGCAAACATCAATCTGATCGCATTCCCAGGCTGGCCCAGCCCTTCAAAGGCTCTCCAGGCTTTTAGATCTGCTGCCCTCCCCGCGGCAACCCGGAAGGTCCTATGTTGCCTGACTACCCCCCCCCCACCCCCACCCCCCGCCACCATGCTCATTGCTCTGCCCCTTTCTTGGGGGCTGTGGCTCGAGCAGCTTGCTCCTGTTCCAGAACTTTGCACTGTGGTTCCCTCTGGATCTTTGTTTGGCTGGCCTTTTGCCTCTTTTGGGTCCAGGCCCTATTGCTACCTCCCCAGGGAGGCTCTCCTGAAGCATCCCCTGTCACTGCCCAGGTACATTGCCCTATGCTACATTACCGGTTCCTTACGCTCTTCAAAATGGCCCTGCTCTTGGCCTTGCTTGCTTGTTCATCACCCATCTTCCCTGTTAGTTCCATGAGGTGAGAACCTTGCCCGTATCATCCCCAACCTGAAGGGGCCTGACTGACAGGTTGCTGGTGGTTTTGATCAGCGTTTGTTGAGTGAGTGAATGGAGGGCAATCCTGAACTCAAATGCCTGAATCTGAGACAGGAATGGCCACGTGTCAGATGTGGGGGCAGGCCTGTTCCAGGCATGCTGGGGCCTCCTGGAGCCTCCTGGTTCACTCACACCAGACAGGCAGGCTCAGCTGAGTGGGTTAGGGCTAAAGTTAGAATTTGGACCCACACTCTTTGCTCCTGGTGGGATTAGGCTTGTCACTGACTGTCGTCAGCCTGTGCAGAGAGGACCCCTTGTATCTAGTCTCCTGGATTTACTGTGGTCCCATGCTCTGGCAGCTCCTATGTCTGCACTGTTGTCCAGAACATTCTGATGCCTGGAATGTGTCCCGTCTGCCCTGACAATCTTTGCACTCCCCTAAGGTACAAGGCCCACCCTCCCAGCCTCAAAGCCCCCACAGCACACACGACCCCAAGACCACACCCTTAGCCCAGCAGTAACGAGTGCCCATTCCCAGCTTCTAGGCGCTCCCTGGGCTTCTCTTGAGGTTCTCACCACCTTGGACTACTTGAGGGTTGACGAGGGCCTGACCAGAGGTCGGAAAGGTGGGGTTGGGCAAGAGGTCAATGAGATAGGTCAGAGGACAGGGGTCAGTCAGGTCTGCAGAAGCCCAGAGATGGGAAGGAGTAACTCTGAGCCCAAGAGATAAAGCCTTAGTTAACTGGTTAGTTGGTTAGATAGCAGGTTAGTTAGCTCACTCATTTGTTTGCTCGCTCCATTTGTTGTACACACATCATGTTTGAGCTGGGGGCCCCAAGTAGGACTGACCAGGCCCGTCTCAGACAGGCTGGGAAAAGCACCCTTGGTCCTCACCCGGGAAACGTGCATTATTAGCCGACCACGGGTCCCAGACCAAATCAGGCTTGCTACCGGGTTTTGCACAGCCTGAGATAAGGTTGACTTTGACATTTTTTAATGGTTAGAAGTCAAAAGAAGAATCGTATCTCATGACACATAAAAATGATATGAAATTCATAAATAAAGTTTTATTGGAACACAGCCACACCTGGCCACTTAGGTAGTGTCTCGCTGACCCCGCCCTGCAGTGGCAGGTGAACAGCCAGAGCAGTGACTGAAAGGCCTGAAGTATTTACCATGTGACCTTTACGGAAAAGGCTCCCTGCTCACTGCCTGGACTCTCACCCACCATCCAGCTGGCTGAGGGCAAAGTCGTCTCTGCTCCCAGCGCTCTGTTTCCCACTTTGGGAAGTGGGGTGAACAGCGCTGCCCTCAGAGGATTCCAAGGGTGACAGCCCATCACTGGGTGAGGTGGCTGTCCCTTCTCACCTGTCCTTCCTTTGCTCCAGTAAGTAGGAACTGAGCACTCATTCTGTGCCAGGCGTTGGGCTGCCCCAGGATCTGCCCTCAAAGGACACGAACCCAGGGGCATGAGACTGTTTGGGGGTGAGGGGCAGAGTACAGGGAGCCCAGAGGAGGGACAGGAAACTTGGCCTGGAGTGCATGGAAGCTTCCCTGGGAGGAGTGAAGCCCCAGCTAAGTTTTTTTTTTTTTAATTTTTTTTAATGTGTATTTATTTTTGAAGGAGAGAGAGACAGAGTGTGAGTGGGGGAGGGGCAGAGAGAGAGGGAGACACAGAATCCGAAACAGGTTCCAGGCTCGAGCTGTCAGCACAGAGCCCGAAGCGGGGCTTGAACCCACAATCCGTGAGATCATGACCTGAGCTGAAGTCAGACGCTTAATCGACTGAGACACCCAGGCACGCCCCGCCGCCCACACCCCCCCCACCCCCCACCCCCAGCGAAGTCTTAAAATTTCCATAGAAATTTGCTAGGAAGCCAGGAGCAAGAAAAAGGATTATAGGTGGAGGAAACAGCTTTAACAAAGGTGAGAATGACAGGCCTAGACCCAGTGGGGGTAGTGGGGAGCCAGGAACTCAGGGGCTTTGGGCAATCAGAGGTCACCCCTCATCACCAGCCTGGCTGTGGCTCCAGGCTGGCAAGGGTGCCTGCCAAGGGAAGGATGTCAGGATCTGGCAGGGTGAGGTGGGGCACTGAGGGCAGAGGATGGGACAAACCCAGGACCCCACTCCTGGCGCCCTGCCCACAGCCAGCGTGGGGACCACTGCAATTGGAGGAGACCGCCGGTGGGTGAGGTCTGGGGGCTCAGCTCAGCAGGGTGGGGGCTGCTGGGGCTGGGGCCACCTGGTCCTGCCCCCAGCCCAGGGGATTCCAGGGACCAGGCAGGCTGCCACAGGAGGGGAGTTGGCAACAAAGGCCTATTCTTCAGGGTTTAAAAAAGTCTGAAAACCCATCCAACTTTCTTTTGTTAGATGCTCCGGGATGTTTCCCCTTTGGAGGCGCTCGAGATACCTGGCTGATAAAGGGCAGATTCGTGGAGACTTAATTATGGCCCCAAGCCCTCCGTGTAAACAATCGGTGAGTGTTTGTTCTACCGCTGCCCCTCAGTGCTAATGGGGAGCGCAAACCAGGTGCTGAGTAGTGGGACTCGGTGACCCCGGATTCTTGGGTTCCCCTCCCTGTGGGAGGAAGGCAGCCAGGCCCAGAGTTTGGTGTGTGGCTGCCCAGCTCTGGGTCCCCACACCGCGGACTCCTGGCAACATGCTGCTCGCCTGTGAGGGACGATGATGGCCATCCGGCATTAAAGGAGGTGTCCGGCACTTAGAGAATGCTCGGGAAATGCTGGACAGCAGTGCTGGGGAGGCAGCACTGTCCTGACCTTGACCCTGGCCCCGGCCTCTGAGAGGAAGCATACGGATCCTCAGGTTCATCCCGGACCAGCTAGATGAGCAGGGAGGTTGGTGTGAGTGTAGGTTCTCAGCAGCCTTGTTCACATTTGCCCCCATCCGCAGACCCTGGGTGTTTACAAGTACCCAGGCCTGCCTGGGGCTGCTCCTCTGCCCCCAGGGATCAAAACAGCAGCTTGAGGACTGCCCTGTGGCCCCTCCCTGGCACATCCCTAGCACATCCCACCCATGGCTCACCTCGTGGCTGCCTCCCAAGCCCTGGGCCCTGTGCAGAACTGGGCCCCACACCACCTTAGACTCAGACTAAGGAGTCCCCAGGGTCAGGAAAGCTCACTCCCTCATCCTGTCCCCCCCCCCCAGGGTGGGCTCTGTGACTTGGCAGGACAAAGCTCAGCTTCAATTAGGGGACAAGCTCTGCTCAGGGCACCAGTTGGGAGGAAGGAGACGGTGCCCTCTAGACGTGCACAAAGGCGAACTCACCCAGGGAGATTTGCACACTCACACACATGTGCGTATTCCACAGGACCCCCCACACACTCAACAAGGTAGTCACACACAGGGGCACTCTCAGGCCACGCTCCCACCGCAGCTCGGCTCCTGGTGGGGCCACACGTGCACGTGGGTGTGCAGGTGCACTGTGGACCAGTGTGGTGCTGCCCATGAGTGCCCAGGTCAAGTTCCGGTACGCCCGGGAGGAAGCAGGGAGAAGGGAAGGGCATGAGATCCTCTGGGTCCTCTGTCTGAGGCAAGAAGGGGATACAGCAACTGTTCAAGGTCACTCCGGTGGGATCCAGCCCACCTTGGCCTTGAGCAGCACTCACACCAGAGGCTCCATCCATCCAAGGAGCTGAAGAGGCTTGGTCAGAGACCCAGTTCACACCTCCACGGCCCTGCCTCATACAGGGGTGCAGAGTCCCTCTCTCCCTCCCTCTGCAGCTGTCTCGGGCTGGGGTGACCAGCCCCCCTACTAGGCCTCCAACTGAGACCAGCAAGCCATTTTGAACCCTGATGAGAAGAGGAAGTTCCTGTGGCCCCAAAACAGAAACAGGAAGCTGGGAGGGGCTATATGGATAGGGAACGGGAAGGGGACACAGGCACCCAGCAGATGTACCCAGAACACCCCAGCCTTCCTGGGCCCGACACGCGTAGCCGTGGCTACGTATCTCTGCCTGACCCCGGCACTGTGGTCCTTGTCTGTGCATAGCCACACCCCCCCGAAGGACAGACTCGCTGAGGGTTTCTCAGATGCTGGCTAATTGTCCTCCTGGGTGTGTTCAATTGTCCCAGCTTATCTGGTTCTGTTGAGAGGGCTCCATGCATCCCCTGGAAACTTCCCATTCATCCAGGCATTTGTGTCTGCCCATGCACCTCTCCCTGGCCCCTGAGGGTTTTCACATAGGAAGGACTCCCTACTGGGCTGGCCTGACCCTTCTCCACCCACCATGTCCGCGTGACCACCGACCACTCCCCTGATGGAGCACGCGACGGCCCGGTCTCCCTGGCCGCAAGTCTGGTGACTCCTAGCCCTGGCTCTGTTTTCCCAGCTTCCCTATCGCCAGCCCCACCCTGACTTGGTCACTACACCCAGGACGGTCCCAGCCCCCTCGACAGAGCCAGGATGTCGGGGCTCTGTCGCCTACACACCACTGCCTCCCACTGTGTCCTGGAACAGAAATGTCCCCACCTGGTGCCTTAGTCTCCCCCTCTGCTGTGTGGCATGGGAAATGGAGTGTCTGAGAAACATGCAGGGGCCCCGGCCACTGTGCCCCTGAACAGGGGGATGGTGAGTACAGAATCTCACCCCAACCACCAGCAGTGGGGAGCGTCCTGCCCACACAGGGCCCAGGCTGGGGCGGGGGGTGTGGAAGGCAAGAAAGCCGTGCTCACTCAGGGAGGGCCTGGCATGTTGTTCCTCCCGGGTCCAGAGGCTCCTGCAGGGAGACTCTGGGGTGAGTGGGCGGGGGCTGGAGCCAAGGGGCCAGAGAGGCAGATGTCACAAATTTCAGTTCTGCCCCAGCTGGCCTGAGGGAGCTCGGGACTTCCCAGAGTGGGGAAGGACAATCCGGGGGCCAGGCCGCTTGGAGGCAGGGCCGGGCCTTGAGGACCCCTTCCCTGGCCCAGCTGGGTGCTCTATGCAGGGGAGGCATCGGAACCCGTGGCGGGTGGGCCTCTCTCCCCGCACCCCTGTGGTAGGTCCCTCCACTACCACCGCTCGTCAGCTCCAGCCCAAGAGCATGGCAACAGAAGAATTTCTTGGCCTTTTTGTCCCCGCAAATGAAGGCTTTAAGGGTACAGCTGCCCCCGGGGCACCTGAGAAATATTTCCAGGATGAAAGTGGGGGGTGCCGAGTGGATACCTCATCCGATGCCAAAGCACAAGGCAGAAACCACAAGAACCCCCCCAAAATGGCTCCATCTTCTAGCTCCTTGAGCTCAACCTCCAAAGAAGGAAAGCAGGGAGTGGGTGGGCAGGCGGGCAAAGCCCCTTGCCTCTGCCCCGGCCCTCCCCTCTGGACCCAGCCAGGCGGGCGGTCAGCACCGGAGCCAGCGGGGAAATGGGCCCCCGGGCGGGGAGAGCATCTGACTGGACCATGTTCTTGGGAGATCAGTTGTGAAACTTGCTTCAAACCCCCAAACCACAAAAACGGCCGATTTTCCCAGCCCTGTTCTCACGTTTCTCAGATCAGCCGAGGACTCTTCAGTATTTCCATCCAAGAGACGCCAGGCCAGCCACCAGCCCCCCGAGGGGGACAAGAAAATGGTGCAAGGAGACTTGGGTGCCGTGGAAACCCCTCCCACGTTCACCCAAAACACGCCGTGCTCACCAATGCGTCTGTAAATGTGGGGTCTGGGAGAAGGGCAAGGCGTGGGCCTGATAAAGAAAACTGGAAATCAGGATAGAGGGACCCAGAAGCTGCTAGGGCTGCCTTGGAAGGAACATTTGAGAGCACCCTTTGCAGGGGAAGACGGTATGTGGCTGGCAGGGTGTGAGAGCCAGTAACCGGGGAAATGCCTTTCAGTTTTAAAAAAGGTCAAAGAGGGGTCCCCTCGTGCTTCCCCGACTCAGTGGACAGAGCACCTGTCTCTGGTTCGCCTCTTTCAGGGCCTGGTGACAACAGAAATGCAAGCTCTCGTCAAGCGAGGGACTGATAAGGGGACCCTCAGAGATGAGCAGAACCCGGAGGAGGGACTCACCACTTTTCTCAGCTGGGTGGTGATAATGGCCAAAGCCATCTGTGAACAAGAGAAGCTGCTCGTAGGTGCTTTGGATGACAAGCTGCCTCGAAGGTTCAAAGCCCCGTTCCTGCTGTAGGAAATGCAGACCCCTTGGTCTGGCTTCTCCCGGCCAGAAGCCCATCCACCTCCGCCCCCAGCTGGAGACAGGTGAGGTCCCTCGGTGCGCCCCCTCTGGGCCGGGCCGCCTTCTGTCCTCACCAGCCACTCTGTCTGCGGGCCTGCCCCCTCCATAGCCCGCTGTCCCTCTCCCAGGCCCGGTTCCTCACCCTCACCTGCCACCGTAGCTGCCTGTTTCCAGCTGGAACCTCCCTGAGGCTGGGAGAGACACCCTGACTCACACTAACTTCAGCACTGAATCCAAAAGCAAAACGTTGTGGGAAGAACACTGAGCTTCAACTTCGTGTGTGCTCATCCAATCCGTTCCCTGCGCTGTAACTTTTCTTTAAAATGCCATCCGAGAGGTGCTTAATGCTGTGCCGCTGTATTAACCACAGTGCTAGCTAATGCTGGCCGGGACACCATGCACTGGGCCTGAAAGCCACTTGTCATGAGTAGTTACACTGCTAGACTTCTGCCAAGGCCCAGAGAATCCTGCCCCCAGGGAGCCTGGGACCCCGGGAAGAGTTCCCTGAAGCCAAGGCCAGGGGCAACAGAGTCCAGGAGGTCTGCGCTGACAGGGGGTCCTACCCGAGGGGCAGGGGCAGGGGCACACAGGAGCCGTGTCACAGGGGTGCCCACCAGCTGGTGAGACGCGCTGAGCCCCTGGAGGAGAGCAGGCGTGTGTGTGTGCATCTTTCCGTCTGAGTCTGCCTGAGTGTCTGTGTGGGAGTCTCTGTGCATCGTGTGTGGACGGGCTTGTATGTTTCTGTCTGTAGGCCTGGACGTCCGTGTCTCTGGGTGGGTGTGTTCACACATCCGTCCACACTACCGCCTGGTGGGACCAGGTCCAAGCCAGACACTGGACAGGTGACAGAGGACTTGGTCTCTGCCTCGTTGTCCACAGTCAGGAGGGAGGCGGACAGGAAACAAGGAATCCCAGCTGGAGGAGCTGGTCTCAGTGAGGACAGGGAGACCCATGCCATGAGGGCAGAGCGTGAGGGGCCGGGGCCCCGGAGATGAGGGACCTGATGGAGACCTGCGATGCTCTGAGGAAGCCACATGAAAGCTGAGTGGGCTTGGCTGTGGGCGCGTCAGCTGGTGGAAGGGGGCAGAAAGTTTTCCAGGCAGAGGGAACAGCATGCACAAAAGCCAGGGCACTGAGGAGTGGTAAGGGGACTGCGGTGGCAGCACAATGGCAGCTGAAGCGCGGAGGGGTGGGGGCAGGGGGAGGACAGAGTGGGGGCGAGATCCAGACACACACGTCTGGAGGCCACGGTGACAACGACCGACAGATCCTGAGAACCACCAGAGGGCTGGCTTAGGAAACTGGCCGGTCCCGTGGCTGTTTAATAATAGGGCCATTCCACCTGCTAGGAGGAGAGCGGGCTGGGGCGCAAGAGACAAGGCCTGAGCAGCCACCCAGTGAGCAGTGACAGCGGCCGGGGCCCAGGGATGGGCTTGCAGAGGCGACGGGAGGGTGAGGCGTAAGGCTTGGTGACGGGTGAGGCATACGAAGGTCCAAGAGGCTCCCCTGTGCGTGCCTGCCTGTGAGTGTGTGTGCACACGTGCACAGGTGTGAGTGTGCACACGCCTGCAGCGGGCTAGAGCCCCAGCCCTTTCCCTCTCCCCTCTCCAACCTCATGTCCCCACAGCCTTGCAGCGGACATGACAGTGACGGTAAGAAGGGCTCGGTGTTGCAACTGCATTTCCTCTCGAACCCGGGGCCGCCAGAGATTAGCTGAGAACCCCGTGTGTACCGGGCGATAACACCCCCACTCCCCCGTTTCCTAATCTCTGATTCATTTCCAACTGATAACAGGATAAGGGCCCATGGGCAGCTAAGAATGCCCCGGCAGGTCCTGCCAAGCCTGGAGCCGAGCTGCCTGCGGGGGGGGGGGGGGGGGGGCGTCGGGGGCGGGGGCCCTGGACAACAGAGACTGAGGAAGATCAGGGACAGGGTGAGTGTGGAGGGAGAGAGGGCAGGGGGAGAGGAGAGACAGGGAGACAGGGAGATAGAGACAGACACAGAAGAGCCAGGGTCAGGGTGGGGTGATGGGAAAGAGAGATAAGGAGGGAGAGAAACACAGAAAGCAACAGGCAGACAGACTGACAGATGTATAAATATATACAGAGTGGGGCTGGGGGTCCCGGGGGCAGGAGGAACTTACTAAAGAGAAAACAGAAGAGACAGTGTGAGAGACAGAGAAAGGGAGAAGAGGTGACCTGAGGTCAAGAGAGATGGGGAGGGTGAAAAGCGGGGGGGGGACAAAGGTAGAGCAGGGACGTGGGGACAGGGCTGACCTGGTCCTCCCAGAGCACAGCACATGAGGGAGACTGAGGCGGAGCACAGCAGGGTGGGGCAGGGTGCTGGTCTTGTGGACTCGACCCTGCCAGGACCTGGGAGGCAGGAGTGGCAGCTCCATCCCCTACACCCCACCACACCCCCACTCTCACCTCCCAGGGAGCCCCGGCTCTCAGACCCTCAGGAGGAGAGGAGGGGCAGCTGGGTCTGTGGGCTGCACGGTCCGGGTAGCTCCCACCCCCTGGGTTTATCTATATCCTGATGGGGTCTGGTGGGGCCAGAGTGAGGCTGGAAAGTCAAGGTGGGGCGGGGTGGGACTCAAGCCAGAGGAAGGTGTCAGGGACCAGTGAGCAAGGGACCGGCAGCCCTCCCTGCTGGGCCTGGAGGGGAGCCAGTCTCCCCTGTTCCCTTCCCAGGCCAGGCGCTGCTCCGGGCTCAGCACCTGGGCTCCTGCTCTGTGATGCTCAGGCTAGGGAAGATGGGCTCCGGGAACTCTGGAGGCCTGGCCACCTCCCTTGCAACTAGGCCCCTGCTCTAGCCCCCTCCCATTTGTACAGGGGACAGAAAGTACAGATAGCTGCCCATTTGCGGGGCACCGGAGGCACAGTGCAGGTTCCTGGGCTTGGGCGTCCCTTCTGGGAAGAAGGGGGTTCCCCGGAGCAGCCAGGCCAGGCGCTGAGAGCTTCCCAGGAGGGAAGGGGGTCAGGGAACCTTCCCTCAAGTGTCTAGAGATGGGCAGAAAGAATAGGTGCGTGAACAGGGCAGGCGGTGTCTAGAGATCAGGAGAGGCAGGGGGCAACTGACCAAGTCCTGGGGGAGCTCCGGGAGGCTCCCAAACAGGGGTCCCGCGGGGCCCATGGTGTTTCAGTAAGTCCCTCCCTCCCCAGGACGCCCAGTCTGGACCAGCAGCAGACTGTGCCCAGCCCGGGGCCTCCTGGCCCAGGCCTGCTGACCAGGCAAGGCTCACCTCGCCTCCTCTTGGGGCAGGGCAGACACCCCTCTGATTTGCCATGCCCGCCCCGATGCCCTGACTGCCGGCGACCACAGGAAGCGCTGCCCCAGCTCAGCACTTCCCTTTTCTGAAATCTGCCCCCAGCAGCCTGGTGGCCAGGGAAGGCAGACTTCCCGCTGCCCCCACCCCTACGTTCTTCCCACCAGTCACAAGTGGCTTGTTCCTGAGCTTCCCTGGGCAGAGGTGACCTTCTTGCCTCAACCACAGATCAGTTATTTATCAGAACAGGAAAGATGGCACCAGAGATATGTCCTCACCCGCCCCAGGAGGGCCTGGCCTGCTCCAACGACCGCATGCCTGCTCCCCACATCACACAGGGAAGTGTGGCCAGCGCGTGCAGGCTGCACTGGGGAGGGAGCCAAGCAGGAGGCCTCGTGGGCAGGTAGGGCAGAGTGTGTGTGATGCACCCTAGCTCCTGGCCCAGAGGGGGCTCTGTGTGCCAGCCAGGAGCGGTCCGCACATCTGCTCCCATAAGACTCACCCTCCCATAGATGCACTCTCAGCCTGCGGCAGGTCCTAAGGCACCTCTGAACCCCGAGGTGGGAATACCCTGGGGCCAGGGTCTCGGGCTGCTCCCCTCCGCCTTCATCCCTTAGTGAACATAGGGCTCCTGCCCTGAGGATTCAGGACCCACTTGTAAGAAAGGGCAGAAGCAGCAGCACTGTTGACATTCTAGGCTGAGTCTATGTGATGGGGCTGTTCTGTGCCTTCTAGAATCTTTAGCGGCAACCCCGGCCTCTCTTCGCTAGATGCCAGTAACATTTCCCCACCAGCCGCAACAATCGAGACCGTCTTCAGATATTGCCAGATATTCCCTGGGAGGACAAAATTGTCTCATGCCAAGAACCACTGAGAAAGGAACAATGGAAGGCCCTGGCTGCCATGGCTAGAAAGTTCAAGGGCTCAACTGGCCTGTTTTACAGTTTTGTGCTACAAGGTCATGGACTGAAGTGACGGTAGCTGGTCAGAGTCTGGGGTTCTTGGAAGTGAGAGGGTGTGTCTGAGGAATCTGTGCTGTAGGGCTCCCTCTGAGGTTCTGGGCATAACTGTGCCACAGAAACCGGGGCCAGAGAGAGGAGCCCCTGGTGAAGCTGGGAGGTTTCAGTGAAGAGAAGGTCAAGATGTACTACCGTGGGGTATGAACTGGTCCTTAGGACCATGGAGGCACTGAGTTAGGGTCATAGGACAGAGAGACTGGGAGAGACCTCAGAATCGGGGCAGGAGACAAGGATAGGATATGTGCCTGGGACTCCCTGCGGTGGTGAGCTGGAACTGAGCCCTTCCATGAAGCTCCAGGCCTGGAAAGACTGTCCCATACAAAGGGGACTTGCAAAGCTGACCCAAGACAGTGCAATGAAGCTTTTCATCCTCTGAAGTGGGAAAAAGTAGCCACCTTGGAGAAAGCAAAACCCTAGCCAGAGCCATGAATAAATGTAGGACTCAAATTATGCAATCCAGGGGTTCTAGAACCCCAAACCTAGAAAATAACACAAAAGCAGATACAGGACCATGAAAGAAACTTACTTCCCACTCACCTGGTATGGGCACTTCCACAGCCCAGGATAATTACCAATAATTACCACAGGGGGAAGAAATGAAGATGAGCTCACAATAAAAAGAGGTTATGAATGACCCCCAAAAGCAAGCCACTATGTCAGCAGGAGATCTTAGATTTAGAGGCATTAGAACAACTTGAAAAAGACTACACAATATATATATTTTAAGTTATCAAGGAGATAGAAGAGGGAGTAGAAAACATAATCAAAATATTATCTAAAAGTAAAAAACAGATTTCTAAGGAAATAAAATAGTCATTGCCACGTAAAATACTCAGTGGATGGATTCATAGCAAATTAGTTGTGGTGGATGAGAGGATTAAAAACCACATCTAAGAAAAGTTCATGGAATGCAGCACAGAGATATAAAAATAAAAAAATATGAGACTGAAAGTTTCTTGGAGGACAAAGTAAAATGGTCCAAGAAGATTTAACATACATATCATAAGAATTCCGCAGGGTGAAAACAGGAAAAAATCAAGATGTAATGATTGAGAAATTTCCAGAACTAAGGAATGAGTCCTCACATTGGGTCCTAAGAATGATAAGTAAAAATTAATTCACACCATAGTAAAACCAAAACGCAAAAGACAAAAGGACAATCTTAAAAGTACAGCATATCTCAGAGATATGGCGGTATACTGCAATAAAGCAAATATTGCAATAAGCCAGTCAAATGAATTTTTTGGTTTCCCAGTGTATATAATAGTATGTTTTTACTGTAGCATAGCGTCTTAAGTGTGCAATAGTATTGTGTCTTTAAAAAATGTGCATACCTGGGTGCCTGGGGATTCAGTTGGTTAAGTGTCTGACTTCGTGGGAATGCAAGCTGGTGCAGCCACTCTGGAAAACAGTACGGAGGTTCCTCAAAAAACTAAAAATAGAACTACCCTATGACCCAGCAATTGCACTATTAGGGATTTATCCAAGGGATACAGGTGTGCTGTTTCGAAGGGACATGTGCACCCCATGTTTATAGCAGCACTATCGACAATAGCCAAAGTATGAAAGGAGCCCAAATGTCCATCAATGGATGAATGGATAAAGAAGATGTGGTATATCTATACAATGGAGTATTACCCGGCAATCAAAAAGAATGAAATCTTGCCATTTGCAACTACGTGGATGGAACTAGAGGGTATTATGCCAGGTGAAATTAGAGAAAGACAAAAATCATATGACTTCACTCATATGAGGACTTTAAGAGACAAAACAGAGGAACATAAGGGAAAGGAAACAAAAGTAATATAAAAACAGGGAGGCGGACAAAACAGAAGAGACTCATAAATATGGAGAACAAACTGAGGGTTGCTGGAGGGGTTGGGGGAGGGGGGATGGGCTAAATGGGTCAGGGGCACTAAGGAATCTCCTCCTGAAATCATTGTTGCACTATATGCTAACTAATTTGGATGTAAATTTTAAAAAATTAAAAATTAAATTAAAGAAAAGTGTCTGACTTCGGCTCATAGTCTTGCAGTTTTGTGGGTTCGAGCCCCTCATCGGGCTCTGCACTGGCAGTGCGGAGCCTTCTTGGGATTCTCTCTCTCTCCCCTCTCTCTCTGCCCGTCCTCCACTTGCTGTCTCTCAAAATAAATAAAGAAACTTAAAGAAACTTTTAATAAAAAATAATGTACGTACCTTAATTAAGAAAAATACCTCGTTACTAAAAAAAATGTGTCCTATCGTCTGACCTTTCAGGAAGTCATAATCATTGATCACCATAACAAATATAATAATAATGAAAAAGTTTGAAACGTTGCAAAAATTACCAAAATGGGACACAAAGGTGCAAAGTAAGCAAGGGCTGTTGGAAAAATGGCGGTTAGACCCACTCAATGAAGGGTTGTCACAAACCTTCGGTTTATAAAAACAAAAAACAAAAAACAAAAAACCAGTGTCTCCAAAGGGCAATAAAGTGAGGTATAATAAAACGTGGTATGTTTGTGGATGAGGAAGAAATGAGGGATTATTGGGGCGCCTGGGTGGCACAGTCGGTTAAGCGTCCGACTTCAGCCAGGTCACGATCTCACGGTCCGTGAGTTCGAGCCCCGCGTCGGGCTCTGGGCTGATGGCTCGGAGCCTGGAGCCTGTTTCCGATTCTGTGTCTCCCTCTCTCTCTGCCCCTCCCCCGTTCATGCTCTGTCTCTCTCTGTCCCAAAAATAAATAAAAAACGTTGAAAAAAAAATTTAAAAAAAAAAGAAGAAATGAGGGATTATGACAAAGGAGTGACATTTCAACTGACAACAGACGTCTCGTCTGCGGCAATGGATACCAGAGAACTAGAGAACTATGTCTTCCAGGTGCTCAGGGAAATAACTTGCCACCAAGAATCCTGTACTCTACTAAACTAGTGACATAAGGAATTGGGCATGACTCAGGATCTGTGGCGAGAAAGTAGCTTTCATTAGATCAGGAGTCTTCAAACCAAGTCATGGGTGGTGGTGCAGGCCGGGCCAGACTGGTCTTTTGCAGGGTAGCTTCACTTTGGATCCTTTAGACAGGAAAGTGGTGAAAGCCAAGGTCAGAGACTGAGATACAGTCCAGAGAAGAACTGGGTAAAGTGGCCAAGAGAAGCCCGAGAAGCCTCTCTGTGTCTGGGATCTGATAAGATCATGCTAGTAGGGTCAAAAGCTACAAAATGACCCTTTGATCCCTGGAGACATGCTGGCTGCTGGGGACAGCCACCCTTTCCCTCAATTCCACCTGACCCATTCCTTAGGCTCCCCTCTCAGATGCTACCTCTTTGGTGTGTTTTCCCCAGCCCCTCACCAGATACAACTTCTCCCCCTGTGAACTCCCCTATAAACTATCTTAGGTCATTTCTGTCTGGACTTTGACGTTCTCTTCCCCTATGAGACACCCACCCTGGGTTAGCGGAAACTCACCTGTGCTTCCCACACCGGCTCTACGGCTCCCTTTCCCTGGGGGGCAGGCAGGAAGCGTGAACTGCTCAGTATCCGAGGCTGTCCATAGGATCAGCCACCTTCCAGCTGCGCTTGGTCAGAGAAAGGTTCCGATGGCTCCGAACGCCTACCATTGCTCCAACCACTCTGAGAAGCTCTCATCTCAGTGCCTGAGACAGGGGGCCAGAGGGTCCCGTGGGTGGGCCTGGAGCGCAGAGGATGACGGGTCAGCCATCTATTGTGGTCTAGTCCCCCTGTCGTCACTTCCTGTTGTCTCCAGCCTGTCCTCTGGGAAGACGTGGGGAGAATGTCCTCATCCTAAGACATACCAATCCTTGGATGCAGGAAGTGTCTTCTCACTGTGAGGTCCAGCACACCTTTCCTGACTGCACCTGGAAGTGGCAACACAGCCTTGAGGACAGACACCCACCTCACTTCGATCTCGGGACTCAGGTGACTCAGGTCATCTGGCAGATGTGGCCTACATCTTAGAACCACTGTTACCTGGCTCCTGTCTATTCCTCAAACACTCCAAACCTGTCCCTGCCACAGGGCCTTTGCCCCAGCTATTCCCTCTGCCTGGTACACACTGCCCCCTTCTATTGACTTGGTGGGCTCCTTCCAGTCATTCAAGTCTTGGCTCAAGAATCACCCCTCAGGGATGGGCCTCAACCTCCTTACAATTGGATCCTTGGCTGAGACGGTCTTACATTTGAGTCCTGGAACTGCCAGTTATTGGCTCTGGGACCCTGAGCCGACCTCTGGGCCTTGGCTTCCTCCCCTGTAACATAGGCCTGCCTGGCAAGGATCCTGGGGAGATGAACTGGAACAGGAGCAGGTGCCTTTGGCACAGTCTGGTTCCTAATGGGTGCCCCAAAGAGGGAAGGTTCAAGAGGTGGCTGCAGACCAGCTGGGACCCAAGGCCAGAGCGTGTGGACCTTTGAGTCGGCCTTGGGGGCGTCTGGCTGGAGAACCCGCAATGTTTCTCAGAGGCTGGACACAGGGTTCCCAGCAGCTGTTGGTGGGTGACTCAGGCCCCGTGGGAGCAGGCACCCCCGTACCCGGGGAGAATGACAGGTGGCACCCACCCGGCACTGGAGACCACATCCTATTTTCATCCCATCCTGCCTGCGAACATAACTCCCATGCAGACAAGCTGGCCCGCCACCCTCTAGAAGGGCCAGAGTTTGGGGCAGCTGGCCAGGAGGAGGGCTGGGGGCCGATCTGACCCGGGCTTGGGGGCTTCTTAAGAGAAGGGCCCCCTCACCTTCAGCATCCCTTAGGGCTGGACCCTGGACCCGGCAGGGGTCTCCTCTCAGGAACCCTGAAGGCCTTTGCTATCTTTGTGTGTCCAGCTCCCTGCTCCGAAGACCTAGTGGCTGCCCTCATTGCCTTTGCTGACCCTCTGCTGGCAGTGACTGACACGGGCAGTGGTGACCCTCAATGCGCAGTAACTGCCCTAC
Source organism: Panthera tigris (assembly GCF_018350195.1). NCBI lineage: Eukaryota > Metazoa > Chordata > Mammalia > Carnivora > Felidae > Panthera > Panthera tigris. Next base: position 19,895,922 of record NC_056674.1, read on the forward strand.
TCTGCTGGGGGGGCAGGGAGGCCACCCCAGGAAATGTCGCATTAGCTGGAGCCCAGCTCCTGCTTCACCTTCCGCAAACCTGTCACTGCCATTCTGGGCCCCAGCCAAAGAGAGGACAGCAGGCTTGAGCCTTCAGAATCCCACTGCCCACCAGGCCTGACTTCTGGGAAGACCCCCCAGAGGACTGATGAAAACCAGCGCCTCCTGGGAACCAGCCCACACCAGGCCTCACTGGCCTTCAGCGCCCCCACCCTCTTCAATCCCTTCCCGAATGGCCCTTGAGGCGTTCACATTTTAATGGAGTCTTGGGTAACTAACAGCAGAAGAATCTGGCTCCAGGGATGGAATGTCAGACAGAGACAGTGGGTCAGAGGTCTCTGGGGCCCTGACTTCCAAGAGGGACCTCTATCTCCACCAATTTAGGGTCGGGACCCAAGGCTGGCCTGGCCACAGAGTCTGGGAAAGGCTTTCTTCATGCCCAGAAGCAGACGGTGGGTCTTTGCCCAGGCCCCTTGTTCCGGGCACGAGATATGGGCCCCTCCATCTAAGCCGGGTTGGTCAGCCAGGTCACCGCAGATCAGCCATGAAGGGTCCGGGTGGAATCAAAGACCGGCCTTTGTGGTGCGCACCCATCCCCCGCGGGGGAGGGAGAGGTATTTGGCCCTGGAGGGGGTGAGAGGCCCCTCAAGGCAGTCCCCAGGAGGTAGCTATGCGCCTCCTGAAGGCTGTGGGGGGGGGGATACAGCCCCAGGCCTCCCCCCCGCAAAGGGCACCTTAAGCCCCTGACACCCCTCCTCCACACCCTGTGGGACATGGTCCCCCAGAAGCCCCCATTTTCCCTCTGAATTTCTCCCATCAGGCATTCAGCTCAGGACACCCCGTCCTTTCTGACCTCCACGTTCTGCCCAGTGGGGGCTGGGAACTTCTGGGACGGGGACCTGTGTGGCCCCAGGGATCCTACAGGGTGACTTGGCTGCTGTGAGCCTGTGTGTGTGTGACAAACGTGGGCAGAGTCAGAGCTTGGTCTGTGTGTGTCTGCGGGTCATGTCAGTGTGACATGTGTATCTATGTGTGGTGTGTGTGTGTGTGGGGGGGGGTGTGGGTCTGTGTGGATATGTCAGAGTGTGGGTTTGACCATCTGGGCTGGATGTCATGTGCCAACACTGGGACTCTGCAGGGAGCAGCAGGGGCCCCAGGGGTGATCATTAGAATGAGGAAGAGCCTGGGCTCCCCTGTGCGGTCACTGAGTCCCCAGTCCTTATGTCCCCACGGGGGTGCAGGGCAGGCCGGGCATGCCTCAGGGACCAGGGCTCTGGAACTACCTGCACCCCACTCTTCTGTCTACACATTGTCCAAAGCCGCAAAGGCCCAGCAAGCTGGGGCACATGTCCCCTCTCTGCAGGCCAGGCAGGTCCTGGGCCCCCAGCAGGGAGAAGAGTAGCCTGTGACCCTCGACCCTCATCGCTCAGTCTGGACTTCTGGCAGGATTTCTGATTCACAGGCCTGCAACTCCCGGCCTTGGGGTCAAGTCTAGCTCCATCTCCCAGGGGGGCTGTCACTCCTTTCTCTGAGACTTAGTTCCCTGGGCCTGGGTGGGGTCACCGGGCAGCGGGCTTAGCCCAAGGCGGGCAAAGAGGGACCGCTCGGTACAGGTGACCTCCACTGTTGTTTTTCCTGGCCACTAGTCCTGGACCCCATGGCTGTTCCCACCTGCCTGGCCCAGGTCCCAAGTAAAGAAGAAATGAGGCTCCCAGACAGCTCAGAAAACTGCCTGGATGGGGCAGCAGGGTGGCCAAGGGCCTCAGAATGCCGTGCTGGGGCCTTATGGATGCTCCCGTCCCGCCCGCTGACCTCAGGGCTTGCTGACCACACACCCGCCCCTCGCAGCTCCTGAACATGGCCCAGGGAGGCAGATAGGCAGGGCCTGAGGGGGCCCTGCGGTGGGTCAGGATTCCTCCTCCGGGGCACCTGCTGGAGGTCTCAGGGGAGGCCGGTGGAGTCAGGGGAGAAACGAGGACTCCCTGACCCTGAGCCCGCTTCCTGGCTACTCCCCTTCCGGTCTCTCTGAGCCTCGGTTTCCTCATCGGCAGCATGTCTTCACGCCTCCAAGTACTCCTCAGCTGCCTTCCCGTCTTGGTGGGGAGCCCCTGTCCATCCTGCCTCACCCACCTTCTTCCTCACCTTGGCGTATGTGGGGGGGAGGCACGGGGGAGGCGTCTCATCACTGGAGCTTCTGGGCCGTTCCCCCTCCCCCTGCTGCAGACACAGACAGACCCAGGACAGAGGGCTGCTGGGCCCCGTGGCTCTCGGAACACCTGTGTGGGGGAGAGGTCTCTTCTCAGAAGCAGGAGCCGGCATGGAGGCACCCACGGGTCCAAAGACAGGCACCCAGGTAAGGGTGACATGGTGCGCGACCTGGTGGTCCTGTTGTCCTGGCCAGACCTCCTGAGGCCAGAGTCTCAGGTACTGGTGCCCACGTAGGAGCCCAGGATTCCCCAAATTGCTTTGCAGGGTCGTTCAGGGGATTTCAACGGGGCAACGGGCTGGAGCAGGCTGGACGGGCAGGACAGGGAGGTCAGAGCAGTGACCCTCCTGGCCCAGCTGAAGGGGATGGAGCTAGGGAGCACTTTGGGGGCCTCTGATCAGCTTCTTCCTCATTCTCGGGTCAGGGCTGCTGGGACCCAGATTGGTCTGGGAGACTGGCTGCAGGAAGGGGGACCCCTGTATAGGAAGACAGGGGCCCTCCAGTCCCCCAGAGGCTTGTGGCTGGTGCCCCGGCTGTGGGGGTTATGGGGACTACATGCTATCCCCAGCTGCACTCTCCCTATCCTGGGGGTTCTTCTCAGCCAGACCCATGCTATAAGGATGGGGGTTCTGAGGCTCAGGCCCCTGGCCTGATGCATTGCAATTTGGGGGAGGCGGCAGGGAGGGACACCTTTACCGGCCTCAGATAGGAGATAGGATGCCCGGAGTCCCTCCCCTGACCTCCCAGGGGCCCTGAGCCCCAGAAGTTACCCAGAAGGGACTCCAAATCCTTCATTCACAGCCCTTGGCTGTCTGGCATATTCAGCTCCGAGGCCCAGCCTATTAGCCGGCCAGGGAGGTCCTACCAGGGAGGGCCCCAGGGGCAGCCGCTGACTTGGGCCCTGAGTGTGGAGTGAAGAGAAGAGGCTGGACCTTGGAGGCTGACAGCCACACACTCCCTTCCCCTCACAGCCGGGGCCGTAGCCGTAGCCAGGAGTCACCTCTCCTCAGCCACCCCAGAGACCAGAGCAAGGATTGGTGGAAAGACCGGTAGGTTCAGGGGTCACACTGTGTGGCTGGGTCAGAGGTCAAAGATTTGCTGACAGCAGGCTCGGAGGTATTGATCTGGTGGGGGAGGTGACAGAACTGCGTCCCCTGCCCAGGGCTGTGGGTATGGGCTGCTGGTCAGCGAGCTGGACTCAAGAGAGCCCACCCCAGAGGGGGCTCCTTGGGATGAGGGGCTGGGGGGCTACAGAGCGCCATCTCATGGCTCTAGGTCCCTCGACGGGCGGGGGAACCAATTGTCATGCCACAGGTGATTTCAGTTATGGCCCTTGGGCTGATGGCCCAGCATGCCTGGGCCTGTGTGGCCGGGAACAGCAAGGACTAGGAGGTCATGTGCTCCAGCCCCCAAAGCCCTCTCAGATTTGAGATGACAGTCAATAAGCCCAACCTCCCCTTGGAGAGGACGGCGGGCTGAGGGCTGGGCTGACTTCCCGAAGGAGGGGGTTGTAACCCAGTGAACCGCAAAGCCTCCCACATCTTACCTGCCCTAGGGAGTGGGTTTGGGTCGCTCCAAAATGACAGCGAGCACAGCTCCTCCAGAGTCAGGCAGCACCGCCCCCCCCCCCCCCGACTCCCGCCTCAGGCCCTATGCCCAGCTCACTTCCCCGGGATGCAGGCACAATTCCTGCTCCCTCCACCCCAGAAAAATGTCCCAGAGGCCGCCAGATACCCCAGCTGCCCCTTACTCCTCCCACACACATCCACCCACGGGTCCAGGCTGGGACAAGGCTGGCCTGGAAAGGAGGCGCTGCCGTGACTTGGAGGGAGAAAGGCCACCTCCCCCAGCTGAACTCACCCCGAACACACTGGACCCAAATGGGTTTCCTGCATCCGTGCCCCCGGGGGGGGGGGGGGGAGAGAGTGAGGCGGGCACACCTGTGTCCACGTGCATGTGTATCCGCACGTGCGTACATCCACGTGCTTGTTAGTCCACGCTCGTGTGTATCCATGTTATGGGTGGGTGCACGTTTACGTGCCCCAGGTACGTGTGTGAACGTGCACTTGCATCCATGTGTGAACCGTGCGACTGTGGGCACATGTGGGCATATTCTGTGTGTGTGTGAGTGTGCTCACATGTGTCTGGCCCGAGCCCGAGGCTGGCCTGGCCCCCTTCCAGGTGCTGACTGGAGAGACACTCCAGCTGTCCCTTGGAATGGCTTCGTCCGGCCTTAGCCAGAAACCCTTACCAGTCCCTATGGCCCCGGCCCTGGCGGCTGTCCTACAGCTGAGGGCTCCTGATCGGCCCTGGCCAAGCTGGCTGCAGGGCCAGAGGGCAGCTCTGTCCGCTGGGAAGGCATGCGGTGGCCCCTGGCTCAGAGCATACCTAGGCTAGAGGTCACTGGCACCGAGGCTGCGGCCCGTGGCCCACTGGGGTCTGGAGCTGTCCTCGCTGCCACCAGGCCCGGCTGGGACCACCTCCGAGCAGTGACCCCTACTGGGAACATCAGGCACGACAGACTGGCTTTACAAGCCATTGTCGGGAGGAAGGGCCCCCTTCACCGCAGTGAGCAGTAGGTGGGTGTATCTGATTTTCACACCACGTTCCAGGGAACCCCTGGGGTTCCCGCAGGTCCCTCCAAGCAAGGGTTCCCAAAAGTTGGTGCTGCCTCATCTTCCTCCCCAAAAGAGCATTGTTTTTCAGTATTGGGCTTGTGAAGACATTTCTCCAAAAATATATTTCAATTCCTAGGCCAGATGTTGACCCTTCAGCTCTAGGAGTCTGTTTATGAGGGTACCGGAGTCAGATCTTCTTTTAGAACAATTCATTGAGTTTCAACCCATCATCTCCTGCTAGGTGTTCAATATTACTTTGGGGGGGGGGGGCTGGTTCTGGTTTCAATACCTCTTGGAAACCAAAAGAGGCTCTACACAGGGACGGCATCCACCTCAGAGCTGAGCAGCCTTGGGGTGCCCTGAGGCCTGGCCCTTTGGTGGGGGCTGCTGCCCCCTTCTACTCACAGCCTCCAGTAAGAGGGCATGTGTATGAGGGGCTTCCAGGGGCCTTGCCCTGGAGAGACCCTGATACCAGCGCTTCTCCCCCTGAGAGTCCACCGACCCCACCCCCAGAGCATGCAGGACAGCTGTGGCCTGTCCCTCCCCGCCGTGAGGTTTCCCACCTCCCCCCACGTGCCCCCGGTGGCTCCATGCAACCTGTCAGGCACATCACGACGCCCACAGTCCACACCAGGCAGGGGGGCCTGAAGCCCTTGAATGGGGTTTGCGGTTCACAGGAGCATAAAGCAGAAACAGATGTGCCGTGGTCAGTGGCTCTGCCACTGCAGCCCCCAGTCTGGCCCACCACTTCCAGCTTAGATTGGTCCTTGGAAGCCCCTCATGGGGGCCACCTCCCTAAAATTCCCTCCAGGGCTGATGGCAGGACATGCCAGCATGACAAAGCCTGGGGACCTCGGGGCTCTGCTGGAGGTGGATGGGGGCTAAGACCCAAGGATGTCCGGTGGCGGCCAGGAGGGATGGGGGTAGGCTTGTCCCACTCATCTCATCCATTCATTCCTTCCTTCATTCACTCCCTCAATAAGTATTTATTGCCGTGTGCTGCCACTGTGTTAGGCGGGCTGGATCCAGTGAAAAAAACAGATCACCGAGCTTACGGTTTAGTGCAGGTAGTGGGGGAGGCGGCAATAAAAGGAAAGAAGCTAAACATACAGACTTTCCGATGGTGGTCAGGGAGAGAAGCAAGACACTGTGGGGACAAAGTACAGAGGGGGTTGGGGATGTGCTCTGCAAAGGCATGAACAGAGAAAACTTCCCGAGAAGGTGATGTGTGAGCACATCTGAGGGAGGTGAGGAAATGAGCCCTAAGGATATTTGGGAAGAGCATTCCAAGCGGAGAGAACAATAAGGACAGGGGCCCTGAGGCAGGAGTGTGCCTGCTTCAGGAGCAGTGGGTCTGGAGCCAAGCAGGGGACAAGAACAGTTTATGAGGTAAGCCGGATTAGGGGACCGCATATAAGGCTATTGCCATGGGAAGGTCTTTGGATTTATTCTGAAGGGTGCAGAGACGCTATAGGGTGTTGAGCAGTGGAGAGACTCAGGACAGGAACTCTGCGCCCTTCCCTCTGACTGACCTACCCCCCTCCTTTTGTTCTCAGCCAAGAAGAGTGTCCAGGAGCCTGGGAACTGAGACAGACCAGCCCTGCCCTGCCCTGCTCTGGGGAGCCCTCGACCAATGGGGAAAGGCCCTCTTGGGGTTTTACCTGCTTCCCAGCCCACAGGGATATGAGGGCCAGGTCCTCTCAGGTCCCCCATGAGGGCCCTCCTATTCTTCAGTGGCCATCATGAGCTCTGAATAGAACAGGCCCATCAGCCACATTCCAGCAGGAAGGCTCCACCACCCTGCAGAAGGGATAGCCCCTGAGACCTCTCCCCATTGAGTGTCCTTGGGGAGAAGAAGGCAATGTGGTCTGAAGCTCTTTCTGGTCTGTTTCCTCCCACCCTCCAATCTTGATCCTTGCACCCTCCCTACACAAGGCCTCAGTGTTTCGCTGATAACAGGTTTGGCTTTTTCCTGCCTCAGGGCCTTTGCACAAGCTGTTCCAGCTGCCTGTCCTGAATGTTCGCATGACTGATTCTCCTCTTTACCTGTTCATAAACCCCCCCAAAGTAGCCCTCCCAGTTACTTCATGGTTTATTTCCTACGTGACAGCATCTCTATCACACATTCTCTGGTTAATTTATTTGGCAACTTTAATATTCTACAGCTCGCAAGCTCCATAGGGCGGAGTCCAGTTGTCCTGTTTGTGGCTGGATCCCCAGTGCCGGGCACACAGTAGGTCCTTGTTGAACGTTGCATGAATGCATGGGCAAGGGCATCGGTGAGTGCATGGCAGGGGGTGGGGGCTGGGTCTGAAGGAGGCTGAATGGGGCCTTGGGAATCCAGTTGCCGAGCTGGGCCTGGGTGGGGACAGAGGTGGGCAGGTGCCAGTGGGACTCTACCCTCCTCCTTCCCCAGGCAGGCAGGCAGGCCCAGGGTGCAGGTCAAAGGGCTCCCCTGGAGGTGCCCGCAGAAAGCAGCAGGGCCAGGCGGGGGCTGGGTGGCCAGGAGCTGTTTCCCACCCCCTCAGCTGTGTCCTCAGCCAGGGTCTGTGTGGGCGGGAGGTAGGACGGGCTGCCTCCGTGGAAAATGTCTCCTTCTGGATGGGGCACCGCCTCCCCACCGGCTCAGTGCTGCTGGTGGAGGCTCAGACAGACCAGGGAGTGCCCCTGCCGGTGGGAGTGGGCACACCTGGGAAGACAAGGGGCTCAGGCCACTCACCAGGAGCCTTCTTCTGTCCCATGGGCTCCTGGTGACACCTAGTGGCCAGTATTCCTGATGCACCGTGTCCCCAATCCCAAAACTCCTTCCCTGGACCTGTCCCAAATAGCAAGGGCACCGCTGGCCTTGGTCTCCACCTACTCACATTCTCACGGACCCGTCCCCTCAGCGGGCTCTCTGGGGCTCCCACCCACACAGTCACTCTCACACCCTCTCTCAAGGCTCATCCCTCCCACACATGGTGACAACGCTATGAGGGACCCAAGGGGGTGTCCTTGAGACCCTCTGGGCAGAGGGCCTTCTCCAGTGCCCGCCAAGACCAGCTCCTGCCAGCCAGCCCCACCCCATCCCCAGGTGCGTCATGACCAGCTGGTCCACCCTGGGGAGGGAGGCATGGAAGGCAGGGCTCAATGACACCTTGGATTCTCTGCCCATCTCCTCCCACTGGGCCTCACAAACCTGGACCAGAAGCACAAGACCAAGGTTGAGGACCAGCAAGGACCCAAGAGGTTGGCACCCAGGGGGTTGACACCCTAGCTAGAAGCCTAGGAAGAGCCAGCTCATAGGCAAGGCCCACATGAATGAGGCGGGGGGGCGGGGGAGACTCTTGAGGACAGTGGGCAGGGGAAAGGGGTGTGGGAGCCAGGCCAGGCCCAGGAATGGGTACATCCACATCAGCCAAAAGCAACCTCAGCTGAGCCAGGGCCAAGCTGCCTGCGTCACCAAGAGGAGCCTGAGGAACTGGGGGAAAGGCCTGGTAGGCAGCCCAACCAACTGAGGCATGGGGCACTCATGACCCAGAGCGCAGGGCATTGCCTGGGGCCTGGGACCCCAGAGCCCCCTGGGCCTGAAAAGACCAACTTCAGGTATGCCCTCCGCCTTCTCCAATAGCAACCAGGACAGGAGGACAAGGGTCACTTTCCCCATTTTGCAGCTGGGGGCACTGAGACCTGGCAAACGCTAACAGAGACAGGAGCTCACTTCCCAGTCTTCTGGGGATCAGGGTCTCTCCCTCCCTCCTCCCAGGACCCAGACGTCCCTCACCACTGTGCACGCAACCCTGACAGCTTGGACGGGGCCTTGTCCACATGTACACCCCTCCCTGATCCGCCCCCCCCCAACCTGGCCTCCAGTCCCTGCACGGCACTGAGGAAGTGTGCCAACAGCCAGGACACACACAGGACAGGATGGAGTCCCCACCCAGGGCTGAGGAGTGGTGTGAACCTGGGTCAGGGGCATGCAGAGTTGTGGGGGGGAGGGACAAATGAGGCAAAGTCCAGCCCAGGTCCCTGTGACCACTGCCCATGCCCACGTTCTGTGCCCCAAGAATACCTCCGGAGCTGGGAGTTCAGGCTCCACAAAGGGTAGGTGCCAGAGGCTGGACTGGAGGCCAGCCTCTTAAAGGCTCCTCCCTGGTAGGAATCAGGGTGCCCCTCTGCCTCCCTAGTGCTTTCCCTCAGCCCCAGCTCCACTTGGATTGGAACAGGTCTTTCCCTGGCACTTTTGGCCGGAGAAATTCCAATGTCCACCTACTGCCCCTCCCCCCATTTCTCCAGGAGAAGGGGCAGAAGCTCTGGGCAGGGGGACGAGATTCCAGGTCGCTCCCAAGCTGCTCCGCTTCAATGGTGTAACCCAGGAGAGGTTACCCCTTAGCATGACCCCCTTCAGATTTGTGTGTGTGTGGGGGGGGGTACAGGAGTCCTCCGTGAATGAAAATAGAATTGAACTGAACCACAGATTCAGTCGTGCCACCTTCTTGGAGCCAGACTCTGATGAAGGTGGTGGAGAGGGGGCGGGGGACGGAGGAGAAACGTGGCCTGGCCGGATACTCCCATGGGCACTGGGACACCTGGAAGGAAATGCTGGCCCAGCCCGTGCAGGGGAGGGGACAGCTCAGGAAGGGCTCCCCAGGAAGGACACCTCCTTCTGGAAGAGAAAGCTCCTCCAGACTTGAATGGATCTCCAGGGTAACCCAGAGCAAAAGAGTGAGGAAAAGATGAGAAGGGGGAGTCTGGAATTAAGGAGCAGCAGCAGGGGTGAGGCGGGCGAGGCTGGAGCCTGGAGACAACGGGGGCTGTGGTGGGGATGGGCCAGATGGCCCTGCAGGGGCCAGTGAGGGGGCGGTGACAGGGCCCCAGGGAGAATTCAGAACAGTAGGTATTAAGAGTGTGCTAGGAAGGGGCTTCTGGGCATGGCTGCCCGCCCAGCCTTGGATTCGAGAACCAGGTAGGTGAGAAGCTCTCAGCAGTGGCTTGCTGCTCCCATAGGCATTTCAGAAACGGAGGGGAAATCGCCGGGTGCTGCGGTAATGGGGTGCTGTAGGCATCGGCGGTGGGGACCTGGGATGTGAGCAGCGTTCTGCCCCGCGGCAAGATGACCCGCATCCCACACAGCGTGCAAATATTCCACTGGACACTCAGATGGGTCAGGGGTTCCTAACGGGGGGTGATTTTGCCACTTGGGAGAACTTTGGCAACGTGTGGGGACGTTTCTGATGGTCACAACCTGGGTGGGGGTGCTACCAGCATGTAGCAGGTGGAGGCCAGGGACGCTGCCGAACATCTTACGGTGCAGCAGCCTGTCCCTAGCGTCGTGGCTGAGGAATCCTGCTGTAGGTGAAAACTCTGTTAGTATTGATCGGAGTCTGGAAGCTACTTCCACTTTCCAACACAGAAGTTCTTAGGGATGCAACACGCATGAAAACCTAGCGGAGATGGAATCTTGTTTCATTTGGAAATTTACCAAGCGTTGCTCCCCGGTTTGTAAAATCACGTCCCTGAGATGCAGTGGCCTCCGCGGGCATCCGAGCCTGGGAGGCTGTGCCAATCCCTGTCTGTGTCTGCAGCAGCTCTAGCTGCGAAGCTCCTGCATCACCAGCAGCGTCTGAGTCCTCTGGAGATCATACCCAAGCATTTTTCATAATCGAATACACATTATGAAGTTATTCATTACTTTCCTTTTCTTTCTCCCTGGTTTCGAAGTTAGAACACGGTATCGATTTTTTAACGTATGAAGGTAAGTTATATCGGCTGTGAATTTTATTTTCGCAAGAAGACATTATAAGATTGGGGCCATGGGTCTGATTGGATTGACCAGATTTAGGTGCTCACGGGAGGTGGGGCATAGGGAGGAGTTGAGGTGAGACCCCCAGGTTCTTGCCTCAGCGGAGGAGGGAGGGTGTCCTCTGGATAAGGGAAGGGAAGGAGGCCCAGGTGTGAAGGAAGATCCACTTGGAAGCTGCCCGTGGGACCCTCAGCCCTGCCCCATCTCCCCCAGACAACAGCCCGTTCCTTTCCCACAGCCTGGCCCAGGCTTAGCTACGCTAACTGTGCCCCCACCCAAGGGCAGGCTGGAGCCAACTGAGGCCCTGAGAATCCTCACTTTACACTCCTCTCTTCTGTAAGATGAGCCCCAAGAAAACACACCATCTTCATCTTGGGAAAGAGTTCCAACAGATGCAAGGGCCCTTGGCAATGGTGCTGGGTAGACTGGAGGCTCCCAGCACCCGCCGCCCCCCCCATTCCCCCCCCCCCCCCCCGTGACTCACGTCAGCTGTCAGCTCGGGAGCAGCAGGGCAGCAGAGACAAATCTCAGCCCAGCCCACCCAGAGTGGCTGGTGCCTTGTGCCCAGAGGCGGTCTCAGGAGGGCGCCCAGGGGCTGAGGGTGGGCGGACCCCTCTGACATTGAGATTGCTTCTCTTCAGACCCTCTGGGGGGCACCCGGGACCCTGCAGGCCCTATCAGACAGGATCCCTGGAGAAGTGGGACCCCATTTCTCCAGAGCAGCTCACATCCACAACCCCAGGCAGTCAGATCCCCCTGTTCTCCCCACCGGCCCTGGCATCAGTTAGCGCAGGGGGCACCCCCACAAGAGGGGGATCTAGGTGTGTGTGTTTCCGGCGGAGGGGGCAGCCAAAGAGCCATCCTGTCCAGGGCGTCATGTTCAGATCTGTGTGGTCCCCCAGCGATGTTCCACACGTGGTCCCCAAGCCACCCACAGGACTAAAGACAGCCCACACCCATGGAATGACCTCCTGCCGTGTCCCAGGAGCTGATGCATTCTCAAATGCAAGCAGTACCAGGCGATGTGCAGTCACACTTTTACATCAAAAGTGTGAGTTTGTTCGAAGGGCACGCCTAGATTGCCCCAATTTTTTGCAACTGGTATTGACATTTCTTGGTGTTTTGAGACACCGGGGCCTCGAGGGGCCTTCCTGGGCACCCGCTCCACTCCAGTGGCACCCACTCCACCGCCCGCGCCTTTCCCAGGCGCACTGCCTCCCTGCCTACCGGGCAGGTGGGGCGCCTGGGCCCGCGGGGCCTGCAGAGCCCCTGCCCACCGGGCCATGGTCGGCCTGTCAGGGCGGCTCCACTGAGCTGTGAGAAAGGCTGGGGCCCATCAGATAAGGCTCTGGGCCCTCCCCACGACACCGCCACCACAGGCGGCTCTCCTGCCTTCCAGTCCCTCCCCAGGCCCGCCCCGGGCAGGTGTGCTGCGCGGAATGAATTTCACTACAAGATCTCTCTGGTTTCACTATGAGTTTCCTGACCCAGGCCAGCACCCACAGGCCCGGGGGCCTCCCCTGTCTCTCTCAGGCCAGGAGGCAAGCTTCCCCACTCAGGCAGCAGCAGGAGGGAGCCTGGGCAGCCCTTGGGAAGGACTCTCTACCTCCCAGATGACTCCAGTGGTCCCAGGAGGTTGGTCCTGGTCCGAGGAAGCCTGTCCTGCCCTCTCCAACCCGGTAGGACACGGTCCAGCCGAGGCCTAGATCGCTTGACATCAGAAAGAGGCAGGCCACCGGGGTTCAAACCAGGGATAGGGAAGCTGCCCTCTGGTGGCATCTTTTGGAATAGCAGGTGTCCTTGAGTGAAGGCCAGGGCCAGAGGGGTGCCCAGCCTCCTGGCTGGCCAGCAAGATAGGTCTGGGACCGTCAGGAGGGAGAGGAGAGCCCAGTTCCAGAGAAGAGGCCCAAACCCCAACTTTCATGTTTCCAAACGTTCCTGGTTCCCACAGAGCCCCCACCACCACCAACAGGAGGTACACAAGTCCATGCTTGTAAAGGGGCCAGGGAAGGACCCAGGGTGACTCAGGAAGGCACAAAAGTCCCAGACTCCCCCAAAAGTCACCCCTTGCCTCCATTTCTCTCTTCTGACCAGTGGGCCCAGGAACCCCAGGGTCTGGACAAGCTGCCCCCCAAGACAGCTGTGGGCACTGAGGGCTCATGAGCCACTCCCCTCCCTCAACCTCACGGATCTTCAATGACTCATGACTCATTAGTTAAATGGTCTCCCTGCTGAGATATCACTGGGAAGGGTTGGCCCTCACCCACCCACCCCCTCCTACCCCCCACCGTGGCTGCACTGAGCCGGGACAGTTGAGGATGGGGAAGGGGATTAGATTTGCACTCTAGAGCAATCCTGGGGTAGCAAAGAAGCTGTCGTCAGCCCTAAGGAAAGGGTGGGTGGTGGAAAGCATCAGGTGCCTGGGGTGTGTGGTATGGAGTGGTGAAGACATCCCCCCCCCTTTGTGGGGACAGTCTGAGCTCTGGGAGTGGAGATAGGAGGGAGTGGGTAAGGACCCTACAAGGCAACACATGCCCCACCAAGCAAATCCTGTCCCACCCAGGGACCTGCCCAGGACATGTTTAATGTCCTATTCTTGTTAAAGTGAATGGAACCTACATACAGAAAAAAAAATCACAGAAATCGTAAGTATTCCGCTTGACAAGTTTTCACTAACTGAACATACTTCTATGATCAGCATCCAAAACCGGGAGAACATGACCAGCACCCCAGGGTCCCCCTCCTACCCCCCTCCAGTCCTTACCTCCAAGGGTAACCTCTATCTTAACTTTTAGCAGCATACGTTAATTTTGCCTGTTTTAGAACTTCAGGTAAATGGAATCACCCCAGAACATAATACCACATCCAGCTTCTTTTGCTCAGTGTTATGTTGATGAGATTTCTGTATGTTGGGGCATGGTAGCAATTCGTTTATTTATTCATTTGTTCAGCGCCCGCTTCCTTTGTTCATTGCCTCCAGGATCTGAATATACTCTGATGTATTCATTCTGCAGACAATGGTTACACGGGTTTCCAGTTTGGGGCTACCATGGAGACCACAATATTGTAGATGTCTTTTAGTGTATTTATACATCATTTCTGTTGGGTATATACCCGGGAGTGCATCTCAGCCCGGGTCCTCCACAAACAGAGTCTGAGGCCAAAGCTTAGGTGGTACTTCTTTTTTTTAAACATCTTTTTTTTTTTAATTTTTTAATGTTTATTTATTTTTGAGAGAGAGAGACAGAGCATGAGCAGGGGTGGGGGGGGGGGTGGGGAGGGCACAGAGAGGGGGGAGACACAGAATCCGAAGCAGGCTCCAGGCTCTGAGCTGTCAGCACCGAGCCCGACGCGGGGCTCGAACTCACGAACTGTGAGATCGTGACCTGAGCTGAAGTTGGACGTTCAACCGACCGAGCCACCCAGGCGTCCCAGGTGGTACTCCTTAATTAGGGGGTGCAATCGCAGGGAGTCAAGGGAGGGGGGGAAAGGAGAGAGGAAGGCAAGAGGGCCAACATGAGGATGAGTTTCCGGGTTGGCCACCACTCGGCACCAGAAGCATCTGATTGCTGGGCCCATGGGACCCTCTCACAAGAGGCTTTAGGATATGATTTGTCCATCTGGGATGAGGGATGGGAAGAATTTGTCCACTGGCTCCCATCTGTCATCATCAAAGAGGAAGCCCAACACTTTGGTTACAAGTCTGTGGGTGCCAGGTTGGTCCTTCATTACCTCACACTTCAGGGGTAGCAGAGAAGCCCCGGGGGGTAATGGGAAGAGCCAGAAGGTTGCACTTGAAGTGGGAAAAAAAAAGTAAGCAAGGTGAGGCTAGAGGATCTGAGGTGGTTCCCAACAGGCATCTGATACAAAATGAAGATGCTGGGCCATGGGCACTTGGAGATGCAGCAGGGGTGGGGGGGGACGGTCAGATGGAAGGTACCAGTGCACATTCCCTCCAGCCCTGCACAGGAGCCCCCCAACGTTGCTCCCACCCTCGCCAACACTGGTGTTCAATTTCAAACGCTCCGGTGAATGTGCCGTGGTAACTCGTTCCGGTTTTAGGTGGCATTTCCCTGATGACTAATAAGGTTGCACACCTGTTCAGGAGTTTACCAACCAATCGGATATCCTCTTGTGAAGCTCCTATTCAAAGTCTTCCTACTGATTTGTAGTAGCTTTCATATTTCTTTCAGATAAAACCTCTTTATCAGATGTGTGTATTGAAATGACTCCTCTCACATGTGGCTTACGTATCCCTTCTCTTAATCATGCCTTTTTGAGAGAGGCAGTGCATTTGCACTTGTGTAAGTGGGGATAGTAGGGGGCAGGGGCAGATAGAGAGAGACAGAATCTTTTTTTTTTTAATGTTTATTTTTGAAAGAGAGAGAAAGAGAGAGAGACAGAGCATGAGCAGGGGAGGGGCAGAGAGAGGGGGAGACACAGAATCCGAAGCAGGCTCCAGGCTCCGAGCTGTCAGCCCAGAGCCTGACATGGGGCTCGAACTCACGGGCCACAAGATCATGACCTGAGCTGAAGTCGGATGCTCAACCCACAGAGCCACCCAGGAGCCCCGAGAGAGATAGAATCTTAAGCAGGCTCTGTGCCCAGCACAGAGCCTGCTGGATCTCACAACCCTGAGATCATGACCTGAGCCGAAATCAAGAGTCAGACACTTAACTGACCTAGGCACCCCCCTTAATCATGCCTTTTGATTAATAGAAGTTTCTAATTCTAATGGAGTCCAATTTGCATTTTTTTTTTGTTTTTTGTTTTTTGTTTTTTGTGTTTTTTTTTTTTTTTTTTTTTTTTACCAATAGTGCTTTCTGTGTCCTGTTTAGGAAAGTGAATCTATTCTCTCCCGAGTCTTCTTCTAGGTGCTTTGTTGTTTTATCTCTCACACATACATTTCACATGCACATCCATGGACTTGGTTTTAGGATATGGTATAACGTAGCGATGAAGAGTATTTTTTTCACTATGGATACTCAACTGACCCAGCACCATTTATTGAAAAGTCTGTGCTTTCTCCACTGCTCTGTGATGTCAACTTCGTGGTGATACACCAGGGGCCCATAGATGGATGGGTTTATCTCAGCAGTTCCTGTTTTGTTCCACTGGTTGATTTGTTTATCCTTGTTTCCAGCTGTAGCAAATCCTTCCACATTGTTCTTCTTCATATATATTTTATTTTATCTTATATTTTAGTTTATCTTATAAATGTTTATTCAGTTTGGAGAGAGAGAGAATGAGTGGGGGAGAGGCAGAAAGAGGGGAACAGAGGATCCTAAGCAGGCTCTGAGCTGACAGCAACGAGCCTGATGCGGGGCTCGAACTCACAAACTGTGAGATCATGACCCAAGCTGAAGTCGGACACTCAATTGACTGAGCCACCCAGGCGCCCCTCCTTAGTATATATTTTAGAATCAGCCTGTCAAATTTCACCTCCACCCACCCCCTCAAAAAATCCAAGCAAACAAAAACAAAACAAAAAAACAAACCATTGGGATTAATGTGTTTTGGATCTATATATCAACTCTATAGATCAACATGAAGAAAACCAACATCTTAAATTCTAATCCATGAACAGAGTATACTCCTCAATTAATTTATCTCTTTTACAATTTCTCTCAGTAATGTTTTATAGTTTTCTGTATGGAAATTGTACACATAACGCACTAGATTTCGGTACTTGGTCTTTACGCTATTATGAGTTTATTTTCTAATTGTTGTTGGTACATAGAAATATAATTAGTTTTTATATATTGGACTAGTATCCAGCAACTTTACTAAATTAACTAACTTTACATTTATATATATATATGTACATATATATGTATATATATACATATATATGTACATATATATACATGTATATATATGTACATATATATGTATGTATATATATATATATGTATATATATTACCCAATGTATCATATGTTTTATGTATTCCTTTCCTATCTTCATATGTTTTTATTTCTTTCTGGATTAGCTTCTTTCACTTAGTAACATGCATTTATGTTTTTTTCTGTTTTTTCATAGTTTCATAGCTCATTTCTTTTTAGCTCTGAGTATTATTTTACTGGGTGGATGTTCCACAATTTATTGATCCATTCATCTACTGAAGGACATTCTGGTTACTTCCAAGTTTTGCCACTTAGGAATAAAGCTGTTATAAACATCTATGCACAGGTTTTTGTGGGGATATAAGTTTGTAATTCCTTTGGGTAAATACCAAGGCGTATGATTGCTGGATTCTATGCTAAGAATATGTTTTGTAAGAAACCGCCAAGGCACCTGGGTGTTTCGGTCAGTTGAGGGTCCAACTTCGGCTCAGGTCATGATCTCGCGGTCTGTGAGTTCGATCCCCACGTCGGGCTCTGTGCTGACAGCTCAGAGCCTGGAGACTGCTTCAGATTCTGTGTCTCCCCCTCTCTCTGCCCCTCCCCTGCTCACACTCTGTCTCTCTCACACTCAAAAATGAATAAGTGTTAATTTAAAAAATCTTTTTTTTGAAAAACTGCCAGACTGTCTTCCAAAGTGGCTACATCATTTTCCATCCTCACAAGCAGTGAATAAGTAAGTGTTCCTGGTGTTCCACATCCTCACAAGCATTTGGCGTTATCGTTCTTCTAAGTTGTGGTTAACTAAAAGGTGAGCCTTTTTACTTCTTTTTCTTGCCTTATTGCACTGGCTAGGACCTCTAGTGCAGTGTTCTACAGAACTGATGAGTGCTAACATTCTTCCACATTTCCAGTCTCAGTGGAAAAGCATTCAACATTTAACCATTTAATGTGATGTTAGCTGTCAGGTTGGGGGTTTTGTTTGTTTGTTTGTTTGTTCCTTTGAGGGCTTTGGGTTTGGGGTAGAAACATTTATCAGATGAAGTACCTTCTCTTCTCTTCTGTTTATAATCTGCTAAGAGTTTTTTGTTTGTTTAAATCATGGACGATTGTTTCCCGAATCTATTGAGAGGATCTCATGATTTTCTTTCTTTTTCTCTGTTAATGTGGGAAAGTACTCACTGACCAATCTTGCCAACTTTTTATTTGCGCTGGGGCTTGCGATTCTAGTTCGATTCCACTAAAATGTCCTCTTGAACTGTGGGTCTGGACAGTAACATGCAATTTCCATCCTACCAGTACCCTAAAGTCACCCCTTCTCTTCAAACACACGCATTCCACGTTTCAGGAGCCTGCTCCGGGCTCCCGGGTGAGGCTCAGGCCAATCCCTAAGTGCACTAGCCATGGCTGGACCCTCTCTCAGCAGACCCTAGTGTTGCAGAGGCAACTGGGTGGGGAGGGTCAGACCAGCAGGTCGACACCCTGGCTTCCCATCCTACTCCACTACATCCAGGAGTCCTCTGAACGCCTGTCCCGCCCCCTGCGCGAGGCTCCTTTAAGAAAGCCGGCTGCTGAACGCGTCTCTGGGGCGGGAGGCAGAGGGCGCCAAGAATGCGGGACTCCGACGACGGGAGCGCGAAGGCTGAAGCTTCGCCGGTGGCCTCCCCCTCCGCGTCCCCCCAGCACTCCACCCAGGGTCCTCCCGCTCCCTACTCCCAGATCCCCGCCCCCCCTCCCCCCCACTTCGAAGGTCGCTCCTCGGCGGCCAAACTCCCTGCACCGCCACGCTCGCACCTAGCTGCTCCGCCCGCAGCCCAGACCCCGGCCCCAGCCCCCGCCCCACCGCCGGGCCGCCGGGCGGCCGTCGGACTCGGGCGGGGCCCCCGCAAGCCGCGGGCGGGGGGGAAGGACGGGGCGCCCGGCGCGACCTCATCCACATGCAGGGGACGGCGCGGCGCGGCGGCCGCCAGGAAAGGACAAAAGCTGTTCCGCCGCCGGCCGCGCAGTGCCAGGCTCGCCCCGCCCGCCGCCCCGGTGGCCCCCGACGCGGCCCCCCTTCCGTCTGCCCCGCGGTCCGGGGCTGCACAGCCCTGACGGCTTCCGGGAGGAGGCAGCCTCTTTGGGGCCCTGCACGCCCGACCTCCTCCACGTCCTCAGGAGCCACAGCCCCCTTCTCCGTGTCTCCTGGCCAGTTGAGGTGGCCCCATCTCCTTGAGCGGGCCTGGACTGCGGGGGCCCTTCCTTCGCCAAAGCCCTGAGTTCTAGTCCCCCTAGCCTCCACTCTCACCTGTGACCAGCAATCTGCAGATGGAACTTGCCAGACACAGCCCAGAGCCCAGCCGGGCGGGGCGGGGGCGGGGAGGTGGGGAGGTTAGGGCAGAACCTCTTCCGGGATTCTCTCAAGGCTCTGGACGAGGGTTGGAGGCCAGACTTTTGATGGTGGGTGCTTAGGGTCTCCTGACCCTCCGAGGGCTTCCTGGACGCAGCCCCATCCCCCCTAGAGCTGTATCTCATACCCCACCATCACCACCCAGAGGCCAAGGAAGCATCAGAAAGGCTTTGCGTCTGGGCCCTGCCACTTGCTCTGTGATGCTTCTTACGCATCTCTGGGCCTCAACTTCCACCTGTAGAATGGACCCAACCTCCACCCTTCTCCCTGGAGGCGGGCACTCGGGGTCTGTGCCAGGATTCAAGGAGTATGGAAGCGCTGGCACACAGAGGGTCCCAGTAAACACACAGCTATTATTTTTGCCAACTTGCTCAGTCTCGTTGAGGGCAGGGACAGTCTTGCCTTTGAGCTCTGCTCCCCCACTCTCACCCCACGACTGGATGTAACTCCGGCAGTGGGAGGGCCTCTTCCTTCGTTCAACTGGAAAGTTCTTCCCAGGTCTGCTCCAAGTCCTCTCCTTCCTTCCCAGGCAGGGGGGTGGGGGCAGTTCCCTTTAAGGAAGGTGGGGGAGGGGGCTGCCGACCGGTCCTCCTTCCGCCCCTCCCTGGCCCCCGCAGCCAGGGGCCCAGGGCCCGGGCCCCGCGCCAGCGCATGCGCCCGCCTGTGGGCGCTGTCCGGGCTGCGAAGGCCGCGAGCGCACGGACAGACGGACGGACCGACGGACTGGCGGCCGGTCGGACACACTGGGCAGCGCGGGGAGCGGGGACGCGGCGGGACAGCGACATGGCCGGCCACACGCAGCAGCCGAGCGGGCGCGGGAACCCCGGCCCTGCACCCTCGCCCTCCCCCGGCCCGGGCCCGGGCCCCGGCGCCTCGGAGCGGGTGGCGCTCAAGAAGGAGATCGGGCTGGTGAGCGCCTGCACCATCATCATCGGTGAGCGGGGCCCCGGGCGGGCGGGTGCCTGGCGTGGCAGGGCCAAAGGCTTGGGGCGCACTGCCGCCCGAAACAAGGAGCACCCCGCTCCCGGCGCCCCTATGATCTGCGACCGTGGGACGCGTGAGGAGATGCCCAGAGCACCTGTGGTGTCACCCCTCACACGGTGGCAGTAAGACTTCTCGTTCCCACCTCTCCTGGAGCCCCAAATGTTTGCACCTGAGAGAGGTACAGGTCCCATCCACCCCTGGGAATCCCCCTCCTGCCTTTAATTTGCTGTGGTTTCGGCAAGGGGAGTTGCCCTCAGTTTTCTCATCTATGAAATGGAGGTGACTGTAATCCTGCCTTGAGTGCAGGAGCCTTGTAAGTACGGGGACTGGATAGGTTGACCCAGGTTAAGGCCCCAAGTTCTGGGCTGTGGCTCAAGCTGAGCCCCTACTGTGTGTGGGACCCAGGTGCCATACAGTGTGGGTGATTTATTCAAAAGCAGGATGCCCTGTGCGTAGACTGGACAGGTAGAGCCAGCCCAGTGGGGAAATAGGTTCAGAGTATGTAATTATTGCAGAGTTTGGTGGCAGGACCCTGGGGAGAGTCAGTGACTGGGAAGGCCAGTGATGGGGTGGGCATACCAAGCCTGCAGAAAAGCCACCTGCTTCCTGGGCAGGGATCCCAACAGGCACTCACATCCTCTGGGCTCATCTTTCCCACCTAAGAATGGGTCCGTGTGTCTTGCCCCCATATGGGGACTTCTGGATCAGCAGAGGGCTCGGGGGACAAGGCCCAAGTCATGAACACTGACTCCTCAGGAACTAGGTAACCTAGACCTGTGCCCGTGTCCACACCAAGTGCCTCAGAGACCCTCCTGGGAGTAGTCTGTTCCATCCCCTGTGTTCCAGGAGACAGAGTGGGGGGATGAATGACGGGGGTCTTGACTGCTCTCATCCTGCCTGCCAGATCTCCCCCTCGCCAGCCAGGGAGGCCTTGTGTACCCCCCTGCCCACCACCCATCCTCAGACCCCTGAAGATGAAGAAAGTTGGAGGCTCAGAAGGGCAGACTGGAGTCTTCACCTCCTCTTCTGCTGCCCCCACACTGGGAGCTCCTGAACTGGGGCTGGGATCTGGTTCGTGGCCATCCCCACGCTCACGCAGAAGGTTGCCCCAGAACGCAACCCCTGTCCAGGTAGCTCCCCCATCTCACCCCCTTTGCCCTGGAATGGAATCTTCCAGGAGCCGCTCCTGTGACCTCGTTGCCCTAGGACGTCCCTGCCTGTCTGCTGCTGGGAGGAAGTGTTGGTCCCAAGGATTTGGCCGGGATACTGGTTAGAGTCTTGCCTGGCCCACACATGATGGAGTCAAGAGGCTGGCCGTGTCTGGAGCCAGCTACAGTGCCAGGAAGGTGCAGGGCGCGACACGGCTCTTCCTGGGCTACCTCAGCTAAGCAGGCATCCTTGAGCTGTATTCCTACTCTGCCTCCTCCCGCACCCTATCTGCTTCAGGGCAGGTGGAGGCCACTGGCTCCTCTCTCCTCGAAAGAGGACCCTGACGGTGGCGGTGGGACCAGAGGAGGCCTCCTCCACCGTCACATGTCTTCTGCAGGACGGACCCCGTAAGAATAGCCCCGTGCATCCCAGCTCTGCCCTTGTGGTGCCCACCCCCCCCCCCCCGCCCCGCCCCGTTTCAGTCCATTCCCACTGTTCCAGGTCCACTGCCCCCTTGGTCTCCAGGCCTTGAAGACTGAGCTGGGGTAAGAGGTGACTTGGCCAAGGGTGGCCGACTCAGGAGGAGAACCCAGAAGACCTGACCCCCACCTGCG
Organism: Panthera tigris; assembly: GCF_018350195.1. Classification (NCBI taxonomy): domain Eukaryota; kingdom Metazoa; phylum Chordata; class Mammalia; order Carnivora; family Felidae; genus Panthera; species Panthera tigris. The sequence goes on from NC_056674.1 coordinate 19,917,545, forward strand.
ACACTCATTGGTGGTCCAACGACCCTGCCTGGGGAGCTGTGAAGGGTCCCAGAAGGCAGGAGACGGACGAGGAGAGAATGGATGTGAACCAGAAGGGGACGGGACATGAGGGAGGAGGCCTCTGTGGCTGAGTCAGGGTCTGCACTGCTCTTCCCACTTGATGCCCTGGGGACCCCACCCTCTCCCCCTCCCCATGCTGTTCTGTGGAGTCTATCTATCTCACACATCTGATCCCACCTTCCTGCCCTGGGCCACCTGGTCAAAGTGAAAAATGTCTCCAGAGTGTCATATTTTATTATTTATTTTTTTTTAATTTTTTTTTTAACGTTTATTTATTTTTGAGACAGAGAGAGACAGAGCATGAACGGGGGAGGGGCAGAGAGAGAGGGAGACACAGAATCAGAAGCAGGCTCCAGGCTCTGAGCCATCAGCCCAGAGCCCGACGCGGGGCTCGAACTCACGGACCGTGAGATCGTGACCTGAGCCGAAGTCGGACGCTTAACCGACTGAGCCACCCAGGCACCCCCAGAGTGTCATATTTTAGCTTTAAAAGTCTTGAGGCCTTTATATTCTACTCCACAGTCTTTCTTGTTACCAGATCCTGCACTTGTTATCTCGAAGACTTCAAATAGCCCCTTCCAGAAGATCCTATAATTCTCGTTCCTTGTACCCTCTGCCCTGTCCTAGGCTGAGGAGTGGGAGCTTTCGGGAATGGAATGATATGGAAGGGCTCTGGGCTGGAGTCAGACTCTGCCTGAAGTGTGTTTAGAACAGCACCTCCTGGCCCCAGCAAGCACACCTGGAGGGGAACAGGCCGGCCTGGGGGAAAGTGAGCCAGTGGAGCAGGGGCTATGTAAGACACCACCATGTCTAATGCCTAGCCTGAAAAACACCCCTTACTACATCATGAAATCGTGTTCCCCCTTTATCTCACTTGATTCTCATGCCCACCTTGCAAGATGAAAGTGTTTATACCCATTCTACAGATGTAGAAACTGGGGTTGGAAGTTAAATGACACTTCTGCAGGCAGTAGACTTGGGACTTGGAACCAGATTTGGACCCAATCTTCTAATCCAGTGCCCTTCTTCATACTGTTCTGGTGCTGGGCAAAACTGGAGCCAGATTCAGAGCCCTTGATGGAAGAAGGTTGGGATTTATCGAGGATTGACCCGAGTCCCCCACTTTATGATGGATGGATGGATGGATGGATGGATGGATGGGTGGATGGATGAACAAATGGACAAAGGAATCTCCCGGGACTCCCCACTCCCACCCAGGACTGTACGTACAAAATCTCTTGTCCTGACTCAAGAACCTTGGCCAGCTGCCTCTCCCGATCCACACCCAAGGAATGGGCATGCCCAGGTCCAGCAGAGTGGGAATCACTTTGGGTGTGCTCACCAGGCGTTTTTGTCCTCCACTCTCTCCCTTGGACTCGGGTATCCAGCCCATGCTCGTGTTTTTGTGTCAGGCTCAGGAGTGTTCAGGGACTCAGAGGCCTGCTTCAGTGAACCCCATATCCTGCTCATCCCACCATGACCAGGCCCCTTTCTGTTGTCCCCAGGGCTGGTGGTGGCTGGTATGCTCAGAGGATGGCCCTCTGCAAAAGCCCAGCACCTCCTCATAGGGACCCTGAAGAGACATAAAGCCACACAAGAGCTTGTCTGTGTCTCACACCCCTGATTTACAGATGAGCAAACAGACTGAGGCTGCAACCAGCCCAGATCAGATGCCCTTGGTGCTCGGGACACCATTGGGGGTCAAGTCAGCTCAAGCTACAATGGGGGGTGGGGGGCTGCCAGCACTGGACACACTCATTCATCTAGGTACAGAACAATGCCAGACACTGTTCTGGGTGCTGGAGATACAACAGGGAATAGGACAGACAAAAGCCCTGTCCTCTTGGAGCTGACATTCGAGCATGGGAGAGAAAGAGCAAATGATAAACAAACTGAATGTTCGGCCAATGGGATAATGATAAGTGCTAAGGTGACAAAATTAAGATAGGGGGTGGGGAAGATTGTAGGTAGGAGATGAGTCAGGAGTGGGAGGGGCCCAATTTGTGTGGGCCTTCCTGGCTACAGTGAGAACTTTGCCTTTTTCTCTTTGTGAGACAGGAGAGGGCTTTGAGCAGACGAGGGATGGGATAAGACAGGATGGGATGAGATGACATGGGGTGGGATGGGATAGGATGGATGGAGTAGGATATGGGATGGGAAAGGATGGAATGGGATGAGATGGATGGGATGGGATGGATGGGGTAAGATATGGGATGAGATGTGATTGGATATGGGATGGGATTGGATGGATGGGAGGGGATGGGGTGGATGGAATGGGATGGATTAGATGGGGTGGGATGGATGGGATGGGATGGGATGGATGGGGTAGTATATGGAAGAGGATGGGAAGAGATGGGATGGATGGGATAGGATATGGGGTGGGATAGGATGGGTGGGATGGGATGGAATGGGATGGAATGAGATGGGGCTCACTATGGAGAAGCTGTGGACAGCAGGGGTAGAAGCAGGAAACCTGGTCAGGAGAGTACTGAGTCACCCAAAGAGATAGTGGTGGCTCAGAGCAGGGTGGTGGCAATGAGGTGCTGAGTGGAGGTTCAGTTCTGGATGTGTTTGGAAGGTGGAACCAAAGGATTTGGGATGAACTAGATATGAGGTGTGGGAGAAGGAGAAGAGTCAAGGGTGACATCAGGTTCGGGCCTGAGCCTTTGGGAGCCAGGTTTGCGATGTACTGATCTGGAAAGACTGTGAGGGAAGTAGGTTCTTGAGGGAAAGGGGTTGGAAGTCCAGAATCTCATTTTGACCATGGGAAATTTGAGATGCCTATTTGTAGAGTAATTAGTTGGATATGCGGGTTTAGTTTAGGGAAGAGGTCCATGGTAGGCATATAAATGTGGGAGTTGCCAACAGAAGCTAGGGGACTGGATGAGGTCTCCAAGGGAGGGAGTGTGGAAGGAAAGGGGCCAAGGCCCCGGGGCTGAGCCACAGGCACTCAAAATCTGGAAGTCAGGAAAGAGAAGGACCAGCAGAGGAGTCCAGAAGGAGCAGCCAGCAAGGTGGGAGGAGGGCCGGGAGGCTGAGGCTGGAGGAAGGGGTTAACATGCCAGATGCCACTGATGAGGCAGGTAAGATGCGGTTTGCGGGTGCATGACTGGATCCAGCGTTGTGGAGCTCATCGGTGACCTTGACTCAGCCTGGAGATGGGGCACAGGCGAGGCTTCTTAGGTGGGGTTGGGCTGGGCTGAGCCAGGCAGAGAGAGCTCCACACTTCTGCTCATCCCTCTCTTAAAAGGAAAGTGGGTTAGGCCGGAAGTACACGCCAGTCATTTGGCAATTCCAGACATGTCCTGGAGGCATCCCCACTCACCTCCCTGGAGTTCTGCCAAGAACCTCAATGGGCACTTCTGTCTCCTCAGAGGGATGCCTACACATGCTCATTAAGGACATTCATGTGTTTGGAGTCACGGGCTTCACCCAGGGGGACAGCAGGGTCCCTAAAGCAGAGCTCTGGCTACGGACTCCAGCATACAGAGGTCCCATGGGGATCAGGTCTCCAAAAGCCAGATTGGGTGGCCTGGGGTATCTTCAAGGTTGATGACAGTAGTGAGATCCATAAGCACTTCCTGGGGCCTCTGATATGCGAAGCAGCGTGGGGGCATCCCTGCATCGCTGCCTTTTCTTCCCACTTTGTAGCCAAGAAGGGTTGGAGAGGTGATGTATCTTGTCCACAGCCCCCCACCAAGAGGGATCTGGGATTCGAACCCAGATCTGGGGATTCTCAATTAGTGCCTCTGCCTGTGGCCTCAGGGACCTACTGAAGGGAATTTGAAACTCTTTCCCAGAGGCCTCATGGGTCATATCCTAACGGGGAGGTGCTGAGACTTGTTGCCCAGAGCAAGGGAAGGAGGTCTGGCCTATGGCCAGCCCCTGATCAGGCCCAGGAGCCCCAGAGCTGTTCTCTGTCAGGCCAGCAGGCCAGTGTGACAGGAAGAACCCCCATTGTCAGCCTGCTCGCTAAAAGAGGCACAGAAAGGCAAGGCGTATGTAAGATGACCTAGGCCCTGTGGGTTCTTTGTCCTTTTGAGGGGCTGAGGCTTCTCATCACAGACCCTACCCTCTGGGGACTCAGGACCCATGCAGGGTAGCCAAAAATCACTTCCTGGCCATCCTCCATGTACCATGGGAGTAGAGCAGGATCCAGGTTATAGGGGCCAAAGTGGAAGGTCAGGGAGGGCTTCCTGCAGCTTCTGGGAAACTAGCAAGCTGAGGAGACACCTGACACAGTGAGGGACATGGGCCCCCGAGCAGACTGTGTTTCCTTAGGCCTTTGCAAATGTGCGGGATGTGTCCACCCTGCCCAGCAACACCTCTGCCAAAGTCTGGGTTGAGCCAGCCCTCTGCTGCCCACTAGCTCAGTGGCCTGACCTGGTGAAAGGGGAAACTGAGGTCCAGAAGGGCAGCACTGGCCTGAGGTCACACAGCTGACTGCTGAAAGTGTTTCTAGGGATGAGGGGTGGTGCCAGCAGCCTGGCCTGATGGGACCTCCCTGTCCCCCTCCCCAAATCAGACTCTGCACCTTCCACCCACACGCACCGAGGGCAGTTGGCTCTTTCCACCAACATGACCTCCACCGTCCACCCTTGCGACCTCCACGGTCGGCCACTGCCTCCCAAAAATAGGTCAGCGCGCACCGCAACAGCCAGAAGAACAATGGCCCTTTCTTCGTTCCTCCACGGAGCCGAGTAAGCCCCATCAGGCCAAACATCTTAATGTGATAAAAGCCACCCGGTGTGGGCTGAGGGAAGAGGGGCGGGAGGAGACTGAAGGGGGACTTCCTGGTGGGGGACTCACATCCTCACCCACCTGTGCTGGCGCTGTGGCCCTGCGAGGACCCACTGGGTGAGTGGGAATGTGGAGACCCTGGAACCTGCATTTCTCCAGCCCACTGTCAGCAGACATCTGACCAGGCGCATGGTAGTCTCTCCCTGCCCAGCCCATGCTCCCCGCTTCCTGCCCCTCCGCCTCTTTCTCCAGAGCAGGCTTCCCCAAGGTCTGGCCTTGTCCACTACTGTGTCCTGAGTCCAGCAAAGCTGATCCTGCTGGGCCTGAACACGAGGGCTGAGAAGGGAGGCCTGAACCCACCACCACTGGGAGGGCTGGGCAGGCACCCCTGCCATATCCCTCACAGCTCTGTGGTCCCTTCGCCACGCCTCCTGGAATCATTCAGATGCTGGAGGCCCCACCCCCGCCCCCGGCGTCCTCCTCCTTGCCCTCTACCGCCCACCCAAGCCCACAGCCCCTGTGGATCCTTGCAGAGCCCCACCCAGCCCATGTGGTGCCCAGAGCAGCCAGTGGACTTCAGTGGGTTTTCTGCCACCTTCCAGCACAGACCCGGGGGAAGGTGCTAGAGGTTGTCCAGGCCCACAGGGAGAAGCCCGCAAAGACCTCAGAGGCACCAGCTGACACACGTGTTCCGCTGAGCCATGTGGGGAGAAGTCCTGCACTGTAGGCTGAGGCCATGTGTCCAAACAAAATGATCCCCTGGCCCATCCCCCAGGGCCAGCATTGGAGTCTCCCGCTCCTGAGCACAGGCTAGTGATGTGTCCCTTTTCAGACCCCAGCTTTAGAGGACAAGATGCCAGGTGTAGCTTCCCAAGGGCTATGCCCATGAGGCCCTACTGTGCTGAACTGTATAGAGCGCTGGGGTCCCCATGGGCTGGGTTGCTCGGGTCCCTGGATGTCCCCAGCCTGAATGCACCCAGCTCCTTCCAAGGCCACCCAGCCCCCGCTGGCTTCCAACCTCACTGGCTTTTGGCAAATCCCACTCCACCAGGTCCTGAGAACAGAGGCCCTGCTGCCGGATAGAGCGAACTCAAAGACCCTTTAGAAAGCTGACCCAGGCCCCAGGCCCCCCGGGTAGATAAGGGAGGCGGCTCCTCTCCCCCTGGAAGCTGGCTGAGGGCACAGCTTACCTCTGGGGGCTGGGGGACAGGAATTCTTTCGTCCTTATCTGGATGTATTTAGGGCTCCTGGGATGTGACTGGAAAACCAAGTGGGGCACCGTGGCCGTCCAGACTGGAAATCTGTGTCGGCCGGGGGCGGGGTGGGGGGTAGCACCGTGGACAAGGAATGCATGCAGATTGGTGGCCACAGCTGTGTCCTTGGCCAGACCTGCCTGTGGGCCTGGCAGGTGGAACAGGCAGGCTCTGCCCTGATGGGTGTGCACTGTCCCACAAGACCTGGCAGGTGGGGGTGATCCTGTTGAGGGGCTGAGCCCCAGCTCCTAGCAGGGTTGCTTTTTTATTCTTGTGGCCTGCGCATTCTGGGATTATTTCCTCTTGGGCGGGCCCTTGTGCAAATCACCAGTGATGTGACCTAATTTATTTGCACAGATGGTGAGACCCAGGTCACCCAGAACATTGCCCTTTTTGCCCTAACTGCCAGGGAGCTCACAGCTCAGTGGGTATTCAGAGCCTTGTTCATCCTGAGAATCTGCTCTGCAGACCACAGCTTGGCCCTCTGAGCATTTTGATTGAGCGTTCCCAGACACCATGAATCAACAGAGCACCCCCTGACACCCACCACACTCCGCAAGACTCAGAGTCATCCCCAAGGGCAGGGAGGGCTTCCATGACCAAGGCAGATTCCACTGGCCTCTGAGCCTCAGAGGCTGGCCACTCCCCTCCTCTTCCAGGAGAGTCGAGTAGAGAAAGCTGCCCCACTTCACAGATGAGAAAATCAGTCTTTCATGCCAAGGTATTGGTGCCACTTTGGACATCAGGCCTTTCACTCATCCATTAGTTTACTCAACAGCTGTGTATTGAGCACTTACTACACACCGGGAGTTGGAGGTGAACCCAAGCAGGTATGGCTGCAGAGAGTACACAGAACCACGCCAAAAATGCTAGGTACATCTGGATACAGCTGTAAGTGAGCAGAGGGCTTCCTAGATTCCTTGCCAAATCCTCACGATAACCTCTTGTATAGATGGATCTGGAAAGGTGACCTGAGCGCCAGCTGGGCTTTCCCCTGGGATTAGAGCAGTGACTCCTCTTTGCAACCAGTAGGCTGTCTCAAGGGAGAGGCGGTCTGTGTCCAGACCCCAGGCTGGCCGGGTCTCTGCCAGCCTGCCCTTGCCCACCCGATTCCTTCAGCGATGGCTGCTGACCAACCCCCGGTCCTGAAAGTGCACCAGTTCTTCCCCACCGGCCCTTGCCCAGGACCTGACACATTTTAACAGTGCCGGGAAACAAGGTCTCTTCAGAGTCTTTGTCCACAGTCTGGGTCTTAGGTCAGGGACGAGCCCAGGAAGCGGGTTCCCTTTTAAGGAAAGGGGAGAGAGAAGATAAAGAAAGAAAGTACGGGACAAGGTCTGGGGAAGGACAGGACTGTGACATGGGAGGAGGACCCCAAACTGGCATGGTCAAGGAGGGCTTTGTGGAGGTGGTGCCACTCCCTGAGCTACTCCATGAGTTTGGACTTTGGCCAATGGGAAAGTAGCAGGACAGTGTCATGGTCAAGGTCTTGCTTTAGGAGGCCAGCTCTAGCCAGCAGGTTGGAAGGAGAGCAGGTGGCTGGAGGCTGACAAGTCTGGAGGCTTCGGCCAGGGCCAAGGGGCTGAGCCTGGGCCCTGTGAGGATGCACAGGAAGGCTGCCAGTCTGCCACCGCTCGGGTGATGGAACTTCCTCGCCTGTGCTTCCCCGCCTGGTGGGAGTAAATGGGGTGGGGGTGGGGGTGCAGAGGAACTCAGAACAGGACTCATCTCCTGAATTGCAAGGACAAGGCCAGGGCCTGGAGAAGGGGGGATAATGAGCCCAGAGTGGGGATTGCAAGGTCTGAGGTGCCCAGTGGCATCCATTTGCCTCCAGGCTCACCTTCCCCCTCCTCCTTCTCCAGGGAGCAGCCCAGGCTCCCTTCCTCACTGTAGCATCTGGAAGCCTGAGGAGAAGGCTGGGCTAAGGGGACCCCAGACCTGATGCCTCCCCATCTCTCCCGACCCCAGGGAACATCATCGGCTCGGGCATTTTCATCTCCCCCAAGGGGGTCCTGGAGCACTCGGGCTCTGTGGGTCTGGCCCTCTTCGTCTGGGTCCTGGGTGGAGGCGTCACTGCCCTGGGTTCCCTCTGTTACGCGGAGCTGGGAGTCGCCATCCCCAAGTCTGGCGGGGACTATGCCTATGTCACCGAGATCTTCGGGGGCCTGGCTGGGTGAGTCTGGGGCACCCGTGGGGTCAGTGGGGGAGGGCATGACAATCCGGAATGGATGGCCAGTGGGGCCCTGGACTTTGGTTTCCTCTTTTTCTCACATCTCAGGGAGATCATGGGGTGGATGGAGAGAAGGAGGTGGGGGTGTTGGGGAGCCTTCCAAGGCCAGGGTGGGCAGGACACTCCGGCTGGCCCCCTGACCTCTCTGTGCTTCCTTTCAAATATTTCCTTAAGCCTAATCTGCACCTGGGTGAGGCTAGCAATAAGGCAAGGACAGCCTAGATTTTAGTAAACCCATATGTGTGTGGTGGGGGACAGGGGGCATGATAACTCCTATCAATGCCCTGCAAGAGCTCTCCTTTGAGGAGCTCCCCAGCATTCCTTTATGCACCAGTAAGCATTAGCTGAGCACCTACTATGTGCTGAGGACCAGGGAGAAAAAGATCCATTCCTGCCCTCAACTTGTTCACAGTGCAGAAGGGAAAGAGCCCCTCTACACTTGATGAGGACCTAGATCCTTGCTTTGAGGGTGTGCTGGGGGGGGCCGGCAGCTAAGGGAATGGGTGGCACCACCTCAAAAGGTTTCCAGGGAAAACACATTTGCACCAAGGCTTGGAGGGTGTGCTCGACTATCTGGTGTGGCCAGAGGCAGGTCAGATCCATGGTAGGTGTGGGGGCTTGGAGGCGCTGGGGGAGCCTGGGGACGGGGTGGGGGGGTCAAAGCTATTGTAGTTGTCCAGCTGAACCATTCCGAGGGCCTGAATAAAGGCATAGGAAGATCCCAGAACCTTGTAAGAGCCTAAATGCGGAAGACGCGGTGGCCAGTGTGGCATGAGGGAGAGGTGGGTACAGCAGAGGTGACACCCGCTTTCCCACTGGTGGGCTCCATTGACAGCAGTTCCCGGGACGGGGAGGTTGGGGGAAGGCTGCCATGCTGCTGGGGTCTGCGGCATATCCGGGGAGATGATGTAGTCAGGCCTTGCGGGGCAGTTGTCCGGATCCCAGAGGAAAAGTCTAGGCTAAAGTGTGCAAAATTTGGTCCTGAGGGATGTGGTCCAGAGCCTTTAATGGGGTAGTGGCAGACGGGGCCCTGGCAGGGCGTGCACACCCCTGTGGGTGTGCCCATGAGTTCTCTGCTCTGGGGAGAGGGTTCTTGGAGGCAACTGCGACCTGAGAAAGCAGAAGAAGGTGGGCGGGAGAGGAGGACCCAAGACCCCGCCCCAGGGGCACCTAGCTTCTAGGGTTGCAGACGCCACAGAGTAAAGGTGAGGACCAAGACGAATCTACAGAGCATGGTGGTCCAGAGGTCAGTGGTGTCCCTGGATGAGGCAGTCCCCACCCTCAAGGTCCAGGAGCATCCCCAGAGACAGGCCCTCCCCTGAGTGCAGGCAGGACCCCCCCGGAATAGGTTGGGCCTCATAGCCTGAGCAGAGTCCCTGCTCCCATGTGGGCATCCTGTGGTGCTGAGATTCGGGCAGAAGGGACATAAATCGTTCCCAACCCCCAGCCACAGCTCCTCGGAAGGTCCGGTCCCTCAGGGGTCACAGCTCAGAGCCAGCTACCTGCAGCCATAGGCTCTGCTGAGAGCTCCAGCTGGAGCCGTAACTAAAGGTTCCAGAACAGCTCCAGCTCAGGAAAACAGCCTGTGACCAGAGGCTAGATGGCCATTAGAAAGGTGGTTGGTTCCCAAGTCCTTTTGGACACCTGCCCAAGGGCAGCCCATAGCTGTTTAACTGTGCTGAATGCTGTCTCTGTTGAAGCAGTCCATTGATAGAGTGGAGACCCCAGCGGGGCCAGCCCTGCCTTCCTGGACCGAAGCCGGCATTGAGTGCCCGTGCCAGCCTTGGGTGCCACGGCCCAGGGCGCAGCCCTGCTCCCACACCTGTACCTGCTTGGCCAAGGTGGCGGGGAGGGGGGGGTGGTGCGGGATGCCTGTGCCAGGCAGGCCCTCACTCATTCCAGCTTCCTGCTGCTCTGGAGTGCGGTCCTCATCATGTACCCAACCAGCCTGGCTGTCATCTCCATGACCTTCTCTAACTACGTGCTGCAGCCCGTGTTCCCCAACTGCATCCCCCCAGCTGCTGCCTCCCGTGCACTCTCTATGGCCTGCCTGAGTGAGCGCCCACCTTGGGGCCGCACCATGCCCCCTGCCCCTGTGTGGGAGGACTGCGGGGGCGTGGGGGGGTGCCTCCAGCCTCCAGCCCCCTGTGAGCTCAGCCTCAGGGGGTGGGCTTCTGGCACCCCAGCTGCTACAGGGGATGCCGCCCTCCTACAGCCTGGGCTGGACTCGGCTGAGGCCCACCCACCCACTCTCCTTTCCTCTCAGTGCTCCTGACATGGGTGAACAGCTCCAGCGTGCGCTGGGCCACACGCATCCAGGACATCTTCACCGGTGGGAAGCTGCTGGCCCTGTCCCTCATCATTGGCGTGGGCTTCGTCCAGATCTTCCAAGGTAGGGCCTGGGTGGGGCCGTGCACCAGGGTGGGGAGAGGACACTGACCCTTGACCTGTGGACCCCCCAGGACACTTTGAGGAGCTGACACCCAGCAATGCCTTTGACTTCTGGATGACACCCTCCGTGGGTCACCTGGCCCTGGCCTTCCTCCAGGGCTCCTTTGCCTTCAGTGGCTGGAACTTCCTCAACTACGTCACTGAGGAGCTGGTTGACCCTCGAAAGTGAGTAGGACACCCAGCCGGGCCCTGGGAAGGGGAGGGGTGCGGCGATGGGAGAGACAGCCTCTCTGCACGGACCTGCTGCCACCTATGGCTCAGTCTGGTCACCTACCTGACCATGGTGCTGCCCCACGGGGATGGCTCTGGAAAGACAGCCGGGACACTGTTCCAGCCTGGCCCTGCTCTGCATGGCTGTGGGTGAGTCACGGCCCCTTGCCGGGCCTCAGAAACACCGAGTATCACTGTCCCACTGAAAATGGATCCAGCTATTTGCATTTGCCCAAAACTTACACATGTGCACATAACACGGTCCCTACTGATAAAGCCCACGGCTCATCCGATACTCACCCAGGGTCACAACAGAGAGGAGTTTGCACTGGGGCGGGGGCTGGGGCTGATAGGGAGTCCCAGGAGACCCCAGGTCTAGGGACCGGGCCTCAGGGGGATTTGGGGATCTTCAAGGCTGATTTTGGCTGTATTCACTTTTCTCTTTATGTCCTGACATTAGACCTGCCCCTCAAGGTTTGACGTGGCCCTTCCCCCATCTGCCCTTCCTCCCATCAGCGCGTGGCCCAGCTGGGGCTGGGGGGTGGCAGGGAGACAGCAGTGCTGCCCCTTATCTGTCCCAAGTCCACCAGCAGACCCAGGAGATGGAGACTCAAAGCTCCTCCCTCGCTGGGGTCCCTGGGCCCCATCTTCCAGCCCCCACCCCAGGGCTGATGCTGACACACTTCTCCACTGCCCCCAGGAACCTACCTCGTGCCATTGTCATCTCCATCCCGCTGGTGACCTTTGTGTACACCTTCACCAATGTTGCCTACTTCACCGCCATGTCCCCCCAGGAGCTGCTGGCCTCGAACGCAGTGGCCGTGGTGAGTGGGGTCCCGCTGGTACCCGGCTCCTGCCCGTCCCGCCATGCCTCACGCACCACCTCTTTTCTGTGTCCACTCAGACCTTCGGGGAGAAGCTGCTGGGCTACTTTTCTTGGGTCATGCCCGTCTCCGTGGCACTTTCTACTTTTGGAGGGATCAATGGCTACCTGTTCACCTCCTCCAGGTGACTGGACTGGGTGGGAGGGGTCATGGTGAGGGAAGGCAGGTCCCCCTGGTGTGTGTGATCAGTACTGGGGGCCAGAGGAAGTCAAATCCTGCCAGGTGGGTCCCACCTGAAGCTGGGACAGTGAACCCCCCAGTAACAGATGTGATCCCAACTCAACTACAGCAAGCAAAAGGGAGGTGGGCTAGACAGGGAAGAACTGGCCAGTGGGGCTGCTGGGACCCAGAGTAGGGGTCAGAGGTGACAGCTCAAGAGGGACCTCAGGTGTGGAGCTGAGGTTTGGGATCTGGTTGGTAGGGGGCCCAAGGCTGGGCTCACGGCCCCCACCAATCTCTGTCCCAGACTGTGCTTCTCTGGGGCCCGAGAGGGGCACCTGCCCAGCCTGCTGGCCATGATCCATGTCAGACACTGCACACCCATCCCTGCCCTCCTTGTCTGTGTAAGTTGTGGGACCAAGGCTGGCAGGGAGGGGAGCCGGGGCCACCCAGCAGTGTGGTAATGGCAGGGATTCCCACTGGCCCTGGGGGGCCGCCCACGGAGGGAGTGGGGAGGGCCTGGGCTCACCAACGTCCTGGCCTGAGCCGGCAGGCCCAGGACAGCCCACAGGGCTGACGGAGGCAGGTGGGAGGCCACCCTCAGCCTGGTCCTCTCCCAGTGCGGGGCCACAGCGGTCATCATGCTTGTGGGAGACACGTACACGCTCATCAACTACGTGTCCTTCATCAACTACCTCTGCTATGGTGTCACCATCCTGGGCCTTCTCGTTTTGCGCTGGAGGCGGCCAGCGCTCCACAGGCCCATCAAGGTGAGGCCTGGGGGAGGATGGGCTGGCCGGCACTGTCAGAGCCGCCCCTTCACTCATTGGGCATGCGGGTGTGGGGTGGGGGTCAGGGTGGGGATGGGAGTGATGACAGCATTAGGTATTCCGGCTTTGGCCACATGCTGCACCCTGCTCAGGGCTTTAAGTATGCTGATGTATTCAGCCTTCATCACAGCCCCACAAGGTGGGTGCTTTGAATACTCCCAGTTTACAGACAGGAAAACGAGGCTAAGACACAGAATTCCATGAGCACACACAAAGACAGAAGAGCCTTAATCAAGCTAAATGCAAATATTCTGTTTGCATATAAATCCTGGAGCTGGAGAAGTGCTCAGTGCCTAAAAAACAAGAAACACCGAGAGAGAGAGAGAGAGAGAGAGAGAGAGAGAGAGAGAGAGAGACAGACTTTCAGCCAAATGCAAGCAGCCAGCAACACATAGTTACTGCATGGAACTCAGAGCCACCGAAACTTTGACAAACCCTCAACCATTTGGCAAAACGGCCATCCCATGAGTTTGTTTCTAGCATGTTTGGCTGCTGCCAGAGCAGGAGACCCTCAAGCCTCAGCTCCCAGAAAAGGGCGGCACCTCGGGATCCCCCTCCCCCCACCCCTGCTGGGGTGGGGGGGCAGGAGGGCCCAGGGAAGGTCCTGCGCCTCCGTTAGCAGTCCCGTCGCTCTCCCCCAGGTGAACCTCCTGGTCCCCATCGCGTACTTGGTTTTCTGGGCATTCCTGCTGGTCTTCAGCTTCATCTCGGAGCCCATGGTGTGTGGAGTCGGCGTCATCATCATCCTCACGGGGGTGCCTGTTTTCTTCCTGGGAGTGTTCTGGAGAAGCAAACCAAAGTGTGTGCACAGACTCACAGGTGAGCCAGGCAGCCTCCCCAAGGTGGCGGGGCCAGATATGTGACCTGTTAGGGACTCGCCCTGGAGCAGGACCTCCCGGCAGTTGCGGTGACAACAGGGGGTCCAACCACCATCCGACATCTCCCCAAGATGTGGCCCCAGGGTCCAGGATCCACCCAAAGGGAGCGGCTCCCTGAGGGCCCCTGCCCCACAGGGTCGGATCCCAAGGTCTATCTGTTTGTTTGTCTCTCTGTCCTCAGAATCCATGACACGCTGGGGCCAGGAGCTGTGCTTTGTGGTCTACCCCCAGGGAGCCCCTGAGGAAGAGGAAAATGGCCCGTGCCAGCCCTCCCCACTGCCCACCAGGGACAAGCCCTTGAAAACGCAATGAGACATTTGCGGAGCCTGAAGCAGCTGTTTCTGTTTACATGTTGTTTATTGAGGAGGTGTTTTTGCAAAATAAGTTGGGTTTTTTTTGTTTTTTGTTTTTTTGTTTTGTCCTGAAAAAAAAGAGAGAGAGAGAGAGAGAGAGATCTGACTCCTTTGAGTCCTGTGCTGAGAGAGCCCTGGAGATATTGGCTGGGCTCCCTGTCAGTGCTGCCCTGCTCACTTTCCTGGAAATGTCTATGAATAAAACAGGGCTGGTGGGCGGTGTGCTTGTCTTAGGTGAGTCCCTGGTGGGCATGACCCAGTGGGGCTTGTGTGGTGCTGGCTGAGGAAGGTGCCCCAGCAGGCTCTGGAGGGGGCCTATGGCTCTGCCACTTGAACCAGGCACTTCCTTTCTCCCTTGTGGGGTCCAGAGCCAGCCTTGACCCAAAGGGACACTGGGGTTGGGAAACACCTTGTGCGCCCCTCCCCGGGACCCGCAACGCCAGCTCTAGGCTCAACCACCGAGGTCAGTCCAGGTGTTTCTGCTGGAACTGCCTTTCCCCCGGCCCCATAAATCTCTGTGGAGTGACTGACAGGACTTCAGAGCCCATGGCCTCACCCTGATTTACAGGGGAAACTGAGAGCCTGCGGCAGGATGGGATGGATTTAGCCACTGTCAGTTGGTGCTTGGCCACTGTCACCTGAGAAAGCATCCAGCAGCATCTCCCAGGGGCTTCAAGGCCTGCAAGAGACCATGGGCTTCCTCTACCCTGTGCCCACATTCCCAGCCCTGCCCTCATGCCCAGGAGATTAACCCCTCAGTCAGAGGGCAAAGGGCATCTGCCTGGCTGGGCCTGTACTGACACCACAGGCACGAGGCTGGGGCCAGCAGCCTCCTAGCCTGCTCCTCTAGGGATGGCTGGGAGGACGGGGAGGGCTGAGCACTGACAGAGGTCCCCGCCATGGACTAGGTCTGTGGCACCCATAACCCTGCTCAGTCCAGCACAGCTCTGGCACCCTAGAGGGTGAATGAAGCAAGAAGCCACAGAGATCACTCCAGAGAGCCCTGCCCTAACTCTCCTGCTTCTTCAGAAATGGATTCCCAGAATGGAGAAAGAGGTAGAGTGAGACCCCAGGGTGCCTGCAGAGGGGCTCCTCACTCCTCCCCGATCCTCACTCAAACCCCCACAGCCCTGGCCCGCCGTGTCCACCAGGGCTGGGGGTGCCGATGCAGCAGGCTAGCTGGGCCTCTGGGTGGCTTCTCTGCAACAAAGAAGGACGCGGAGGCAGGGTAGAAACGACTGTGTATTCCCTGGTTACAAAGCGGGGCTGTGGCGGTCACCAGCATGTCCAGCAGGTCAGCAGACCAGCAGGGCCTCATCGTCACTGGCCTCCAACGTTGGGGAGCAGGGTGGTGGGGGACTCCTGCAGACACCCAATGGCTCTGGTGGGTGGGGGCCCAGGGTGCTACTGGCAGTGGGAGCCAGGGGGTGAGGGTCCTGGGCCGAGCAGGGCTCCCGAGGCGCTTCGGCAGGGGCCAGGCTGTCCACCAAAGAATCCCTGCAGGCCTTTCTGCCCTTGTCCCCCAGCCTGCACTCTGGGTCCCGCAGGCCGGAGGGGGGTGGCACAGCAGATCCCGCCTCTGTTGCATGGCCTGGGACACCGGGGGGCCCATCCCCAGCCACCACAGGGCTGCCTGTGTCCGTGAGGGGTGCTGGGGGATCTGGGGTGGTCCCCGGTGCAGGCTGGAGGAGCCCGTCCCCCAGCACCGTCTGTGAGGTGCGCGCAGCGGTCAGCAGTGGGATCTGTCCCCGCGGTGCCCGCGGCCGGTGAAAGAGCCGGTTCCAGAGGCGGCCGAGGCGGCGGCGGGAGGGCCCTCGGCGGGAGGCGTGCCTGCGCATCTGTCTCCGCATGGCTGTGCGAAGGTTCTGTAGCACCGAGGCCTGGAGGGTGGGGCGGTGGCTGAGAGGGCAGAGGTCAGCACGACCCCAAGAGACCAACTCGTTCTCCCCAACGTGGCTGTCCGTGGTGACCCCCCCACATCACCCTGCCCCGGCCTCACCTTCCGCCTCCCTCGACCCCTGGGCCATGCACTGTCCGACCTGGCCCCTAAGTCTCCTGGTCTGGGCGTTCTCTGAGGTCCAAGCAGGAGCCCCGCCCGGGGCGGGATCTCACCCTCTGGCGCTCACCTGGGACGCACTGTAGACGGGAAAGTCCTCCACGGGCGGAATGAGGCCCTGCGCGATGAGCTGCCCATAGGACGGGGGTGCCTCCCGCCGCACAAACTCAGCCTCCAGGCGCGTCATCTGGGTCTCGAAGGCCCTGAAAGTCGCGGGCAGGAGGGCAGCATGGCGGGGCTGGCCAGGACCGCACTCTCCCTCCGACATACACGGGGTTCCCAGCCCTCCACTCTGACCTCCCAGGACGCACAGAAGTCCACCAGCCGCGGCCCGAGCTGGCGGATGCAACCCTCGCGGCTGAGCGCGGAGCAGGGAGCCCCGCCCCTCCCCACTGCGGCGGCGCGGCCCCGCCCACCTGTACTCCTGCGTGCGCAGCGAGTAGAGTTTGAAGGCGCAGCCCAGCGCGATGACCAGCAGCAGGCCGCACACCAGGCTGCCGATGAGGGCGGCGGTGATGACCTTCCGCGGCACCGCCGCCAGACAGCCGTGCTCGTCGCTGCCGTCCTGGCAATCCTCCTGGCCGTCACAGCGCCACGTCTCGAAGATGCACAGGTTGGTGCCGCAGTGGAAGGTGCCGGGCTGGCAGGAGAAGCAGTTCTTCTCGTCGGCGCCGTCGGGGCAGCTCTTCTGGTTGTTGCAGCGGTCGGCGGGCGCGTAGCACAGGCCGCTGCCGCCCTCGCAGGGGTACTGGTCGGGCGGGCAGGCGGGGCAGCCCTGCTCGTCGCGGCCGCTGGCACAGTGCCACCAGCCGTCGCAGCGCTGCGGCTCCGAGAAGCAGCCCTGCTCGCCCGCGTCCCCCGCGGCCCCCTCGCTGCTGCTCCCACACGGCTGCTCCCACGGGAGGCAGTAGCCCTTCACCTGATAGGTGGCGTTGAAGCCGTGGCCGGCGCTGCGGGCGCGGGCGTGGTAGGCCACGGTGAGGCGGCCCTGGGCGGCCTCCAGGCTCACGGGCCGGTGGTTGCTGCGGTAGGACAGCGTCTGCAGCAGGCGGTCCCCGCGCTCGCCCAGGCCCTCGTACACCTGCACGTAGTCGTCGTAGCCCAGCCGCAGCTCCAGCTGCAGCAGCACGCGCCGCGGGTCCTGCGTGTCCACCAGCCACGTGCAGTGAAGGTCCGAGGGCCCACGGGCTGCGCCAAACAGGTCCGGGGAGGCGAAGGAGCCGTAGAAGCTGCCCAGCCGCCGGCCACATGCCAGGTCGGGGCAGCCGGCCTCGTCGGAGCCGTCCCCGCAGTCCTGCGTGCCATCGCAGCGCCGCTCGGCCGGCAGGCAGCGCGTAGAGCGCGCCCCGCTGCAGGGGAAGGTGCCCCCCGGGCACAGGCTGCCGGGTGGCTCAGAGGCAGGCGCCGAGCAGTTGCCCTCGTCAGAGCCGTCGCCACACTCGTCCACAGTGTTGCATTGCCACGGCCCGGGCAGGCACTTGCCGTTATCACAGCGGAACTCGTCTGCCTGGCAGGACGCCTGGCCCAGCTTCCCTGTGGGGTGAAGAGCATGGGGGAAGGGGGCAGTCAGGGGAGAGCAAAGCCTCGCTCCAGCGTGGGACCGGGGGCCAGGAGCAGGTAGGGTGGTTCCCCTGTCCTGGGGTGGCAGGGCCTCTCCATGGCCACCGGAGGTGCAGAGACCCCTCAAATGCCAGAGTGGGCTCATCCCTGACTTGACCGAAGGGTGAGGGGTGAGCCACTCACTCTAGCCAAGTCTAGGAAGTGGGGTCAGGGAACTCGAGGGGAAGACCCTGCAGGGAGTGGGCCAAGAGAGGGCACTGCCTGGGCCCTCGGAGCCCTCGGGCTCTGTGGTGCCCTGCCCCACCGTGCTGCCAGCATCACCTCGGATGTACGAGAGACGGAAGCCCTGGGCCTGGCCGGAGCTGGAGGCGTCAGAGTGGAAGAAGATCCACACGTGGTCCCGGGCAGAGATGAAGGCAGGCGGGATGGCAGAGCCACAGAGCCGGAAGGCCTCCTGGCGGGGCGGGGCTGCTGGGCCCAGCATGAGCCAGTCCAGGGAGCACTGGTGGGACTCCTCCACGTCAAAGTTGCGGAAGCTGCCGGGCAGAGAGGAAGAAGGACCATGGGTGTGGGCGGGCAGGCAGGGAGCCCACAGACCTGAGCTTACGGCAAGGGTGGCCAGCCACACTGGTCCCTCTACTCCTTCACGCTGGGCCTCTTAGTGGGACCCCAGCCACCATCCAGGGGCCTGAGGGTGGCTGCATGAAGAATCAGAACAACCGTGGACATCCCCATTGAGGCTCTGGGAGGGCCTCACCTTTCTGCCCTCCATCCGCACACACAGTGCCCACCCCAAAGCCAAAGTGGAGGGGGAGTCAGTTCCTTCCCCTGACACTGTCTCTTCAAGGGCAAGACCCAAGAGTCCAGATCCCTCCCATACTGGGTCTGCTGGGACAGACCTAGCACAAACTCACAGGCTTATCCAGTGAGGGGGCACACGCACACAGGGCTGGCCTAGCCTACATCTGGGTGACAGCTTGTCTCCTGGGGAGAAATGCTGGAGCTGGCCTCCCACCCAGGCTGTAGGGCAGGCAGGCCACAGGGCCAGGGAGTACCCTAGAAGTGGCCACTAAGGGTGGAGTCTTTGAAGAAAGAGTGCCTGAGAGCCACGGCCCTGCGGCCACAGGGAAACTGGCAGGACCACCAGGAGAGACCCCCATCGTGTGCATCACATCCCTGTGCTTTGGAGCTAGGGAGTACCCGGGCCTGCTGGGCTTTGGCATGTAGGAGAGTGACACCTCAGCCAGACACCCCATGGCCACCCCAGGCCAGGGGTTCCAGCCTCAGTTCCACTGTCTAGCCACCTCATCCCAGCACCCTCTGCACATCCCTGCAGCTACAGCACCGGGCTCCTGCCTGGCTCCCTCTCCTGCCGAGACTGCCCCCAGACCCCGAGGGAAAAACCCTGCTCTAGGCTCCATGCCAGCCTGGCCTCAAGCCACCTGCAGGACACTTCTGCCACCTCAGGGACAGCTGGACCACGCCAACCAGTCCCCAGGGCTTCTCTCCCTGGCCGGGCTGAGGTGACTGACAGCCCCCACTCCTCATGAGAGAGGCTCTCGCAGAAGTCCAGCAGGAGAGGCAACCAGCTGCAGGGACCCACAGAGCCCGGGGCACGCTCACATGCTCACACGCACCCACACACATGAACTTACACACATATCTGCTCACAGCTGCCCTCTGTACCTGTTCATACATGTGCTCACTCACATGCACGCATTCACACGTGCTCTCATACATGCCCTCTACACCTGTTCATACATGCACTCACGTGCATGTACCGTCACACACCCACACACTCTTTCACATACACACTCACTCAGCCTGTGTAAGGCCCACGGAGTCTCCCTCTGATGCCCTAGGTCCCCTTACCTGATGGTGATCATATCCCCACGGTCACCCTGGATGTACCAGCTGCAGTTGGTGCCCGGCGGGTAGTTGAGGGGCCAGGCTGGGCTGTAGATGACACCGCGCCGTTCCGTGTGCTGTTCTAGCTTTCCGCTGCAGGCAGCTGTCGGGAGAAGGGGCTGAGAAGTGCTGTCCTCCCGTTTGGGTGGGAGGTGAGGTGGGAGGCCCACTTGATCCCCCCCATGGCTTGAGCACAGGCCTGCCCCAGGGTGGGATCAAGTCAGATGAGGGTAGCCATGGCCAGGGCAAGGCCAACCTCAAGACTTCACTGGAATTCCGTATGGAGGGCCAAGGACCCACAAGGACTTGGGGCAGCCTCAGCTCCCAACCCTGCCCCGTGCACCAGAGTGTAGGTCTCATTCCCCACTCCCGGCAGGGCTGTGAATGAACCCACCGGCAGTCCCCTTGGCACCTCCGGGGTGCAGCCTGCGTGGACAGTCCTGCTGTGGTTCCCTGCCTGCCCTCCCTGGTACAGGTATAAATACAGGCCTCAGCCCTGGGAAGGGAGGGGCTTTGCTCACCCAGCACATATTTACTGAGTAGCTACTAAGTGCCCGGCACAAGTACTAGGTGTGCTGAGTAAGACAGTCAAAAGCCCTGCCCCATGGAGGCTGCCGGGAGAACAGACATGCTGATCTCTGGGTGGAGTAAAGATCATAACACAGGCCTGCAGGGAGGCCAGTGTCCAGATGTGGCTGGAAACATAGGCTGAGTCTGCTCCCACCTTGTGTGGCACTGGGGTTTCATCCTGAGCGTAAGTGGGAAGCCACTGGAGGTAGATGTCATAACCGGACAAGGAGACAGGCTCAGAGAGGATAAGTGACCTTCCTGTGGCCACACAGCAGTAGGTGGCGGAGTCAGACTCGACCCTGGTCCCCTGGTAGGATCGGCCTCTCACTGCCATCCGTGAACCCACGCACCAGGGACAAGTGCGGGTTATCATTCCAGCCAGTATGATGAAGCAGTGTCACCACGCCCAGCCCTGCCAGCCTCACTTCACCCTCTTCATTATCCATGCCTCTGCTTCCAGCTGAGCCTGCCTAGCCTGAAGACTGCAGAGCTGACCCCGGTGTCAGGCAAGGTCCCTGCACTTGGCCACACCCACCCCTCCCAGCCCCTGCAGCCCTCCACCACACCACCTCATCTGATCCTCACAAAAACCTGTGGCAAAGGCAGGGCCCATTATACAGATGGAGAAACTGAGGTCAGTAACACCACCTCCTCACTCTCCCACTGCCTGGCACCTTCCACTGTCGCCCTAGAAACCAGGGTCTCTCTGCTGGCTCTTAACAAGACTCTTTGGGACCCCAAACTGCACGGCTGCAGAAAGGAGAGTGGAAGCCTCCAGCCGCCTCCCGTGCTCATAGGACTGTGACCTGGAGGTCCAGGTCATCTGATACTCTGACTAACAGGGAAGTGGAAACCCCCACAGACAGCTCACAAAAGCATCAAAGGACTAGAAGAGAAACACCACACTTAACCCTAAAACACGGCTGGGCACCCTTGGGCTGCCATTAGAGCCCCAATAGTCCCTGGTCACCAAGGCACCAGCCAGACCTCTCTGCTTGGCACTCACCTGTGGCCCAGAAGGCCAGCCTTCCTGACCCTCAGATTTCTTACCTATTAAGCAGGAGCATTATTGCACCTGCTTAATAGGTAGATTAATAGGTAGAGCACCCAGGAGGGGAAGGACAAGGGCCCCTTCCCTCTGACAGATGAGCCCCCCCCCCCCGAGACCCTGGGTGCTGACCAGGGGGCCTGGCAGGTGTGAGGCTATGAAACCAGAAGAAGCTTCTCCTCCTGGATGGTGCTGGACAAGAGATTCACAGGCAGGGAGAGCCTAGTATGGCTGGCTCAAATCTCTAAAGGACATGATTAACGAGAAGTCAGGAGACTCCGTCAGCCAGGGTGGGAACCACCCTTTGTTGCCTTGACCCTCAGCCCCTGGGACAGGGCCTGGAGCAAAGCAGGGCCTAGTCTGTACCTACCCTGGCCTGGAGGCCTTCCTCAGGGACAAAACACTCAGGCCAGGGTCCTCACCCACAGTGGTTGCAGAAAGCCAGGCCCGTGCATCTTCTACAGGCATCACCTGCCTCAGCCAGAATCTTCTTCCTGACCTACGTCTATCCTCCTTTCCAGAGTCAGGCAGCCTGTCTCTGGAACCACCAGTCAAGTCAGGAGCAGGTGACGAGGCAGCAGCCAGTCCAGCCCTACCTCTCAACAAAGCCCCTGACAGCATGTCCCCCACACAGCCTTACCCCTGAGCACTCCCCAAGGCTGCCCAGAAATTCCCACCTAGGCGGCAGCGAAAGCACTCGGTTTGCTCTTCTCCAAAGTGGGGGCACAGAGCTCATGTCCTCTGCAGCCATCAGCCTGGCCCACTCACAGTGAACGTGGAGCCAGAGAGAGGGAGCTGTGAGCTCTGGTCAGGGCCTCCTGACTGGACGCTGCTTGGCCGTGAGCCTGGAGGCTGCCACCAGCTCAGACAACCAACTCCAGGCCTCTGCATGATGGCAGCCTCACTCCCACCCCAACAAGTCACCCCGGGACCCAGGCACAGGTGGGGGAAAGGCCTCACAAATCCAGTTCCAGGGCCCACATTGCCAGGCACTCCATTCAACCCTAGGCCTCACCTTGTCCATCAGTAAAGTGGAGCCCATGGGTGCTGCTTGTCTCAGAGGTAGTCGGGAAATTCTAGGAAAGTGGCAGCCTCTAGGCAGATATTCATGTGATGCGGTGAGTAGGGGTACGCCCTGCGGGGGGGTGAGGATCCCACAGAGTGTGTGATGATGGGCAGGTAGTGACAGGTGCTAGGAGGACTGTACGTTTGCAGGATAGAGGGTGTGCGGTGTCAGGGGGCAGAGAGGCCTGTCTGAGCTTTAAATGGAGGTGACCCGTGTTCACTCCAGCAGAAGACCGCTCGGCCCTCAGGCCCGGGTGGCCCTGCTCAGGGGGGCAAGGGATGAATGAGCACTTTCAGACCAGCGAGCGTCCTTCTTTCCCGGTCCAAAGAGTCATGAAATGCTCTTGAGGAAGCATGAGCAAGGCCCGATAGAGCACAATTTGCGGATCTGGTTTCCAGAGGCAATCAATACTCCAGACAACCTGCCTGCTCTAACTGCACAGCAGAGAGCTGGGGGCCCCACCCCGGTGCTCGGGGAAGCTGCCAGGGGAGTGGAAGGCAGCCCGGACACGCTGTCCAGGTCAGGAAGCTGGCGCCACGGCAGCCACACGGCCTAGCCCAGAGTCCGGGGTGCGGGAGGTGACGACCTGCGGCAGGACAGGGGCTGAGAGGCCAACACCCGTGAGGTTTCCAGGCAGTCCAGCTGGGCCCTCAGGGGTGTCTGGGTGGTCACCTCAGGCAGCCAGAAGCTGCTCTCCAATGCTCTTAGCAATGCTAGCGGGACAGAGCTAGACTCCAGGAGAGCTAGGGCCCCAGACTGCCACCTGTGGCCACCTAGGCCGCCACGCAGTCAGGCTCCCAGGGTGCCACGCATAGGCGCCCTGATGCGAACCGCAGCCCCTGAAACTGGGGAATGAGGGCCTGCTGAGAACAATGTGGACCCTGGCTAAAAACGACCAAATGTGCAGACCTGGATGGCTGTCTTTGTCTCCCTGGCACTACGAGGGAACCTTGTCCCTATAGCAACACTGTTCTAAACCTGGGGCACGGGCATGTGGCAGATGTGTTGGAGGTCACAGGCCCACCCACCATAGCAGCAGAAGGCCTCACCTGGGGCTCACAGTCTGTAAGACCCGGCCCCCCTCCCCCCCTCCCTCCCACTCTCTACCGTGGTCATAGACCCCTGACCCCGGCAGGGCCAGTCAGCCTCCTCTGGAAAATTGGGATGGGGAGACTGGGCAGTTAGCGGTGAGGGCCAGGACACCAGGCAGCACTGGGGCTGGCTCGGTGCTGAGTAAGGCAGGGCCCCAGGCCAGCTGTGTCAGCAGAGGAGGCCAGACAGCAGGGAGCAGGAGATGATGTGCAGGGGGAACCAGGAGGGAGCCTGCGGAGCCACATCTGAGAGATGGGCCTCTGAAAGCAGCCTCTGTGGGCCCTGGGCCTCCCCATCCCAGTGACCCTGGCCAGCAGAAATCCCTCTCCCTGAGCCAGCCTCAGTGGCTTTCTGCTACGAGGCACTGAGCAGAACGAGAAGTCCCAGGTGCCTCCAAACCACTATGCAGCCCTGCAGACAGCAAATGAGTCACCGACCCCCCCACGTTGGAGACCACACATTCTCCCCAGCTCCCTAAGGCCCTCCTCAGATGCCCCCTGGTGGCCCCAGGGCCCTGAGGGCCTGGGCTTCCCCGCAGCAGCCCCTCAGCAAAGAGCAAACACCCTGATGGCCTCAGTCTCCCCTCCTGCTCCTGACAGTCTTTGCTGGCCCTGGCATTGGGCCAGAGCACAAAGATGGCCCGTGGATGGCTGGACCCACTCAGACAGGAGGAGGCAGGGAGGAGCAGTTCTGACCATGTGTCTTGGGTTCGGTAGGTCTACTTGGCAACCACCGATCCCAGGGCCAAAACATCAGCCAAAGTGTTCATCTCTCTCCTGCACACCAGCTGGCCTGAAGCTGGTCTTGCCCAGACAGACCAGCTGAACCCAGGCTGAGCCACCTACTTTTCTAACTCACAACCAAGTCAGTATTTTCCCGGCTCTGGGTGATCCTGGCACCAGGTACCCGGCAACTGGACCCCACCCCTGTAGCCTCAAGCCTGCCAGAGTCATTCAAACTAGCCCATTCTGAGTTGTTTCCCCTTCCCTGCCTTGACTTCCCCCCTCTCAAGACACATAGGTAACAAACTTGTCTGTCAATGGCATTGGCCTCTCTGTGCCATCACCCATTCATACCTTTATAAATTCAATCCCAGGTATAATTTTAAAACAGGCAAGCATCTCATGGTGCCTTGTGGCCTCAGGGAACCCCACAGTCTACAGGAAGCACAATCTGTCGATTCTACTGGACCTGTGACAGTTTGCTAGTGGCATTAAGCCACCATGTGTCATTGCCATGCTGAGCACCTTGCCTCATTTGCCCATTGACCCTAATAAGCAGGCTCTGAGGTAGATCCTATTATCGCATCCATTTTAAAAAGAGAAACTGAGAGTCAAGGAGGTGTAAGCTTGCCCAGGGCCAAACGGCTCCTTTGTGCTGCAGAAAAAATGCACAAGGACTGAAGCTGAAAGAGGCCAGCTGACCTCAGGGGTGGACAGGCCCTGAAGGCCTGTCCTCAGAGGTCACTAAACCAGAAGGACAGGGAGGAAGGGAAGAAAGAGAGAAGCATCTTACTCACCTAAGGCAGGGACTGCGCTGCTGAGCCGCCCAGTGAGGACGATGTTCACTGTGGGAAATACAGGGAGGAGTCAGTAGGGAGCAGTGACTCTTGGGGACCCGGACACCTGCACTGAGCCAACAGCAGCCCTTGATGGGCACAGGACAACACGGCCAAACCCCTGGCTGGTTCTCTTCATCTCGCAGGGCAAGGCCCAGAGTGCTGCTGCCACAGAGACTTCTACTCCCACCCGGTCCTGCCAGATGGGCAGAGGGGAGGGCCCCAGAGGGTCTCAGGACCCACCCCCCACTCCCACAGCCAAAGAGAGTGGGGTTCAAGGTTGGCTGCACTCTGGCTGCTCCCCAGGCCTGGGAATTCTAACTCCTGTAGGATGGGGTGTATTTCTGTCTCCCCTGTCCAGCTTGGGAATTCATGCCTGGACCACCCTGGTTCAGCCTGGATAAGGGCTCTGCCTGCAAGGGGGCCCCTACCACTTGGAAGGGCTTCCTCCCTCTGAGGGGCCTTGCCAGCCACGGGGTCTACCAGCAGTCAGGGCAGGAAGAAGCAGTTCTGATTACCACATTTTATAGGGATGCACAGTTAGCAGGATTCAAGGTCCACTCACTGTGCCATGCTGACCTTGAGAAGAGAGGCAAAGAAATCTGCCACCTACCCCCTCAAGTATCCACCTGCATGGCCTTGGTCCTTTGCTTTCACAACTACTGCTTTCCTGCAAGGGGGTTATAGGACCAAGAGGGGAATATGGGCAAACTCAGCTTCCCGGGGTTCAGGATGCCCCCTTCCCCCAACATCAAGGATGCCAAGGGAGGCAGAGAGCATCTCTGCCCAGGTCAGCCCCCAACTGGTGAGGAAGCAGGGGCAGATAGATGCCCCCTCTGAAAACACCCAGGCTCTGCTAGGCAGAGCCCATGCCACATCTGGGCAGGGAGGGCCCCCTGGGGGAAGCCCAGCACCCAGCAGCTCAGAGTCCAGAGAGCACATGGTACTAACAGACTGGGGAGTGGGCGCTTTGGAGGGGTGGGGTCCCAGCCCTTAGCCATTCACACAGCTGAGGCAAGGGGCCTTCCAGAAGACTCAGAGCTCCCTGATTATTGAAGGGCAGAGGAGGGTGCAGCTGAACGCTGACAGGTTTCTTTTTTACTATGTCATTTCAGTAGCTTCAGCAAACCTACGGGGCTTACAGAATCTTCACTAGTGACACCATAGGGTGTCCCCTGATGACCCCAAGCTCAGATAATGGCCTTCCTCCTCCTCATGGTAAATAAAGGAGCCATGTGGGTTGAGGATTTAACTCCTTTCTTTCCCTCTCCCCCACACAGGGCGGTGGAAAGGTGGACAGAAAAACTCCCGGACAGGGCAGGAGTCCCTCCCCGTCCCCCTCAGGTGCCAGGCCTGGACAGGTCCCCGGGTCCTCCCCAGACACACCACTCGGGCTGAACAGGCCTGCCCCGCTGGGTCTAAGAGACACAAAGGGAAGACAGGAGTCACTCTCCCAGCTGCCTCCCGCCGGCATCCTCAACGCGGCTCCCGCTAGCACCCGCCCCCGCCTCAAGTCCCGGCAGGAAACAGTTCCTTCTTCTGGGGACTACCGGCCGCAGACCCGCCCGCCTCGCCTTTGTCCGCAGCTCCGGAGGCCCCAGCCCCGGCAGGCCGGGCGGAAAGCCGCTGCCTGCCAACCCCGGCCGCCCGCACCACCCGGGCGCCCCGCGCCCCGGGATCCGCGCGCTGTTCCGAGCCGGGCGGGAGCCGGGGTTCGGCTGCCAGAGTCGCCCCCCACCCAGGCCTGACACCCCAGCAGGCCGGGGATCCAGGGGGCCATCTGCTCGCGCAGGGCGCGTCCGGGAAGCCCCGGCCGGAGCCCGGGGGAGCGGCGCGGGCCGGGGTCGCCCAGGGCGCGGCGCGGAGCTGCGAGGCGGGGGCGCGGACCCACCCGGCCTGCGCGGCCCACTCACCCAGGCAGACGACGGCGAGCTGTGCCCGGGCGCCCGGCGCCCCCTCCGGCCCCGCGGTCGTCCGCTTCTCCATGCCGGGGCCGGCCGCCCGCGGGCGCCGCCTCCTGCCCCCCCGGCTGCGGCTCCGGCTCCGGCTGCGGCTCCGGCTCCGGCTCGGGCTCCCGCGGCGGCTGCCGGCCGGGTGCGGGTGGCGGCTCCGGCTCCGGCAGCGTCTTTGTGAGGCGGCGGTGCAGGCCCGCAGCGCGCGCGGGGCCACATCGGCCGCGGCGTCACGGGCCCCGCGGGGGCTCAGCGGCGGCCGCCAGGGAGGACCCCCGCCCGCCGCTGCCCCCGCGCCCCCGGCGCCGCGCCGCCGCCGGCCTGTGCCCGGGGGCCCCCGGCGCGCCCATGCCCCGCGGCGCGCAGCCCACCCGGCCCCGGCGCCCCCGGCCCACGCGGCCGGGTGCCGTCGCTGGTGCGTCCGTGGGTCTGTGGGTCCTCGCGGCCGGCCCCTCGCCCGCTCCGAGCCCGGAGGCCGCGCCGCGCCAGCCACGTGACGCGCCCGCCGAGCCGCAGTGGCGCTGGCCGGGCGGGGGAGGCGGCGGGGCGGGCCGGGGGCGCGCGCCCCGCCTCGGTGCTGGACAGCTCCGCGCGGCCGACCCGGCCAGTCGGCGCCCCCCGCCCTCGAGCCAGGGCCCCGTCGGCTCTGGCCTGGCCCGCTCTTGGGGCCCACGAACTGGTCCCTCCCGGAGCCCGCGGGGCCGCTTGCAGGGGAGGGGAGGGCACCTGAGGGCAGGACCGCGCGAGGTGGCGCAGGGCTAAGGCCCGTCTGCCCGGTGAGGTATCCCTGTTCCTGCCCCTCTGACCTGCCACCTCGTTTGCTATAGCCCACCTGGCCCTGGCATGTCCCTACAATGAATCCTTCCGTGTAGAGCAAGGCATGGGAAGAGATACTGCGGAACATCTAGCAAGCAGGCCTCTGGAAAACCACCCCTTCCTTCCGGGGACCCCGAGACCACCTAATCAGCCGGTCAAGGCCCTGGGGAATGGAAAGGAGGCTTGCTTCTCAGGCTTGGGGCTGGGAGTGGGGTCAACCAACGGGCTGGTCCCGAAGAGGCAGAAACCCGGGAGAGACAGGGAGAAGAGTGGAGGAGGCCATTGACGGTCAGGCAGGGTCAGCCACCCTTTCTTGAGACTAATGTGAAATCAGAGGTCCTGACATGGAGGTTTGGTATGGGGCTCCATGCCTGCCCTGAGCTGAGGTTCAGGACCCCTCTTCAATTACCACCACTCCTCCTGATATTCTCCTTTTTTTGGAGAGAAGGTAAAGAGAAACTGATACTGTATTAGTGAAAGTTGTAGACCCACTTTCACTGTGCAGGTCAACTGTGTGTGTGTGTGTGTGTGTGTGTTTTCTCTCTTCTAATTCCTTTGGTGATTTTTCCAAAGCAGACTTCTTGAGAGACAGAGTAAACGATTTAAGAATCAAATAACGAGATAAATGACTCATTTATGGTAAAGAGCACTAGCCTACTGATAATTTGGTTTCACGATTTCCCCAGACTGCTGACTTCTCATGTAATGGGCATTTATGCATGGCAAAAATATTCAACAGAATTGGAGAACTGACAAGAAGGGTCCAAAGTTTTGTTTCCACTTGAGGATTGCTTTCTAGATGCATGTTTTCCAAGCCGTGAAAAGAATCCAGGGTTGAGACCAAGGCCATGGGGAGTCCTATTGGAGCCCGAGGCAAAAGGAAAAATGTGAGTCCTTGTATACATTTATCAAAATGTATACATGTATCAAAATATGCTCCCATCTTTTAAACTGAGTGGAAAGGTTAATAAAAGCTCTACAATCACAAAACATGACTACATAGAAAGTCCCAAGTTGCCCAATCTGTCCACACCCCATTATCAACCCTCATAAAGCCACATAGCAGGGGACAGCACAGCTACCTGGGAACTTTGGGCTGGTTGGAAACGGCTTCCATTGCACAAGAGTGCAGGATCACAAAAAACCACCACCTCTCTGCATTTAAACTGTTGATGTTTTGTTCATCATAGATTTTTTTGCATTAAAAAAAAATTTTTTTTTTTATTTTAAAGGGGGGGAGGGGAGAGAAAGGGGCAGAGGGAGAGAGAGAATACCAAGTAGGCTCCACCCTCAGCACAGAGCCCAACCGGGCGTTTGATCCCATGACCCTGGGGTCATGACCTGAGCCCAAATCAAGAGTCAGTTGTTCAGCCGACTGAGCCA
The DNA here is from genome assembly GCF_018350195.1 of Panthera tigris. Classification (NCBI taxonomy): domain Eukaryota; kingdom Metazoa; phylum Chordata; class Mammalia; order Carnivora; family Felidae; genus Panthera; species Panthera tigris. The sequence continues at coordinate 19,946,602 of NC_056674.1, forward strand.
CCCAGGCGCCCCTGCGTTTATTTTTTTGAAAAAAAAACTTTTAAAGACATGGTTTATCTTGATTAACGAAATTTTTGGCACAAAGCTACTCCTTACCCATATTGAGATCTTAGCTACCTGACACGCCATTTCCAGTTTAGTGCCCTCCAGAGGCTGCACCCAGGGCAGAGGCCTCGCTAGGGTTCCCCAATGTAGCCCTGGCCCAGTCCTCTCCGGGAACCCATGTAAGCACTTCTGAAATGGCTCCTGGCAGTCCAGTCTCTGTTGCAGGACTCAACACCCTAGCTCAAAGATCCTGTAACTTGTTGACAGATATCCTGCATCAGCCCCAGCATCAGTTAGTTGTAACCAGGGGCTTTCTGTCTATCACAACCCCAAATCTTCCAACTAATCGAGAATTTAGTGTTGGAAAGATGGTGATGGCAGCAATAGACCCCCCCCAAGAACTTGCACCCCGGCTGGGGCAGATGAGGGAGGCCCCAGATGGAGGGGCGCAGGCGGGGGCTCTGGGTCCTCCTGGCGGGAAGCTGGCCTTCCTAGTCAGGAGGAAGCAAAGCTGCTGTCACGCACATGTGTTTCATGAGATGTGGACTGTGGGCCACTGAGGCCTTCAGCCATCTATTCCCGGAGTGAGGAGGGGGAAGGGGCACGGAGTTGTCTCACATAAACCCCTGCCCAGAACAAAGGGGTCACCGCCGATGCTCATTCACCAGCCACATGCCCCAGGGCCTCTGCGGGACGAGGAGGCAGCCACCGCTGCCGGAGAGTCCCATGTCGTCCTCCATCACTTACCAGCAGATGCAAATTCAAGCCCGCTCTTTTCCAACTGGTTGCCAGGTCGGATGGTCATTGTCTTTCTTGACTTCAGACAGTTAGAATTTACTTGGGGATCAAAGGCCAAATGTGACTTTGGCGAGTAAAACTAAAACAGTCTTATGACCACCTAGTCCAGTCTTCCTGCAGGTGCCTTCCAGAAGGGAAAACGCTTCTTTGTCCAAACTGCACTCTCAACCAGACACTTCTCACTCTACAGTCAGCACCTTCCCCTTGGGCCCTGCTCAGCTCACGGTCACATCATTTACGGAGTCAATGATCCCTACCCCAGTCCCTCCACACCAATCCATCAATGAGTCTGGATAGCTAGTCCCTACCTCGTGTCTCACGTCTGCCACTTCTCTCCATCACCACCGCTCCTTCCTGGTCCCAGCCACCATCTCCTCTCTCTAAGATCTCTGCAGAAGCCTCCTACGTGGTCCCCTGACTCCCAATCAACAGCTCACATTTTTATCATGCAAAGTGGATCATGCCCCCTGCAGAAAACGCTCCAGCACAGGCCTCAGACTTTTTAACCTGAGCTTCGTGATCCTGTGAATCAGCCTCTCCAAGCACCCCTACCTCCACCCGACTTGTCCTGGCCTCGGAGCATGTCCACTTTGCCCCAGAGCTAGTTTCTACTCTTCCTTCAACCTGCCAGGAGGACAGCCAAGACGCAGAGCCAGAGAGCATTTGGAGAGAGGTTCTCTCCCTGTGCGCAGCCCCTCCACCATGTGGACCTGCTGACTGGCCGCCAGGCTTCCGGTCTCCCCTGGAGAAAAGCACTCAAGCTCCCCAGGCCAGCTCCTCACTCACTCAGGTGATAAGACGGTTGTGTCTACATTTGAGTCAGTCTCTTCTTGAACAGAAACTGTCCTTGGGCGATTTCTAAGACCCCTTCTGGGACCCCAGAGGAGCCTCACAGGACAGTGTCTCCTAAATGGGTATTTTGCTCCCATACACATTAAAATCCAAGTTGCTCAAATGACATTTGATTTTATTTTTTTAAGTTTATTTTGAGAGACAGAGAATGGGGGAGGAGCAGAGAGAGAGAGAGAGAGAGAGAGAGAATCCCAAGGAGGCTCCACGCTCAGAGCAGAGCCCAACACAGGACTGGATCCCACGACCGTGAGACCATGACCTGAGCCTAAATCAAGAGTCGGATGCTCAACCAAATGAACCACCCGGGCACCTCTCAGATGACATTTTAAAATAGCCATTTACAATATACAATGTCAGGTAGAAAGTAGCATGAAACCTGTGTCTGAGGGACTTCCGAATGGCAGCTAATGTACAACTTTTGGAATAGGGTGACGGGAGGACAAGAAAGGAGGTAAGAGGGAAAAAATAGCTTTAGAGAAAGAGAGTTATGGTTTATTTGATTTTAAAATACTAAAAATATCAAAAACCACAATGAGACACCACTTTGCATCCATTAGGATGGCCATTATGAGGAAGAAAGAAAGAAGGAAAGAAAGAGAGAGAGAAGGAAAGCCAGGAAGGAAGGGAGAGAGAGAGAGCGAAGGAAGGAAGGGAGGAACGAAGGAAGGAAGGAAGGAGGGAGGGAAGAAAGGAAGGAAGGAAAATAACTAGGCATTAGAACCCATGCACGCTGCTCATGGGAATGTAAGGACCCAGCAATTCCGCTCTTGAGTCTGCACCCGGAAGAAATGAAAGCAGGAGTTCCAGGAGATACTCGCCCGCTCATGTTTACAGCAGCGTTATGCGCAGTGACCCAAGGGTGGAGGCAACGCAAGCATCCGTTGACAGAGCCCCGGAGACGCACAACCCGGTGTATCCTCACAACGGAATATCAGTCAGCCTTAAAAAGGAAGGACATTCGCACGCGTGCCACAGCAGGGATGCACCGTGAGGACGTTGTGTTAAGCGAAGTAACCAGTCGTAAAAGGACAGACACAGCATGATCCCACTTACAGGAGGTGCCTAAATAATCAGATTCGTAGAGACAGGAGGTCGAATGGTGGCTGCCAGGGGCTGGGGTGGGGGCAGTGGGGGGGAAGATGAGGGGGTTACTGTTTAACGGGTACGAGAATTTCCTTTTCAGGCGATGGGTAGTCGTGAAGGCTGCACAACAGTGTGTCCTGAATGCCACTGAAACCACATGCTGCAAGTGGTTCCAATGGTGAGTTTCGTGGGGCGCCTGGGTGGCTCGGTTGGTTAAGCGTCCAACTGTGGCTCAGGTTATGATCTCACGGTTCGTGAGTTCGAGCGCCTGATCGGGCTGTCAGCGCAGAGCCCGCTTCAGATCCTCTGTCCCCTTCCTCCCCCACTCATGTTCTTGCAAAAATAAAGAAACAAAAAAAAAAAAACTGTGTTTAGGGGCGCCTGGGTGGCTCAGTCGGTTAAGCGTCCGACTTCAGCTCAGGTCACGATCTCGCGGTCCGCGAGTTCGAGCCCCGCGTCGGGGTCTGGGCTGACAGCTCAGAGCCCAGAGCCTGCTTCCAATTCTGTGTCTCCCTCTCTCTCTGCCCCTCCCCCGTTCATGCTCTGTCTCTCTCTGTCTCAAAAATTAAAAAAAAAAAAAAAAAAAAAAAAAACGTTAAAAAAAACCCTGTGTTTAATGGTAAATTTTGTGTTATGCATATTCTACCAGAGTGAAAAAAAAATACTAAAGATAAACTGGCAAAATTCAGGGTTGTGACATTTCCACCTAAACTCGGGGGAGGGGCAGGGGTGAGGCAGCCAGTCTGGGTTGCTGCTTTGGACCTGGAGTGGCTTCCTGGTGACGCTGCCCCTCCTGGAGCCATGGTCAGCCAGGGGCTGCTGGGGCAGGAGCTGAGTGCCTGCTCCTGAGATGCCCAGGCACCCCCAGCCCTCGCCCGCTGACCCGGCCCCACCACATCTACAGGCACACCCGTGGTGATGGGCTTGGTGCGGCCATGCACATCCAGCCACGCTCTCCGAGTCCTTGCTGATTCTTACAACTTTAATAGACCAGCGGCAGTAAAATCATTTCGCCTTCAGTACTGAGCAGTAATTTTAAAATTAAAGGTCTGGAACAGTGATGGTAAGTATGTCGTAAAAGTACCACTCCAAAAAAAAAAAAAAAAAAGACTTTCATTGCAATAAAAATGTTAGCACCAGGTCACCCCTTGGTTTACATGACCCTCTCCACAGTAATTTTGAATGATGAGTGCCGCTCCAATTTTCAATCAAAAAGCTCCCCTCGGCCTTGCTGAAGCACTCAGAATTGCCCTGAAACAATAATCATTTGTGTATTGATTTGGAGGAGAATCAATCCAATTCAGTCCACCTCACTAAATTATTAATGGCGCAAAGCACCGCAGAGCCCCGAGGTGGGTTAACAGATAAGGTTTGTTCTTTAACCTTGTTGCTGCCCCAGGGATAAGAGTGGCAGGCTGGAAGAGTGTGAGACCAGAAGCACACGCGCAGACCCGGGAAAGCCAAGGCTGGACGGATGAGGAAAGCCATCGGGACAAGCCCTCCCACCCGCAGGAGTGGGTCAAAGTGGGTTAGAGGGGAAGGGAGTCCAAGCTCGCTTCCAACTTCAGCTCAGATCACGATCTCACGGTCTGCGAGTTCAAGCCCCGCGTCGGGCTCTGGGCTGACAGCTGCGTGGGACAGCAGCCCACTGAGGGGCTCCAGGTGGCTCCTAGTGAGGCCACTTGTCTCTGTTAGAGCTCCTAGGACCCCCCCCCCACACACAGGGGACACTAGGACAGGGGACACTAGGACACCCCCCCCCCCAGGGGACACAGGACGACCAGTGCAGTGCTATGAGCAGCAAACCTTTATTATGGACTTAATGGCCACATTTAAATCGGCTCATTTTATTCTATTTCAATATTTCTACTTCAAAAAGAAATTTTGTAAATCCAGTCTCTAGCTGTAAATGGATCATCATAAATACAAGCAACATTGTATATTTTGTTGCCTCTCTCTCTCTCCTTTTTTTTTAAGTTTTATTTACTTATTTTGAGAGAGAGAGAGAGACTCGAGGAGGGGAGGGGCAGAGAGAGAGGGGGAGAATCCCAAGCAGGCTCCTCGCTCACTGAGCCCAACACGAGGCTCGATCCCACGACCGGTGAGATCATGACCTGAACTGGGATCAGGAGACAGATGCTTAACGGACTGCACACCCCAGGCACCCCTCTGTTTTTTCTGTCTGTCTTTCTGTCGGTCCATTTGTCTGTGTGTGTGTGCTAATCTCTACCAGGGAGATTTAGGAAGTAGTCCAGAGGATTCAAGGCACACTAGCATCAGAACTGAGACTTTCAGATGCCTGGGTGGCTCAGGTGGTTAATCATCCGACCTCGGCTCAGGTCACGATCTCATGCTTCGTGGGTTTGAGCCCCGCGTCAGGCTCCGTACTGACAACTCAGAGGCTGGAGCCTGCTTTCGATTCTACTGTCTCCCTCTCTCTCTGTCCCTCCCCGGCTCACGGTCTGTCTCTCTCTGAAAAACAATAAATACATGTTTTAAAAAAACTTGAGAATTTCTTTTTTGGGGATTCTCTCTCTCTCTCTCTCTCTCTCTGCCCCTCCCCCGCTCTCTCTGTGTCTCTCAAAATAAATAAGTAAACTTAAAAAAAAGAAAAAAACCCTGAGGCTTTCTCTTCAATCAGATGAGAAAAACTGGAGGAGAATAATGAGAAAGAGAAAATAATGCCCTTGTATTGTGGTCTAGTGGTGTTTACTGCAAAATGGAATAGTTCTGACCCAGATCATTCTGGTCCCAGCGAAAGTCACCCAAACCATCCCACAAGCAGGAAAAGTGGCATGGTTAGGCACAGAGACTCTGGAACTGACCCGTAGAGGATTCAATCTGGCTTCCCAACTCACTCCCCGTGTAAGAAGCTTCTTCATTTTTATGAGCCTTGGCTTCCTTACCTATAAATAGGGGCACGACAGTCCCTAAGTCACGAGGTCACAGTAAGAACTAAAAGTGTTCAAACCTGCAAGTCACTTACAACAGTGCCTGACACAAAGAGAAACACTAGCCATTATCTGAATGCCCCCGCTCTGGGAAAACTCCTATTCAATCCTCAGAACCCAAGCCAGCCTTAACTCTGCCCTCCCAGAGGGAGACAAGACCCCCCCCCACCACCACCACCTAACAGCTTCTTCTGTACTTTTCTTTTTAAGTTTATTTATTTATTTTGAGAGAGAGAGAGAGAGAGAGTGCCAGCAGGGGAGGAACAGAGAGAGAGGGAGAGAGAGAGACTCCCAAACAGGCTCTGCACTGTCAGGGTGGAGCCTGATGCGGGGCTCGAACTCACGAACCGTGAGACCATGACCTAAGCATGAGTCAGACGCTTAACCGACTGAGCCACTGAGGCGCCTCTCCTTCTGTACTTTGAACAGGCTTCTGGGGCTGCACACGTCATCCTCTTGTAATTTACAGGCTAATTTTCATGGCTGTCCATGTCCTTGAGCTGTCAGCTCCTTCCTAGAGGTGCCCTCTACGTGCCCGCCATCCGAGGCAGCTCTGCTCACACCTAGTGGGAAATGGTCAGCAGGTGTTGACCTACTTGAGTTGAAGCAAACAAGAGCGTGACATCCGGAAATCTTGTTCTTTCATCCCGTCTCCCGTGGGAAAGGAGTCTCCCCAACATCCCCTAGGATCAGGTATCACCACCAGGGAACCCCGCCCCGTCCCATTCTCCCTCCCTGACCCAGCCTGAGTTCTGCGCACATTCTTCCTCTTCTTCCTTTTTATACTTTTGTGACGTACAATGTACCCGTGACCAATGCATCATATCGCTTTGTGTGTTTGAAACTTTTACATAAGTGGCGACATACAGCTTGTATCCTCTGATAACTGGCTTTTTTTTTTTTTCCCCGCCCAGCACTATGTCGTCAAGATTTATCCACACTGATATGTGCAGATCTAGTCTATTCATCCAGGGGCCACGAAAATGCATGGCTCGCAATCTCACTTCCCACACGCTGTTCCCAGCATGCAGCTGAGCACGGCAGGGGTACTAAAGCCAGTCCAGTGCTGTGAGATGTGGGACCCCTCCCCTGGCAGGGGGTCATGTCCACATCAGGCCTGAAGGCTCTCCCACCTTTCCTGGGCTCCCTCCTCTTTATTGTCCAGGAAATCTCTTATAGATCTAACCCCATTTTAGTGTCTGCTTCTCAACGAACCCAAACACCCAATTCCTTTTAACTTTTTCATTATTATTCTTCTCTACACAGATTGCCACCACCTTTGTATGCTTTATTACATCCTGAGGACATTCACACTGTTTAGTGTTTTGCTATTGCCAGTAATTCTGGCTCATGGGATGGCTTCTGAGTCATGGGGACACATAACTGGGCTTTTCCCCTTAGCGTGACATCAGGGGATTTGTGGTCTACCGTGGCCCCCGCTGATCCCAGACTCCTGGAAGTCGTGCTCTTGTGGACCCTCCTCGCCTTGAGCATGCGCTGTGCCTAGAGATTCTCTTCTATGAATAGCAAAAGTGATGGATGTCACTTTCAAGATCAGGTTACAAAAAATCATGGCCGCCATCTTGGGTTGCCCTCTCCTGTCATCTCTCACCCAGGCACTTGCTCACTCTGAGGGAGCCATGCTGTGAGCTGTTCTGTGGACAGGTCCACGTGGCAAGGACGAGGGAGGTCTCCGGCCAAAGTCATCAAGAACTGAATCCCACCGACAGCCAGTGCATGAGCTGAGAAGAAAATCCTCCCCCCGTGGAGCCTTCAGATGAAACTGCAGCCCCTTGACTGCAACCTTGTGAGAGATTTTGAGTCAGAGACACCTGGCCCAGCAGATTCTTGACCCACAGAAGCTATGAAACTTAAAAACATATCGGTTTTTAAGCCACTAAGCTTTGCAGTAATTTGTCTTGCAGATACCATATCTGAATGTATCCATAAACATCTGTCCAATCTCCCCACCCCAACTCCAGAGCTAGCGATCGGTCCTGAGCTCTTGCCGATGATGAGGCATGGACACCATCTCTTATAATTACAAGCTCATTTCATCCTCACTCAGCCTCAGAGATTTCTGGGGACAGCACCATCACCAGGCTGGACACACCCGTCAGACCTTGACTCCACAGTGCCCCTCCCTCCCCCACTTCCTCCCTCCCTCCTTCCCTCCCTCCCTCAATTCCTTCCTTCCTTCCTTCCTTCCTTCCTTCCTTCCTTCCTTCCTCTTTCCTTCTTTCCTCCCTTCCTTCTTCCCTTCTTTCCTTCCTTCCTTCCCTTTCTTTTTTGCTCTTATTCTCCTAATATATTTGAATCCTCATCATGCACCAGACAATATTTTAGGCAAGTCCTCTCTTCCACAGCAATGGAGGAAGAAGACCAGAACCCTGCTTGAGGACTGCTATGGGATGAATTGCATCCTCCCAAAATTTGTACATTGAAACCCTAACTCCCAGTACCTCAGGATGTGACTATATTTGGAGATGGGGTCTTTAAAGAGGTAATTAGATTAGACTGAGACCATTGGGATGGGCTCTAATCCAATCTGACTTGTGTCCTTATACAAAGAGGAAATTTGGACAAAGAAGTGTGAGCACACAGAGAAAGTGAAGACACGTGAAGACACAGTGAGAAGATGGCCATCCGCAGGAGAGGCCTCAGGAGAAGCCAAGCCTGCTGACATCTTGACCTTGGACTTGCAGCCTCCAGACCTGTAAGAGAATACATTTCCATGTTTCCAAACGCGCAGGTGAGTAAGTGAGCACAACACCCTCAGGTGAAGGTAAGTGTACTAGAGAAAATAAAACTGAGGCTCAGGATGGGGGGATCTCAAGTGGCCCGGCAGAGAGATGCACCACGGGGACCACAGCCTGCAGAGGTGGCCTTCAAGCTGAGAGGTGAATAACAAGGAGCTAGTCGGGCAAAGGTTTGGAGACAGAGTGCTGCAGGCAGAGGGAAGAGCTTGTGGAGAAGTCCTGGGCTCTGGAACGTAATCGCTGCGTGGACAGGTTCACTGGCTAGGTGGTTCTCCCTTCCTGGTCCCATGCCTCAGTTTCCTTTTGAGGATGCTCTGCCCCTTGCCATTTTGAGAAGTTCAGAGGCCTACTGATCGACACAGTCTCTCCTGCCCCCTGAAAGCATTGACATACATGCGACCAAGGTCAGCTAGTAGCTGTCTGTCTCTCAGGCACTGGTTCTGGAGCAGAGAGAGCAGAGGCGTGAGGTGGGGACAGAAAGTGGGGCGGGGGACGGTGACAAAGAGTTTGGCGCTGGTCCTTGGGACCGCCCCTTGGATCTGCCAGTGCCCAGCTGGCACCAGCTGCTGTGACTTATGTGAACTGACCCCCAAATGTCCTCCTCTCCCTCCCCAACAAATTCCCCTGGTGGCTACAACAGGTGCTGGTGCCCATGTGGGTAAAAGCAGGCTGCAGGGGCTGAGACCGAAGTTCCACTGGGCCATGTGTCTGGACCTATGGCCAAGTCTGTCCCCTCAGCCCCTCTTGTGTGGAAGTTTAGGGAGGGGGTGGAGGTGGTAAGGCGGGGGGGCAAGAATGAGATATTTGCTTTTCAGGGAAATTGTGGCAAACAGAAAGAGGGAAAGTGTGGGAGCAGGTTCCAAGTCCACATGACCACATTTACAAAAAATATAAACAAAAATAGAGGTATTCAATGAATCCAGAGCTCGCTGGTCGTCCAGGATGGGCTCACAGAATATCTGCTTATTGTAAAGAAAACAAAAACTAATCACACAGAAAATAACAATGGTATTCTGGCAGATATCCTTTCAGCTACTTAAAAAATTTGGGGGGGGCGGGCGGCACCTGGGTGGGGCCATCGGTTAAGACTCTTGATTTCGCCTTGGGTCATGATCTCACGGTTCATGAGATCCAGCCCTGCATTGGGCTCAAGCCTGATTAGGCTTCTCTCTCTCCCTCTGTCTCTACCCTTCCCCCCTCCACTTGAATGCTCGAGCACACGCACGCTCTCGCACGCGCTCTCTCTCTCTCAGATAAATAAATAAACATTTTTTAAAAATGTTTTGGGGCGCCTGGGTGGCTCAGTCGGTTAAGCGGCTGACTTCGGCTCAGGTCATGATCTCACGGTCCGTGAGTTCGAGCCCCGTGTCGGGCTCTGGGCTGACGGCTCGGAGCCTGGAGCCTGTTTCAGATTCTGTGTCTCCCTCTCTCCCTGCCCCTCCCCTGTTCATGCTCTGTGTCTCTCTATCTCAAAAATAAATAAACATTAAAAAATTTAAAAAAAATGTTTTGTTGTGGGAAAATATATGTAATGTAAAATTTACCCCTTTAACCATTTTCACGTGTACAGTTCAGTGGCAGGAAGTCCATTCACGCTGGGGTACAGCCATCCCCACCATCCCTCTCCGGTGCTTTTTTCATCTTCCCAAACTGAAACCCTGTACCCGTCAAACAAAAACACTCATTCCCTCCTCCCCCAGCCCCCGGCAACCACCATTCTACCTTCTGTCTCTGTGAATTTGACTATAGTGATGCTAAGTGGAATTATGCAGGATTTGTCCTTCTGTGCCTGGCCAGACTACTTTCTGGTTTTGTTTTTTTTTAATGTTTATTTATTTTTGAGAGAGAGAACACAAATGGGAGAGAGGCAGAGAGAGACACACACACACACACACACACAGAATCCGAAGCAGGCTCCAGGCTCTGAGCGGTCAGCACAGAGCCCCGCGCGGGGCTCGAACCCGCAAACTGTGAGATCGTGACCCAAGCCGAAGTCGGGCGCTCAACCGACTGAGCCACCCAGGCGCCCCTACTTTTCCACGCAGATTTCATCACCCAAGTGGAATCACAAATGAGCACAGTTTTGTAATGGTTTCTGCTTGGCAATACATCAGTGACGTGTGTCCACATTCGCACACAGAGCTCAGCACCTTCGTTGGTGCCTGCTGTACACTCTGCAGAGAGCTGTGCATGTCATTTGCCTAACGCGTCCCCGCTGGTGGACATTAGGTTGTTTCTAGTCTCTTTCCTAAGCCATCTTCAGTAAATGACTTCAGTCTTCATCCCCACAAAGGGGAGGGGGGTCTTTAAAACGAACGCCCACAGGTACAGTTTCCAAGCCAAAGGGAGCAGTTTACACAATGATTGTCAGATTGTACCTAGAAGGTAGGACATAAAAATGCTCATTTTCTCAGCAACTCTGGGAGTTATCATCAGCCTTTATGTAATATTTTCTAATGTGGCTGGAGGACAAAAAAAATCTCACTGCTTCAATTTGCTTCTATTCGATTGAGCATCTTTTCATATGTTTTCTGGCCGTTTGCCTTTCTTCCTTGGTGAATTGCCTGTTTCTACTTTTTACAACTTTTTCAAGGAAAAAAAAATATTCGGAAATAAAGAGGTATGTGTGCTACCCTCAGGAACAAGACCAAATAGAATTGTGCCTCCTTAAGCCTCTCAGAAGGGCACCTTTGTCAACAGAATGAATGTGTTTGGAAATTCCTCCTTTAGCAGGCTTCCAGGGTATTTTATTTGTTCAATATGTGAATCATTAGCATCACAGCGGCTGAAATAATCAGCGCCAAGAAGCTTAAAGGTTTCCTTCCAGCTCCTAAATCTCAGATAACAAAGAAAAAAAGCAAGTTATCTGGCCCCGGAAATACAAATTTACATTTCCTTAGGTAGCTGAGGCCAAGTGCAACTTAACATCAAGCCTGGCACCTGGTGAGCTGTGTGCAGAGAGGAAGTCACTGAAATCCTTGAGGTGTGCTTTCTTCCACTGGAGTCCCTGTACCGTCAACAAAAGAAGTCGCACAAAAAACAGGGGAGTCCTTTGCTTCCGCCACAGAATGACCATCAGAAATGTCCCTCCCAAAAGTTCATGCCAATATTCATTTAGATAACATTCTGTCACTTAGAAAACCAAGAGGTGATTCTTTACATTTTTCTTTGTTTTTTTTTTTAATTTTTATAAATAAAGAGGAGAAAATAAGCCCAGTTTCCCTAGTTTTGTGAGCAAGAGCCAAAGTCTCATGGGATTCAATCGAAAGTGTGGCCACAGGGAGCCAAGTGGGAAGGAGTCAGGTTTTGGAGGCAGGGAGAACACGGGCACACCCAGAACCACGGTGAACTCAGAGTGCTCCCTCCAGTCTGGTTGCGACAACAGTGACAATGACAGCCAGCAATAATAATAACTGCTCAAGAGAACTGTAACACCTTCACGGCAACACGTGCATTTCCTGCTCCTAGGTAGACAAAAGTCCCAAATCATTATCCCCATTGTCACTGTCACTCTTTGATATATCTCAGCCCCAATTCAGATGAACTCAAGGCACGTCTTCGTGTCCTTCCTGACAGCATCCTTTTCCTGGACATTTGAGCACCCTCTCCAAGCAAGACCCCTATGTAGTCGGCCAGAAAGGATTTTCTTCACTTTAGGAAAAGGAAAAGTAAGGAGCGACATGGTGTTGCTTGGCCACAGTGCTCTACCACTTAGATCAAAGGGGGAAAGTGACAGGTGACATGTGACAGGTGAAAGTGACAGGAGAGAGAAAAACTCTCTCTCCAGAAGAAAACACGAAGGGTCTAAGGAAAGATATTTGAGCATTAGAATACTTTTAATTGCAAGTAACAGAAACCCAACTTAACTTGTCCTATGGGACTCTGGCCTGGGGTGCGCCTCAAAGCTCAACACAGCAAGGCCAGAGCCATGTGGGAGCAAACTGTGTGGTTTCGGTCTCTCATCCCAGCCCCTCTCCCCCAGCATCTTCCCCAGCATCTTCGGTTCCCTGAAACCTCGTGGCAGAAAACATGGTACCCCAGGGCCACCAACACCATCACCCACAGCACCTGGGTCTGCGCATTACAGGACAGCCACTCGAGTTCTTAATTCTATGGGAGGGCTCTGACTGGCCCAGCCTGACCTAGCTAGCTGCTTTCCTAGCCATGGATGATCCGTAGGCCATCCTGGATCAGGTGTTCATCTGTGGTCAAAGGCTAGGGTCGTCTGACCTTGAAGCCCTGGGAATTCGCAACAAGCAGAAGCCATTCCTAGATATTCCAGTAGTGGGTCTGACAACTTGCCATGCACTTTTTTTTTTTTTTTTTGAGAGGGAAAGAGAGCACATGACAGAGACAGGGGGCAGAGGGAGAAAGAGAGAGAATCTTAAGCAGGTTCCACACTCCGCACGGACCCCGAGGCGGGGCTCAATCCCACAACCCAGGATCGTGACCTGAGCCCAAATCAAGAATTGTATGCTTAACCAACTGAGCCACCCAGGCAATCCTTGCCATGAACTTCCGAATTGAAACTTTCTTTATTTTCTCTCCCTCTGCCCCTCTCCTCCTCTCATGCTCTCTCTAAATAATAATAATAATAATAATAATAATAAAATTAAAAAGTGAAAAAAGGGAGAGGGTGACTGGGTGGCTCAGTCTGTTGAGTGTCTGACTCTTGATTTTGGTTCAGGTCATGATCCTGGTCGTTGGGCCTGGTCATGGTCCAAGGTCGTTGAATTGAACCCTGAGTCAGGCTTCTCACTGAGTGTAGAGCCTGCTTAAGATTCTCCCTCTGTCTCTCTCTCTCTCTCTCTCTCTCTCTCTGTCTCTCTGTCTCTCTCCTTTTGCCTCCTCTCCCCCACTCATGTGTACCCTCTCTCCAAAAAAAAACAAACAAAAAACAAAAACAAACAAACAAAAAAAAACTAAAATTAAAAAAAAGAACAAGAAAGTTCCTGGCATGCACACCAGATTTCAATTCACCTAGGTAAATACCAAAGAGTGGGATTGCTGGATTGCATGGTAAATATATGTCTAACCTTATAAGGAGCTACCAAAGCTCACTGAAAGAAATAGATAAAGCTATTTCAGTGCTATATATATTAAAGAAACTGAATTTTTAATGAAAACTTTCCAACAAAGAAAGCTTTACCCCCAGATGGTTTTGTTGGTGAACTCCACTAAACAATTAAAGAGGAAATCATACCAATCCTACACAACCCTTTCAGGAAAATAAAACAGGAGGCAAACTCCCCAGCTCACTATATGAGACCAGATTTACCCTGATACCGAAACCAGAGAAAGACTTTACAAGGCTACAGACCAATACGCCATACACAGATGCAAAATCCTCAACCAAACAGTAGCAAAGTTAATCCAGCAATCTATGAAAAGGATAGTATATCACAACTAAATGGAGTTTATCTCAGGAATGCAAGGCAGTTTCAACATAGGCAAATCAGTGTCATTTGTCAAAAAACCATAGATCCAGGGGCGCCTGGGTGGCTCAGTTGGTTAAGCATCCGACTCGGGCTCAGTTCGTGATCTCGCAGTTTGTGGGTTGGAGCCCCACATCGGGCTCTGTGCCGACAGCTCAGAGCCTGGAGCCTGCTTCAGATTCTGTGTCTCCCTCTCTCTGCCCCTCCCTGGCTCACGCTCTTTTTCTGTCTCTCAGAAATAAATAAACATTTTTTAAAAATCCATAGATCTGTATACCACAAAGAGTCAATTTTACTGTGTGAAAATTTTTAGAAGTCATGCAGAACATCAGAGGCATCCAAGATAGAATGCACACAGTGACAAATGAATCTGTCTAAGACGGATGGCTTAAGCACACTCAACCTGGTGAGGAAGGAAGGAGCTAAGACACTGTTTTGATAGATTCTGTAAGAATAAAGAAAAAAAGAACTACATAGAAACTGCGCTCTGGTTGGTAAATCTGTTTCTCCATCAGATACCGGTTATGAATTCCAAAGGTATGTTACACGTACACTAGAGTTGAGCAAATAAGTAGATATTTGGAGACAATATTGGAGATTATGAAAGTCTTTTTATTTACTCAGAAAGAAGTTACAAAAGACGCAAGGGTGGGGGGGTGGTGCCAGAAGGGAACACCATGGTGCTGGATTGGAGTCAGAAATATCAGCATGGGGGCGCCTGGGTGGCTCAGTCGATTAAGCGATCAAATCTTGATTTTGGCTCAGGTCGTAATTTCATAGTCCTGAGAATGAGCCCTGCATTGGGCTCCGCACTTGGCATGGAACCTATTTGCGATTATATCTCTCTCCCTCTCCCTCTGCCCCTCCCATGATTGCTCTCATGCTCTCTCTCTCTCTCTCTCTCTCTCTCTAAAATAAAATTAAAAAAAAATCAGTATGAACTCATTTGTTAGAGATATGTGTATATGCATGTTTAGAAAACGTACATAGAAATCCTCACCTCTGTCTGCTGAGACAGCCTAGAAGCAGCAACACTCCAATATCAATAAGGACACCCAGCATCCAGATCTTGATTTCATTTATTTATTTATTTATTTATTAAAATGTTTTTTAACATGCATCCAAATTAGTTAGCATATAGTGCAACAGTGATTTCAGGAGTAGATTCCTTAGTGCCCCTCACCCATTTAGCCCATCCCCCCTCCCCCAACCCCTCCAGTAACTCTCCGTTTGTTCTCCATATTTATGAGTCTCTTCTGTTTTGTCCCCCTCCCTGTTTTTATATTATTTTTGTTTCCCTTTCCTTCTGTTCATCTGTTTTGTCTCTTAGAGTCCTCATATGAGTGAAGTCATATGATGTTTGTCTTTCTCTGACTGACTAACTTCACTTAGCATAATATCCTCCAGTTCCATCCATGTAGTTGCAAATGGCAAGATTTCCTTCTTTTTGATTGTCGACTAATACTCCATTGTATATATATATACCACATCTTCTTTATCCATTCATCCATCGGTGGACATTTGGGCTCTTTCCATACTTGGGCTATTGTCGATAGTGCTGCTATAAACATGGGGGTGCACGTGTCCCTTCGAAACAGCACACCTATATCCCTGGATAAATACCTAATAGTGCAATTGCTCGGTCGTAGGGTAGTTCTATTTTTAGTTTTTTAAGGAGCCTCCATACTGTTTTCCAGAGTGGCTGCACCAGCTTGCATTCCCACCAACAATGCAAATGAGATCCTCTTTCTCCGCATCCTCGCCGACATCTGTTGTTGCCTGAGTTGTTAATGTTAGCCATTCTGACAGGTGTAAGGTGGTAGCCAGATCTTGATTTCTAAATGCTGTTCTTTCATATAAGGAACCAGGAATTTTGGAAGAAGAGGTTGATTCTAGGGGGACAGAGAATACACAAATGAGCTGGCAAACCCAGAAAATAATAGTGTTTTAAAAAAACCCAAATAAATACAGAGAACAAACTGAGGGTTGATGGGGGGGTGGCTGGGGTGATGGGGACTGAAGAGGGCACTTGTTGGGATGAGCATTAGGTGTTGTATGTAAGCAATGAATCATGGGAATCTACTCCCAAAACCAAGAGCACACTGTATACACTGTATGTTAGCCAACTTGACAATAAATTATATTGAAAAATAAATAAATAAATAAATAAACCTGTGTGACATGCTTCCCCCAATCATAATATCAGCCTAATTATGAGAAAACATCAGACAAGTATAAACTGAGGGACATTCCACAAAATACCTGACCAGTACTCTTGAAAAGTGTGAAAATCATGAAACACAAAGTCACGACGACTGGGGAACAAGGAGACGCGAAGACTACATGCAATATGGGGTCCTGGATTGGATGCCAGAACCAAAAGTGCACATTAGTGAAAAACTAGGGAAATCTGAATAAAGTCTGTAGGTTAGTTACTAGTATTGCACCAATATTAATGTCATTTTGATAAACATACTGTGAATTAGGTACTATGTTAGTAGCAGGGGCACTGAGTAAAGAGAACACGGGAGCTCTCTGCACTATTTTTGCAACTCTTCTGTAAGTCTAAGATTATTTCAAGATAAAAAGTTTCTTTGAAACCACAGATAGAAACTAGTACACAGTTATTAGAATGGCTAAAATAAAAACATTGGCAATACCAAATGCCGGTAAAGTTGCAGGGCCCGCTCGAATTCTCAAAATTGCTGATGTGGGTGTTATGGAAAACAGTGTGCAGTTTCTCATAAAGGTAAACCTACGCTTACCCTGTGATTCAGCCACCCCACTTATAGGTATTTACCCTGGAGACATGAAAACTCATGTACACGCATACCTGTATTGGAATTTTTATAGCATTTCACTCATAATGGCTGACAAATAACCCAAATCTCCTTCAACAAGATAAACCGTGGGGGCTCCTGGGTGGCTCAGTCGGATCCGACTTCGGCTCAGGTCATGATCTCATGGATTGTGGGTTCGAGCCTCGCATCAGGCTCTGTGCTGACAGCTCAGAGCCGGGAGCCTGCTTCAGATTCTGTGTCTCCCTCTCTCTCTCAGCCCCTCCCCCACTCATGCTCTGTTTCACTCTCTCTCAAAAACAAATAAACATTTAAAATGAAATTTAAAATAAAAAATTTTAAATGAATAAATGTTAAAAAAAACAAGATTAAAAAAAAAGATAAACTGTGGTATACCCAAAAAATGGAATACTACCCAGCAGAAAACAAGAAACAAACTACTGATACATGAGACAACATGGATGAATCTGAACATGGGTGAAAGAAACCAGACTCAAAAGGGTACATACCACATGAGTCCGTTTATATGACACTCTCTGACAGACAAAACCCCTGGAATGGAGAGTGGGCCAATGGTTTCCAGAGTCTGGGATTCATGGAGGGGTTAACCACTAAGGGGTTAACTGCAAGGGATTTTGGGGGATGATGAAACTGTTCTTTGTCATGATTGTGGAGGTGGCTGCCTGACTTCATGCATTTGTCAAAACTCATAACTATACACCCCCAAAAGTAAATGTTACTATATGTAAACTATTTCTAATTAAATTTTAAAATGTGTCCACTAAATACAAAACCAAAGCCCTCTTGACACCTCATCCCAGGCTCCTCCCTACCTTTCCAGAAGTAACTACTGAAATGAATTTAGTATCTACGCCTCTGACTCTAAAAAAAAAAAAAAAAAAGTTTTTTTACATACTTATACGTGTGCCCATAGAAAATAACACCATTTGTGGGTTTTTAAGCATAATAAACACTCACATATCACATTGCATGTATCTTTCTTCCTCTAGCAGTCAAGGGGATTTCCAAGGGTCCCTTGGGATTTTCAAAGGTCTTTTTCAAAGGTCTCTCAAGTCATTCAGGAGTAGATGCTGATGTGTCACCAGGACCATGAGAGGACAATGCGGGCTCCACCTACCCTCTCCCCCTTCTAGAAAGGCATCTCTAGTTATCTCTGGGCGCTCACTGCCCCGGGCTCAGCTCAGTGGGTAAAAATGAGCTGACCAGCTCCCCCCTGCCACATCTCAGCGAACTGCCCGTGACCCAGGCCTGACCCAATTACTGCACATCATATATGCTTTCTCCTGGTCTCAGAGATCACATCCAGAGAAGACCTGAGGCCCAGCTCTGCTGACAAGACTCAGTCCAAGACTTGGGAGCAGCAGGAAACTCTCCACTTTGAGCTGGTGGGGAAACAGGATGTCATTCTGGAGGCACCAGCAGCCAAGTGCCCCCTGACGTGGAGGCAACCCCAAAGGAAGCAGAGCCAAGGGCTGGAGAAGGAGCTAATAGCATTGCTGGGGACCCCAGAGCCACCCCAGCCAGAAGCCAGCGCGCGCCCTTGGACTTCCTCGTGTCAGGAGCAAGTGACAGTCTCTTTTCCTTCAGTTGAAGGAATCCCGAGGAGCGCGCATCTCCACGCACAACCGCAGAGCCTGAGACCAGGCGTTTGCCACAGGTCACCTCCCGTCCCACAGGGCTTTGGTCCTGTAAGCTGCCACAGAGGCTGTCCCCATGCCCTCCGCGTGCCTGACACTCTCCCCTTCGACTGGACCCGCCTCCAGAAGGCGCTGATAGAAATGCCAGGCAACACAACTCAGCAACACAACTCAGCAACACAACTCAGCAACACAACTCAGCCAGTAGCACACTGCTTTGTTTACACCAACCTCTTCGCCAAGCACTGGTTCCTGCATTTGCATTTGCGTTTGCATGTTCTGTTCCCTCCTGTTGGATGTTTAGCATTTTGGTGGTGGAAGTCGTTTTTGGTTTTTTAATTTTTTTTTAACATGTATTTAGAGGGACAGAGAGAGACAGAGCATGAGCAGGGGAGGGGCAGAGGGAGAGAGGGAGAGAGGGAGACCCAGAATCCGAAGCAGGCTCCAGGCTCCAATCTGTCAGCACAGAGCCCGACGCCGCCGGGCTCGAACCCACAAACTGCAAGGCCATGACCTGAGCTGAAGTTGGATGCTTTTTTTTTTTTTTTTTAATTTTTTTTTTTTTTAACGTTTATTTATTTTTGAGACAGAGAGAGACAGAGCATGAACGGGGGAGGGTCAGAGAGAGAGGGAGACACAGAATCTGAAACAGGCTCCAGACTCTGAGCTGTCAGCACAGAGCCTGACGCGGGGCTCGAACTCACGGACCGCGAGATCATGACCTGAGCCGAAGTAGGACGCCCAACCAACTGAGCCACCCAGGCGCCCCTGAAGTTGGATGCTTAACTGGCTGAACCACCCAAGCGCCCCATGGTGGTGGAAGGTAGTTTTAAAGAATTATAGTGTTGTTTTAAAATTGTTGGGGCTCCTGGGTGGCTCAGTCGGCTGAGCGGCCGACTTCAGCTCAGGTCACGATATCGTCGTCCGTGAGTTCGAGCCCCGCGTCGGGCTCTGGGCTGATGGCTCAGAGCCTGGAGCCTGCTTCCGATTCTGTGTCTCCCTCTCTCTCTGCCCCTCCCCCGTTCATGCTCTGTCTCTCTCTGTCTCAAAAATAAATAAAACGTTAAAAAAAATTAAAAAAAAAATTAAATTGTTATAAAAATTATAGATTGAAAGATACAACAATAAAAGTAGATGTGCCATATTGTTGGGGTTGGTTGCAAATACAAAATCCAGCATTATCTCAAAATTACTGGGAGTCCTCGTACATGTTTATGTAGCTAATAGGTTACCACTGGCTAGCTACAAATTTGTTGGTTTTAGAATATAAGGGAAAAGAACTATAATAAGCATAATGGCCGGTCTCTTTGTTAGCTTCCAAGCTCATTTTGAAATGCTGTTGATCTAGAATCAACTCTTAGCTCAGTAATGAGGTTTTATAAACATGGTCTAGAAACATTTGTTTGATGAAATGGGTTCCTACAACTCTATTTCTATATGTTATCCCGATTCAAACAAAATCCTTTCACTATGGTACATTGAAAAGAGCTTTGGGATTCACTGAAAGAGGGAAATCGGGGGTATGTATGTACCCCACCAGCAATCTGGTCAAGCCTGGCCACCTCCAGGCATGATTCTCACGGGCGTGGATTCACAGCCATCCCACGTGCCCACTCCCACCCTCAAGGCCACCCTAGCTGTGTGTCCTTGGGGCTGACCCACGCAAGCTCTGCCGAGACTTTCTCTCCCTGGAGCAGAAACCAGCCTCCAGAAGCCTCCTTAAAGCCAGGTTCACAAGCTCCTTTATGCAACGCCATCCGCGATACACGCGGGTACGCTAGGTAATAGGTCACACACAGAGTAAACTGAGCTGGTGGCCAACTTTATTGGCCGCTTTATTTTTTTTAATAACTGATTACAACAGCCTTCTAAGGAGCCACCCTGCATTCGAAGGGAAGTGAGACTATCTCAGGAGCACAGACCACTGAGGAACCAAAACATGGAAGGCTGGAAACCAGTCCACGCTAATCCCCACACCTGCCCTTTGCTCCCCATCTTAGAGCCCAGCCAGCCAGAGTTTGCCCCCTCAGACCCTTCTAAGCTCATGTTTACAGCCTCAGAGCATGTGGTACATCGTCCTATCCCTAATAGACACGCTCACTCCATGTTTGCTGAATTTAAATTAAATTTTGATGCGTTGTTTATATAAAAGTATAATCTAATTGATTGTAAGAAATAAAACGTGGTGTGAAATGTATCGTTTGTACAAATACATTCAATGTTAGGGTTTGATCTATAAAAATAACTATATGACTGAGGTTTGATCTATAAAAATAACTACATGACTGGGGTGGGGTGAGGAAAATCAATGACTGATTTTTGTCTCTGTCCGCCCCCCACCAACCCTTCTTCGCCAACACCTCCGCCCCACCCCACCTCCGCCAAGATCCCGCTTCCCACCCCTCCCCCGACCCTGCTCTGGAGACTCTACTGTGGACGCCTCCCTGGCCTCAGGGCAGCGCTCTTCTCCAAGGCTGAGGCCACTCTCCAGGCGTTGTACGTGAAGCCCTCCCCAGAAAGATGCTAACAGGGTGTGCACATCCATGCCCTCCTTGCACAAATGCACCTGTGCCTGGAACCCCCTAGGCTGGAATGGCACCGAACGTAGAAATAGGAGGTAATGGGGCAGCCCTGTTGTGAAGGCACAGGCAACAGGCAAGAGGAGTTGAATCCGCATGGAGCTGGGCGGTGAGGATGGGGGGCTGGGCAGGAGAGGAGGACAGACCGGGATGAAGATCCTGATTGCTATCAGTGTGACTTTGTTTTAATATTTTTATTGAGATTAATTTTCATACAGTGAACTGCATAAATCTCAAGTGTACAATTAAATGAGTTTCGATAAATACGTACCCACACCCCTACCAAGATGAAGATTGTTTCCATCACCCCAATAAAAAGAGTTAGTTTTATGTGTCAACTTGACTGGGCCACTGGGGTGCCCCAGCCGTTGATCAAATCTTATTCTGGGTGTGTCGGTGGGGGTGTTTCTGGAGGAAATCAACATTTGAATTGGCAGACCAAGGGGAGCATACTGCCCTCCCTAATGGTCAAAGACCTAAACAGAACAGTAAGCCCCCAAATAGCACTCACTCTATGTGATGTAAGGGTGAACATAACACACGTAGTCCTTAGGACGATCAAACTGAGACAGGGAAACCGAAGGGACCCCATGAAAGAAAAAGCTGGGTTTTTTCCTGTGCTTCTTTTCCTGCTTCTTTCAAGGACCCACATCCCCACCTTACACGTGCCTTTATGTGTGTCCTCCTTGTAAAAGTCAAGGAGTTAATGATTTCTTTGGAGTCCCCCAGCACAACAGATATCAAAGGAGTGACCGGGCCAGGTCATCATGAATGTTCTCCAAGACCACTGATTTCAAACCCCTTGACGCTAAGATCCCTGGCTGTCACAGATTTTGAGTCCAGAGTTCTCTCTTGTCCAGCAAGAGAGTGGACACAGAATTGAATACGAGAGGGGCTAATGTCCGGAAGGAGACAAGAGCCCTGAGTGAGGGTCCTTTCTCCATATTTATTAGGATCAGAAGGCTTACATATGTGATGGACGTGCAGAAAGAGACAATAAACCAGTGATTTCCAAGGTATGCAGTGTTAGGGGTTTGGGTCAAGACAAATTAAAGTCCAGGCACCGAGCAGATGGCCGTTTACTGCAGGCACCAGGCACCGTGGTGCCTGGTTAAGATAAAAGTTTATCGTAACTTTTCTAGGGGCTAAGACAGATAGGGCATGCTACCTCAGGGTTAACCAGGTATTTTTCTCGCTGATTAGCTGTGGGCGCTTTCACCCTGTATCGGCTTTTTTGCTCTATGCTTTGTTTTACTTAATGATAAATTCTGGGTGCTTTCACCCTGCTGTGGTGGCTTTCCGCCTCTACCTGTTCTCAGATGCTTTCATCCTATGGAAGCGGCTTTCTGCTCTATGCTTTGTTCTATGCTGGGCGCTTTCACCCTGTGGTGGCTTTCCTCCCTAAGCCTTGTTAACCCACTGGTGCGAGCTCCGAGAATTCTTTAACTTATTCCCCACCCCTGGCTGTAGGGCATATGTGACTCATGGAGGGCACTTGAGCACTCACCCTTGTTCGACCAGTTTCTGGATGCCTGAGAGGACACATACACCAGACCACTGTCCTCGGTAAAAACTCCTGACCCCCAAGCAAAGACATAGCTCATGTTCCCTTTCCTTTCTGAGTCTCCCAGATGCTCGGTCTGTATCTGCTTTCTCTGTATCTTCAATAAACTCTGCTCTCACTGCTTGCTTGCCTTTGATTTTCATCCTGCACAAAGCCAAGGACCCTCTTGGCTCGTCCTGCGGGACCCCTCCTGGGCCTTAGGACCCAGCCAGCCTGCAATCAAAATGAGGTATTTATGATTATTATCCCCATTTTACATGTGCAGAAACTGAGTCACAGAGGGGTTGAGAAACGTGCCCAGTGTTGATCGCTGACAAGAAATAAACACAGCCAGTATGTGGCAAAGCAGCCTTGCTCCAGATTCTGTGTTCTTACCCAGTACACTGCCTTGCTTCTCATATATTTCAGTCTATATATTTCTTATTTGAATTTTCATCCTAGGGATTTACTGGTATGGTTAAACTTTTCTTAAATCATAATTATGTGATCGAGTCAAGATGATGCACTCAACGTTATCAAAAGAGTCACCAATCAATGAAAATGGAGCTGTCACCACAATTCAGAGAAACTGTCCCATTGAGGGGAATCCATGCAATCCCCACACCCCCCCAATACTCTCACTTATCCTGCCTCTGTTAAAACCCCTCAAGGCCCCCAAAGCTTTTGCATTAAAACAGTGGTTCTAAATCTGTTTGATCTTGAGATCTCTTTGCACTCTTAAAAATTATTGAGGATCCCCAAGAAGCTTTTGTTTATCTGGAATATATGTGTAAACACTTGAGATGTTAGAATTAAAACTGGGACACCTGGGTGGCTTCGTCAGTTAAGCGTCTGACTCTTGATATCATCTCAGTTCATGATCTCATGGTTTGTGAAATTGAGCCCCGTGTCAGGCTCTGTGCTGACAGTGTGGAGCCTGCTTGGGATTCTCTCTCTCCCTCTCTCTCTCTGCCTTTCCCCTGCTGCTTGGGATTCTCTCTCTCTCTCTCTCTCTCTCTGCCCCTCCCCTGCTTGTGCTTGTGTTCTCTCTCTCTCTCAAATAAATACATAAACTTAGAAAAAACCCGTAAGTTTAAAAAACTAAGATAATACACAAACATTTCATTTATTTAATTGATTTTAAAACAACAATAATAAATCTATTCCGTGTTAACATAAATAACGTTTTTATGAAACCATTTACAAAATAAAACTAAATTTAGCCAGAAGGATGGCCCTGTTTTACAGCTTTGCAAATCTCATTTACGTCGAGTTTAATGGGAGGCAGCCGGATTGTCATATCTAGCATTCAGTCTGTTGCGATGTTATTTTGATTGAAGTAGAACAAGGGAATCTGTCCTCAAACAGATAAGTAGTTGGAAAAGGGAAGAGCATTTGAGTGGACTTTTCCAAAACGTGGTGGATATTCTTCTTTCCTAATACACCAAAACTGAATAAATGGTGGTGTGGAATCTGAAACCACACTGATGAACATTTCCTAGTCTGTTACATTAAAATATCCTGGTATACTTTGCTCTTTATAGATCATCCATTGGTCCTTTGGAAGATATCAGTTCACCAAATTATGCATATTTTCCAAAACGTTGACATGTTTTGTTACACAATGTCGAAAAAATATATTTGTTAATACAACCACCAATCTCATCAGAAAGTTCTTTTAAATATTGGAAAATTGCCAAGCTCGTGGTGGTAGATGCTTTTTCCAGAATTACAGTTTTCACTCAGGAATTCACGTTTCATCCTTGGCAAGAAATACTGTCGAGTTGTTTTCCTTGAGGTGACAAGCTCATTTTGTTCGTTTTCAAGAAAATACCTGTTAGATACTCCGAATGAGCACAGTTTGCCTGTCAGTTATCTCCTCAAACAAAAAGTCTTTTGCGAAAAACACGGCCATGTCCACTAACCCCTCAATCACAAGTACTGTTCTCCGAACGACCTCAAGACTTCCCGTTCCCCCACACAAAAGATTAAAAAGCTGCGTACTCAAGTGTCTAGATTTAATAAAATTCGTAATGTTTACTGCTTCATAAAGACATTCTTAAGTGAAACTGGCTTTGTCTGTTTCCTGCCAAAGTGGTTGGTAAGGAATAAATACAGTGACAACGAGGGGCCTTGATTCCTGCTAAGGCGCCAGCAATTTTCACTTACCACTGCTTTCGCACATCAGTGCAAATGTCAACACAGTACGAAAACAACTTAACGTCTGAGTATCGTCGTGAAAACCCATTTGACCACCTGAAAGAGTCTTAGGGATGCTGAGGGGTCCGTGAACTACATTTTGAGAGTACTGCTGCCTTACATTATTTGAAAAGATGGACTAGTTGTCCAAAAACCTCAGATTTACATAATCCAATCAGCACGATCTGATCCATTTTAAAAAGTCACTGTCCACCAATGCCTGTGTTCCAAGCCCTGTTAGGTGCTGGGGGCACAGAGGTAGGCATATGTGGCTCCCCATGCCTTGGGGCTTAATTTTATTTGAGGAGACAGACAATGGACAAATAAAACAACTTCAGACTATTTCAAGGCCCTGAAGGCTGGCCTGGGGGAGGCAAGGGTTCCTTCCTATACAGAGAATGGCTGAGGAGGGGCCTCCCAAAGAAGTGATACACTTAACGAAGGCCACAAAATAAGGAAGGGCCCAGGAAACAGCATTTCAAGCACAGGACAAAGAAATTGCAAAGATCCTGTGGCAGAAATAGCATGGCATTTTTAAGGAACAGGAGGGGTGGGCTTAACCTGGGCCTGTTTCTCCTTTCTGGCTTTGCTTATTGTCTAAGGGTGCTCACCCAATCTAGTGGCTTCAACGTCATCTGCTGTGTGCATGGCCGATGGCCACAAATGCTTTTCTCCCGTTGACCCTCCCTAAAACCCAGACTTACACCCCCAACCAACATCTCCCCTTGGCCACGAATGCTCAAAACTGACCCGCTATAGAGACGGGCAGTAAAGATGCGCAAGAGAAACAGCAACATCCCAGCAAAGACTCAAGTCCTGTTACCAACAAAGTCGTCGCTGATTGGATTGGTGACAAGGCGCCTATGAGACCCACAAAGCTTCAACGCACCTGTATAGGTTTTCCCTTGCAGTGCCAACCGAAAGGTTGCAAAGGGCAAAAAGTGATCCCCCCAAAACAAGAGAAGAAACAAGACAGTAATTACCCAAATGCATGGGAGAGGTAGAGAGAGATGCTGCTTCTGGAGTAGGTGAATTTGACTCTTAGGAACACAGGCTGATGCCCTACCTGCCATCTCTGCAGCTCTTTGGGACTGTCCTGTTGCGTCGGACATCAATTTTGTTGAGTTTGACAAGAGTGTTCCTGGGTGACTGTTCCAAATCCCCATGCTTCGCGGCACCCCCAGGGACTCCGGTGCAATTGCTTTGGGTCAGGCCCTCCAGCTGCGTATTTGTGCAGCAGCCAGAGCCGCGGGCCTCAGGGGTCAGCCTCCCACCTGGCGCCCGGAAGATACAGCCTCTGACTCATCCTTCCCGCAGCCCCGGGGGCACGCTGGCCGGGTTCAGCGTGGACCTCGCCAGACGCGCCTGTGAGATGTGTGACACCGATCGCAAGACTGGAGGGGGTGACCCGTCAACAGCCGGGGTGGGGCGCTCGGAGGAGGAATGGGCAGAGGGGGCCCAGCTCGCCCTGCCCAGCTCAGCAAGGGGAAAGCTAGCTCGCGGGAGCCGCGGAGGTCCCAGGGAAGGACACCGCCGCAGCACCGAGCCCGCTAAACCGGCTTCTCAGGTTCACCTTCATACATCTAAAGCGAGGGGCGCTGGGTAGGGCAGCAGAGCAAAAGTGCGCACAGGTAAAAAGAGAGCCGGGACGCTCGGTTGAGGCACCGCTGGGATTCGAACCCAGGATCTCCTGTTTACTAGACAGGCGCTTTAACCAACTAAGCCACGGCGCCGCCCGCACGAACACCGCGAGAATCTGTTCCCCATCACCATTTAGTCCCTCTGCGGTGCGCATGCGCACAAGTTTCGTCCGCAAGAGGCGCATGCGTGGTATATAGTCCTGCCCACACCAGCGGCTGAGGCGAGGGGGTTGGACACGGAAGCCGGAAAAGTGGGAAGCGAGTGTTGCCCCAGGCCCGGGAGCGCTGGTCTTCCCGGTTGCTGTGGGGTCTGCGCCGCGGCGTGGAGCCGGATGGCCCTGTCTATGGGGGGGTGCCCGCGCAAGGTTAGGCTTTCTGCCCTCCAGACCTGGCGCAGGAAGTCCCCCGCCGGTGTCCCGCGAGGCCCAGGCCCCCGGCGTCCGGTCTGGGCGCGCAGCTCGCCGTGGCCCCGCGGTGAGCGCGCCGTGCATCCACCGCGCTGGAGCCCTGGGCCCGGGAGCCTGCGGCGCGCCCCGGACGCACTGAGGGTGGGCGGCCCTGCCCGCTCCGGGGGCGGCATCTGCCCGCCTGCCGCGACCAGACCTTCGGTGGGGCTGCCTCTTCCCCGGGGGGGGGGGGGGGGGGGGCACCGCGGGCGCCTGAGCCGCCCGCCCTGAGGGATCCGGAGCTTCGAGGAACCCAGGCCGCTGGCCTCGGAGCACCGACACCGCACGTGCTGCCAGAGCTGGCAGGGTGCTCGCCTGCAGCTTCTTGGGTCTCCTCGCCCGGACAGCGCAGCCACCTCTTCCCAACACTTTTCAGAGGGCCTTCGAGCCAATCCATTCATTCACCCACCCGTGGGAGAGCCTCATCCGCAGAAATGTTAGACTCCGCAAGTGCATATGCGCAAGAAGATTTACTCCAGTATTATCTGTAATAGCAAAAATCGAGAAACAAAGCTATGTGCCCATCGGTGTGACACTGTTGGTACCTGCAACTGAGCCGTCCTCCAACGCAGAAGGGGAAGCACTCCTCTGTGCGCGCTGTGTGCGGGAGGAGGGAGACCACTTAGCAAAAGGAATTCTCTGAAAGAGAGCGTGAAGTGGAGCTTTGACATGTTCATACATCATTCATGTGGATAAGTGGATACATACTGAACAGCCAGCCCCAGGGTGACCAGAGTCACCAGGGTTATGACTGAGGAGGGCAGCGCCCAAGCACGGAACCTGCCCAAATAGTGACTACCAGGTTAAGGTGCTCATGGGCAGAATCATTGGATGCCAGTCAAATACGCTAAATAAATCAGACCTACAATTAAGTTTTTTAAACAAAGCAAGGGCAGTGCTAACGACTGACAGGAATCGTGCGAGCCATAGCAAATGGGAAAGGGAGCCCTTCCTGTTTGTCCATGAAACCTTCTGAAGGAATTGATTTATGTAGTACGGTATGCTGTGGGAGCAGGAGGAGGGCTCTACATCTGCCTGGGCATTCTGGAAAAGTCTGGGGCGGAAAGGATGACCCACCCTGTGATGGAAATGCCCTCCACCCACCTGCCTAACCAGACCTTCCTCTGTTCTGGGTGGATGGCCGTCTGGGAGTATTAACCAGGGACGACCCAGAGTGCCTTGCCACACAACAGTCTCCTCCCCAGAGGGGACCCCGCACATCTTCCTGTCGTTTGACAGAGCCGTCCACAGGAGCTGCAGTTGCTAGCCTGGCTGCCTCACGGGGCAACACCAGAGTCCAGAATGTGTTCCAAAAATGACACCAGGAACACCAGGTCATAAAGCCTAGAAGGAGCAAAAATGCCTCTAGAATTCACACACATGCTTGTTTTCTAAAGGAATCTAGATTTATTCGTCATGAAAACTAAAAAAGTGTATGATCTCCGCCACCAAGAGTGCTGTGGAGCTGAGGCCATGCCCCTGCCCCTGTCTGATACGCCTACCCGGCCAGGAAGGGGCCATAGAGAAAGGTCCCTGCAGAACCCCAAAACCCATATGACAGGTGACCTGTGCTCAAGTCAGTCAACAGGCCCAATGGCCATCAGTCATCTGTGGCCGGGCTGCACTCCCTTGGCAGTCAGTCTTCCCCTCCGGATGATGATGAGGCCTCTGCTGACAAGTCTTTTGCATCCATCCGGCAGAACACACATTTGGTGACGGTTTCGGAAAAGATGTCACTTTCGTAGATGGAGAAAGGCCTGTCACACACTTCACACTGGCATGGAGCATTTAAAAAGAGCAAAAGGAAGAAGTGCTGGTCAGAGGGGACCAAGGCATCCAGTTAGAATTCTCCCACCAGACCCAGCCACCTGTGGCTGGGCCAAGGCAAGAGCTCCCTCTCCTCTCTGCAGTCTCTGCAGACCCCACAAGGGTGGAAATTGCAGGCCACTGAGAGAGAATGAACACAGGCTTCTCCCTCTCCCCCCCCCCCCCCCCCAAGGAAGCTGTGCAGGCACCGACCGCCAGGCTCATCCCTGGCTAGGGGAATCCTGGGGACAGGAGCCACAAGCCACTCGACGGTGGAGAGGACAGGGGGTGCGTGTCTAACCCCGTCCTGTGCCCTTTGCGGAGCACAACTGTGGGGCGGAGGAGCTATCCTAAGGCCCTGACACCCTGGGGACCTAACTTACGAAACCATGAGAAACAAGTAGGCAAGATTTCCAAACAAAGCAGCCATTTTTCCGGGTGAAGGTACTAAGCATCCTCCTCCATGTCTGAGCCAGTTTCCGGCCAAGGCACAGAGAGCAGTGGCACGGTGGCACAGCTCACCCGCCGTATCTCCTGCCCGCAAACAAGTGAGCACCACCATGGGGCGGGCTCTCAGACCACGGGCCGGGGTCTCTCAGGGGTCCCCACCACAGCACCAGCCTCCTGCAGGATGGCACCCCACCCGGGGCAGGCCCTCTGGGAAATCCGACTCCTGAGGTTTCTTATATTGATTTAGAGCAAGGGAAATGCAGAAGGCTCATCTTTGGAACAGCTTCAAGTATGTCTCTTTCTTTTCTCTGTTTTGCAAGAAAGAAATTTGATCCTTTACCTACCTTAGTCTACAGCATACTTTCCCATGGCCCCACCCCAAACACGACAGGGCTCAGAGGAGGCAGTTCTTGGAGCCCTGTCCCTGGTGGCAGGTGAAGGACATGGAAAAGTACTGCTCTGCAGTTAGCTTCTAGGGCCTAAGGGCCAACATGGCCACACGGGCCATGATGACCAGCTGGCCACAAAGACAAGGTCCATGTCGGTCCCCTCCCCCCACCTCCTTGCCCCGTAGTGCTGTTCCCATATTAGCCATTTCCAGAAGCGGTGGCTCCCAGCTGGGCCTTCTAAGAGGAGACAAGCCTAGGTGGCTCCAGGATTCTGAGGGAAGGAGGACTCCGGGCACGCAGCATAGACTCCCAAGCTTCTCATAGTGGCAACCAAGTATCTATACTGCAAGGCCCCCACAGGGACTGGCCTCTAGTCCCCGGGGGATAGACTCTGTGGCCGGTCCTGGCTGCACCTGGTGAAGCATGTGTGTCCCCCCTACCATCACGATCCTGCCCCAGAGAAAAACAGGCACCTGGGCCTCTATCACAGGAGGGCACTGGGGGGCCTGGCCAACGGGTCTGCCGCTGACATGTAGGAGGCCGACGCCATGGCCTGCTGTGTGCCCAGCCATTTCTCCTCTGACTCATTCCCCTCCTCAAACACCCGGGGCTCATTCCTGCCTTGCAGTCTCCACACTGGCTCTTCCGCTGCTGGGACGTTCTTCCCCTAAACATCTGCACGGCTCACTCCCTCACCACTTTCGGGTCTTTGAACAAATGTCACCTCCTCAGTGACGTGTCTCCTGACCACCCCGTGAAGCGGCCAGCACCTCTCATTCCCTTTCCTGACACTACTCCTCTCCAACTTACTTACCGCCATGAGACCTACGGCAGTATTTTTCTTGCTTCTTTATTCATTGTCTCCTCTTTTAGAACATAACTTCCCTCAGGGCAAGAATCTCCATCTGTTTGCTCATGGTTTTATCCCCAGTTGCCCAATTAATGTTTATTCGAAGAACAAATTGATTTGTGGAGGAGACTAACGAACACCTTCATTATTGAGCTTAACATTACCCAATACCAACCTGTTTCACCTTTGAGCCCAGGGCCTTTTTGTACTTTATGACCAAAGGAATTTGGTCAATTTCTTCGATATTCCATAGTCTCATGGTCCTATCCTAAAACAAGTCAAACAGCAAAGCAGCAGTCACAAGATGGGCTCCTTCAGCTGGGAGGCCCCAGGAAGGCGCATCACATCCAGGTGAAGAATCCCACCCTGCAGAGAAGCAGAAGTAGGGTGACCAACTGTCCTGGTTTCTCTGGGACCATCCCACCTCTATGACCACAAGTCCCCAATCCCAGCAAACCCATCCCAGGGGGCAAAAAGTCTCACTTTTCAGCAATGGCTGTGGAAGTTTGAGGGAAAAGGACAAAACCCATACTGTGGTCCCCAAAATAGGAGCTGAAAGCAAAACTATTTTTAATGCCAAATGGATACACATCCATAGGTAATCCATCTTCCATAGTTGCTGTCAGTTTTCCATGACGTGCAGTTCACGTTAAGTTCCCAGCAATGGGTCATCCATTACCGTGATTCACTCCATGCAACGTGATTTAAGTATCCAACTTAACTACATGCAGCGTAATTGTGTTAACAGTCTGCCTTTGATTTTACCTACGCAACTGTCGTGCTCTGTTTCAAGATATTGCTAGTAAAAATTTTTCACATTGTGAGTATTACGATCAGGTTTTCTAAGAGTTCAGATCACGAGAATGACAATAATTACAAGGCCAGTGCCAACGTGACGCAGACCTCGCCAGAAGAGGAGGCTAAACGACTCTGTTTAATGATGGCTGGACAGACACATAAAACTAGATTGGGGGCAGAGGTGAGGTGGTAAATACCCAGAAGAAAGCACACTGCAGGATGTGAGGGAAAGACTTTGTTATTGGGTATGGGGAAGCAAATGCAGAAGTACATGTGGACACAAAGTCTCACAAGCCTGGGATGAGGTGGGCAGGTTCTAAATCACCAGTTTTTTCATATCCCAAAAAAGACACCAATGCAAAAGAAAATGAAATGTCAGGCAACCAGATTGGAAAAGAAGTAAAACTATCTCCATTTGAAGGTTACATAACCTTGTACATAGAAAACCTTCAAGAATCAACCAAAAAACTATTAGAACTAATAAATAAGTTCAGTAGGGCTGCCGAATACAAAATCAATACGCAAAAACCTATTGTATTTTTACATACTTGCAATGAACACTCTGAAAATGCAACTAAATAAACAATTCCATTTAGAATCAGATCAAAAAGAAGGAAATGTTTACTAATAATTTTAGCAAAGCGAGTGCAAAACTTATAGATCAGAAACAAAAATACTGTTGAAAGAAACTAAAGAAGGTGTAAATAAATAGAAAAATATCTCAGGTTCAATGGGTCAGAAAAAGGTAGTGTGGCACGGGCATAAAGATAGACACACTAAGTATAAAACCTCACATTTATGATCAATGGCCTTTTGGCTAGGGTGCCAAGAGCTAAAACGATGAAACTCTTAGAAGAAAACATAGGGGTAAATATTAGTGACAGAAGATAAGACAATGGTTTCTTAGATCTGATACCAAAAGCAGAGGCAACAAAATAAAAAAAAAAAAACTGGACTTGATCAAAATTAAAAATTTGTGCTTTGACAAACACACATCAAAAAAGTGAAGACCTATAAATGGCCAATAGGCACATGAAAAGACGCTCAACATCATTAGTTATCAGGGAAATGCAAGTTGAAACTACAAGATACCACTTCACAACCATTAGGATGACCACAATCTAAAAAAGATAACAAGAAAACCCTGCCCACTGGAGAGGCTGTGGACAAATTGGAATCCTCCTGCACTGCTGGTAGGAAAATAAGAGGATTCAGCACTTGGAAAGCGGTCTGGCAGTTCCTGAAGTGAAAGTGATCAAACATACAGAGTTACCATTGTGACCCAGCAGCTCCACTCTGGGGTATAGGCCCAAAAGAATCAAACACGAGTGTTCCAACAAAAACTTGATCACGGACACTCATAGCAGTATTATTTACAATAGCCAAAAGGCAAAAAGAACCATTCCCATCAACTGATGAAATAAAATGTGATATATCCATATAATGGAATATGATTCAACAGTAAAAGGAAATTAAGTACGTACTTCTATATGTTACAACATGGATAAATCTTGAAAACGTTATGCGAAGTGAAACAAACCAGTCACAAAAGGCCATGTATTGTACGATTATATTTAAATGAAAGGTCCATAATAGCAACATTAGAAACAATAATAGAATAAATAAACAGTAAAACAAAAGTAGATTAGTGGTCCGAACTAACACAATGAGACCATAAAAGGAAATAAAAGGTATACAGATTGGGAAAGAAGAAATAAAACTGTGTTTGTTGGGGCGCCTGGGTGGCTCAGTTGGTTAGGCATCTGACTTCGGCTCAGGTCATGATCTCACGGTCCGTGGGTTCAAGCCCCATGTCGGGCTCTGTGCTGACAGCTCGGAGCCTGGAGCTCGCTTTGGAGTCTGTGTTTCCCTCTCTCTCTGACCCTTCCCAGCTCTGTCTCTCTCAAAAACAAAACAAAACAAAAAAAACCCCTGTGTTTGTTCACAGATGACATAATGGTCTATATAGAAAATCCAAAAGAATCAACAAAAGAATTCTTGGAATTAATAAGTGATCAAAACAGAGTTGCAGGATACAATGTTAATATACAAAAGTCAACCACTTTCCTATATACCAGCAATGAACAGCTGGAACCTTGAATTAAAAGCACACTACCATTATTAGCCACACCCCCCCACCAAATGAAATACTTATGTATATTTCTAACAAAATATGTATAAGATCTATGTGAGAAAAACTATGAAACCCTTCATGAATATGAAAATTCAATATTGCCAAGATGTCAGTTCTTCCCAATTTGATGCATATATTCAACGCAATCCCAGTAAAAATCCCAGCAAGTTATTTTGTGGATATTGACACACTGATTGCCAAAGTTTTTATGAAGAGGCAAAAGATCCTCTTGGATTGTATTGTAGCCGATACAGTAACAAAGAGAGGGACAAAGTGGGAGGACAGACACTACCCAACTTCAAGTCTTACTGTAAAGCCACAGTTATCAAGACACCGCGGTATTGGTGAGAGAATAGACAGACCATTGGAACCGAATGGAGACTGCAGAAATAGACCCACGTAAATGTAATCAACTGCTTAACAAAAAAGGAGAGGCAATGCAATGGAAAAAATGATAGTCTTTTCAACAAATTTGCTAGAACAACTGAGTGTCCACGTGCAAAAAAAAAAAAAAAAAATCTAGGCACAGACCTAACATTCTACTCAAAATGGATCACAGGCCTAAATGCAAATTGCTAAAACTCCTAGAGAATAACATAGGAAAAAAATCTAGATGACCTTGGGTTTAGCGATGACTTTTAGATATAACACCAAAGACATATCCATGAAAGAAATAATTGATAAGTTAAACTTCATTAAAATTACATTCTTCTGCTCTGCAAAAGACACTGTCAAGAGAATATAAAGAGAAGCTATAGACTGAGAGATAATATTTGCAAAAGATATATCTGATAAAGGACTATTATTAAAAATCTACAAAGAACTCTTAAAACTTAACAATAAGAAAACAAAGAACCCAATTAAAAATGGACCAGAAATTTAAAAAAAAAAAAAAAAAAAAAAAAACGTTGAAAGGGGCGCCTGGGTGGCGCAGTCGGTTAAGCGTCCGACTTCAGCCAGGTCACGATCTCGCGGTCCGTGAGTTCGAGCCCCGCGTCAGGCTCTGGGCTGATGGCTCGGAGCCTGGAGCCTGTTTCCGATTCTGTGTCTCCCTCTCTCTCTGCCCCTCCCCCGTTCATGCTCTGTCTCTCTCTGTCCCAAAAATAAATTAAAAAAAAAAAAAAAAAAAAGGACCAGAAAGGGGAGCCTGGGGTGGCTGAGTCAGTTAAGCGTCCAACTTCGGCTCAGGTCATGAACTTGCAGTTTGTGAGTTCAACCTGTGCACCAGGCTCTGTGCTGACAGCTCAGAGCCAGGAGCCTGCTTCGGATTCTGTGTCTCCCTCTCTCTCTGCCCCTCCCCCGCTCACACTCTATCTCTCAGAAATAAATAAACATTAAAATAAATAAATAATAAAAAAATTTTTTTAAAGACACCAGTATTCCTTGGAAAATAGTTGGTGAATTAATTTGGGGACACTGTTCAAATGAACATCCATTATCATATCATTCCTTTGATTGTTTTTATGAAACTGAGTGTGGTCAGCAGACCAATGCCCTCCCCACATCCTAAGCCCCAGAACCTATGAATATGTTAGGTTATATACCAAAGAGGAATTAAGGTTGCAGATGGAATTAAGTGTGCTAATCAGCTGATTTTACAATAAACAGGGAGATTGTTGTGGGTTTCTCCAGGCGGGGTGGACGTAGTCACAAAGGTCCTTAAAAGTGTACAAAACAGTGAGAGGGATATGTGACTATGGAAGAAAGGAACAGAGAGATACAACCTTGTTGGCTTTCAAGATGGAAGAAGATGAACAAGCCAAGGAATGCTGGTGGCTTCTAGAAGCTGGAAAGGGTAAGGAAATGGATTGTTCCCTAGAGCCTCCAGAAAGGAAAACAGCCCTGTGAACACCTTGGTTTTCACCCAGAGAGACCTTGTCATACTTCTGTCTCACAGAACTGTAAGATATTAAATTTTTGTTGGGTAAGGGGTAAAGTGTATAGTGATTTATTATAGCAGCAATAAAAAACCAACACACTGAGTGATGTTACATGTCCTGATTCAGCGGTCGCAACTAAATGTCCTGTAGGAGATCAAAAGGGGAAAGCGTGGTCACGGCTGTGTTGGCCCCCTGCTGTGCAGAACTGTCACATTCCAACAACATCATACTTTCTACAGTATATCAAGCGATTTGTCAAATTCTGGAAACCTAGCTCTTAAATACTTTGATTCAAAAGTTGGAGTTTCAAATCACCTTCTTGATTTCTGTGAAGATTTTAATGAAAATCCAAAAAACAGGGGCACCTGGGTGGCTCAGTCAGTTAAGTGCCCAACTTCAGCTCAGGTCACGATCTTGCAGTTTGTGAGTTTGAGCCCCACTTCGGGCTCTGTGCTGACAGCTCAGAGCCTGGAGCCTGCTTCAGGTTCTGTGTCTCCCTCTCTCTCTACCCTACCCCACTCACACTCTGTCTCTCTCTCTCAACAATAAATAAACGTTAAAAAAAATTTTTTTAAGAAATAAACATTGAAAAAAGTTAAGTCTTACATTTATGTATTTTAAGCATACACCATATAGCCTACAAAATTGAGGGACACCCGGGTGGCTCAGTTCATTAAACATCCAACTTCAGCTCAGGTCATGATCTCACCACAGTTCATGAGTTCGAGCCCCGCGTCAGGCTCTGCGCTGACAGCTCAGAGCCTGGAGCCTGCTTCAGGTTCTGTGTCTCCCTCTCGTTCTGTCCCTCCCCCGCTTGTGCTCTGTCTCTCTCTCTCTCTCAAAAATAAACAAACATTAAACAGAAATTTAAATATGCACCGAAGACTTCTTTTAAAGTCTAAATAAACTGTTGCATGATAAGACAGAAAGAAACAGCATAAAATATTTTTATATTTTTCTTCAACAGATTTGTTTAATTAGTCCCACTATTAATTACTACTAATTGCTGCTGTTAAGTAGTCCAATGATTATTGTTTCAATAATAGCATTTACGTAACAGAGAAGGAAAAACACAGAATGAGACATAATTTCAAATAAGCATTCACTTTTCATACTTTGGTTTGCACTTTTACTTTTCTCCAGCTTTACTGAGATATAGTTGCCATAATCACTTCTCATATTTTCAGGTTAAAATAGTAACACGTAGGCACAGGTCTGGCAGCATCTGGGCTGGCTGGCTCTCTAACAAGGGAGCCTACTCACGGTTCGCAGAGTCTTGCCCACGGTCCCATAGACCTAGAAACCCCCAGACTAGAGAATGACATGGCTCTAATAAAGATCGGTGGGGGGCAAGTTGGGACGCCCACTTCTCCTGTACTCACACCTGAGGGACAGCCCTTGGGACGCCCTGGGCTAGCTCTTGTGTGCCATTGGCATGGGAACTCCAGGACATAGTGATGCAGAAAGGGAAGACCCACCCGGGACCTCAGGGTGGTCTCTGGGGCTCACCAACACAACGAGCTGACTGACGCTTTCCCCTCCTAGGCCCCCTGCTGGCTCTGTCACTCACGGGTCTGGGCAGGCCCTTCCTCCAACAAAGCTCAGTGGTGGGTGGTTGCAGACACAGAAATACCTGGCGACTCCCCACAGGAGGACAAGAGGACCTGCTTTCCCTGTTCCCAGCAGCTTCCTGGATGAGGGTGGCCTGGCTAGTTGCGGCCCTCACAGAGAGCCGGCCCAGGAATTTCGCTGGGCAATAACACTTCTGTTGACACAAATTCTCACAAGTGTGAGAGAAATTTTAAGTTACTCAAAGGCTGCCCATTTTTACCTTTGAAGAAGACAGGACCCGTTTCTTGTCATTGCTAATGGCAACATCTGTCACCCAGTCACTATGGCCCTGAAGAAGAAAAAAAAAAAATAGAATTTTAACAAGGAACTGGAGGAAAAACCTTGGGAAACACAACAAAAACAGAAAACACAAAGTTGGGACCCCAGAGATGCATACATTTAAGAGCAACTAACTGTGTTTCCCTGATGTCACCAATGCCATTTAAGGTGGAACAGAAAGTGCAAAGGTTGACGATGCATGCATACATTACAGCACCGTGTGCGCTGTTCAAATAGTACTCTGGAGTTTAGCAGGATGGAAGGAAAACGACTATATTCCCGGCTGGTCCCAGAGCACCTCTTGCAGGTTTTTGTTGGCATTCTTCGTTCCAGGAAATACCGTTCCTACTGGAGGTCCTGTTGGTGAGGGGGCTTTTGCTTCAAGTGAGGTTTGCTTCAAACCTATCCACTGTGGCTCAGGCAAGTAGGGGGTTATTTTCCTCAGGTAAAATGGAGCTCAGAGGAGATAAGTTCCATTGCCAGCTCAGACCCTGAATGATGTCAGGGCTCTGCATCAACATCTTTATCATTCTTTGGCCTTCCTCGTACACAAAGAGTGGAAGGGGAGGCAATATGGCATATGATGTATATGGTATATGGTAGGAGGAGAGAAAGCAAGAGAGAAATTAAATTCCTGTGCAGAACAAAAGGACAGGAGCTTAAGGGTGGGAAAAATAGAGAGAAAAGAAGAAGAGAGCAACCGGAAAGGGGACAAAGGGACTTTTGAACACAGGGATGTTCAACATTTGGTTCTAAGGTGTTTATTTGCTGTGATGTAAACTCCCTCTGCCTCCCCCAAAACCCTTGGAGAAGAGGACTGAAGACAGACCAGCTCTGGGAGCCTGAATGTTGTGATGATCCAGGGGACACATTTGAGCCACAGGGAACAGAGGGACCAAAAATCATGGATGCAAGCATTCACAGCCAAACCACGAGACCACAAGACCAGGGAGGATGTAGATATCTTGGGGTAGGAGGCACTGGGTACAGAGGCACTGCTGTAGCCAATCCTGGAACTACCTGACTCTGGATTCTTGCCATGTGGGACAATCCATCCCCTTACTATAGAGCCACTTTGAGTTGAGTCTCCTCTAACTTACAGGCAAAAGCACTCAGCCGATGCCACCATTTTGGGGTCCATTACTTTTTGTGTATGCTTCGTTATGGGACTCATCTTTCTGTAATGTCTGTGGTCCTTAGACACTTTTCCACCTCTGAGTTTTTGCATTTGCTCTCACATTTGCCTGGAATGCCCTTCCCCAAGATCCTCATCCACCTAGTCTGTCTTTGTCATCAAGGTCTCAGCTCATATGCCACCTTCTCCAAGAAGCCCTCCCACTGTGGGTTACTCCTTGGGGTCTATTTCTATCACATCACCCTGTTGTGGTTTCTCTCTTTCACTCATCACTGTCAAAGATTTGTTTGTTGGTTTCTGGTCTGTTCTCCACAGAGGTGTCACCTCCAGTTGAGACAGCTTGGTCTGTCTCACCCACGGCTGTATTCCCAGCACCCGGCACCCGGCATGATCCTCTATCTGATGCTGACATTGGTACCTTCAAGGAGAGCTTCCGGTAGCCTTCTCCCACATGCCAGATAGCCACAGTCCTGTCGAGCCCTCCAGACACGAGAAAAGAGGCTACAGCAAAAAATGACAACGTTTCAGGGGGTGGGTGGGGTCATCTTCCCCTGCCATCTGCTTCTCCCTTCAGGAGGCCAAAGTGGGAGGAAGCATTTGTGAAGTGCCACCATGGTTCACTCCAAGGACGCTCAAACCCCTTATTGGTGTGGCTCAATGTCTCCCAACCAGTTACAGCCAATTCTCATTATTCATGGCAATTATATTCTGTAGTCCTCACAAACACTGAATTAGTTAACAGTGAACAATGTCTCCCAGGGAATATGCAGGATTAGGTCCCTGTGAGCCTCTGGTCACAACATTTCATTAACTGATCAATATATAACCTTGTTTTATGTCTGTTTCTGTTTAAACACACTTTATTTGATACATATTGTTTATTCATTAAGGTTAAGTTCACGGCCATCAGTGCTACAGCTCATGCCTGAACGAAGCTTCTCTGATACATGTGTTTTCCCTGTAAGGCACATTACTGCGTTCTTGCATTAGGAACACCAGACAGCAAGCACATCAGTGTTGTGCTTGGGGGCTTTTTAAACAGCAAAATCACACCAAAAAAAAAAAAAACGCCACAAAATGCAAAATACCTGGGCACTAAATGGACTACTTTACAATAAGACAGCTGAACTAAGAAGGCAGAGGGTCACCTTGTTCAACCTCAGCTGGGAATGTGTGCATAGGCTAACTCACACTTGTCACTGCTCTGTGCATGTCCATAGTCCACGTGGCATCGCAGAAGTGCCACAAGTATTGATTTGAGAGTTACAAAGAAATTTTACCCAATATGCTAATTCACAAACACGGAATGTGTGAATAGCGATGATGTAAGTCTGAACCCCCAAAACAAGGACGGAAGCTGGTAGGACACCTCTTAATGGGGTCTGACTCACACAGACACTGCTTGTGAAGAGGAAGAGTTGTTCAAAGGCACTCTAGCATCTCTCAAGCCAGGCCCTGATTGCTTCTGTACTGGCAGGGTGCCCCTGACACACAGAATGAGCGCCACTCCCAAGAATGGAGGGGTCAAACATTTGGCTCCTGTGTGTCAAGAGTGGTCATTTCCTTCACTGAGGCTAGTGGCCTAAGGCTGCTTCCTGCCCTCACCCCTGTTTGCATCTATGCCCCTTCATTTGGCAACAACTCCCCAATTTCCCATGGGGAACACCCCTCACATACTCTTAGTCCCTCTGGTCAGGGGGTACTGACTTGAACCTGTAGCTCAAGGGGGTGGGGGTGGGCAAGTTACTCTCACCTAGCCAATCAGAGCTTCTCAGCCCCTGCTGAAATGATTGGTTCAGAGATGAGTGTGTGTCCCAAGCTGAGCCAATGAGAGACTTTCCTGGGACTTGTGCTGGTACCATCTAAAAGAAGGATCTCTCTCTGGGGCACCTGGATGGCTCAGTCAGGTAAGCCTCCAGCTCTTGGTTTCAGCTTAGGTCTGGATCTCATGGGTTTGTGGGATCTTGCCCTGCATCAGGCTCTGTGCTGACAGTGTGGAGCTTGCTTGAGATTTCAGTCTCTTCTCTCTCTCTGCCCCTTCCCAAACTCGTTCTCTCTCTCTCCCTCTCTCTCTCTCTCTCTCTCTCTCTCTCTCTCTCTCTCAATAAAGAAATAAACTTTAAAGAAGAAGAGGAGGAGAGGGAGAAGGAGAAGGAGGAAGAAGAAGAGGAGGAAGAATAAGGAGGAGAAGGGTCTCTCTTTCTCCAGGGTTGGCTCCCTGACAGCCTTGTCTGAGTGTCTGGACCCAGCCATGCCTACTCTTGGACTCTTGGGGGTTAATAAATATCTTTGGCGGCTAAGCCACATTAAGCTGAGTCTCTGTTACTTGCAAACTTGTATCTATGAATGTGCCTCTTGGCTTTTTTGTTCCCAGTGAAGATAAAACCACTTTCACCATTGGCATCGTGGGAAATTGCCTCTCTATACTAAGGAAAGTCCATGTGCACGGAACAGGAGGACATCTGCCCTAGCGCTCTGACAGGTGTGAAATCCTTCTATGTGTTAATTACTCACTGTCTCTGGCAAAGTGGCAGGAGCTCACAGAACCTTCATGGCCCTGCATCAGAGTCACACAGGCTCCGCAGTTTCGAAACTCCCCTGTATGGACATTCCATATTTTTAAGGTTTTATCCCAAGAGCTTGTACACAGGAAATGGCCACTGAAGGTGAAACAGCAGTTAGAGATCGCACTGGAATGTGCCCTGAAACACAGATGGAAGCGTGCACACATCAGCACTACACGCCTGGAGGATCTGAGGATGTACCTGAGGGGAGGGGCATTGGGGCTGCTCCCCGGTGACCTAACGCACCTCATTCCTTTGATCACTGCCTACCGTGGCCCGGATCTTAATTGCTCTAGGTCACGCTATTCCAGGACTTCTCAATCATGGCGATACTGACATTTTGTGCTGGGTGGTTCTCTGTGACAGGGGGTTGTCCTGCACATTGTAGGATACCTAGCACCATCCCTGGACTCTACCCACTAGATGCCCTACACCCAACCTGTGACAACTAAAAATGTCTCCGGACGTCGGCAAATTGTCCACCGGGGGAGAAAATTGCGCCTGGTTGAGAACCACTGCACCACTTAGAGCTACCTGAGACTTGAGGAGAAGAGCATCTGAAAATCTGTTAGTGGTGGTTAATAGAAGAACAGCCCTTCAGGTTTGGGTCACACTTACCAGGTGGGTTTCTCCAGCCCACCCTCCACTTCCTTTTCTCCAAGACACGGAGGCTTGGCTCCTCTCCCTGGTCCTCCTCCCCCACCCCTCTCCTACCACTTCCTCCTTCCCTTCCCAACTACTCTATCTTTTTTCTCTCCCTCTCTCCTCACTTGTCTTCAGTATCATTAGAGCATATTTTAACGTTGTGCATTTAATTAATAAAGTTTTGAGTTATCCATTCTCAATTTTTATACGTCCTTTTTAAAAGGGGGGGGGAATCTGTCAGACTTTTGCTGTTTTTGTTGTCTTTGTGATCTTTTGTGTTGTATTTTCCCCATGAATCTCACCTTCTGTTATAAACAGAGTTTTCAAGAGAACCTGTAAACATAAACAAGCATCTCTGAGTAGCCTGGATTATAAAATCCAGGAAAGCTTGGACAAAACTGTTTTCTAGAGCTCAGGTCAGAGTTTTGGACTGTATTTCAGTTCTTTGTAATGCACAGACCGAGTAAGATCAAAGGAGAAGAAATACCAACTCCTTAGAGGTGTCCAGGGTAAAACGTTCCAAATCCCTGTGACTGTCAGGCTAAGAATCATCCCAGCATATACTGGAGATGGATAAAAAGCCTTCCCCACAATCCAGACACTGTTGTTGGGATTTAAACCAAGGCTATCTCTATTTTCCAGGATGGGGCTCTCATTTCCAATAAATTCCACTTCTCATAAAAGATCGTTGCACTTTGGGGCCCCTGGATGGCTCAGTCATTGAGCTCACTCATTGAGCGTCCGACTTCAGCTCAGGTCATGAACTTAGGGTTCGTGAGTTCGAGTCCCACATCGGGCTCTGTACTGACAGCTCGGAGCCTGGAGCCTGCTTCGGATTCTGTGTCTCCCTCTCCCTCTGTTCCTCCCCTGCTCTCACTCTGTCTCTCTGTCTCTCAAAAATAAATAAAGATTAAAAAATTAAAAAAAAAAGAAAAGATCATTGCACTT
The DNA here is from genome assembly GCF_018350195.1 of Panthera tigris. NCBI lineage: Eukaryota > Metazoa > Chordata > Mammalia > Carnivora > Felidae > Panthera > Panthera tigris. Next base: position 19,988,877 of record NC_056674.1, read on the forward strand.
AGTATAAAAGTTTGGGGAAAGTGCTTGTATTGCACTTGTTTCTGGACAAGATGGAATCAATGCACTTCTTCCTATTCCTTCTGCTAAGTACACCTAACAATCTGGGCATTTGTAAAGCAAACGGAAGACTAGGAAAGATGGAGACAAGTAGGCAGGCCAGCATGACATCTTGGGACCCAAGAATGACATATATATCCTATATATGAATGGCATATTCATATATCCTGGACTGAATACTGGAAAAGCTTGTAACCCAAAAAACAATGGGGACCATTAAAAGGAGCTCGAGAAAAGTCTGTTCTCCATAGCCAAAGGGATAGCCTAGCTAGACAGAAAACTTTTAGGCACTACCCACCTTCCTCTAGCCAAACATTCAGGATTTTATGATCCAGACTACCCAGAGATGCGCATTTATGTTTATGCATCTCATCCCCACCCCTGTCAGCAAGGGCCCAAAAGGAACCTTGACGCAACACTTTCCAGACTGTACTGAGGTGGCCTGTTAGAACAAGATTCTAAGACTGAGAGTTTCCTAATATAATTAATACACAACAAAATGTTGTGTACACAAAATGTACACAACACAACAGAAATCACTCATCATACTAAGAGCCAGAAAAATCTCCCTGTGAATGAGAAGATTAATCAACAGATGCTCAACACTGAGATGACACAGATATTACAATTATCTGACAGGTATTTTTAAGCAGCCACCATAACAATGCTGTGATGGACAATTATGATCATGCTCAAAACAAATGAAAAGATGGAAAGTCTCAGCAAAGAAATAGAAGATGTGACAAAGAACCAAATGAAAATTTTAGAACTGAAAAATACGATAACCAAAATTAAATCAGTGAAAAAGACAGAGAAAAGAATCAGTGAATATGAAAACAGAATATAAATTAACCAGTTCAAAAAATAATTGACAGAAAAAAAAACAGCCTGAGGGACCTGTGGGACTATAACAAAAGATCTAAAATTTGTGTCCTTGGAGTCCCAGAGGGAAAGGAGAAAACAGTAGCACTGAAAAAGTAATCAAAGAGACTATGTCTGGGGGCACTTGGGTGGCTCAGTCAGTTAAGTATCCAACTCTTGATTTTGGCTCAGGTCATGATTTCAAGGTTCGTAGGTTCAAACCCTGTATTGGGCTCTGTGCTGACAGTGTGGAGCCTGCTTAGGACTCACTCTCTCTCTCTCTCTTCCCCTCCCTTGTGCTCTTTCTCTCAAACATACATACATACACACATAAAAATAAATTAAAAAGTAAGTAAATAAATAAAAACATTTTAAAAAAGAGATTATGTCTGAAATTTTACCAATTTGGCAAAAGACATAAATCTTCAGATTCAAAAAGCTAAGTGAAACTCAAGTGGGATGAACCCAAAAAAATCTACACCCTGACACATCATAATTAAACTTCTAGTGCAAACCTTGATCTAGGGGTCCTGAGTTCGAGCTCCACACTGGGAGTAGGGATTACTTTAAAAATAATGAATTAAAGGGGCAACTGGGTGTCTCAGTCAGTTAAGTGTCCAACTCTTGATTTCAGTTCAAGTCATGATTTCACCTTGCAGAGCCTTCTTGAGATTCTCTCTCTCTCTCGTCCCCTTCTCCCTTTCAAAATAATAAACTTTAAAAATTAAACTAAATAAACACATCATTAAACTTTTGAAAACTTAAGACAAAGAAAAATATCTTGAAATTAGCAAGAGAGAAATGGCATCTTACCTATAGGAGAAAAACAATTTGAATGGCAGTAGATTCTTCATCAGAAACCATGAAGATCAGAAGAAAGTGACATGACAGATTTCAAATAAACGGGGAAAAAAATGTCAACCCTGATTTTTATATCCAGCAAAAATATCCTTTAAGAATGAAAGGGGAATCAAGACATTTTCAGATTAAGGAGAACTAAGATAATTTGTTGCCCTCAGAAGTATTCTAAAAGAATAGCTGAAAGGATTTTTTTTTTAAACAGAAAGGAAATGGGAAAAGAAGGAAACTTGGACCATCAGAAAAGAGGATGGAACATGGTAGGCAAAAGTATGGATAAATACAATAGACTGTTCTTCTCTCTGGAGTTTTCTTAATTATGTTTGACATTTGAAGCCAAAAAAATATTGCTTATTTATACTTGCGCCCTGTAAGTTTCCAAATAGGTTGAGACTGAATTTTTAAAATCCTTTAGCAAGACCAGCTAAGATAATTTGCAGGACCCAGTGCATGATTAAAATGCAAGGTCCCAGTTTCTCCAAAAGCTATAGATAGTATTACCATAGATCCAGAGAGTCCACTCCTAGGAATATAGCCAAAAGAACTGAAAGCAGGGACTTGAACAGATATCCATCTGCTAATGTCCATGACAGCACTATTCACAATAGCCAAAAGATAGAAGCAACTCAAGTGTCCCTCATAAACAAAATGTGGTACATACAAATAATGAAATATTGTTCTGTCATGAAAAAGGAATGGAGTTCTAATACATGCTACATGGGTGAATTTTACAAACAGGATGCTACGTGAAAGAAGGCAGACACAAAAGGTCAAGTAATGTATGATTGCATTTGTATGGAACATCCAGTACAGACAGATTCACAGAGCAGAAAGTAGAATACAGGTTGCCAGGGGCTGGGGTTGGAGGGAGTGGGGAATTATGGTTTAACGGACACGGGGTTCCTGTTTGGGTCATGAAAGGTAATGAAAGACAGTGGGGATGATTGCACAATATTGTAAATGTAATGAATGCCAGTGATTAACTTTAAATGGTTAAAATGAAAATTTTACTTTATGTGTAGTTTACCACAACTTAAAAGATAACAATGCGATAGCCTCCAAACCACTGTTCGCTTGAAATGGGTGAATTCTCTGCTGTGTGAATTCTATCTCAGTGAAGCTGTCAAGAGAGAAAGACAGGCAGGAAGGAAGGAAAGGGAAAAGTGATGGCTTCTGGGGAAACTGAATGGTTACAAGACAGGTAGGAGAGATTTTTCACTATATATCCTTTTGTTCCTTTTAAATTTTGTACTGTGTTGCATATTTTACACCCTCAAAAAGTAAATTACATATTTTTGAAATAAAAACATGCAAGGTCCCTTGTTCAAAAACTAAGAATTTAAGGACGTTGACAGCAGAGCATTAAATCAAGTGTGGGGCCCTCTGTGGGGCCCTGTGTAACTTCAGAGGCTGCAGCCCTGTCACTTGTCACCAAGAATCTTTGCCTTTATATTTTCTTGCTAAAAACTATTTCCAAAAAAAAAAAAAATCACATATTTGGGTTGATCAAAAATACCAATAGGGTGCCTGGGTGGCTCAGTCAGCTAAGCGTCCAACTTCAGCTCAGGTCATGATCTCACAGTCCATGAGTTTGAGCCCTGCGTCGGGCTCTGTGCTGACAGCTCAGAGCCTGGAGCCTACTTCGGATTCTGTCTGTCTGTCTGTCTCTCTGTCTCTCTCTCTCTCTCTCTCTGCCCCTCCCCTGCTCACACTCTGTCTCTCACTCTCAAAATGAATAAATGTTTTTTTTAATTAAAAAAAATTTTTAATACCAATAGAGGGGTGCCTGGGTGGTTCAGCAGGGTAAGCATCTGACTCTTGGTTTTAGTTCAAATCATGATCTCACAGTTCGCAGGTTCGAGCCCCGCATCAGGCTCTGGGGTAACAGCATGGAGCCTGCTTGGGACTCTCTCCCTCTCTCTCTGCTCCTTCCCTGCTCTCTCTGTCTCTCTCTCACTCGCTCGCTCTCTCTCTCCCTTTCTCTCGAAATAAATAAATAAACCTAAAAAAATACCAATAAACATTTTGCTTGTTTCCCTTTCCACCTCCATGGGGAAAACAGAACAGCGTGGACTATGACACTTGCCCATAGCTGGAACTGCGGCCACCTCTGCTGTCTGCACCCCATCCCCCACTGGGCTAAGGAGGCGTTCCACAGCACCCCCACCCAGGTTTCCACAAGAGTCACTCTCAGTAACAGCACGTGTTGAGCACCCATCGTGTGGCCTGAGCTAAGGATCTCACTCAGATGTCACCTCTGCTCGGTTTGCAGGTGAGGAAACTAAGGTCCAAGGTCACACAGGATATGAACCTGCACACTCTTTTTTTTTTTTAATTTTTTAATGTTTTTATTCATTTTTGAGAGACAGAGAGAGACAGCACTAGCACGGGAGGGGCGGAGAGAGACAAGAATCTGAAGCAGGCTCCAGGCTCTGAGCTGTCAGCACAAAGCCCAACGTGGGGCTTGAACCCATGAACCATGAGATCATGACCTGAGCCAAAGCTGGACGCTTAACCGACTGAGCCATCCAGACATCCCTGAACCTGCACACTCTTGACCCCTGGCCAGACACCCATGGGACAGCCTGGCCCAGTCCAGCAAGGCTCTTGATTGAGCAGAGCAGACAGGGTGACGGGGCACATACACATTCTGGGATCCTGACTCCAGGGCCTGTTGGAGAGGACTGGCCCGCCGCCTGGTGGTGGCCACCTGACAGGTAACCCTTGCAGCCCTGGATTATCAGCTCTTCCCATTTCACAGGAGACACTGGAAATTCACATTTAGGAGGGAGGTGGGGAGGCTCTGCACAATGTTTTCCAGCGTTGGCTCACATGGAAACAAACGCACCTGAGGCCTGTCCCTGCCCAGAGGCCACAGCTAGTGGTGTCCCCCCGCCCACCTCCCTCCTTCACTTTCTCCATCTCCAGCCTCCTCCGAGCACCTGTGACCAAGCTGGGGATGCCAGCTCACAGCCGAAGGTGTGCGGGCCAAATCCAGGAGGGTCTGAACGGGGACTCCAGCCCACCTCTCTGCTGCAGGATGGGGCCCCCCCTCACTTGGTGATGGTGAGCAGCGTGGCTTGGGATGTGATATCCCAGATCTTGATGCTTTTGTCCAATGAGACGGAAGCCACCTTCTGGCTGTCGGGGTCAAAGCAGCATGCCGTGAGAGACCGGCTGTGATGATCTGAGGCACAGGGAAAGCGATTCATCACTTGACATTCCACATTCCAGGCCACGAGCTCCACGTGGCCCAGAAGCTCACACTACTCCCCCAGACTGAGACAGTACTACAGAAACACGATTCCCAGTTTTACGAGGGACTCCTCACTTGCACAGACATTTCCCAGGCGCCTACTGTGTGCCAGGCTGAGAAGAAGAAGCATGAACAGAGCTCCCGGTCTGATGGAGAGACGCCCTGTGCAAGCTACAACCCACAGGTGTCAGGGGCCACGAGTGGTCATGGTTCCTGGCCAACAGATGGCTGGCCCAGCCCTGACAGGTCGAGGAGGGGCGCTTAAAGTTAGCAGGGGAAACAGAATAGGAAGAGGGCTCCCAGCAGAAGGAACACGTGCACAGGCCTGGAGGTTGGACAGAGCGTGGAAAAGTGTGGGGTGCAACTAGAACCTAGAGGGGGAGGATGGGTAGAGTATGAGGGGACACAGGAGAGGGGAGGGGCAAGCCGTGGGGCCGTGCACACGCCACAGATCTGTGCTGATAAACATAAACACAAGGTGCACATGGGAAGTAGGATTGGGGTATGCACACACACATGCCCACACACACTCACAGAGGTCGGGAAGGCCACCCAGTAACATGTTGTTCATAATAGACACCCCCACGGAGGAGACAGGACACACACAGCAGCCTTGTGCTTTTTACTTTACATACTTACCAAATGTTTTACAACGATTGCATATTTTTTAATGTTTTATTTTGAGATAACTGTCAACTTGCATGCCCTTGTGAGGAATAACACTGAGAGAGCCTATGTGCCTGTCACCCAGTTTCCCCCGATAGAAACACCTTGCATAACTATCATACAGTATCACAACCAGAAAATTGACATCTGATGATTATTATCTTTATATATATATTTATTTTAAGTTTATTTATTTTGAGAGAGAGAACACAGGGGAGGTGGGGGGGGAGAGAGAGAGAGAGAGAGAGAGAGAGAACCTCAAGCAGGCTCCGTGCTGTCAGCCCCATGCCAGTCTCAGGGCTTGATCCCACAAAGCGTGAGATCACGACCTGAGCCGAAATCAATCGACTGAGCCTTCCAGGTGCCCCTTTCATCTTTATATTTTAAAAATACATATAAAAATACTATAAAGGCTGAGCCTCCACTCAGTAAAAGATTGGGCTTTAAACGTCTGCATGACATTGGAACAGAACACTTTTTCACTTATTACAAACGGGGTTAATCATAAAAGCCTTAACCGATGATGGTTTTAGCTGCTGGTGTTCTATCAATGAGTGTCTATCTGTAATGATGCCGCTCATTACAGCTTCACCAAATAAGGCAATCAAAAGTCACTGTCAGTTAAGTGACAAGCAGCTGTTACCATCGCAGACAGAACAGAGCAGGGAGCCCATGCAAACTCACTTTTGATGTGTGACACAGTGGTGGCGTTTTCCGCATCTGTTATACAGATTCCGCGATCCACGTCCAAGGCTGAGACCACGTATTTGCCATCAGGAGAAAGCTTACAGGAGGCTATGAAGGTTTCATGATTGATCTTCCACTGAATAGGGCAACAATCAAAAGGTTGTTCTCTCTCTAGCCCAGCTGTCCAGTAGAACTTTCTGTGATGACAGAAATGTTCCATCTAGGCACTATCCAATATACTAGCCTCTGGCCACATGTGGCCGTTGAGTACTTGTAATGGGCTAGTGCAGGTAAGGAACTGAATTTTTAAGTTCGTTTAGTTTTAACTAATTAAATTAATAAATGCAATTCATTAAGCTGTCTCCAGGACAGATGGACAAGGACAGGTAGAGCGGCTAGTGGAACTGGCAGCAAGGTTCTAGTAATGACCAACTTCACGCCTGTTCAGTTTGGTAAACAAGTGTTTATTAAGTATATGCCGTGTACCCAGCACTGTGGACAAGACACTGCAGCCCAGTCCCTTGGGCATCTCACAATCCCTTGGGACAGGCTGGCACCAAACCCCAAGAAGGGGACACTGAGCTGCTCCACATTCTAGGAAAGGAGGATCTCTCTGTAGGTTATAAATTATGGTATTGCCATTGTGACAGCTTTAAAATATGCCCGCAAATCCTTTGACAGTCCTCCCTCCAAAAGGTGCAGCCTAATTCCCCACCCCTTGTGTATGGGCTGGACTTGGTGACTCACTTCTAATGAATAGAATATGGCAGAAGTGACAGCATGTGACTAGGTCATAAAAGAAACCATAGCTTCCTCCTTGCTCTCTCTTGGATCACTTACTCTGAGGGAGTAAACTCAAGCAGCCCTATGGAGACACCCAAGTGGAGAGCAACTGAGGGCTCCTGCCAAAAGCCATGTGGGTGCACCATATTGGAAGATGAGCCCCAGTTGAGCCTTCAGATGACCTTAACCCCAGATGACATCTTAACTGTGACCTCACAAGAAACTTGAACCGGGGTCCCTTGGTGGCTCAGTTGGTTAAGTGTCCGACTCTTGGTTTTGGCTCAGGTCATGATCTCATGGTTCATGAGTTGGAGCCCCACATTGGGCTCTGTGCTGACAGCATGGAGCCTGCCTGGGATTCTCTCTCTCCCTCCCTCTCTGCCCCTCCTCTGCTCTCTCTCTCAAAATAAATAAACTTAAAAGAATTTTTTTTTTAAATAAGAAACTTGAACCAGAACCACCCAGCTAAGTGGCTCCTAGATTTCTGACTGTCAGAAACCATGAGATAATAAGTGTTTGTTGTTTCAAGCTGTTAAGTTTTGGCCTAATCTGTCAAGCGGTGGTGGATAACTAATTCAGCTCTGTAGTTGGCAAGTGGCATGGATCATTGTGCAACAAAAATAAATAAAAGTACTGTAAAGAAGTTTAAAGAAGAAAAAGAAAAGCATCTCAAATAGAAAAACTGGCTAGAGACAAGAGCAGGAAATTTACAAGAGAAGAAATAAACATTTGGAAAAATGCTCAAAGTCAGGAGTAATCAATGTTCGTCTCATTTTTCATCTACCCAAACTGGCTAAAAAAAATTTTTTTTTAAATCATGATATCTGGCATGAAGAGGGTGAGCTCTCTTCCAGTGCCTTGGATATGAGTTGGCACAGATGTCTAGATAACAATTTTTAAAACGGCATGTTTCTATATCAAATTAGCAGTCAAATCCAGCTCTATTTCCTTAAAAATATTGGATCCTAGGTATCAAAAGTTATATGCAAAGTTTCCTCATTGTAGCATTGCTCATGATAGGGAAACGTGAAAACAGCCCCAGTGTCCCATTACGGGATGGTGAAACACAGCCTGACTTATCCATACCACGGAATCCATGCATCCATTACGAAGGATGACATTGATATATACTTACTTACCCATTTGTTTTTAAGTGGTGAAAAAAAAAAAGTCAAGATCCAGAAGTATGCACAGGATCATGCCATGTTGTTAACAGAACATATTTGCCTGTGTTCATATGGAAATGTACGCAGACACAGGAAAAGGGATGCCAAGTTATTAACTATCACCTCTGGGGTTTTTACAGTGAAATAAACTGATCTTTGCACTAAGAAGAAAAAAGGAGCAAAGGGGAGCATTCAGGAGCTCCCTGGGGAGCCCCTTGGTCAGGGCCAGGGCTGCCTGGGCACCAGACAGAGAGAGAGGGAGTCTCAGGCTGGTTTGGATGGATGGATGGATGGATGGATGGATGGTGGCCCCTCCAGGATGGGGAGAGGACCCTCCCCTGGACACTCGTAGCCTTTGTCCCATGGCCTCAGCTCTGCTTCCCGCCCCATGAAATCCCAACACCCCACAGAGGAGGTTCTCTTTTCCCGTGCAGTTCCCTCAGCCTTGAATTCGATGGTCCTTCCTCCCCGACCGCGAGCGACCCTTGCTTCTTTTGGGTAGCCAAACTCTTCCCATCCTTCCAGCAAAAGCCCCAAGAAGCTTTCCTTCCCCGACACCCACCCGCCATCATCTGGTGTCCCTGAGACAACCCTCCTTTTCTGAAAGACTGCTTTCCCTTCCCACCCCAGGCCCAGCCCAAGGCCCCCAAAGCCCAGTCAAGACCCCCTGCTGCCGCGCTGGGCGGGGCACACTCACCAGCAGCTTGCCTGTCTCAAGGTCCCAAGCCCTCACTGCTTTGTCATAGGACGCTGCAATAATTCTGCCAAGAAAATGACCCAGACAGTTATGGCTACAGGTTCTATGGAAAAAAAAAAAAAAAACCTGGAAATTTCTTCATAGAAAATTTCTATAACTTAGGACCAAGGTTGCAAGTAATACCTGAATCTTTCTCGAGACGCTCCCGGCCCCCTCCATGAGCCTCACTGAAAACAGACAGACCCTAACACCGAGGCATTACCGCATGCCCTTCCTGAATCCCTCAGCCACCCAGATGTGTTCTTTCATATTTAGGGCATTAAAGGGACCGTGTCTTCTCTTCTGGGAATGACTGTCTTCTTCTGAGGGGATACCTACGGCTCACACGGACCCACTGTTTCCTTCTCTGCTCACGTCTTGTTACAGGAAAACACTTTGACAGCTCAGTTTGTTCTGAAATGTTCTCTTTTACACCTAGTAAAAATAACATAGCTGTACCTTTGTACATAATAATATACATGTATCTTTCTTCCGTTGCATGCTTCCGTGGTAATCCGTGTCCCCCATATCACGTAATTTTCCAATACTAGTTTTTACTAGTTTTGTAACTGCTGGATAAAAGCAAATCTAGGGGCGGCCTGGGCGGCTCAGTTGGCTCAGTGTCTGACTTCAGCTCAGGTCATGATCTCACAGCTCGTGAGGTCGGGCCCCGCGTCGGGCTCTCTGCTACCTGCATGGAGCCTGCTTTGGCTCCTGCCTCCCTCCCACTCTGCCCCTCCGGAGCTGTGATTTCTCTCTGTCTCAAAAATAAATAAAAACATCAAAAAAAAATTTTAAGTAAATCTATTTTAAAGCAAACCCCTGTTTTAAAGGCCCATTTCACCTGCTCATGAGGGGCTTAAGCAAATGTCTCCCAGAGGCTCTTGTGTGCACGCGGCTGCCTCCGAGCTGGGGCATGCCTGCCTCCGTTTCCCCTGTGAGATGCTGCCTGGGCCTCAATGGCCAGTGACCCCTCACAGCATCCACAGCCCACAGGTGTAACTACGGGAAGAGAATGCAGACTGGCTTTGTCTTAGCCACAATACTTGTTGTCTTTTTAGCGCTTTGAATTTGCAAAGAGTTGTCACATCCCCTTGACTCTTACAGCGAAACGTGGAAACCGTGGGGACATATATGGGAGAACGGGAGTGTATTTGCCCATAAAACAGAAAGTTGTCCCTGGCCTGCCTCCTCACTCCTGACCCGTGCAAGATGAGGGAAAGGTCACCTTTTGCTGTCAGCCGTCACGCTGCACTCTAAAACAGGAGCATTGGGCCTGTGCTCAAAATCCCGAATGACTGAGCCATCCACAGCATCCTCAAATCAACAGGAGAGAGGGAGAGAGAGGTCACTGAGCCGTTGGTGCAAGTCGTGAACTGAGCTCAAGGGCAGCCCCGAGCTCGTCTAAGCGGCAAAGTATGAGAACCTGTGGTCTTATGTCCCTCACCTTGCTCAAGAGGTAAAAGGACTTCCCAGCCTCTTCCCCAGAGCAGCAAGGACACCCTGCCACCCACAGTATCCCTGGGAAACTCCCCCTCAACTGCACAGGCACCAGACGGCAACGGGCCACTCTGGGGACAGAGCTGCAGACAATTTTCTCCAACGCTACTGGCCGAAGAGGCTTTGCAGAATCCGCAAGACCTTTCAAGAACTTTTTAGAAGTTCACACCCTTTGACCCAGCAATTCTTCTAGTCAGAACTGTGGTCACAAGGACTTAAGCGTGAAAGGGTTCGCCACGTGGGTGAGAGGGGAGGCTAAACACACGAGGTACCAGTCACTGTCACCTCCAGGGAGCGGTTAAGACCAATCCCAGCATGCCAGCAGTGGGGTGCCAGCAACTGTTAGCATGTCGACGGTTAATAACTAGAGAATAGGGGCGCCTGGGTGGCTCAGTTGGCTGAACGTCCAACTTCAGCTCAGGTCATGATCTCGTGGCTCGTGAGTTCGAGCCCTGCATCGGGGCTCTCTAATGTCAGGGTAGAGCCTGTTTCAGATCCTCTGTCCCCCTCTCTTTGCCCTCCCCCACTGTGCTCTCTCTCTCTCTCCCTCAAAAATAAATAAACATTAAAAAAAAAAATAACTACAGGGGCACCTGGGTGGCTCAGTCAGTTAAGCATCCGACTTCAGCTCAGGTCATGATCTTGCTGCTCGTGGGTTCGAGCCTCACATCCAACTCTGTGCTGACAGCTCAGAGCCTGGAGCCTGCTTTGGATTCTGTGTCTCCCTCTCTCTCTGCCCTTCCCCCGCTCATGCTCTGTCTCTTTCTCTCTCTCTCAAAAATAAATAAACATTTAAAATTTTTTAAAAAAATAACTAGAGAATATGATGAGAACAAAGCCAGGTAAAAACTAGATAACATGAGGGGAATAAAACAGGGTGCCGAAGTGAAAAGTGCCCATTATGGCAGAGATGAAATATTTTCAGTAAGAAATGTGCCAACATGGGAATGCAAGCTGTTGCAGCCACTCTGGAAAACAGTATGGAGGTTCCTCAAAAAACTAAAAATAGAACTACCCTATGACCCAGCAATTGCACTACTAGGCATTTATCCAAGGGATACAGATGTGCTCTTTCGAAGGGACACATGCACCCCCATGTTTATAGCAGCACTATCAACAATAGCCGAAGTATGGAAAGAGCCCAAATGTCCATCGATGGATGAATAGATAAAGAAGATGTGGTATATATATACAATGGAGTATTACTCGGCAATCAAAATGAATGTAATCTTGCCATTTGCAACTACGTGGATGGAACTAGAGGGTATTATGCTAAGTGCAGTTAGTCAGAGAAAGACAAAAATCATATGACTTCACTCATATGAGGACTCTAAGAGACAAAACAGATGAACATAAGGGAAAGGAAACAAAAATAATATAAAAACAGAGAGGGGGACAAAACATAGGAGACTCTTAAATATGGAGGACAAACAGAGGGTTACTGGAGGGGTTGTGGGAGGGGGGATGGGCTAAATGGGTAAGGGGCATTAAGGAATCTACTCCTGAAATCATTGTTGCACTATATGCTAATTTGGATGTAAATTTTAAAAACTAAAAAATAAAATTAAAAAAAAAAGAAAGATGCCAACAGCTTTTCGGGATAAGTAGGGGTGGAAAGTCCCCTTGAAAAGCAGGTTACTGGTAAGATAATGAATTCCGAGAAAGGTCTTGAGTTGCTAGGTGAAAATATGATGCACGGTTCAGGAGCTTCAGGCCAACCAGGGCAGGCCTGTGACAATACTTCCTGATATGCAGCAACCACTTTGCATGAAGAGCCCAAGTCATGCTGGGGCAAGGGAGGGGGGGGCAAAGCACCCTGTGTCAGGGGTCCCCAAGACCACCCCCAGGTTCAGTGATCCTCCAGGATTCACAGGGCTCCACAAATAGTCATATCCACGCTAAGATTACAGCAAAGGACACAAAGCAAAATCAGCAAAGGGACAGGGGCATGGGATGAAGTCCAGAGAGAACCAGACACAAGCTTCCAAGAGTCTCTCCCAGTGGATCACACAGGACATGCTTAATTCCTCCAGCAACCAGTTGTAACAGCACGTGTGACGTGTTGTCTTTCGGGGAGGTGTGCCTGAGTCTTGGGGCCCAGGATTTTGGGGGGATTCTCTGGCATACACCAAATCCAGACTCCAGAAGCAAAGCAAGTCCTCAGCATAAACCACATGGCTTGCACCAACAGGGGTTTATGGGTACAGTGAGCCCTCTTTGACACTTGGGGGAAGTTTCCCGATCGTAGGATACCATTTACCAGTCGGGCTCCCAGATGCCGGCCAAGCCAGCCTCACCAGCAGTCTCAGACCTGCTATGTGAACTCTTTTCTGCACAGACCCAGACCCTCAACCCCCGTTCCAAACAGTGGGCTTGTGTTTGGGTAACCCAGCAGGCCCTAATCAGAGGCAGGAAGAGACACCAGGAATCCAAAGAGGAACACACCAGGACAGGACACACCCAGGCTGCAGCCCCCCTGGCAGGTGCATTGCTCTGGCACAAACACAGAACTAAGCAAATGATCACAGTGGGGCCTGGGACTGCAGTTTGCGCAGCGCCCCCGGTCAGCTAAGGGCAGCACCGGAACGAACCGGTGTCCATGGGGTCCATGTGCAACTTCAGCATTCAGTAGTGACACCTTATGGCCAAGAGGAGGAACGACTACAGGCCGATAACCCTCTTGGAAAATGTGCACCTCTTAGAAAATGTGAAGGGAATCCTTTGGCAAGAGATCTATAGCAAACAAGCCAGATTTTGTTAGTGAATTCCAAAGACGGTGGGAAAGTCTCTGTTTTGTACTGAATGTTTCTTGAAATGAACGGGCCATTGGTCAGGGGCATGGGAAGGAAATAATTGAAAGCTCCCTCTTCACCTAGCATTTGGAAGCAGGAACCCCTCTGTGGACTCAGATAATTCAAGGCAGGGATACTGGTCAGACTTCAAATGAATGGGAAAGAACGGGCACCAAGAAATAGTTGTAAAAATAAGGCAAATGTGATAATATCCGTAGCCCAAGTTTATTGTGGTTATGTAAACAGCATTTCTTTATGGTCTCAATTTCATAAACATGCATATATGTGTGTGAACAAGAAAAAAAAATAGACATATACTCCTCCAACATTTTCACAGCAATTAACTCCAGAGTCGTGAAATGATGGCTCTCGCTTCTTCTTTGTACCGTGAAAAAAACCACCAAAGCTGTTATCTCTTAATGACTAGAAAGAGGTGTGCCCATACACTAGAGGGATGTCACGTGCAGGATAGAGAGTGATTTCGTCCCCACTTCTTCTTACAGGTATGGACTTTCCAAATTATTCACAATGGTCCACAGTGAGGGTGAAGGGAGCTTTCAAAAGATTAAATCGGATGTTTGGGCTCCAGGCGGAGCCGAGAGGAGGGATGGGAGATGGGAGGTGACAGGAGTGGGAAGAGAAAGGAGAAGCAAGGGGACATTTTGGCCAAGATACTGCGACGGGAGAAGGCAGTGTGCGGGGCAATGGCTGAGTCATCTACCCCAGGGAGGGTTCGAGAATGTCAGCTGTGCAGGGGCAGGGACAGCCACAGGAGGAGGCAGCCAAAGGGCAAAGATGGGGAAAAGAGAACCAGGAGGAGGAAAGAGGGCTTCTTGGAGGAGGTGTCAATGGCGCAGCCAAGACAGACGACTGGCGACTGAGGGGGAAGAAAGGAGGGAGGGCAGCGACCTGGAGAAAGTGGCAGAAACCGGCAAGGCCGTGAGCGAGGCTGGTATCAGGACACTCGGACAGGCCAAAGTGACCACATCCTAGATACAGCAGCATGGACTAGGCAGCCAGGCCACTGTGGGGAACCAGAGACATCTCAGTGGGTGGTCTTCAATCTTGGGGCAAGAGAAACAGGCATATTTCCTCTTTCAGAGACAAGAGATTTTTGGCCCAAATAGACAGAAACTCCTGTGACTCCCTCCACTGGTGCCGAAGGCAAGAAGAAAGTGGAGAAGATGTGCAGCTGGCCAAGCAGGAGGCACATCTGGAAAGCTGCCCTCTTGCTCCCCTGGGTGATGACAACGAGCAGAGCCCCCTCGCCATCTCACCTCAGATGGTTGAGAAGCGGTTTGAGGCTCTCAGAGGAACCAGTTTTCCCAGAAAGAGATTTGGGGCTGGGAGAGTGGATTTTCTAAGGGCCAGAGTAGAGGTGAGGAGTGGATGTCTGCTGGGGCCAGGAATTGGCCGGGCAGGCCCCAGGGTAGCCGCTGCACGCAGCTGGACCTGGAAAGTTTCAAGGAGGCCCCAGAGGTCATGTAACCACCCAGGGTCACAGAGCTGAACCACCTGGACAATCCCCAAACCCTCCTGCCTAATCTGCCTGGCCTTGGTGCCCACTGATGACACAGAAGGTGACCTCTGTGGTCATCTGGAGGGTGAGGGGCTATCTTCCACCTGATTACCCAGGCCAGAACCCAGGAACCAGCCCAGACTTACTTCTGTCCCCTCCCACCCCTGAAGCCAGAGGAGACGGCAAAACTCAGAACGGACTGTCCTCCCCCCTGGGCCAAGCTCCAGCCACAGAGTCATCTGTGGCCTGGCTCCAATGGCATTGTCATCTCCCATTCTTGCTCCCTCATCAACCCCCCGTGATGGGCCAGCAGTGCCCCCAGACAGCCCTCCCAGGGTCACTGGCTATGCGCAGAGGCTTTGGAAGAGTTCTCAGTGCCACGTCTCCGCAACCTCACATGACTGTCATGCCCCTGCTTCCTGAACCTTGGGGCACTGATCCGTGCTCCAGCCTGCCCCTTCCAACCACCGCTCATGGACAGGTCCCAGGCCTGGCCACTTTTCTGTCTTCTGCGACCACCTAAGCCTGGCCATACCATCTCTATGGATGAAAGTGAATTTTCCAAATGAGAAGGAGACCCAAAGAGATGTCACAGCTCAGAGATCTCAGGCGCGCCCTAGGCACCGCTGGGGCCATCCCACAATAGGTGGGGAGTTCCGGCGCAGTGGTCCCTGCCCCCTGCTCCTCCTGCTTCCAAATCAACAGGCTGACTACAATAAACTCATCTCTCTCCACTGGCTTGACACTAGGGCGGAACCCTCACTTTGCTTCTTTTTCTTGCATTTTGCGCAGAAGGTTCTTTCCAAATCTTTGGGATCCTTGAGTGTCTGGGAACTCAGTATTGGCGATCTCTCCACAAGATATGGGAAAGCTTATGGGATATTTTCATCCCACCTAATGCCGGCCACCTACCCACAGCTTCACAGTGCAGTCATAGGAGCCACTGAGGAGCTTTGTGTCATCCACACAGAAGTTACAGGAACTCACAATATGACTGTGTCCCTTCATAATTTTAAATGGGATCTGAAAAAAGGATAGATTGAATGAGTTCAGCAAGTTACAAAATACAAGATCAACATCAAAGAGTCAATTGTTTTTCTATACACTCACAGTGAACAATCTGGGAGGGAAAAACCCTAAGAAAAGAAATTCTTTTTAAAAAAATTTATGTTCAAGTTAGTTAACATACAGTGTAGTCTTGGCTTCAGAAGTAGAACCCCATGATTCATCTCTTACATATAATACCCAGTGTTCACCTCAAAAAGTGCCCTCCTTAATGCCCATCACCCATTTAACCCACCCCAGTCCAGGAATCCTGTTTGTTCTCTGTATTTACGAGTCTCTTATGGTTTGCCTCCATCTCTGTTTTTCATTCCTTTCCCCTATGTTCATCTGTTGAGTTTCTCGAATTCCACATGAGTGAAACCATAGCATAGTTGCCTTTCTCTGACTGACCTATTTCGCTTAGCATAACACCCTCCAGTTCCATCCGCATTGTTGCAAATGACAAGATTTCATTCTTTCTCATCACCGAGTAGTATTCCATTGTATATATGTACCACATCTTCTTTATCCATTAATCATTCAGTGGACATTTGGGCTCTTTCCATAATTTGGCTATTGTTGATAGCACTGCTATAAACATTGGGGTATATGTGCCCCTTCAAATAAGCATTTTTATATTCTTTGGATAAATTCCTAGTAGTGTAATTGCTAGGTCATAGGGTAGTTCTATTTTTAATTTTTTGAGGAACCTCCATACTGTAGAAAAAAATCCATTTATAAAGGCATCAAAATAGGAATAAATTTAACAAAAAAGTATAAAACTTATACTTTGAAAATCACAAAACATTATTGAAAGAAATCATAGCAGACCCAAATACATGGAAAAGCATCCCATATTCATGGATTAGCTATTAGCTTACTATTGTTATAAAACTTATACTTTGAAAATCACAAAGCATTGTTGAAAGAAATCAGAGCAGACCCAAATACATGAAAAACCATTCTACACTCATGGATTAGCTGTTAGCTGTCTATTGTTAAGATGAAAATACCTTCCAAAATGATCTACAGATTCAGCACTATGCCGTCAAAATTCCAGCTGAATTTTTTTTCCAAAATTCACAAGCTGATCCTCAAACTTATATGGAAACTCAAGCAAAGCAAAACAGCCTAAATAATCTTGTAAAAGAACAAAGCTTGAGTACTCACAATTCCCACTTTAAAAACTCAGTACCTACAAAAAGTGACCGTTATCAAGACACTCTAGAACTGACATAACAACAGACATATAGGTCTATAGACCTGAACTAAGAACCCAGAAATAATCCCTCATATTTTAGGTCAATTGCTTCCTCAACAAGAGTGCTAAATAATTAAAAATGGAAAGATTAGTCTTTTCAACAGATCATGCAGACACAAATAACATCCACCTGCAAAAGAACAAAGTTGGACCATTGCCTCACGCCATATATAAAAATGAACTCAAAATAGATCAGAGTTCTAAATGTGAGAACTAAAGCCACAGGCTCTTAGAAAAAAACATAGTTGCACATCTTCTGAACTTGCATTAGGCAGTGGTTCCTTAGCTACAATACCATAAGCACAGGCAGCAGCAACAATGACAAGGTAAAGTGGGCATTATCAAAATTAAAAATTCTTGCGCTTCAAAGGACACCATCAGGAAGGTGAAAAAACCAATCCACACGATGGAAATCATACAAATCATATATCAGATAAGGGACTTATCTGATACATAATACATAAAGAACCCTTAAAACTCAACAATAAAAACACAACCCAATTTAAAAATAGGCAGAAGATCCGAATAGGCATTTCTCCAAAGAAGATATGTCAATGAGCTCCAGTACATGGGAATGTGCTCAAAAATCAGGTAATAACAAGTGTTGGCAAGAATGTGGAGAACTCTGAACTCTCACACATGGCTGGCGGGGATGTATAATGGTGTGCTCCTTTGGAATATAGTTCAGTAACTCTTTAAAAAGTTAAAACATATGTGTTGGGGCACCCAAGAGGCTCAGTCGGCTAGGCGTCTGACTCTTGATTTCGGCTCAGGTCATGATCTCGTGGTCCATGAGTTCGAGCCCTGCCTCCGGTTCTGTGCCGACAGCTCAGAGGCTGGAGCCTGCTTCCGATCCTGTGTCTCGCTCTCTCTCTGCCCCTCCCCCGCTTGTGCTCGGTCTCTCGCAAAAATAAACATTTAAAAAAAAGAAAGAAAACGTATGCCCACACAAATAGTTGAACACGAGTATTCACAGCAGTATCATTCATAATGATAAAAAAATGGACATAATTCGAATATCCATCCACAGATGAACAGATAAAATGAGGCATATTCACATAATGAAATATTACTAGGCAATACAAAAGGAATGAAGACTTCTCATTTCTGGTCTGCCATGTAATAAGCTGGGAAGCCACCACGTCATCCTCACAACAAATTAAAACCCAAGCAAACTGAAAAATCAACAACTCTTCCTACATTCCTCAGACAAGTGAGGTCACAGAGCGGACTGCTGCTCCCAAAACTGGAGAGACAGAGGCCAATACAAAGAATCCCAAGTTACAGAGCAGAAATCCAAGGGCAGCAACCTCCATGGCAACGAGTCCCAGGACAGGGAAACCTGACTTATAACTGACAAATTGCTGGAGACTCCGTGTGGACAACTTAGAGAGTTGAAAACTCCAGGGGGACCCAGTGGTGAGGGACCTTCACATCTATGTTAATAAATGTCTCCCCTAGCACCTGGTCCTCACAATGACTATAAGAGAAAAATCCCCTCGTGCTTCTGGCTGGGGGAGGAGGGGAGGAGGGGAAAGGAATCATATTGAAATATTCCACAGCATTTTGTTCTTCTCAACAAGCTCTGCTTGTCAGGAGAAACTACTTAACCAGAGCCTGACCTGCTGGGATTTTATCAGAGCCGCACAGACCTGGGGGAAGGGAAGTCCCCAACCCCAACCAGCTCTAGTCTTCCACATGAGAGAAGGCAAACACCCAGCGGGCCCCTCTAGCCATCCAACCCCACCTCACTAAGGGTGGAGGGCGGAGAGGGGTGCAGACTGAAAAACACGTGTGAAGTTCACGTGTGAAGTTCAAAGTGGGCACAGGCCCACTACAAGACTGAGAGCTAGTCATAGGACTGTAGACTTCTCCCCCTCTCCCGACACCTTAGCATCACACCACTATAGACTTCTTTTCATCTGTTCCTTTTACCCAGTACATCATGTCTGGCTATCAAGAAAAAAAAAAAAAGTATAATCCTACAAGGCAGCAAACAAAGCTTGAAGAGACAGCACAAGCATAACAACACAACCAGACCCAGATATGAGGAGGATGTTGGAATTATCAGACTGGGAATTTAAAACACCTGTGGCTAATGTGCTGAGGGCTCTAATGAACGTAGTGGATGGTACACAGTGTAAGCAGAGAGATGGAAATTCAAAGAAAGAACCAAAAAGAAATGTTACCGATCAAAAACACTGTAACAGATGAAGAATATCTTTGATGTGTTCATTATCAGACTAGACATGGCTGAGGAAAGAATCTCTGAGCTTGAGGATATATCAATAGAAACCTCCAAATCTGAAAAGCAAACAGAAAACAAACAAAAAAAGACTTAAAGAAACAGAACAGAATATCAAGGAACCATGGGACAACTACAAAGCTGTAATATACGCATAACGAAAATACCAGAAAGAGAAGAGAGAAAGGAAGAGAAATGTTTGAGAATACAATGATTGAGAATTTCCCCAAAATTAATTTCAAATGCCAGACCACAGATCCAGGAAACTCCAAGAACACCAAACAGGATAAATGCAAAATAATAATAATAATAATAATAATAATAATAATAATAATAAATCTACACCTAGGTATATCATTTTAAAGCTATAGAAAATCAAAGATAAAAGGAAAATCCCAAAAGAAGCTAGAGGAAAACAATGCCTTGCCTGTAAAGGAGCAAAGATAAGAATTACATCCAACTTCTTAGAAACCCTGTGAGCAAGAAGAGACTAAAGTGAAATATTTAAGGTATTAGGAGGGAAAAAAACCACCAACCTAGAAATTTGTATCCTGCAAAATTATCCTTCCAAAGTGAAGGACAAATACTTTCTCAGACAAACAAAAATTGAGGAAACTTTTTACCAGTAGACCTGCCTTGAAAGATGTGTTAAAAGTTCTTTTTTTTTAAATTTTTTTAATGTTTATTTATATTTGAGAGAGAGAGAAAGACAGTGTGCGAGCAGGGGAGGAGCAAAGAGAAAGACGCAGACAGAATCTGAAGCAGACTCCAGGCTCTGAGCTGTCAGCACAGAGCCCAACACTGGGCTCAGACTCATGAGCCGCGAGATCATGACCTGAGCCGAAGTCAGACACTCAACCAGCTGAGCCACCCAGGCACCCCGAAATGTTAAAACTTCTTTAGAGAGAAGAAAATGATATAGGTCAGAAACTCTGATCTACATAAAGCAAGGAGAGCACCGAAGAAGGAATAAGTGAAGGTAAAATAAAAACCTTGTTCTTATTCTTAATTGATCTAACAGATAACAGCTTGTTCAAAATAATAATAGTAAGAACATATTATATAGAATACCTTATATATACTATATATTATAATAGCAACAATATATCATATATTATATAATTAACATATAACTATAATTATACAATATTATATATTATATATAATGAATGAAAGCAATGATACAATGGACATGAGGGAGGGATTAGAAATATTTTGTTATTTTAAATTACTGATGCCACCCATGAAGTGGTATAGTGTTATTTGAAAGTGAACTTGGATTAACTGTAAATGTATATCGCAAATTCTTGGGCAACCACTAAAAAAAGCAACAACAAAAAGAGATACATCTGATATGCTAAGAAAGGAGAGAAAATGGAATCACATAGAATGCTCAACTAAAACCACAAAAGGTGGGGTACCTGGCTGGCTCAGTCAGTAGAGCATGTGACTCTTGAGCTTCGGGTTGTGAGTTTGAGCTCCACATTGGGTGTAGAGATTAATTAAAAATAAAATCTTTAAACAACACACACACACACACACAAAGGTAGAAGAGTGGAAGACAAAAATAGGAACAAAAACCAGGGGCAATAAATAGAAAACAAGAATATTGTAGGTATTAATCCAAGTATATCAATAATCACTTGGATTATCACTATCAATACACCAATTAAAAGACAGAGATTATCAGCATGGATGAAAAAACAGGACCCAACAATATGCTGTCTACAAGCATATTGTAGGTTTCTACAAGAAACCTACTTCAGTGCTTGCTTCGGCAACACATATACTAAAATTGGAACGATACAGAGAAGATTAGCATGGTCCCTGCATAAGGATGACATGCAAATTCGTGAAGCGTTCCATATTTTTACACCATTCTCAAAAATAAACTCAAAATGGACAAAGGACCTGAATGTGAGACAGGAAACCATCAAAACTCTAGAGGAGAAAGCAGAAAAAAAACCTCTCTGACCTCAGCCGCAGCAATTTCTTACTTGACACATCCCCAAAGGCAAGGGAATTAAAAGCAAAAATGAACTATTGGGACCTCATGAAGATAAAAAGCTTCTGCACTGCAAAGGAAACAATCAACAAAACTAAAAGGCAACCAATGGAATGGGAAAAGATATTTGCAAACGGCACATCAGACAAAGGGCTAGTATCCAAAATCTATAAAGAACTCACCAAACTCCACACCCGAAAAACAAATAATCCAGTGAAGAAATGGGCAGAAAACATGAATAGACACTTCTCCAAAGAAGACATCCAGATGGCCAACAGGCACATGAAAAGATGCTCAATGTTGCTCATCAGGGAAATACAAATCAAAACCACACTCAGATACCATCTCATGCCAGTTAGATTGGCTAAAATGAACAAATTAGGAGACTATAGATGCTGGCGAGGATGTGGAGAAACGGGAACCCTCTTGCACTGTTGGTGGGAATGCAAACTGGTGCAGCCACTCTGGAAAACAGTGTGGAGGTTCCTCAAAAAATTAAAAATAGATCTACCCTATGACCCAGCAAGAGCACTGCTAGGAATTTACCCAAGGGATACAGGAGTGCTGATGCATAGGGGCACTTGTACCCCAATGTTTATAGCAGCACTTTCAACAACAGCCAAATAATGGAAAGAGCCTAAATGTCCATCAGCTGATGAATGGATAAAGAAGATGTGGTTTATATATACAATGGAATACTACTTGGCAATGAGAAAGAATGAAATCTGGCCTTTTGTAGCAACGTGGATGGAACTGGAGAGTGTTATGCTAAGTGAAATAAGTCAGGCAGAGAAAGACAGATACCATATGCTTTCACTCCTATGTGGATCCTGAGAAACTTAACAGAAGACCATGGGGGAGGGGAAGGAAAAAAAATGGTTAGAGAGGGAGCCAAAACATAAGAAACTCTTAAAAACTGAGAACAAACTGAGGGTGGATGGGGGGTGGGAGGGAGGGGAGGGTGGGTGAGGGGTATTGAGGAGGGCACCTGTTGGGATGAGTACTGGGTGTTGTATGTAAACCAATTTGACAATAAATTTCATATTAAAAAAAAAGAAAGAAACCTACTTCAGATATAAAGACAAATACAGATTAAAAGTAAATGGATGGAGGAAAATAGACCATACTAACACTAATCAAAAGAAAGCAAAAGTAACTACATTACTTTCAGACGGAGCAGACTTCACAGTGAGGAAAAGTTATCAGGGATAAAAAGAGGCATTGCATAATAAAGGGGTCAATTCTCTAAGAAGATACAGTAATCTTTAACATGTATGTGCCTAACACCAGAGCATCAAACTATGTGAGGCAAAAGCTATAAAATTGCAAAGAGAAACAGATGAGTCCACTGTCATACTTGGAGACTTCAACACTGACTCAGAAAGGAACAGATCCAGCAGGCAGAAAACGAACAAGGACATAATGGAACTCAACGCAACCACCAGTCAACTGGATATAATGGAGATCTACAGATGACTTCATCCAACAACAGCAGGATAGACATTCCTCTCAGCTTCATAAGAAACATTTACCAAGGTAGACCACATTCTAGGCCATAAAACACACTTTAACAAATTAAAAAAAAAACAACCAGAAATCACACAATGTCTGCTCTCAGAACACAATGGAATTAAATTGGAAATAAATAACAGAAAGATGATTGAAAATACCAATATACATGGAGACTAAACAACACATTTCTAAATAACACATGGGCCAAAGAAGAAACCTCAATAGAGGTTTTTAAATATTTTAAGCCAAACAAAATTAAAACATGACTTGTCAAAATTTGTGGGATGCAGTGAAAGAAGAACTTAGAGGGATATTTATAACGTTGAATGCACATATTAAAAAAGAAGAAAGAATCTAAAATCAATCATCTAAACCTGCACCTTAGGAAAATAGAAAAAGAAGAGCAAATTAAATCCAAAGTAAGAAGAAGAAAAGAAACAATAAGAATTAGAGCATAAATCAATGAAATCAAAAGCAGCAAACTGATAAAAATCAATGAACCCAAAAACTGTTCTTTAAAAAAGATAAGCCTCTGGCCAGGCTGACCAAGAAAAAAAAAAAAGAGATAACACAATACGAATATCAGAAATGAAAGCTAGATCCTATGCATGTTAAAAAGATAATCAAGGAATACTATGAAAAACTATTTCTACAAATTTAATCACCGGAAATGAAACGGACTAAATTCAAGTTTGAAATGAAATGGACTAATTCCTTAAAAGACACGATTTGCCAAAAGTCACCCAAGAAAAAAATAGACAGTTTGAATAGCTTTTTATCTAATAAAGAAATTGAAATAGTGACTACCTTCCAAAACAGAAAGTTGCAGGCCCAGATGGGTTCACTGGTGAATTCTAACAAACCTTTAAGGAAAAATTATACCAATTCTCTATAATCTCTTTCAGAGGATAGAAGCATAAGGAATATCTCCTAACTCATTCTGTGAGGCTAGTATTACCCTAATACCACAACCACGTAATGACATTATAAGAAAACTAATGACCAATATCTCTCATGGACATAGATGCAAAAATCCTCAACAAATATTAGCAAATGAAATCCAACAGTGTATAGAAAGAATTATGCATCATAACCAAGTGGGATTCATCCCAGGTATGCAAGACTACTTCAATATTCAAAAATCAATTAATGTAACTCATCACATCAATAAGATAAAAAAGAAAAATCACATGATTATATCAATAGGTGCAGAAAAAGTATTTGCCAAAACCCAATAGCCATTTATGATTTTAAAAACTCTCAGCAAATTAGAAATAGAGGGAACTTCTCAACTTGCCAAACACTATCTACAAAACTTATAGTTGGGGCACCTGAGTGGCTCAGTCAGTTGAGCTTCTGACTTTGACTCAGGTCATGATCTCACAGTTCATGAGTTCAATCCCCACATCAGGCTCGCTGCTGTCAGCACAGAGCCCACTTCAGATCCTCTGTCTCCCCTCTCTCTCTACCCTCCCCTGCTCATGCTTTCTCTCTCAAAAAATAAATGAAACAAAACAAAAAAACACACAGCTAACATCATACTTAATGGTAAGAAACTCAGTGTATCCACTAAGATCAGGTATGAGGCAAAGACTCCTCTCAACACTTCTTTTCAACATTGTACCGGAAGTTCTAGCTCATGCGATAAGTCAAGAAAAGGAAATAAGAGGTATAAGACTGGGAAGGAAGAAACAAAACTGTCTTAATGCACAAATGACATTATCGCTTATGTAGAAAATCCAAAGGAATCAACAAAAACTCCTAGAATTAATAGCAGTTTTAGCAGATCATTCAATCACTTTTTGCCGTAACAGAAATGAACAAGTGGAATTTTAAATTAAATACATGGTATTACTTACATTAGCACCCCCCAAAATTAAATAGTTAGGTATATATCTAACAAAATATGTACAAGAGCTCTATGAGGAAAACTACAAAACTCTGATGAGCAAAATCAAAGAACTAAATAAATGGAGATATATTCCATGTTCATGGATAGGAAGAATCAATAGTGTCAAGAGGTCAGTTCTTCCCAACTTGGTCTATGGATTCAATGCAGTCCCAATCAAAATCCCAGCAAGTTATTTTGTGGATACAGACAAAATGATTATACAGTTTATATGGAGAGGCAGAAGATTTGGGAAAACAAAGGTTAGAGTACTGACACTACCCAACTTCAAGACTTCCATCTAAAGATACAATAATCAAGACAGTGTAGCATTGGTGAAAGAACAGAGAAATAGATCGAAGCCTAGAGAGCCCAGAAATAGATCCACATAAATAAAACCAACTGCTCTTTGATAAAGGAGCAAATTTAATACAATGGAGAAATGACAGGATTTCCACAAACGGTGTTGGAAAAACTGGACATCCACATGCAAAAAAATAAAATAAAATAAATCTAAACATCCACCTTACATCCTTCACAAAAACTCAAAATGTATCACAGACCTAAATGTAAAATGCAAATTTATAAACCTCTTAGAGAATAACATAGGAGAAGATCTAGGTGGTCTTGAGTATGGCAATGACTCTTTAGGAACAATGCCAAAGGTACAATCCATGAAAGTAATAATTGACGAGATGGACTTCATAAGAATTTGAAACTTCTGCTCTACAAAAGACAATGTCAAGAGAATGAGAAGACAAACCACAGAGTGGGAGAAAACATTTGCAAAAGACACGTCCAATAAAGGAATATCATCCAAAATTGTCAAAGCTTAATAAGAAAATAAAGAACCCAATTAAAAAATGAGCCAAAAACCTTAACAGACATCTCACTAAAAAAGATATACACACAGGTGGCAAATAAGCATGTGAAAAGATGTTCCACATCATATGTGATCAGGGGGTTGCAAATTAAAACAACAATAAGTTACCACTGCACACATAATGGCCAAAATCTGTAACACTGACAATACCAAATGTTGGCAAAGATGTGGAGAAACAGGAACTCTCATTCATTGCTGGTGGGAATGCAAAATGGTACAGCCACTTTTGAAGACAGTTTGACAGTGTCTTCTAAAACTAAACATACTCTTAACATACAATCCAGCAATCATACTCCTTGGTATTTATCCAAAGAAGTTTAAAAACTCATGTCCACACAAAAACCTGCACATAGATGTTTCAACAGCTTTATCCATGACTGCCAAAACTTGGAAGTAACCTTGAAAGACCTAAAGATGTCCTTTGGTAGGTGAATGGACAAATAAACTATGGTACATTCAAATAATGGAGTATTATTCAGCGCTAAAAATGAAACAAGCTACCAAGCCATGAAAAGACATGCAAGCCGTGAAAAAAAAAAAAAAAAAAAAAAAAAAAAAAAGAAAATCAGGAAACTTAAGTTCACATTACTAAGTGAAAGAAGCCAGTCTGAAAAGACCGTCTGCATCCAAATATATGACATTCTGGAAAAGTGATTGCCAGGGGTGGGGAGGTTTGGAGGGATAACAGAGCACAGAGGATTTGTAAGGCAGTGCGACTACTCTGTACGTACATAATGTGCATAATGACTACATATGTCATTATACATTTGTCCAAACCCATACAAGCGTACAACTCCCAGAGTGAACTGTAATGTAAACTGTGGACTTTGGGTATCATTGAGGATCATTAATGGTTTTAAATATTTCATTTAGTGGGGCATGTTGATAATGAGAAGGGATATACAAGAAATCTTTGTATCTTCTCAGTTTTGCTTTGAACCTAAAACTGCTCTAAAGAATAAAGTGTGTGATATATATAACATGTATTTATTATATTCATATAGATTTACTTGTATTTATTTTTTATTTGAGAGAGAGAGAGAGTGAGTGGGGGAGAGGGGCAGAGGAAGAGAGAGAGAGAGAGAGAGAGAGAGAGAGAGAGAGAGAGAGAGAGAGGGAGAATCCCAAGCAGGCTCCACACTCAGCTCGGAGTTAGATGCCTGGCTGGATCCCACAACCCTGGGATCACGACCTGAGCCTAAATCAAGAGTCAGACTCTCAATGGACTGAGCCACCCAGACTCCCCTGTGTATGTGCTTTTAAATAAATGAGTACTGACACCTGCTGCACATGGATGAACCTCAAAAACATTATACTAAGGGGGAAAAGCCAGTCACAAAAGACCACATGTTGTTTGCTTCCCTTTCTATGAAAGGTCTAGAACAAGCAATTTTATAGTGACAGAGATTAAACTGGTAATTGCCTAGAGTTGAGAGGCTGGCTTCAGGTGAAATGGGGATTGACTGCTAATGAGTATGGGGCTTCAGTCAACGAGATGTTCTACAGTGATTGTGGCTCTGGTTGCAGAACTCTGCGAATACCCTAAAACCCCACACTTTGTATAGGTTACTCGTAAGATATGTGAATTACACCTCAATAAAGCAATGCTTTTTAAAAGGAGGGGGGATAGAAGGAGCAAGCCTGAAAAGGTCCACTGCCACCACCACCACCCGCCTCCATGGCGCCGTATTACCCGGGGGCCGGGGTGCATGTCCGGGATGTGGGGGTGTCGAACTGTGGTAGTGTGAAGGGACGCGAGGGAATGCGGGACACGGAAATCGGGGGTTTGGGGCTCTGCAGCCAGGCAGTGCGGAGATGCAGGGACTCTGCATGGGGAACCTCGCTAGCGAGGCGGGTTCAGCAGGAGGTGCAGGGGTGAGGGGAGGCGTGGCTACAGGGGTTGCGGAGAGCGCGGCGGTGTGAGGATGCACGGAAGGAGGCATTCTTCGCCTCCAAGAAGCGCAGAGAGGTGGGACAGGGATTCGGCAGCCAGGGGTCGAGGCGTGCGGGAGCGGACACCCGCTTGGCCACCAGGGGGCGTAGGCAAGCCGGGCGGGCGGCGGGTCCTGACGTCCGGCAGCCATTGGGAACCAACCGTATGCCGGGGACGCGACCCCTCCCGTCGTCGTTGCGAGGGTCCCTGGCCCCGGGGCGGCCACCCCCAGCTCCCCACTCTGCAGTTGCGTCCGTCTCCAAACTCCCCGTCTTCGTTCTCTCATGGCAAAAACAGAGCTTTCATTATGGGCAAACAGACCAGCAAGTGAGAGCGGCTGGCATCCCTCTAACCCCGACGTCCTTTCCGGGGACCTTGGTTCCGCGTTTCTTCTGGGCATAGTACTTTCGGGGTTCATTAGGGATAGAGACCCCGAGGCGCTGCGGAGACGTTCCAAACACACAGGTACATATCCGGAGGCACGAACAAAACTGGCACATAGAGGACGGTCCAATTTTTGTAAAAACAACAACAAAAAGTCAGTTCTTTATGTGTGTAGCTTTCCTTCACTTGATCAACAAGTATGTTGTAACCTCGTCGGGCCTTATCTAGGCGCTGTGGGGCCGGCGGGAACGGAGGGCGGAGAGCGAGCATCCGTGGGCACCGCAGGGACTGAACAGGCTCCTGCGCACGCGCGCCACGGGAAGGGGGGCGGCCGTCCAACAGCCGGTACGCGGGGCAGCTCCCGGCCAGAGGAACTGCGCTTGCACCCTGGACGGCGGGGAGAGCCTCCCGGGAAGGAGGGACCCGAGGCCGTCCCTGCCTGGAGGTTCACAGGTCACAGGCGAGCAGGAGAATAGGGAGACGAGCCAGATGCGAAAAGGCCTGGAAGGTCATGGTCACATCTCTGGACTTCATCTTAAATGCGCCAGGAAGCCACGGGTGGGGGTGTTGAGCCGATTCTTTTCTAAAATACCGAGAGCCATTCGTGTGTTGAGTGTGCATTAAATAAAAACCAAGAATGAAGCACTATCTATTGAGAATGTGCTTTAGCAAATCATCTCAGAGATTTCGATGAAATCATCTGGAACGTTATTAACTTAACACTAAGTTTTGCATTGTGCACTTTCCTTTTAAGGGGTCATTTGGTAACATTTTCATTGAGCTACACCACCACGTTAATCTCACTGTATAATCACCTCCAGATTGTATTGTTTTGAGTCACTGCTCTCCACTGTTTATTCTAAGCCGATCTTTCCCTTACCGGAGTTTTTCTTTTTCTTTTTTTCCCCGTTTGCTGGAGTGCTCCCCTGAGTAACTTTGTCCTCAAAAAGAAGCATCATTCTGAGTCTTTGCAGGTCTAAAGAAAATATCTTTCTGTTGCCTTTATTGGGAATCAGCAGTTTGGTCAGGTAGAGAGTTCTTAGGTCAGAAACATCCTCTGGGAAAACTTGGAATTTCTCAACTTCTGTCATCTTAATGGGTCATAAAAACCTTAGGCCCAAAAAATCATAAGCCGTCTGAATGTGCATCCACAGGAGACTGGTTAAAGTCCTCAGGAAATGGCTAGCCAGTGGGATACTTCCATACAAAAGAGCAAGGAAGATGTTTCTTTACTGATATGGAAAGATCTCTAAAATACCTTAGGTAAAAAAATTGAAATTAGGTGCATAAGGGGTCTAAGGTATGCTTCCATTTATGTTAAAAAAAAAAAGAAGAAGAAGAAGAAGACGATATACGTATGTATGCTGGGAAATGCATAAAATAAAATATCTCTGTAAGGTTACAGAAGAAGCTAGAAACATTTCTTGCCTCAGTACAGAGATATGGGTTAATGGGGGCAAGGCTCCTAGGGAGACTTGTTTAAAAACAAATTATATCTATTGAATTAGAGTCTTGGGGATGTTCTACTGAGAAAAAATATAATGTCTGTGCTCTCCTTTAATTTCACTTAAAAAGCAGAACAAGTATCATGACTAAAAGCGTTGACACTTTTAGTGCCATCAGCAATCCCCGTTGTGGGCTCTGCTCCCAGGTGTTCTGAGGGCGGGCCAGGAAGCCTAGCACCTCAACCTGATCCCAGGCTGTTCCGTCTGTGGTCTGTGGGCGCCACAGCCTCGCTCCTACCCTCCCCAAGCAGGCGATTTTTGCCTCCCATCTCGCATTGAACTGGACCATTTCTTTCCATGGGAACAATTCAGTCTTCCTCAACCCAGGGAGAGTCTCTTCACTGTTTTCCTTCGGTATTTCTCCTCCCCCTGCTCCCTCTCCCTCTCCAACACCTCCTGTATGTATATTGGCTCTTCTGGATCTCTCCGGCATGCATGACCTTTTCTCTCACAGTTCTAGTTCCTTTATATTTGTTCTTTGAGTCTCAGAGTATCCCAGGAGCTTGTTTGCTAATTTTGTTTCAGTTCTCTGCTCCGATTTTAAAGCCTCCGTGGGGGGTTTCGGCTTGGAAATCCTTTTCTCAACCCCAAGAATTCTGTTGACAGGCCACCAGCCTTTGTTTCAATG
Organism: Panthera tigris; assembly: GCF_018350195.1. Lineage (NCBI taxonomy): Eukaryota > Metazoa > Chordata > Mammalia > Carnivora > Felidae > Panthera > Panthera tigris. Next base: position 20,019,046 of record NC_056674.1, read on the forward strand.
TGGTGTCTCTCCAGCTATCGCTGAGAAGACAAAGTAGTGTTGGTAGGTTTTTATTTTTTTATTCTTCTAAGTTTTCTGTTGCTGCTGGAGCTAACTCGGTTTCATGGGCGTGGAGGGCTCCTTCGCCGACCCTGGGGTATGCACTTGGGGTTGTCACCATGGGGACATTGGGGAGGCTCAGCCAGAAACCACACTCTGGGTTGGGTCAGGATCCCCTGCTTTGGAACACTGTCCTTCTCCCCCAGGGCAGCCTTGTTTTCCCAGGGACAGCAGCCCAAGGGCTTCACTCAGGGGCCCCCGGCAATGCCAAGTTGGTCCCCACAGGTCCCTTAGCCGGCTCACTGCGCCCTCCCCACGTGTGGGGGTCAAGCCTGTGCTCCTCGCCCCCGCCCCCGGTGGTCTGACCTTGGAGAGGGACTCCTGGTCGCCCCAGAACTTCTCCTCAGGCATCGGGTGCTTCTCTAATGGCAGTGAGCGTCTGCCCACCTCCAGGGGGTCCAAGCCGGACAGCAGCTGGCCCTGGCGTGCTTCCACAATCGACAGATGGAAGCGGCCATAGCCCCTGACCAGGGCCGCACGGGGCAGCTTCTGGGGCGGATGCGCAATGTCGCCGGAGGGGACCAAAAGCGGCTGTACTTCACACTGCTGTGACACTGTCTTCTTGCCCTTGTCCGGGGCTTCCGGGGAGCCGGGGGCACAGGGTGGCTCCGAGGCCATCTCAGAGCCCCACCCGCTGGTTTGCCGACACCCAGCACCCCTGCCAGGCCACGAACGAACGGTGGCACCACGCGCCTGCGCCCCACGGCCGCTTCCTGGGAACGCCACGCCCTCCCCCTCGCGCTGCGATCTCATTGCTTCCCCTCCACGCGGAGCACGCTTACTCCCAGAAAAACGGGGTTCCAGCCCTGGGCACAAAAGGAATGAGGCCAAGCATGTGAAACGAGCAGCCCCACCCCCAGGGCTTTCCTTTGGTTCTCCCTGGCTCCCTGTCCCAGGACGATTTCTGTGTGCCCTCGGCCTGCGCAGGGGTTCGTGGCGGACCCACCTCACGTGAACAAGAGAGAAATGATCACTAGATCTAGAATGGGCCATGCATGAATTAAGATGCAGCTGTTGGAGGCGGGGACGCATATGAGAATACGAAGGAGAGATGTGTCCTACCTAATGTCAATGACAATAGGAGAGAACGAATGTCACCTCCAGTCGGGTAGCAGCCCCACAGATAGAAAAAGACTGGGTGGATATTCCACAACATTAAGGGTTGTCATCTCTGGGTGGCTGAAGTGGTCTTCTTCCTTCTTGCTATTTTTAAACTTGTTCAATTGTTCTGATCTTTCTATGAGGTCACTTTGAATGCCAGCACTTTTCTCAAAAGTCTGGTTAGTGCAGATGAGGCAGCCTGGGAGCGGGGCCCCAGGGCTGCAGAGCAAGGACCTGATGCCTGTGTGACTCGGGCTGTGGGCGCACACTCCCCAGTTCTTGGCATGGGAGACTATGTGGGACACTTGGGGGACATCCACCTGGAGAGGCTGAGGCCACCTGCCAGGACCCTGATGCTGGGCCCCCTGCTGGACTCCCAGCCACCACTCTCCACTAGGAGAGGCAAGAGCCACGCACGGACCACCTCCCTCTCACACGAGTCCTTATGTAAGGCCAAATGTCTTTATCTGGACTCAGCTTTCCCCATTAGCAAAACTAGAGAAAACCCTTCACTTTTCATTTCTTTTTTAAAGTTTCAGGAAATAAAAAAAAAAAAAAATCAAAAAGAAAATAGAAAAATTCCATTTTAATTAAACTGTACAGTCTGAATTATTTCCTCTGACACTAACTGAGGTTAAAAATAGAAATCAATTTCTGCAACCTTCCAAGGCAGCCTTTGAAATGTCAAGGTTTTAAAAATTATTTTACAGCATGAATTTACATATAAATACAATCTGTACAATGTATTAACTTAGCAATCAACGAGCTTCCATCATGGAGGAGATCTGGTACTGGGACAGACCAGGGCAGAATTCAATTACTGCCGCCTTAGTGGAAGACTTTTCAGCCTAGAAAAGGAAATAAAAGAGAGAGGACAATTAGATAAGAACCGAAAGCCAGACAGCTCCTTGGGGGCCGAGCACACCAGACCTCCCCAACTCGCAGTGGTACATCTGGACTCCTAGAATACAGAGGACAACCACAGACCATGAAACCATCATTTATTTATTTTTTTTTTTAATTAGAGAGAGAGAGAGCACAAGCAGGAGAGAGGGAGGGAGGGAGAAAGAGAGCGAGCGAGCGAGAGAGGGAGAATCTTAAGCAGGTTCCACACTCAGCTTGGAACCTGATGCAGGGCTCGATCCCATGACCCTGGGATCATAACCTGACCTGAAATCAAGAATCGGATGCTTAACCGACTGAACCACCCAGGCGCCCCTAGAAGCATCAGTTTAATCTGCATTCTTAAAAATGCTTCTCTGTCACCCCCAAACACACAGGGAGACTCAGTCTCCACATCTCATATTAGGACCTGTTTATAAAAGCAAGTTCTAATCCTACTCACCTAGCTCCTGTAGGACCTTTGGGAAGAAGCTGAAAAAAAAACCATGTTTGCTCTAGGGCCAAGGGCTCCTGAGCTGGCAGTCTTAAATCTCAGCTTCATGCACACAAGGGTGTTCATTGACTACAGCTGGGTCACACTGGCTCTAGATCCTTGCTCAACAGCCCCAAAGTGAAAAACCACATGTCCGCAACAACAGAAGAGATCAACGCTCTGGTGTGGTCACATAAAGGGATACTCCCTGGCAATGAGGACGAACCAGCTGCTGCAGCTGATAACATGGGGGACTCTCACAAACCAATTCAAGCGTCATACATGGTTCCTGTAAGTAAAGTCCAAGCAGTAGAGTAACCAACAGTGACAGAAGAGGGGCTACCTCTGGGAATGCGGGTAAGCATGCCAAGTGGGAGGAGACACGAGCAGCTGTGGGGTGCTGGCGTATCCCTTGATCAGGCGGTGAGAATGCATGGAGCTGGAAGGTGATGGTCTGTGCACATATATGTATGTGTGTGCACTAAGGTGTTTGCTTAGCTGTATGATTCTACGTCTGTGAAATTCTAGAATGGGCAAGACAATCTGATAGAGACAGGAAGGAGAGGGGTGTCTCAGGGGAAAGGGGTGGAGGCGGCAGACCACGGTTCCACCCAGAACCAAGTGGCACTGTCACAGCAGAAAAGCATCAGGGCCCTTACCAAGAGTGACACTCCATGCCAGGTGCTGGGGATGCAAATGAGACCCCTGTGGTCATGAGCCTCCCACTGTCCTTTGCAGAAGACAGGGGTGAGGCACAAAGGGTGGAGGGCCCTCGGGGCTCCAAGGTTAGAACCCAGGAGGCTCGGTGGGGAGGAGCGGGGGGACTAAACCTTTAACAACCACAAGAGTGAAGATTTAAGTGCACTCCACACCTCTGACCCTCCCTTCCTTGGAGAGAGGTGCTCTCAGGTGTGGGAAGAACCCCTCCAGCCCTCTTCCTGTGCAAGGATGTACATAAATGTACACACAGGGAAATCCAAAGGCCAGAGGACATTTTAACATTAACAGCACTGCCTGGATACACCGTTTTGCAGCTTTTGATCTCTTGATGGTAAGTTTTAGATGCCAATCAGCACACAGCTCTCTGCCCACATTTTCTGATTGCTGCACAGTGTCCCACAGCAAGCCCTGCTCCCGCCCTCCCACCACGCCCTCCAGATGGGCACTGAGGGGTGTCCCCGCAGGAATGACTCATCAAATGGCCCCAAATCCTCAAGAGTGAGGTTCTGTGGCCATGTGACCTAACCTCCCTGGGCCTGGCCGTCCCACCTGGGAGATGAGGGGACCCACGTGTCTGCCTCGCTGGAGTGCATGAGGATGAAATGAGCAATGCCCGTGGTGTGGGCACCTTACCATCACGCCGGCATGCAGGAGGAGAGGGAAATGTAAGTTGGCACAGCCACTTCAGGAGGCTCTGGATTAAACTGAAATGCTTATCTTTGTATTTTTGAATCATGAGAATCTGCTGTCTGTTCTGAAGAAGTAAATGGAAATGAACAAGGGGGTGGCACTTGTATTTCCAGACAGCAAGATATACCTACAAGGCCACAGTAGTTAATGCAGGTGGGTAGAACAACATCAAATGGCTAAGAAAGCAGAGTAGAGAATGGAGGAGGAGGCCCTCGGAGGCATGGGGACTAAGAACAGGACCGAGCTACTCTTCCTTTAATGAGCTGGTTCAGCAGGTAGGGCTGACATGGCCAGGGCTCACCTGTGCCTCCCCTTTCATCCTGGGCCCGCAGATGGACTTCCCCTTCCTGGCTCCGTGGGGGCCAGGCTGTGCAGCAGTGAAGACTGTGACATCCAGATAGGACCACAACAACCCCCAGCGCCACCCTCCACCCGTCCCCTCCTAGGAGGGCCATGCACCGAAGTGGAACACACTGGGGTCCTGAGTACCTTTCTTGGTTTTCTTTCTTTCTTTTTTCTTTCTTTTTCGATATACATATCGATCATTTCTGACATTTGCCTCTCAGCAAATACACGGAGATTCCAACAAGCCTTGGAAGGTTTCTGAAAACCAGTGCCCCCCACTGCCTACCTTCTCAGCAGTTCCTGGGGTGACAGGTCTACAGTCCCTTCTTCACCACTCGGGCTGTCGCTGCTGTCTGTACTCTCAGAACTACTGCTCTTCTCTGGTTTTTTATTCTTTTGCTTGCCTTTGTGTTTGTGCTTCCGGTGTTTCTTTTTCTGAAAAAGAAAAGGGCGGTGGGGGAGGGGGGACAACTGGGTGTTTCCCTCCCTGACTGGGCACAATGACAGGCTAAGGAGGCATTTGGTTGCCGGAGTCATTCAAAAACAAAGACAAAACATCTCATTTGGAGCGAGCTTCAGTCTATGATGGGACAGACCAGACAACACAGCTGCACGCACACACTCTGAACTGACCCTCTGGCAACAGACACGGCAGAACCAGACATGGTCAGGATGCCATCTTGACACTTAGCCCCCATCTGTCTCCTCCAAGGTTGACGAGGGAGACAAAGGCAAGAGAAACGTAGCTTCATTGAAATCTCCTTACAGCTTGCAGCCCATTGATACACACCACCGATAGAAACGTGCAGAGTGTGACCTTCCTCGAGGAACTCGTGGCTGCCTTAGTGCCTTCACGTTGATGTTCGATTAAAGACTAAAAGTAACCTTAAGAGCAGCTAGCCCCTCAAGGTCCTGAAAGCCTTGCTTCCAAATTCCTTAGAAACTTACTTAAAAGTATATAATCAGTCACTCTCACAACCCCGGTGCAGCTCTTTCTGCCTTGGGTTCTGTCCCCGTGCTTTAATAAAATCACCTTTTTGCACCAAAAGCGTTTCAAGAATTCTTGCTCAGCTGTTTGCTCATGAACCGTGCTTCACCATGTCATCAAGGTGACCCCTGCCACCTCGCATGAACCTGACTGGGGCCACGTTGTTAGGCACATGTGATAAACTACGTATCAGGATGGCACAATGAGAAGCACAATGAAGAAAACAGTAGAAGGGTCAGAGAACAGCAGATACGCTGGTAAGAAATGAATGAATTTGGTTTTCAAACCTGGCAGCACCAGTTTTTCCCTGTGACACAAGAGGATGTTCATCATCTTCCCTGCTCAGGAATCCTTTCTTTCTGGCAGCCAATCACGGAGCTATTTGTTCTCAATTCCACCACTGTCCTGACCACTCTGGGGCCCAACACTAACATCAACTGAATTAAAAGCCTGTGCCATCGCTGAAAACACACGGATGGTGGGACAGGGGTGTCAAAGTGAAAGCACGCGCTACTCTTCCAAAGTTCCTTGACCTCCAACAGCAAGCTTTGAACCCAACTCTCTATCCATAATGATGACAGAGCAGTTGAGGAAAAACGTTCAAAAGAATATCTTCATCTGATATTGAATGAGTAACCAATTAACACTACTTTATTAAGATTCAACCATTACTCCCAAGTATTTAAATGTCCTTTCCTCCTACCTTTTCATGTTCACAAATAAAATGTTTTTAAAGTAGAACTGAATAATTAAAATATTCTGCCTGAAAGAAAAACAAAGTTCCTGCAAATTGAAGGCGTACATGAGTGTCCACATTCCTGCCAAGGTATAGAGAGGCCTGTGTGCCCCCACCTCGGCCACCAGATATTCTCCCTGCCTGGCTTCCCCTGTCACCCCTGGGGGCTTGTCTGCATGACAGAAGCAGGGACATCAGAGCCTGCACGCTGTCCAAGACGCCCGGAAGTTACTTACCTTCTCTTTCCTCCGTCTGTGCTCTTTCTTGGTCTTATGTTTTTCTTTGTTTTTTTTATGTTTCTCTTTCTGAGGTGCCTCAAGTTTCTGACGAACATCTGAAACACAAACGTTAACACATGAACTATTGGGGAAAATAAAGCCCAAATTGTTGAGCAAGGAATGTGACGTAGGTGGAATGTTTAACATTAAGGTGGGACTCCTGCCCTGCCTCGCTGACAAACAGGTTACCTGTCACCTGGTAGCTCTATATTTAGAAACTGCCAGAAGCCTCAACGCAAGACTTGTGTGAGCCAACCCGTATCTTGCCACAGCCTTATCTGCCAGATGAGTCAGATGGACATAGAGTCGGGAGAGAAAAAGCACAAGCCTGTTTTAATTTAACATCCTCAGGCAGCTCAGGAGACAGACCAGAGTCTGAACCTCAGCTTGGCCGCCAGCTCCTCCCTGACCTTCCGCACGTTGCTCAACCTCTCCAAGCCTCAGTTTCCCCATCTATGAATAGTGACAGGAAGAATCCTTGCTCTCTCTGGGACACAGAGGATTGGACGGAACCGTGCACATGAATCCCGTAGCCTAGAATCTGGCACATAAACGTCAGCTCCCCTCACATCATCCTCCCTTTACTAAAGCACATTACATATGCGTTTTATCTTCTAAGTTGAAAAAAAACCCTAGAAAATTAGCATGAAAACAACATAATGTACATAATCATTAAAAAGGACCAAGCAAGTAGCATACACTTAAATTCTCCACCTCCAAACTCTGACCAAAATGTTTTCATAGGTCATCAACCTCCAGGTCACCAAACCAACAAAAATCAATTTTTTCCACCTAAAGAAAAGTTTCAAGGGAATTCAGAAGAATGGATATTTTCCAAATCTAGGTAACAGGTGCCTGTAACTCTCTGGTCCTATTGTTTGGTCAGATATTTTAAAATCGGACTTCTCCAAACTTTTGTTTTTAAGTGCTTGTTTTTGAAAAACCATTCCCCCTCAAAAACCCACAGACAAAATTAAGTAATTAACTATTACAAGGATATCAAGGACGGTCTGGGAAATGGGAATAAATAACTTTGCTCTTAAATTCCAATACACTTACTTTAAGCTGGAGATCTGAACTAAAGCAAATAAGAAATGCATTCATTTCAATTTTTCAAAACATCACACTTTTTATCACCTCTTTGAAAGCTGGCTTAATTAATCAAACCAATGTTTATACGTGGGTGCTATAGGAAACTATGAAGCAGATAACAGCATTATGTCATTTATATACCTGGGCCAGGTTATCAGATGTTTGTTAACCTGGCCTTCAAGGAGATGATAATCCAGTCTAAACATTTTAACAAAACTGTCCATTTAAGACACTGAATGGAAGTTGTTGACCGATACTGGGGACGGAGGATGGACTATGTTTACTTCTGAAAGAATTACTTTTGCTTTATTTGCTACATCAGCCAACACAGAAAAAAGTCTCAGACTACCCTTCTCCCTACAATTCCTCACCCATCTCTGTGTCCTAGATTTTTACTTTTTTATTTCTGTAAGTGACAACATTTGAGATACTCGGGACTCTATTATATATAACGGAAAGTTGAAGGAAAAAAAAGTTTAAAGGTCTCAGGCTGTAAAGCAACAATTCTCATTTAGGCACTAGGTGGAAGTAATGAGATGCAAAATGTAGCTAAGAACAAAAAAACCAGAAACAAACGTATGTACAGTTGATCTCAAACAACACAAGTTTGAGCCGTGCAGCTCCACCATGGTGGGTTTTTTTTTTTTTTAAGTAAATCCAGTACAGTACGGTAAACATGTTTTCTCTTATGATTTTCTTAATAACAGTTGCTTTTCTCTAGCTTACTTTACTGTGAGAACACAAGATATAATACATATAACATATATAATAAATGTTAATCAACTGTTCATGTCATCAGTAAGGCTTCCGGGCCACAGTTGGGTATTAACAGTTAAGTTTTGGGGGGAGAACAAAGCTATATGCAGATTTTCAACTGTGCATGGTGTTGGCGCCCCTAAACCCCGCCTTGCTCACAGGTCAACTGTAGGTATTTGGTCAGCCTCGTGTTGGCCTAGATGGGCGGAAGTAATAACACGGTTAGAGCTGTCACAGCTCAGGGGAGACGCTGGTGCCGATGCAAACAGGTGAACCAAGGAGCTCTCAACTCACTGGGGCAGAAGACGGGAGGCAGCCGTGGGCCGAACGCTTCTCTTTCGTCTATCTGCATCTTTTGTATCGGAAAGGAAGGTGCGGACTCCTGGGCTACCGGCTCGCTAGCTGAAAAACACCAGGGTATTAATTTTGTCTATTTATGTTAGTATTAATTAACATTTTACTAATATTAACCTGTTCGAATCTTTAATTAATACCTGTTGTCACCAGATAATGTAAGCTTTTCTTTACCACTTTGCTGAGGATACAGTAGGCAAACCTGACCTCCAACCTCGGGGACATTTGAGCTGGGAATTCAGTCGCACGAGGCACCTGCAAGCAAGTGCACCAGTGGCGACAACACAGGGGCATATACAGCACACGCTCCAGGTCACCTCACTGAGACCTCAAGGGTTGCAAGATGTCCTCGAGGAAAGATATCCTCAGAGAAGAAGAAAAACTTACAAACAGGGATCTAAGACAGTCCCAGCTCAGAAAGCTTAATTTCATTGAAAATAAATGATCAAAGAGGGGGAAAACTGAATATAAACACACTACCATGTTCACATTGGTAATGCCATTTTTTAAACAGATGACTATGTTTTCATACAGAGGAAAGAAAAATGCAAAAAACCTGGAAGAGCATGCATCAAAGTATTGACAATGTTTATCTCGGGGAAGCGGGATTCCAAGGATCCTGGGCTTTCTACAGTTCTATATTTGTAAACTTTTACAGTTCAAGTATATATCGCTTTGTAATAACAAATAAGCTGGTTACCTTTTTCCACAGAAATAGGAAACAGGCATTTGCAAACTGCCTAAGAATAAGCGATGTTTTAGATCTCTATGTAACTTCTTGGTTCAAGGCCCTCAAAACTTATACCCAAGTCTACCACACACTGTCGGGGCTAGAAACCCCTCTCCCCCCCCTGCCAAAAGGCTGAGATGGAAAATTCTGTCCACCCACCCAAGCATCTGAAAAACCTCCCACTCTTACAAGCACCCAATGACTTCCTTTCCCGTCCAAACTCCTGGCTGGCAGAAGTGCCCTGTACACTTCAGGACCAAAAGTTGCCAATGATCCTAGCACCTCATCATCAACCAATTAAAAAAAAAAAAAAACACGCTATTTTTTAAACAAAAAATTCTACTATTTTTTAATTCTTCTCAACTAAGATAAGTGGGAAAAAGGGTATGATCAAACATAACTATCATAAAAATGCACCAGAAATTTACATCCAAATCCACAACTGAAAATATACAAGATTAAAACATCGCTGCCCGCTAATTCTCCTGGTTTAAAACTGCACACTAAACAAAAAAGCAGCTTCTCTAGACACATCCTCATTTTCTCCTTTAGATCCCCAAATCTAAAGTAGCGACATACCACGTGCCACGGATGATGTTTCTGCCGAGTCAGTTTCTTGGGAGCTTTTGAAGTCAGCTTCCCCGGTACCTGCCTGATCATCCTCACTGTCGCCTTGCTCATCCTCAGAGGATGAGGACTTCTCATCGGAGGAGCTGGCAAAGATGGCCTTAAATAAGTCCATGGATGGGCGGCTCCCTTCTCCTTCAGTCTGTGAATCCACACCTTTGCTTACACTCTGTATTAACAATGAAATGAGTCAGGAATGAAGAAGCAGAGGTGAGGGGAGTCAGACGTTCTAGAAACACACACACACACACTCTTATGTTTATGCTCAGGTACATGGGTCTCCATACCACACACGGTCTAACTAAACAATGGCCACTCACATGGCATTTATTCTTGTGATGTTTCTGATTCAACAACTGCAGAGCGAGCTGACTGGTAGAAGTAGCTGAAGGTTCTCATGGAGACAGGTCATTAATCAGAATTGCAAAGGACTCACAAAAATGCAGTTGGAACCAGCACAGTGCTTCTGTCCTGTTTTCAAGAGTCTATCAGCCTTCAGAGGTCCAAAATTAGAGGTTAATGAAGGCAGGGGCCTGAACCTAACTAGGTCAATTGTCTGCTAAAACAAACCTTCACCATTCTCCCTCAAATTTAAACAAGACCTAAGGTGGGAATGCAAACTGGTGCAGCCGCTCTGGAAAACAGCATGGAGGTTCCTCAAAAAATTAAAAATAGACCTACCCTATGACCCGGCAATAGCACTGCTAGGAATTGACCCAAAGGATACAGGAGTGCTGATGCATAGGGGCACTTGTACCCCAATGTTTATAGCAGCACTTTCAACAGTAGCCAAATAATGGAAAGAGCCTAAATGTCCATCGACTGATGAATGGATAAAGATGTGGTTTATATATACAATGGAATACTACTTGGCAATGAGAAAGAATGAAATCTGGCCTTTTGTAGCAACGTGGATGGAACTGGAGAGTGTTATGCTAAGTGAAATAAGTCAGGCAGAGAAAGACAGATACCATATGTTTTCACTCCTATGTGGATCCTGAGAAACTTAACAGAAGACCATGGGGGAGGGGAAGAAAAAAAAATGGTTAGAGAGGGAGGGAGCCAAAACATAAGAGACTCCTAAAAACTGAGAACTGAGGGTGGATGGGGGGTGGGAGGGAGGGGTGGGTGGGTGATGGGTACTGAGGGATGCTGTTGGTACTGATGGGTGCTGTTGGGATGAGCACTGGGTGTTGTATGGAAACCAATTTGACAACAAATTTCATAAAAAAAAAATACTGAGAACAAACTGAGGGTTGATGGGGGGTGGGGGAGAGAGAAAAGGGGGTGATAGGCACTGAGGAGGGCACCTCTTGGGATGAGTACTGGCTGTTGTATGGAAACCAATTTGACAATAAATTATATATATTAAAAAATAAATAAACAAAAAAACAAGACCCAAGGTCTTATAACATAATGTCCAAAATGTCAAAATGTCCAGGATGCAATCCAAAATTACTTGGTATACAACCAATCAGGAAAACCTCAACTGGCAAAAGACAATTGATGGACGCTAACCCCAACATGATAAAAATGTTGGAATTATGTGGCAGACTTTAAAGCGGCTATTATAAGCATGCTCCAAGAATACGGCCAAACAGATGGAAAGATGAAAAGGTCTCAGCGAATAAAGAAAAGATATAAAGGAGAACCAAATGAGGATTTTAGAAATGAAAAATACAATAACCAAAATAAGAAATTCACTAGATGGGCTCAAAATAACAGCGGAACAGACATGACAGAAGAAAGAGTCAATGAACTTGATGGCAGATCAATAGAAATGATCTGATTTAAATAGAGAGAGAAAAAGAGACCAAAAAGAGGCCTGTGGGCCAATATCAAAAAGTGTAACATTTATGTCATCAGAGTCACAGGAGGGGAGTGAGAGTGTGGAGCAGAGAAAATAATGGCTGAAAACGTCCCAGATCTGGTGAAAAACAAGATTCAGGAAGCTCAGCAAAACCCCAAACAAAAGAATCTTGAGGAAACCCACACTCATACATCATAACCAAACAGCAAAAACCAAGGACAAAGTACAAATCTTGAGCAGCCAGAGGAAAAATCACATCATTCTAAGGAGGGGAACACGTTGAATAACTAAATTTCTCATCGTCAAGCAGGAAGGCCAGAGGGAAGTGGTACAACATTCGTAAAGGGTTAAAAGGAAAGTCCTGTTGACCCAGAATTCTGTATCTGGCAAAAACACCATTTAGGAATGCAGATAAAACACACATTCTCAGGGGCGCCTGGGTGGCTTGGTCCGTTAAGCGTCCGACTTCAGCTCAGGTCATGATCTCGCGGTCTGTGAGTTCGAGCCCCACGTCGGGCTCTGTGCTGACCGCTCAGAGCCTGGAGCCTGTTTCAGATTCCGTGTCTCCCTCTCTCTCTGCCCCTCCCCTGTTCATGCTCTGTCTCTCTCTGTCTCAAAAATAACTAAACGTTAAAAAATATTTAAAAAAACACACACACATTCTCAGATGAAGGAAAATTAAGAGAACTGCCCTCTCGAGTTAGAACTTCTCTAAAAGAACTGCTAAGTAAGGGGAATCCCTCAGACAGAGGGAATGATAGGAGGGAGAGCTGGCACTTCAGGAAGGAAGAAAGAGCAACAGCAATGGTAAATATCTAAGTAAATAAAACGGACTGTCATCTCACCAGTTCTTTAAACATGTCCAACAAGTGGAAGCAAAAATTAAAACACTGTCTCATGAGGTTTTCAGCACGTGTGCACATAATACATAAGGCAACATCATAAAGCTGGAGAGTGAAGGGACCTACAGAGTGGTAGAGATTCTATATTCCACTTGACGTGGTAAAATATCAATTCCAATTAAACTGTGAGAAAATAAGCATGTATATGATAGAGCAATCATTAACAAAATAGAGTTAATGGGGCGCCTGGGTGGCTCAGTCGGTTAAGTGTCCAACTTTGGCCAGGTCATGATCTCACAGCTTGTGAGTTCAAGTCCGGCATCGGGTTCTGGGCTGACGGTGAGGAGCCTACATGGACTTCTCTCTCTCTCTGTCCCTCCCCACTCACACTCTCTAAATAAACAAACTTAAAAAAAAATGGGGGGCGCCTGGGTGGCTCAGGCGGTTGAGTCTCTGACTCTTTACTTCGGCTCAGGTCATGATCCCAGGGTCGTGGGGTCCCAGGGTGGTGGGGAGCCCTTGTTGGGCTCTGTGCTGAGTGTGGAACCTGCTTAAGATTCTCTCTCTCTTTCTCTCTCTCTCTCTCTGCCCTTCTTCCCGCTCGTGCTCTCTCTCTAAAATAAAAAAATAATAAAACACTAATAAAATTATGAAATAAAAAGATAATATGATACTGATGAATCTCAAAGGTATGAGTCTCAAAAAGTTATATATGTATATTGTCTGATTCCATTTACGTAATATTTTGAAAAGAACAAAACTATAGATACAGAGAAGAGATCAATGGTTGATGGGGGTTTTGCAGGGAGGGGAGGGTATGACTAGAAAGGGACAGCATGAGGGAGTTTTTTGGGGTGACGGTACCATTTTGCATCCTGATTGTGGCGTGGTTCCACAAATCTGTATCTGTATAAAAACTCACCAAACTGCACATTTTAATGCATGTTCCTTTAAAAGATAATTTTAAATGAGGCTATCAGAAATAAAACCAACTTTTTGATAATTCCAGAGAAATAAAAAAAAAAAGGCAACACAAAACACTCAAACTCTCTAAAGATCTGCAGTGCTATTTCCTAGCTTATAGATTAATGTTCTAAGAAAGTAACTTCCTTTACAGTTTCTGTAAAGTAAGTTTTTATTAAGTGAGATGTCCATACTTGACTGATTTCTTTTTTTAAAAAAAAGAAGTAAAACTAACTTTTTATTAAATTCAACTTTCAACTATTAGACCAGCAATTTTTTACAAAGCCAATGGATATTTTGTTTATACTCCCCACAAAAGAAAACACAGTGAATTTTATTTCAATGGCTGATGCTAAGTGAAAGCCATCCCTGGCAAAGAAGTTCACACCTTTCCTCATATGATCAAAGACATGATTGAAACTACTGCAGTGTAGAGCAGGTGCTGGCAACTACAGCCTCTGGGCCAAATCCAACCCACTGTCTGCCTTGTAAATAAAGTTTTATTGGAACACAGATGAACCCAATTTTTTTCCATATTGCCTGTGATTTCTTTCCCATTTGACAGCAGAGTTGAGTGGCTGCAATAGAGACTATATGGCCCACAAAGACTAAAATATTTACTATCTGGCCCTTCTCAGAAAGCTGGCAGACCCCTCCTATCAAGTGATGACAAAGCACCATCACAGAGAAAGGCAAACGCCCCAGTCAGCCTGGCAAAGAGAACCTGGAAGCCCCAGATACCTTATCTGAGAGTGACTCCGTCACATGTTCTTCCTCTTTGATGACTAAAGGGCTGGACTCTTGTGTAGGTGGGCCAACTTTTGATCTAGCCAAACTTAAAAATTCACTAATGGAATCTTCTTTCTTTTCTTGTTTAGATGTATCCCATCGTGATGGTTTTCGTGATTCTGAAAGGTGGGAGGACATAGACGTGATATCAGAATGTGGCAAGTAAAAGGCAAGCTCTCCATTCCAGCTCTTTCATTCATTCAAGAATACCAGCAGACCTACTGTGGGCCAGGCATGGTGCAACGTGTCGGGAACATGGCAGGTGCTGAGGCAGAGCCCCAACCCCAAACAGTATACGTCTGGACTCTTACAACACGAGCTAATGTGTTCATATGAGCGATTCCCTTAATGGAGGGAGAGCTCACACCGTGTGTACCCAGGAGACTTTCCAACAGGATCAGGGTTGAAACCATGGTCAGCCATGGGCCCGAGGAAGCCCCACTCACTGTCAGGACCTTGGTGTTGCGGCCCTTTTTCACTCGCTGCTTGAGTTGCAGGTGAGGAAGCAGTCTCTGGGAGTGTCAGAAAGTTGAAGACTGAGTATTTGTCACGTTTCACTCTTGGTAAGCCAACCAAAGTTGAACTGCGGGGTGAAAAGAAAACACATATATGTAATTTCAAATAACAACTGTGAGGATAACATCTAGTTCGTGTGAAGTTTTCCATCTTGTGTTTTTCACCACTAGCTCTTCTCTTTGCTAAGAGGCCCCTGAAGGTGATTGTGCTTCTCCAAGCAGTTTAAGAATTTGGAATGGCTGATGTTAGGGCCCACGAGGTTTCCCTTATTATAGTAAGAGCTAGAATTTAACTTTGAAAATGTATTCCCATGAAGGAAAAGCTCCACTGCTAAAAATATACCTAAATTTTCTGACAAAACCTCAGATTCAACGAAAGTGTCGAACTTGTATAAAGAATTAGTGTAAGTAATATTCTAAATGTAAACTATATGTGATTATTAAAAAGGTGGCAAATCAGACCAGCATTAAGTTTTTGTAACTTGACATATCTGAGTTTCACATCTTTGGTAGAGAATAAAGTCTGCTTTCTGGATGTTTGCTTATTATTATTATTATTATTATTATTATTTTTAGTAACAAATTAATGGAAGTTAAATCTGCAAAATCTGCAACTCCAAGCATTTACAAGTAAATTCATCTAGAAAAAGGGAATTTATATGAGTAGGTTAGGGGGAGAGTTAACTTTAATATGGGGGAAGGAGTACTGATGTGAGGACAGATTTATCCAACTTACTCTGGATAAGGGTCAGGGACATTAAACCTCTTACACAGCAGCTTGTCAGGATGCCACTCAAATGTGTCTCTGGTAAGCTTCCCGAACATCTTCATCCTCACAGCCGACTGCTTGTCATTGACATCATTCTGGGAAAAGACATTCATTCTGTTTCATCAAGCGGTCACACCACCGCCCTGAGTGCTCTTTCACTGAGAAGCTTTCAAGCAACCTTCCAAAATTTCCAAACGGTGCTTATGCTGCGCCACTGTGCTAAAGGCATAAATCATTCTTATTCTATAATGCCACGTGTATTCTGATCATTCCACTGAGGGATCTAAAACATTTGTTTGAATTTTACAATTCATCAGGTAGGGATGTGATGGCGACAGACCTCTTGGTCTCGAGGGACTTCCACTTGATCTGAATCGTCCTCCTCCTTGGCATGTGTGAACCTCGAGGACAAGGTCGAATGGGAAGACACATACAGCAGAGCTGCCCGAGCAAACTCATCCCGCTCGCGGCCTCGCTCCCATTCTGTCATACTGGGGTCCAGACAACGTTCCAGGGCATCTATGGTACAAGGAATGAGAAACTGCTTCACTCTTAGGAAAAACGTAGGGCTTAGAGAAGAACACCCAGTGGGTCCCACTGTGTCTCTGTAGATTTTACCAGAGAGGCCACAAATCTGCACCCTGGTTTGTAAGAGCATGGCGGGGAGTACCTGTCAGGTTATATCATCTCCCCCTCAACATGATGCTTTTATTGAATTCTGTCTACCACACAGAACAGAGAAAAACATTTGGGGACTCATGCTCAGTTAAATCTTCGAAGCCAGGGGCGCCTTGGTGGCTCAGTCGGTCAAGCATCTGACTTTAACTCAGCTCACGATCTCAAGTTTCGTGAGTTTCAGTCCCGCATCAGGTGAGCTCAGGCTCCACTTCGGGTGAACATGAGCCCTGCTTTGGGTGAACCCAGCTATATCCTCTCTCTCTGCCTCCCCGCCCTCTCTGCCCTTTGCTCACTTGCGCCCTCTCTCTTTTTCTCTCAAAACAAAACAAAACAAAACAAAACAAAACAAAACAAAACAAAATAAAACAAGACAAGACAAAACAAATCTTTGAAGCCAGGAACTTGCTACCACTCCGGGACAGTGATAAGTTCATCCTAACTATATTCCTAAGTCTTGGCAGAAAAACACTCCTTTTTCTAACTTTTGGGTTTTTTTAATTTCATAAATAAACACTGGGGGTGGGTTCTTAGGTCTGCTTTCGAAAACCGACCCCTCCGATTTGCTGACGACGCTCACGAGAACTGCTATGAATAACCGTAATCCCTCTCCTCAGTCTGGCTGTATTTACTCCGTAGATCACAGAGTGATTTTTCCCCCCTTGTAATGGTTCAACAGCCAACTACCTTTTTAAATCAAATTTTAGGCCATGATTTAGGGCTGGATGATTAGGATTTTAAGACAAAGTGGGAGATGACCTTGTTCTCTTGGTGTGAAATGCAACACTTACAGAAGGCAGGCATCTGCACACAGTAAATGGTCTGTAGTTCAGCAGTTGCCACTGCCAAGCCATGTTCTCTACGTCAACAGCTATCTTTGGGACCTGAGATATGGAGAAACACAAGCTGCTTGCTCCTACTTTCTGAGGTCAAGAGCCAGGCACTAAAATCTTTGCACTGTTTGCAGCAGGACAAAGCAAAACACCGGCGGAGTGGGGTACTTCAACTTTCAATCTGGGACAAGGGCCAGAACGGCAAAACTGTTTCCGCTGGCTGAGAGGTGGGAGACCCAGGCCCAGCACCCACCTTTCTGACCCCGTTTCATATGTACTAAAAACTCTTCATA
Source organism: Panthera tigris (assembly GCF_018350195.1). Lineage (NCBI taxonomy): Eukaryota > Metazoa > Chordata > Mammalia > Carnivora > Felidae > Panthera > Panthera tigris. The sequence goes on from NC_056674.1 coordinate 20,036,426, forward strand.
TCGTTTTTGCTTTTCTGGATCTTTCGCGAAAGGTTTGAAGTTGCTGGCTCTCGTGGCAGCTGTCCCACCACTCAATGCCATGTGCCACGAGCAGGAACCCACGTCCGGAGAGGAAGGCTGGGGTCTGCTGCTTGAGGCCTTCTGGGCCAGACTCCTGGCCTTGAGTTGAGCTGCTTTAAGGTCAGTTGCCTGCTTCATTTCTCTGATTCTCTCTTTATCTTTTTGGGACAGAAACTCTAACACTGAAGTAGATGAACCTAAAAAAAACAGTAATATGGAAGAGATGAAAAGTACCCTAAGACAACCACAGTGACATTTCTGTGGTACGTACATGTTCAATATCACAAATGTACATAATTAGAGTATCTTAGTTTTTCATCTGTACTCGTATTATCCCTGGGAACTAGACAGTGAAAATAACATGACTCCTATTTTACAGTTGGCAAAAATGGAGGTCAATACTTGGATGTTTATCAGGTGAGTGAGTGGTCCTAGAACAAGGAAGCTGACATCCCGGGCTCCGGACCTCCAGCCTGAGGAGGCCACCACCTCCACAGTCCCACCGGGCACAAGCCCTGGTTCAGAGCCAGCTGCCCCTGCGGCATTCACTCCTGTCATAGCACCCACTGAGCACTGTCCTGGGCCGGGAGGACACCGGAGACAAAGTCCCCCTCCCCTACATGGGGGCATGGAAATTAGAGAAACCCAAAGTCAGCAACACCAGAGGATGGCTACGAGAGGAAGACCATGAAGGAAACAGGTTGACATGACTGAGGGGGCCTAGAGGTGAGGGCTGGGAGGGGGAGCAGGGAATCACTAGCATATGTGAGGGTGCAGGGGAAGCCCGGAAGGTGCCTCCAAAGAGATAATATTTGTGGTGAGTTAAGTAAAAGAAGCCGAAGTAGAAGGGAAGAGCAGAGGCAGAGGAGATGGCGAACATCAAGGCCCCGATGTGGCACGTCGCGGTGGGCAGGGTCAGAGGGAGGGAGGCAGGATCACAAGGCTAGACTCAGGGGGTTAAGGGAGAGTAGATATGGCTTGAAAAGAAGGCACGACTGGATCCCGTAGCCTGGTGGGGAGTCTGCATTTGTCTTCAATGTGAGAAGTACTGGACTGTTTAAAGAAGGGCAGTGATATCATTCGGTTCGTCCGGCTGCTGTTGAGGGGAAGGGACTGCAGATGGGAAGAAAAAAGGAGGCTGATAATGAGGCTCTGCAATAGTCTGGGCGAAAGAGGGTGGGCGCTCACTCCAGGCTGGAAGCAGCCGAAAGGCAGAGACATGATGGCGTCCCCAGTGTGTTGGGGACAGCGCTGAAAGGACCTGCTGATGGACGTGGGTGGGCAGGAATCAGGATTCCTACGTTCTGGTCTAAGCAGCAGATCACTAGTGGCATCATTCACTGACAAGGGGAAGACCGGAGGAAGAGCGGGCCTGGAAAAGGAAGTGGGGAACCAAGACTTCCGCTCTGGTCTGTTATATTTGATGTATCTATTGGGCTCCCGAATGGCAAGTCCCAGTTCACCTCTCACAGTGGGTCTTTCTGGGCCAGCCTAGAGGGGATTCTCCACACTTGTCCACACTTTCAGATGCACTCGTCCCTTTTAGGCTTTCGGGAAAGAGCTACAGTCCCCTTTCCCCTGAGGAAAAAAATCACACATTCTCAGGCTGTGCAGGGACAGCGAGGGCACCGGGTCCCTGATCTTCACCACATTCCTGGACAATTATTACAAGTCTGAAAACTACTGAGCTTAAGACAAGAGCTGCGATTTCAATGGCACAACCCAAACTTGTGTTAGAAAACAAGTCTTAAGAAATAAAGGATACGCACACTGCTATGTGTGCTGCTCACAAGGAACAATTTTGTTCTCACAGTGTGGGAATACTCAGTCATGTACCAAGTGTCACTGAGAAAACAACTTTCCATTTTGATTGTGATAACCCCAATTACTATCAATGTAATGTTCTTAATCTCTGTGGCGCATACCTTGAATGGGTGTTTCTCCCAGCAACTCCGCCCGCTTGGAGGCATTCAGCTGGTGCCTACTGTGTGTCCCTGGGTCAGGCATTGGCTTCCCAGCTGACTCTGACAATACCTGGACTAAGTGGGTGTTCTCTGAGGTTGCAGCTACCACAGGTCTGAAATAATGTACCGGTCGATAGTCTCTCGGCAATTCAGGTGGTGGGTAAGTCTTAAAAAACAAAAAAAAACAAAAAAACCCCACAAAACTCAGAAAAGACAGGCTGTAAGATGACCATGTTTGACTTACCCAAGAGAACCCATAACCCATGAGTGTTGTGAACCCTGCCCTTGCCAGGCCAACATCCAGCAGGAGGGTCGCACTGGGAACAGCCTCTCCAAATGTCTAGCCAACATCCATTCTGGATCTGGAGGGTCACCGGGACTCTACTGTTCCAATGGCCACACATCCTGAATGTTACCCCTGCCCACTTCTGCAGACAGATGCCAATATGCATGCGTTATGTGACAAGAAAGATGACAGTAGGTAACGCAACGTATCGGCCCACATGCAGAACTGGCCTACTATAAATTAGAAAACTTAGAAAAGTTCGACTCAAGGCTTAGAAAAGACATAATTACTTTAAATAAGTTATTTTTCCATTCAGAATTATTTTTCTGGTTACATTTCAGTTCCAAAGTAGAGTTTCAGGACTTACTTTTTTGATCTGAGGTATTTTTAATTCAAAAGCTGACTGAATTGAAATTGAAATATATCTGAGAAATTCAGGCACTGATGATGATAGAACAGATACATTAAAAGAAAGTATACCGCACTTTTATTTTTTTTTTTAATTTTTTTTAACTTTTATTTATTTTTGAGACAGAGAGAGACAGAGCATGAACAGGGGAGGGGCAGAGAGAGAGGGAGACACAGAATCTGAAACAGGCTCCAGGCTCTGAGCTGTCAGCACAGAGCCCGACGCGGGGCTCGAACTCACGGACCGTGAGATCATGACCTGAGCCGAAGTCGGATGCTTAACCGACTGAGCCACCCAGGTGCCCCTATACCGCACTTTTAAATTACTGCACAGAAAGGTCTCCCTTGCTCTGAGTCTAACAAACATGTATTTATGGACAGTCTCATTTAAGCCATTTTCTAGATTTTTTCCGCTACTTGAAACCCTGAGCTCCGTAACCAGTGAAGCACCGAATGCTCTCCGGCTGTGGCTCTGGGGCTCACAGAGGGTTCGACAACAGTGACGTCCGCATCCCACCCCACAAAGCTGGCGCCAGGCGGGGTCTCCCAAGCAGCCCAGGTGGCTGAAGCACGCAGCCTAGGGAAGCACCCGGCACAGTGACAGTCTGCAGCAGAATGCTAGTGTCACTGCCAGGACATCTCACTGTTTATCGCCTCAGCCCAACCACCTCCTCTGAACATACGGACTCCCAGATCAGTCGGCAAACACTCTTATGAGGCCGCGACACCCGATCCAGAGGAGCATGGCAGAAAGGGGAGGGGGTGCGTGGCCACAACTCTTATTAATATCCTCCACTGGATTCAAAGCATCCCACTCCCTCTGCTAAATCACGTTCTGTTTGGCCTCTGGATAAAGAGGCTGGGTTTTGAGCCCATATGTAGAATACTTGCCTGTGAAAGGCTAGGTGAACATCGCCCTTCTCTGAACTGTTCCCACGCAGAGCGCTATTCCAGCAAGCTGCACCTCAGGAACCCCCGATGTCTGTCTCCCCACATACAGCCCTCTGCCTCACTGCAGTGAATCTGTGCGTCTGGCACCCCCACGGGAATAGGCTGTCCTTGGGGGCCAGGACTTAGTCCTGGAGGAAGTGAGTCCTCAAGCCCTGAGTCAAGCGAGTACTTCTCGGCCTTTTTTATGCTCTCATACATGTAAAAAACTAGCATCGTCCTTGGACGTTACTTGACATTTCTGGTAATAGTATCGGTTTACCATGTGCCCAAAGCTGTTCTGAATATATTCTGCTCGCTGTTACAACATTTTCACGACTAAACAAATCAAAGCTGCTGTAACACCGAATGTGGTGTTTCAGGCGGCACTGCCCCTGGCCTCCCCTCTTCTGAAGAACCACGGGCCAAGCCACAGAGGTACTTAACAGACGTTTGCTGAATACAAAAACAGAGAGCAAATTAAAGGATGGAACAATCTAAAAAAGGGATGCCAACAAGGCGAACGGCCAGGAGCCTCACCTGAGCTGCCAGCACCATCACCCAGTGATGCCCACCTGTGGGCACGTGGCTCTGATGGGGGTCAGAGACAAATTACCACTTGGCCCAAGCTGCACAATGACCTCACGAAAAAACAGGACTATCTGGAAAGGCATGTGGAGTTCTCCATGGGACCTGACCCACATGCACACAGCCTCTCTTCCTTCTGCTTGCCCAGACAAGGAGTTCGAGGAACCCTGTCCACACCAGCCAACACTCTTCCCTGCACTCAGGAGGAGGCAGCAATGGGGGCTTTTCTGACTTCTTAAAATTTTCTACTTTTCCTTAAGTTACATTGCCCTTGGAATTATACCAATTCCATTTTCCCACCAGTTTCTAATGTAATTCTTTTTTTTAATGGAAATAACCATTTACTTAAAACTTGGATTTAAAAACTTAGCAATTTAGGGGCACCTGGGTGGCTCAGTCGGTTGAGCATCAGACTTCAGCTCAGGTCATGATCTTGTGGTTTATGAGTTCGAGCTCCACGTCGGGCTCTGTGCTGAAAGCTCAGAATCTGGAGCCTGCTTTGGATTCTGTGTCTCCCTCCCTCTCTGCCCCTCCCCCACTCACACTCTGTCTCTTTCCCTCAAAAATAAATAAACATTAAAAAATTTTGTTTAAAGATTAGCAATTTAGGGGTACCTGGATGGCTCAGACAGTTAAGCATCCGACCTTGACTCAGGTCATGATCTCACAGTTCGTGGGTTCAAGCCCCACATAGGGCTCTGTGCTGACAGCTCAGAACCTGGACCCTGGTTCAGATTCCTGTCTCCCTCTCTCTCTGCCCCTCCCTTGCTTGTGCTCTGTCTCTGTCCCTGTCTCTCTCTCTCAGAAATAAACATTAAAAAAAATTAAAAAGGGGTGTCTGGGTGGCTCCGTTGGTTAAGTATCCAACGACTTCCACTCAGGTACATGATCTCACGATTCGTGGGTTTAAGCCCAGCACTGGGCTCTGTACTGACAGCTCAGAGCCTGGACCCTGCTTCAGATTCTGTGTCTCCCTCTCTTTCTGCCCCTCTCCCACTCAACACTCTGTCTCTCTCTCAAAAAATAAATGTTAAAAAATCTTTAAAAAAAAGATTAGCAGTTAGATATTTTGGATACAAAGTGGTTACTGACATTTCTAATGCAGAATGTGTTTTGCTGGACAATCACTGATAATTATGCTGTTGCTTTCTGAAAACAGAATTCACTTACTTTTCAGTTGTTAACATAATAACTCAGGTTACCTAGCAGTGAATATTTTAAGTACTAAAGCATAAAATAAATAAATAAACAAAATTGTTTTCCTTACTTTTTTAGACGATAAGGGTTTAGAAGCCAAGGAAAATCCATCCAAAATTTTGCCAATGTATCGAAGATCTTTCTCTGATTCTGCAAAATGATGTCATCGATTAATTCCGGAAGCAGAGAAGATTAGAATGGGACAAAAGACGTCAGTTGTTGTTTTTTTTTTATCTCCAAGAACGTAAATACCACAAGTCATACATGGTCTCTTGCAGAGATAGCAGTAAAGGGGAGGGAAGAATGGCACGTAAAGCCATCACACCTCTGTTGACTCAGCCACCGGCAGCCGGGCCCGCGGCACCCTCCGTTGATTAGGCTGCCCCAGATGTGAGGCCACAGCTCTCCAAGACAAGTACCTCAATATTGCTTTTAGAGAAAAAGCCTAGCTTAGGAGGACCTAAGGTGAGGTGTACCAAAGAGTATACTCTATGGAGTAAAAGATCTCAAGAAAAAAACATTAAGAGCATAAGTATGGATAAAAGTAAAATCCTGACGATAAGAGAGTCATTTCTAAAACCAGGTGAAGAACCAGGGGAAGACTACTCCCCAGTTTCCTTAGCAACTATCCAAATAAGGCACAGAAGACAATGCAAACAGGCCAGCCTGTAATCTAATCTCAGTCCAAATTAAAAGGTACTTCTGTCTTTTTCTCAAACGAAATTCTAAGAAGAGATAAAGATCACCAAAGATCACTCAGAAAACAGAATGACCGATGCCCTCAGACTGGGAGCCAGGGATTGGCCACTGGTTGTGGAGACAACCTCACAGACAGGGGCTCTGTGATTCTCGGGGATTTCCTGAGCATAGCAGTTATGGCAAAAATCCGTATACACGAAATGCATTTTCTGTAGCCGAAAGCTCCTTGTGCATGACCACCATGAGCACTTACACAAGGGCCGTGTGGTCCTGAAGTAGACATAGCCGCCCTGGGGCAGGTGCGACCTAAGTCTTCAGCCACTTACAATGCAGCACAGCCCTATAACTATCCTCCTCACCAAAATCATTCTTTGCACTTCAACTCACGTTGAACTTTTGTACCAGCTTCTGAAGTTCCTAAAATTCTGTGGGGTAATTTGAGATTCACTTTGACACTCTTGGCACCCCTATGTTTATAGCAGCATCATTCACAATAGCCAAATTATGGAAGCAGCCCAAGTGTCCACGGGGAGATGAGTGGATAAAGAAGACGTGCTACATACGTGCAATGGAATATTACTCAACCATAAAAAAGAATGAAATCTTGCCATTTGCAACAACACAGATGGAGCTAGTGAGTATTACGCTAAGTGAAATATGTCAGAGAAAGACAAATACCAGGATTTCACTCATATGTGGAATTTAAGAAACAAAACAAATGAGCAAAGGAGAAAGAGAGAGAGAAAGAGAGACAAATAAGGAAACAGATTCTTAATTACAGAGAAGAAACTGATTGTTACCAGAGGGGAGGTGGGTGAGGGAGGGGTGAAATAGGTGATGAGGATTAAGGAGAGTGCACCTGTCATGATGAGCACTGGGTGATGAATGGAAGTGTTGAGTCACTGTATTGTACACCTGAAACTAATATTACACTGTCTGTTAACTACACTGGAATTAAAATTAAATTAAAATAAACAAGGGGCGCCTGGGTGGCGCAGTCGGTTAAGCGTCCGACTTCAGCCAGGTCACAATCTCACGGTCTGTGAGTTCGAGCCCCGCGTCAGGCTCTGGGCTGATGGCTCAGAGCCTGGAGCCTGTTTCCGATTCTGTGTCTCCCTCTCTCTCTGTCCCTCCCCCATTCATGCTCTGTCTCTCTCTGTCCCAAAAATAAATAAACGTTGAAAAAAAAAAAAAAAAAATTTAAATTAAAATAAACAAAAAACATCTTTCACACTCTTGGCATTTTGTATTCATTTAAAGCCCAGCAATTTTACTTCTGTGAATTTATTCTGAAGAAATAAAACACAAATGTGCATCAAGACAGAGCCATAGAATATTTATTATAGCTGTATGGATCATGGAAACAAATAAGAATAATTAAAAAATCAACCACGAAGACTGGCTAAATTTAGATTCACTCAGTGAGAAACCTTAAGGTCAAAAGTATAGAAAGTTGTGTCTAGGGGTGGGAGAGATGAGGAGGCCACGGCAGAGAGGGGATAAGGGGAGTCTGGGGGGATCGGGGAAAGTCAGCAGCTCAGGCTTGATGTGGAGAAGGGTAGGATTCAATTAGCACAAAGGTGTTGTATAAAGGAAAAGCCAAAGATCTGACCCAGGAGACAGATCTAAATATGTATGATAAATTAGCAATTATTATATAATTAATATATTCTGATAATGTTAGTCATATAGTATTGTGTCAATATATTGCCATAATTAACATGATCAATAATTAACATGTTAATGTAATCTGTAGTATTAATATATTATAACACATTAACATACATCTTTTTAAGTTATAAAAATAATACATAGTCTTAGTAGAAGATTCTGAAAACCTAGGTAACCAAAAGGAAGAAGTGACGAACATTTGGGCACACCCTCTTCCAGCATTTGTGTAAAACCCTAGATTCTTTTTTTGGCGATAATGACAGACACCACTGACACTTAGAGTGCATGCTGTGTGCCAGGCAGGTCTCAAGGCCTTCATGTACGTTAAAATCTCCTTGGGTGTGCCACAGTCATGCCCACTGTCCAGGCAAGGATGCCCGAGGCCACAGCTACTAAGTGGGGAGGGCCAGGGCTGGAATCCAGGCAGCCTGTCTCAGAATTTGTGTTCACAGTCGCTAAGCTAACCACCTCTAAAAACTGGTTTGCACCTGCTTTTTTTCCTTCCAGAAATGCAAAATAGGCAACCTTTAGGGAAGTTATGCTTGGATTATTTAGATTTCAACATGTATGTTTCAGCTGTGTTGTACAGGAATTAGATCAAATTTCATCCAAAAATGTCCTGTAGACTGTTTTATCTCAGCAATCACCTCCTTACTTCATTTAGGTGCTTGTTATCATTATAACCAGAGAAGAGTAGGTACTATTTATTCAGTCTTTGGGCAGGTACCATGCCAAACACCGAGTTATGCCACTTAATCCTCATAAGGACCCTCAGGGCGGATCTGATCCTCACTTTACAAATGATGCCCAGAGAGGTTACTAGTCTTGCCCCATGTCCCACTGCTGGGCAGTAGACAGCTGTGATCCAAATCCAGTCAGATGACTCCAAATCACATGCTACTAACATCTGCTCCAAACTGTCTCCTCCCTACACTACACCTTTTCTGGAAAGAAAAAGTGAAGTTTTACTTAGAACCACAGGATCTAAAGGCACCTGGGTGGCTCAGTTGTTAAGCATCTGACTTCAGCTCAGGTCATGATCTCACAGATCTCACAGTTCATGAGTTCGAGTCCCACGTCAGGTGAGCTCAAGCCCCACTTCAGGTAAAACATGAGCCCTGGGTGAGCCCCACTTCTCTCTCTCTCTCTCTCTCTCTCTTTCTCTCTCTCTGTGCCTCACTCACTTGCACCCTCTCTCTCTCAAAAAATAAAACAAAAAAGAACCACAGGATCTGAGTCACTACAGACCCTGACTTGAAATTTAAGTTGTGTTAAGACATGTCCATCTCCTAGCCCAACAAGAGCCCCCCAGGAACCAGGGACTCAAGTGAGGAGACAGGCTGGGTGCCAGGACCAAGCTCCCTCTTGCTGAAGGTCCCACACCGAAGGTCCCGCACCTGGCCTTCTGACCTGCTGGGCCTATGTTGGCCAGTTGCCCAGTTTCTTGGGCTTCCCTCTGACCCAGTGCCACCTCTGACCTGCAGCACGAGCACCTGTCCACATACTCGCTCCTTCCCTGATTCCAGACCTCTTCCTCCTCCCCACCTTGGCCTTGTCTTGACAGCTGGCTTTGGCTCCGACCCGGTCTACCTTCTGTCTTACCCCCCCACACGGGGCCTCTCTTCTCTCCACTTTGTTTCTCACCCTCCATCTCTGGCCACCACCCCCAACTCCACCGAGGCTGACACTGCAGTTATCAATTCTGCAATCCCTTCTTCCTGATACCCTGACATTTGGTCCTACCATTGGTTGAGGGTCCATGGAATTACCTTTCTGACTTTTATACTGCCTGGGTGCTGTCCAGCCGTAGAGTCCATCTCCAGGCTCCTCATCCTTCAAAATGGTGTCATATTTGGATAAAGTTTCTGTGGCATAGATGTCATCATCTTCCTCTTCCAGGGCACCAACACCAAAAGCCTTCAAAAACAACGTTTCAAACAGCAATGACAGGTTTTAGAGCATGTCTCCACTGAAGAATAAAGCTCCTTTAAGGATGTGGTTGAACAGACCACATTAGCATTGCAAGAGCACCAAGAGAGAAGGGAAGCAGGAGACCAGATTAACACACACACTCAAGTCCTCTTGGAAACAGTGACCAGAAGTGAATGCCATCCTCCAGTGCTGGGGCTGTCTTCCAGGCCTAGCAGCAGCTACAGGTCTGGGGCCTAGCGAAGGAAGGCTTGGAGAACACACCCAACATCAATGTGGAGAACACACCCAGCATCAGAATATTCATCTTCCGGTCATTATGGCCTGGGGCCAGTGCTGGTGACCAGGATCTCAAGGCACCACTACTGAATAGCTATTGTAAGAATCTATAACCTTTGTGGACATGGCCTCCAACAAGGATTACTTTTTGTTTGAAAGAAATTTGGAGGGATGCCTGGGTGGCTATTGGTTGAGCGTCAGACTCTTAATTTCAGTTCAGGTCATGATCTTGGGGTTTGTGGGATCGAGCCCAACGTTGGGCTCTGTGCTGACAGCTCGGAGCCTGGAGCCTGCTTCAGGTTCTGTGTGTGTGTCTCTCTCTGCCCCTCCCCTGCTCACGCTCTGTCTCTCTCTCTCTCTCTCTCTCAAAAATAAATAAACATAAAAAAAATGTTTTTTTAAAGAACATTAGGTCACAGGATCTCAGCAGTACCTATTAAAATCAGGAAGGTGTGCTTGAACTGTGTTCAGAAAAGGCCGTAAGGAAAACATAACCACCTCAAAGTCTTCGCATAGTCAATGAATAATGACTGCTATAGATATAGTATAATATGGAAAGCGTTCTCATTTGTCAATGGTTCCATGTTCATGAAACAGAAACTTTTACCTGGCCTGAAATTCCCAATTTTCTTCCTTTATTCACCCCAATCTCTCCAAGGAGATTGCTGGCTCCCTCAGGTCCCCCACTGAAAAGATTAAAATGTTCTCCCGCAGTTCCAAACAATGCTTGGTGGGGATCCAGGCCCTTGTAAGCCAGTCCATGCACGTTATCTTTAGGTGTGAAATCCACAGGTGTGATGTCTTTGGGTGCAAAGGTCACATTTTCAGGCACATAGTCATCATCTTCATCCTATTTAACCACGAGGAAAAAGGAGAATGGAGGTGAGTCACTGACTGGTGCAAAGGAAGCCTATAAAATACTATTTTCAAATGACTACTTCCAAACAGAACAATGACCAAACTTTCATTCCACTATTACAAATCGCTAAATTGAGTCCCTGATACTCAAGAATCTGAACAGACCTTGGACATGTATGGTGAGGGCATGTTGCTGAATACATTCTCTGACATGAAGACAGTTTCAGAGTAGGGGTATTTCACCGTAATGGGATCTGACTGATTTCTAAAATTCTTCTGACCCTAAAATTACACGTTCATAATCTAACAGGTGTCACTATACCAAATTCAAGGTCAGCCTTTGCATATAGTACCTCGGATCCTTCAGAGCCTCCAGGGGGTAATGCACAGCCATAGATTTTTACTCCAGGATCTATAAAAGAGATGTCAAATACATTAGTCATGAGCAGCTAAAAATATGGAAATCTAACTTGCTGACATTCTTTAGAAGTCCATGACAGCACTTATGAAAGGTACTATGGCTTTAGGGTCAGAGACTGATCACTCAGGAATTGTTTTCCACCAGTCCCTGCCCCACCCACACTCTGTCAATAATGTGCTCAGTGACTAACCACTACTGTCCCAGGGCCACAGAGAACCCAAAGGAAATTATTACTGCCTCCAAGAGTTCGTACTCTGGCTGGGGAGACCAAGGGTAAGACATAAATAGAAAAGAATCCTATTAAACTGTGACACAGTTTTGATAAGAGTAGGAAACAGTTTCACATGGTGCTAGCAGAAATATAAACTAGTACAATTCTAGTACAATGCTATTACGCATGACACACAGAAAGCCTTAAAATACAGGTGACCTTTTGGGAATGGAAATTGGTAGAGCCACTGTGGAAAACAATACAGAGGTTTCTCAAAAAATTAAAAATAGGGGTGCCTGGATGGCTCAGTCGGTTAAACGTCCAACCTCCGCTCAGGTCATGATCTCCCGATTCGTGAATTCAAGCCCCGCATTGGACTCCGCGCTGGCGATGCGGAGCCTGCTTGGGATCCTCGCTCTCCCTCTCTCTCTCTGCCCCTCCTTCATCAGCACTTTCTCTCTCTCTCAAAATAAATGAACTTAAAAAAATTTAAAAATAAAAATACCATATGATCTAAAAATTCTACTAGTCGGTATTTATCCAAAGGAAAAAACAAAAACACTAATTTGAAAAGATACACACACCCCTATGTTTATTACAGCATTATTTACAATAGCCAAGATATAGAAGCAACCTCAGCATCCATCAATAGACGAGTGGATAAGAAAGATGGGGCATAGTTAAATATCCCATGGAATATTACACAGCCATAAGAAGGATGGGATCATGTCATTTGTGACATGGATGAACCTAGAGGATGTTGTGCTAAGTATTGGCTGAGAAAGACAAATTTCACTCATATGTGGAATCTAGAAAAAAAAAATAAATGAATAAACAAATAGCAGAATCAGACCTATAAATGCAGAGAACAAACTGATGGCTGCCAGATGGAAGGGGACTTAGAGATGGGCAAAATGGGTGAAGGGAAGTGGGCGATATAGGCTTCCAGTTCTGGAATGCATAAGTCACAGGGATAAAAGGCACAGCACAAGGAATACAGTCAATGGTACTGTAACAGCGCTGTATGGTGACAGATGGCCACTACTCTTGTGGTGAGCACAGCAGAACCTATGGACTTGTCCAATCACCGCGCTGCTCACCTGAAACTAATGTAACATTGTGTGTCAACTGTACTCAAATTAAAAAAAAAATACAGTTGACTCTTAAACAGCACAGGTTTGAACTGCAAAGGTCCATTTACACACAGACTTTTTATAGTAGAGCTAATGTGAATATATTTACCTTAGGATTTTCTCAATAATAATTTCTCTTCTCTAGCTTACTTTATTGTAAGAATACAGTATTTAATACCTATAACATATAAAATATGTGTTAATTGACTGTTTATGTTATCAGTGAGGCTCTTGGTCAACAGTAGGCTATTAAGCAGATAAGTTTTTAGGAAGTCAATAGTAACATGTGGAAATATAACACTGTATGTTATATAAGTATATATATATATAATTTGTACTTGAAAATAAACAAGTAAATGTTATACATGGATTTTCAACTGCATGCAGTCAACTGTATCTGCATATTACTTTGCCTGGCAGCTTCATTTCCCAAAACGTGTAGTCATTAAAAAGTGTGCTACAGAATTGATGACAATCAATATACATACCAGGTTTTTGTCGGCGAGGTCTTCTCTTTACTCGAGGGCCAATTCCTTGTCCTTCCTTCCAGCCCATTTTTCTTAGCAATTCAAAACCAATAGATAATCTAGGATATCAAGGCATTGAACGTGAACTTCCTTTTATAATACTGGAGGATAGTAAGAAATCAGCAGTCTTTGAGTCCCTGTCCAGCTCACACACTTGTGCCTGAGCCCTGAAACACAGCCGACCCCCATGCACATCAGAACCACATGGCCCTGCCGTTCTGGCCACAGCTCACTGGACGTGGGTGCACACCGAACCTGGGGAAGTCCATCCGTGTCCTCTCTGCTGGGCCTTTGGAATGGACACCTGGGGGCTCTAAATGGTCCTTGTCAAGCCTGGGGCCTAAGAAACCATGAGTCTGAGGCTGCCACATCAGGCCACACAACCCAGGAACAGAACCAGGAGATATGCAGAAAGAGAGGGAAGAATGAGGCAGACCGGAGAGAGCCCTTGAGGCTTCTGAGGGAGGGTGGGAGGGAAGGCACCCGAGTTCCTAACAGCTCACCAGCCTCCACCAGCCCCAGCAGCAGAGCTGGTCACTGGAGCTCTAGAATACGCCATGCAATAAAAGCACAAGATCCTTTTGGCAAAACCCCCTTTTGCACTCAAGCTAGGCTTCTCCTACTTGCAACCAAACTACCTGTAATTAAGATCATTATGTATATGCAAAGCAGATGCCAAGATCACAAAAGTTAGAACAAAATTCTTCTCACTTTGCTGGTGTTATGAGGTCATCAAGCAGAGTAGCTCCAGGAATGGGGGCAGTAGCAGCTGCTAACTGCCTGGCCTTTTCTCGTATTCTATCTTTGGTTTTGGAAGCAAAATCATCCGTGGTGACAATTGCTTTAGGTGCTATCCCAAATTCACTAAGATCCTTTAAAAGAAAATTCAAACAGAATTACTTACATTGTTTGGTAAGTGATTAACCATAATACATCACGTAGCTTTATTTCTTAAAAAAAAAAAAAAAAGTTAAAACCACACAACTGATGGGATGCCTGCCTTGCTCAGTCAGAAAAGCATGCAACTCTGATTTTGGGGTTGTGAGTTTGAGCCCCATGTTGGGTACAGAGATTACTTAAATAAATGAATACGTAAAAACTTTAAAAAACAAACAAAAAAACTACACAGCCAAATTAGGCATCAGTGGAGCGGCTGACTTATGTGTGTGTGTGTGTGTGTGTGTGTGTGTGTGTGTGTGTGTGTGTTTGCATGTGTGTGTGGAGCAGCTGACTTTATATCTGCCTTTAGGACCCTCACAAAAGCTAAGGCCGGTAGCCGAGGACAGGGCATGACGACGGCCACTCAGTGAGGCCACAAGAGGCACAGCCAAGCTAGGAAGATAAGAAGTAATTAAAATCCAATAATTACTTCTACGGAAAGTAACTGTTGCCTCAGACAATATTTCCAAGGTCAAAGTGCAGGGGGCAAATCTCAGAGTCACAGTCAGCAAGCATTCCTGAGCATGTACGTGCTACCTTAAGTGTTTCTGCATTTCCTGTTGGCTGCCTTTCCGATAGCCTATGCCCTCCCTCTTTCCTCACAGAGCCCTGAAGCTGTGCAGACACTGGCCCCCTCGGTGCCACCATGCACTCCCGCAGTGGTGTCCTGGTGTGTATGCTGGGGCCCGGGGAGAGTTAGGCAATAGGGGTTCCTATCTTATCTAAGCCAGTCCTTTGATCCCACTTCCACTGCCAAGGATGGCTTTAAGAATGAGCACGTAAAACAATCTGCCCCAGCAGACGTGAGGTAAGATCCCCGGTAGGACTTATGGGAATGGTTTCCTTGCTCTCAAGAAAAGATACCAAAGAAAAGCCCTCCTTCCACTAGGTGATGTGATCCTGGATGTGCCATCTGGAGCTACTGTAGCCACCTTGGGACCACAAGGAGGGTTGATGTAAGGACAAACTGACATGCAGAAGATGGCTGAGAAGAGAGGACACGGGGCCTCGCTGACATCTAGGCTTCTTGTTCCATGAGTCATGTTTCCATATAGATTATGCTAGTCAAATAGGAAGGGGACCTCCCCTTGCCTCTTACCTGCAACCTAAAGGATGTTAATATAGTGTTCTATTTCTTCTTTATCACAAATGAATCCATGACTAGGTTTTAAGGAAACAGAGGTTTAATTTTAAAGCAAAATGGAGCATGGGGTTCCTGGGTGACTCAGTTGGTTAAGCTTCCGACTCTTGCTGTTGGCTCAGGTCATGATCTTGCGGCCGGGGAGTTCGAGCCCCGCATCAGGTTCTGCGCTGGCAATGCAGGGCCTGTTTGGGATTCTCTGCCTCCCCCTCTCTCTGTCTGTCCCTCCCTTGCTCATGCTGTATCTCTCTCTCAAAATAAATAAATAAACATTTTTTTAAAAATATGAAGCACACCCTGTAGGCCCTAGGACAACCCCCCCCCCGCCCCCCGCTCCCATTTACCCCTAAGAAGTGCACAGTCATCGTTGTGTTAATGAGGTACCCAGGTGCCTGCACAGGGCTCCCTTTGACTCCTAACTGGTCTAGTCGCTCACCGTTCCTTAAACGGTGGTGTGCACAAAGTTACTGTCGGAGGCTGTGGACTCAGCTCCGTGGATACTGCACTTTTGGGGCAACTGGGGCTTCTTCAAGGAAATTTGCCTATGAACGACTTTCCTCTCCACCCTTAACTTTAGAAACTGGCCCCAGCATAAGATGCTACTCCAGTGAACAAGAATGCATTGAGGTACAGAGCACTCTAGTCCAAACTCCTAAAAGAAAAAGCCTCGCAAACAAAGAAGCCTTCGTACACTGAACCCTCTGGGGAGACTAAGGCGCTGCACGCATCCCACTGGCTAACAGGCAATTCCGGTTCTGCACACCCACCTCTTCATCCATGAAGTCTTCGGGACCAAGAACAGATTTGTCTGCTCTGTTCTGTCGAGAAGACACGAAGGAAGAGGGTGTCCATCCTTGAAAGAAAAGCGTTTAGAATATTATGATAATAGATGGTATGTTGGTTTATTACTAAATAATTAAATAATGCAATTATGTACTTGAAACCCCCAGTACCTACAAACCCTTAGCTACTTTCTATCTCACTGCTCATGTAGAGATAATTATACAACGTAACTTTATTAATGCTCACAACTCTTGGCAGAACTCAGTGGATAGGTTTCCTCCTAAGAATCTAGGACCAAGAGAAATCAAATTATACAGTAAAAGTGGAGATGGGGTGCATAGGTGGCTCAGTTGGCTAAGCATCTGACTCTTGATTTCAGCTCAAATTATGATCTCACGATTGTGAAATCAAGCCCAGAGTTGGGCTCTGCGCTGGGCATGCAGCCTGCTTAAGATTCTCTCTCCCTCTCTCTCTGCCCCTCCCCCACTCCCTCATTCTCTCTCTAAAAAAAAAAAAAAAAAACAGAGAGAGAGAGGGGCGCCTGGGTGGCTCAGTCGGTTAGGCATACGACTTCAGCTCCAGTCATGTTCTCACGGTTCGTGGTTCGAGCCCTGCGTCGGGCTCTGTGCTGACAGCTCAGAGCCTGGAGCTCGCTTCCGATTCTGTGTCTCCCTCTCTCTCTCTGCTCCTCCCCCGCTCACTCTCTGTCTCACTCTCTCTCTCTCAAAAATAAATAAACATTAAAAATATTTTTTTTGAAATAAAAAAGAGAGAGAGAGAAGAAAGTGACATTCTTTTTCCAAGTAGATGTGAACCAAAAGATGCAAGGTCACCTTAAAAGGCAGGACCACTCTGAGACCAAGAGGACAGCAACAGACACCAACTTGTTAACATATGAAGACATAACATCAAGGGGCACGAGTCAGCTGTGAAAGGGTGGCTGGCACCGAGTCACAGAAGCAGCGCAGGCAAATTCAGGGTGCCCTGGCCCAAGGACTCAACCTGGCCAGTCTAAGGACAGGTAATGCCCATACCACCCCCAATTCCATCAAACCCCTGGGTCCTATAACTACCACGCCGGTTCCCTGCCCATAGTCACCAAGCATGTACCATGCCTATACGGTGAGAATGGCCTGGAGGTCAAATGCATCTGTAACCCTCTACGATACACTTTTGTAGTTTTCTCTGAGAGGGACACACCTCCTTTCTGGTTTCCTACAAGAGTCCTGTGGACCTAAGGAGTATGGGGCAGATCTACTCTTGGTCAGTGGGTGGAGCAGGTTTCTGGGCAGGCCTGGGAGATACCCCCAGGTATCCGGGAGTGAGGATCAGCTCTCCTAGGCCACTGCCTTCCTCCACTTTGGATTTCTATAGTCTTTGCCCGATTTCTGTATAGTCCTTCTAATGGTAAAGAGATACTCCAGGGTATGAACGTATCACAGTCTTCCTGACAATCGTTTGAGCTGGTCTTATTACAATATATGGCACAGCTATAATCGCAACAATCAGCAACGTATTAGTGTACTTCTTTCGTCACCAACCCTCCTGCCACTTTTAACATTTTAATAAAGTGTGCTAATTTCATAGTGCCTTGGTTACCTTACTTTGCCTTTCTTAGTAATAAGGCTGAATATTAAATACAGCGTTTCTATCTCCTCTGGAGTAAACTGTTCAGATACTTTGGTCATTTGCTCATTGAACTGCTCTTTACACATTCTGGATATTGAACTTTAAACCATCTTATTTACCCCAACTATTTTTCTTACATGGCTTTTCTCATCTTTATTTTACTATTGTTCTATACAAGTTATTGTGTATATATAAAACCGTGTCCCATTTTGTTCTCAACAATTGCTACACGAGTTACTCAGTTCTTCTTCCCTTCCTATCTGGCACATAAAAGTCATTCCAGTTTCTGTGTGAAAACACTTAAAAAGCATACGTGACTTTAAACAATGCAGAATCCATTATATTGCATAACATGAAATTTTTAACTGATTTTTCTTCAGGTTGAGAGCATAGACTGACAAGCATGCTGTGGTCCCCAGTGCCAGGAGAGAGCGGCTCTGACCCTCAGTGGCCTCACCTACAAAGCAACTATGACACCTGCCTTCCTCAGTCACTAAGACACGGAAGACAATGGTTACCTGAGGGAATGTGTATGACAGCATTTTGTGTGTGGCAAGATGCGATGGTATAAAACGGAAGTCATTATCGTCACTTAACCATCTGGTGAGAATATATCTTTTTTTTTTTTTTTTTTTTTTAAGTGAAAGAAAACTTTCACTCTCAGGTTGTAACCAATGAACAACATACCCGTGGACTCTGAAAACATGCCAAATCTTGAAAGAACACAAAAGTCTACAGTGTGTGTATTAAAGTGTTTAAAGAAGTTTTTTTTAAAAAGGGAGAGGTGGAAGAGAAGGAGAATCTTATAATAGTTCAGCGATATGATATGATATGATAGCTACACGTAGGAAAATCATACCTTCTTTCGAGCCAACAGTGTTGAAGTACCCAGCAGAGAAACCTCCGCTAAAGGCCCCATGAAACCGTTTATACCTTCCTTTTTCGTCTCTGACAGTCTGATCCTGAAGAGGAATTGGTTTTTTTGGTCTTTCACCTGAAAAAAGTATTTTGATGAGAGAGAAGCAGGTGGCGGATTAGAAAAAAATTTAGGGAAAGTGTCATTTCTTAAACATGCTGAATTGTTTACTTCTTGTAATTTCAAGTGTAACAAGTTTAATTAAGTTTTTTTTTTATTCCTAGGCTTTACTAGCTTATGTAGTTTCTAAAGTAACACACTGTATCAAGCTTCTTTATAGTTCTAAGGCTATTATAGATGTTTCTTATTTCTGTTAGACACACGTTTTGGCACCAATGGCCTGATTCCCACTAAAGTCCATCACATAAACTGAATTATATGGGGCGGGGGCGGTTCCAATCGTTGGAGATAAACTCTACTGGCAATGCCAGAGGCAGGTCGCGGGGCTGGCACAGGGCATGAGAAGGTTCGCGACACAAGGAACAGTTCTGTATCTCTTCTAGAACTTCACAGCATCCCAAGCCCAGAGTTTGTCCTTTGGTGTTGCCCATTCTCCCCAAATCCCAAATGTGTCCTTATTCCTGGCAATCTCCTGATTCCATAGTTACTGTTCTTTCAAATTAATCATTTTCCTGCTCTGCTGAAAAGGGCTGGCTTGCTACATCACATAGTGGAAAGGAGCTTAATAAAGTCTAAAAATTCCTTAGGTTTACACTTTCAGGTACTGTGTCACAAATTACTGGTTAATTTTATCCACTGTGATTCAGAATTCTGAATCTATTTAAAATAAAAAGTAACCATCAAGTTACTTTCAAACATTCAACACAGAAAGCAAGTTATATGATAGTTAAAGGCACAGAGTTGAGGGTCACAACGCTTTCACCCCATCTTTACCAGGACCAGGACCTCAGTCATCTTGACTTCTCTATGCCTTGATTTCCTCATCCGTAAAATGGGGGTGACACGAATAGTAATATCTATTTCATAGAGTTGTTATGCAAAGTGAATAAGATAATGCCTATAAAGTGCTTAGCAAGAAGAGGTACACAGTAAGCACTTAAAATACTGGCTGCCATTATTATTATTATTATGTACAGTAGATAAGCCCATGTGTCCCTGTTATTTCAATAATTAAGCCAGTGACTACTTCTGGAAGATGGAACAAAAAGCAGAGGAACTTCTAGCCTCATAGTCCTACATTCTTACTAGTAGCTTGTGATGCCTTTACATCATTTCTGGAGTATAACCCATGGCAGGGCAGTCAAGAGTTGAGGTTTGGAAGATCAAGACATCCAGGTTCAAATCCCCCTACCCTTGCTACTTTGTGAACTTGGGCAAGTTACTTGATCTCTCCACACCTCAGCCTCCACGACTGTAAAGGTAGGGCAATAAACAGAACTATCTGGTAGGCTGGTGCTGAGGAGGACCCACCACAGGCAGAGAGGTGAGCACAGTGTTTGGTCACAGCGAAGCTTGGTTAGTTAATACCAGCTACAATTTCATTTCACTCTAAGGAACTGAATTACAACTCGGGTCCCATGATCCAAGATTTCCAGTGTTTGGAAATGCGTCACACTCAATCCACTACTACATGTGCACCTGGCACGATTCTTGGCTAAGGTGGGGTTTCTCAACTTCGGCACTATGGGCAGTTTGTACAGGATAGATCTGTGCCGTGGGACGGTCCTGTGCACTGTAGGATTTAGCGGCATCCCTGGCCCGTAACAGCAGATGCCAGTAAGCATTGCTCTCCCACCCAGCACGGCCAACATCCGCTGAGGGGCAACATCATCCCCGATCGAGAACTACTGGGTTAAGGTGAGAGAGGGCACACCCTGCCAACGTGAGGTGCCATTCTTGCTCTGTTCCCAAGGTGCTCTTAACCTGGAAGGGGAGATAAGATCAGCAGACAGCTAAGTGGAACCTATGGCGGCAGATAATGAGGGCCGACCAGCATGGCCAGCTGGGTCCCACAGGGCTCCTGAGGGGGAGGCGCCACCTCTAATCACATCAGGAGAAAACTCCGGGGAGGAGGTGGCGTTGTGGCCAGGCCCTCTTGTAATTAGTGCTGCTAATAACAACACAGCCCTTCTTTTCACACATATTATCTCATTCTTCATAACTGATAAGCATGCTCTGATTAAGTAACAACCCTAAAGTCCACGGCTCATAAACACAAAGCTGAAATCAGATTTCAACTTTGCCTCCAAGCCAGGGATACCAGCCATACTATCCCTCACCATGGAAGCAACCCTGTACTAGACCCTGGGTGTGGAAAACTAGACACAACTCTGTCCCTGTTTCCAGGGCACTCAGAGCCACGCAGAGGAGAGCTGAATATATAAGAACTCTTCTGACAATGTACAAGGACCACAACATCACAGTCACCCTCAGCATGAGCAGAATCTGACAGCTGCTGATAGAGACATAATTCCCAACAGAGGCATTGCCTCAATCAATAAATCGTAAGTCTGAAAGAGTAGTCTAGACTGACTAGAGGTAAGGGAAGGGGCAGAAGATGGAACTAGAAGGGCAGATAGTGCAAAGGGCCTTGCACTCAGTGCTTCAGGGTCTGTGGTATGCCCTATGGGTGATGGGAGCCACAGAGAGTCTTAAGTGGGAAAGCCATAGCTTCAAGGAGGAAAATCGCCCTAAACTTAATCTGGGTACAGGATGAGCCAGAGATGATCCAGAACCAAGTAGAAGTATCTAATGAGGGTAAGTAAGTTCTGGTGCCCCCTTCCTTCCAGGCCAGAGGGCCTCTGTGCCTGTGGGTCTGTGTGTGACAGTTTGGCCACTATCTCTTAACCAGAAAACTTTTCCATCAGGGCCAGCAACTTTAATTAAGTACTGGAGTCCTTCCTCTACCAATGTTTGTCTAACCTGTCACTAAAACTTCAAAGCAGGAAGTAAAAGTGATTATTGGTCTAGTATGCTATACTGTAAAATGTACTGAGTGCATTTAAACTTCAAAGTGCTTGGGAAACAATGACTCAATCTTCAAAAACTTCTAATAGTGAGAAGTTAAAGAGTGACTTTTAGACCCGGGTGGGGGCGGGGGGAGATCTACAAATCAAATGTCCCTTCCTTTCATTTCAAAAGCATGGTTAGGCCATTGGGCTTCATTTCAGATTCTGTGCATCATCAAAGAGGAGGAACTGGAAAAACGTAGGTCAAATAGTTGATGCTTACAATATGTCACTCACAAGGAAACAAGTGTGAGATGAGAAATACAGAAATGCATAAACAGCTGCCCAACACGGCTGTAATAACCTCCACCCATGCAGGTCGAACCCCTGCCCTCTTTCTGCATAGCTAACCTGAACCAGTTTTAAAAGGAATCCCATCTGGCCCTCTCAGGTTCCCTGCTAGCTTGTGGAGGTTTTTTCCTGTCTATATCATATAATTTAGCACTTGCAAACCTTGTACTTTTGTGCTCAACTAGATCTGAACTCCCCCAATACAGGATCTCTGTCAACAAATTCTTTGAGATCATGGGGTGATACGCCTGCCAATAAAGCTACCGTGACCTTAGGTTGTATTAAAAAACTACAGTCTAGAATGAAGAACACACTAATGGTAGCCCTGTTCTACCCACACTCTGGTCCCATACTTCGAGAAAGGCTCTGACAAATTGGGGTTTCAGGGACTTTAAACTGAACATATCAGAGAACTGAGGATGTTGAGTGAAGTACGGAGATGACTTAGAGGAAATGCAAGGGCTGTCTTAAGCACATAAGAAGCTTTCAGGAGACTAGTGTCCCTCTGTCTTTTGTAAGCAGAGGGTAAAGTAGGGCCAGTGTCTGGCCAAAGTTTCTGATGATTAGAACTGCTGGTAGGGAGGGGCGCCTGGGTGGCTCAGTCAGTTGGGCGTCCAACTTCACCTCAGGTCATGATCTCGAGGTCCTTGAGTTCGAGCCCTGTGTCAGGCTCTGTGCTGACAGCTCAGAGCCTGGAGCCTGCTTTCGATTCTGTGTCCCCCCCACCCCTCTTGGCCCCTCCCCCACTCGTGCTCTGTCTCGCTCTGTCTCTCAAAAATAAATGTTAAAAAAAATTTTTTTTAAATAACTGCTGGTAGGGGAGGGTCTTCAGTAGAAATGCCCCAGAAGTACAACCAACCTGGCAGGATGCGGTCAGGGTGGCAAATAAGATCCCACCAACAGGGGCGCCTGGGTGGCTCAGGTCATGATCTCTGGATTGCTGAGTTTGAGCCCCACATTGGGCTTGCTGCTGTCAGCCTGTCAGTGCAGAGCCTGCTTCAGATCCCCTGTCTCCCCTCTCTCTACCCCTCCCCTGCTTGAACTCTCTCAAAAATACATATATTAAGAAAAAAAAAAAAAAAAGGTCCCACCAACAGGAGGTCTGCAAGTAACTCCTACCCACCATGCTCCCCATGCTCCCTTTGTCCTACCCACAGGGCTAGCACTGCCATCAGTCCTTCCTGGGTACTCAATACATTGCTGAACAAATCAAGTCATTAAGGAATCAGACCAGAAACAGGGGTAAGAACCTTGCCTCATCTTGCCCTCACCCCCACATCTCAGCAGCAAGTCCAGTCTGCTCTGCTTTCAATGTGTACCTCTACCCAGACCATTTCTTACCACCACCACTACTAACACCCCAGTCCAAGCCATCATCATCATCTCCAGACCGCTTTTTGCTAATATTTCTCCTTCGCTCTTGCCCACACCACCCCCTCCAACCCGTCTATTCTCAAAATCGAGAACAGAATAATCTTAAAAATATACATCTCTCCCTTGTGTAAAACCCCACAATGACTGTCCTACGCTCAGTATAAAATCCAAACACCCTTACATACCAAGTAAGATGCAGCCCCTGCCTCCCCCTCTGACATCCTCTTCTGCCAGTCTCCCATTGCTGCCGTCGTCGGCTCCACCCACAGCAGTCCTGCCTGACCCTCAATTTGTCAAACTGGCTCTGACTTCAGAGCTTTTGAGCTTGCTGTTCTCTCTGCCTGAAATGCTCTCCTACCCAGATCTTCGTATGGTTGGTTCCTCCCTCTGTTTCAAGTCTGAGCTCAAACGTCCTCTCCTAGGGAAGACATTGCCTGACCATCACCACCACCACCCCCCAGTTCTCCAACGAGCCTGTTTCGTCATCTTTCTGTTTCCCACCCCTCAGGGTCTCTCATCCGTCGCTCCAGAGCGTGGGCACTCCAAAAGCACCGAGCACGCTTCTTTCACCGCTGTTCCCGACACCAGTAGCGAGCGAGCCTTAACCCCGGGGCCACAGGAGGCCCGGCACGGGGTTGGGCGTTTTTGCCCCGGATCCTGGACCTGTTTGCCACAGACCCCGGCGACCAATCTGGCCCGCACCTTCTTCCAGCGGCTCCAGGCCCGTCCCATAGCTGACCAAGTCCTCTTCGCTGTCACTGTCCAGCGCCGCCATCCTGCTCCCTTCCGGGCCCCGCCCCCTCGCTACGGAAGCGTCAGAGGGCCAAAAGGCTTTCGCCCTTTCTCCTCCGCGAACCAAGGCGATGCTGCAGGTGCAGGTGCCCGAAGGTGTTGGCCTGGCTAGCCTCTCGCCACTGGTCTGTGCTTGGGAGATCTCAAATCTGTCTAGTGAGAGCCAGACCCGGTAGGAGTTACCTCGGAGGCTCTGGCAGCCACGACATCCTAGCTCCGCGACTAGCGGGTCAGGCGGCGGCGCCTGGGAGAAGCTGAGAGGCCATCCATCTGTCCCGCCGCGGGGCTGGTGCTCCGTGACTGTCTGCCCACCCCCACCTGTTGGTCCCTGTCCCCCTCTCCCTTTCAGCTCCCTCCCATCCCACCCTCACTCCCACCCCCACCCCGCCACCTGTTGGGAAAGTGCCTGTGCTTCCAGCTACACACACTCACAAGCGTTTTGTATATATCACCCTTAGGTTTGCATAGGTGGAGTCCCCTTCCAAACCTCTGGAAGGAGTCACAGACACAGGAACCCCGATGTCCATGGTTAAGGCAGCTCGGGACAAGAAAGAAAAGAAGAGAAGAGAAATAAGAAAAAAGAAAAGGAGGGCAGGGGAGAGGAGAGGAGAGGAAAGAAGGGAAAGGAAAGGAAGGGAAAGGGAGGAGGGGAAGGGGGGGGAGGGAAGGGGAAGAAAACTGAAAAGAGAAAGAACAGGAGAAAGGGGAAACAAAAAGCCAGCAGACCAGCAAAAGGCTCCTGTGAGGAGGGTGGGGACTCTCAGGACATTCTCACTGAATCTAAGGAAAGAGCCATCTCTCAAGTGGAGTGCTGTTATCTCACCCCCAAACTCCTTTTTTGCGGAAGGAAAAGATGAAGCTCAGCTAGGAAGGGGTGAGGTTGAGATGAAAACCAGATCTGGAAGTCCAGGCTTTCCAAATGAGGATCAGAAGTTGGCATGAGTCAGAATCACTAGGATGTTGCTAAAATTCCCTTTACCCATCCCCCAGGGCTTCCAAATCAGAATCTCTGGGAGTGGGGCCGTGGCTTAAGCATTCTAAGCATCCTCTGATCTCAAGGCCTTGCATTCACTATTCCCTTGGCTTGGAATGTCCTTCTCCCAGATACCACATGACTCGTTCCCTCACCTTCTTCAGTTACCTGCTCAAAGGTTACTTTCTCCATGAAGCCTTCTCTGCTTAAAAACACGTTCTAGTTTGCTATACTCTCTATCCCCCCTTACCCTACTTTACATTTTTCCACAATAATTATCACCTTTAACATATCACATAATTTTATATGCTTACTTATTTTATCTGTTATGTTTTTCTACACATTGAAACTATAAGCTCCACAAGGACATAGATTTGAGCCAGATTTTCTTATTCTCTTTACTGTATCCTCAGAGCTTACAACAGTACTTGGCATATAGTAAACACTGAATGAATCATTTGGGGGAATAAAAGGGATGAATAACTAGTTAAGTAAATCATGGTACGTGACTTTAAAAACAAGATTTTTTAAGCAAGTTTTTAAAATAGCCACAGAATTGTTTGACACTTCCCTTGACAATAAGAGTCTATGTCCTCCTCCCCTTGAATCTAGACTCTCTGACTGCTTGACCAAAAGATTACCAAGTGATAATACTACATTCCTTACACCCAAGCTTTAAAAAACTTGCAGATTCCGGGGATACTGACCTCGTAAATCCAACCTCTGTGCTGTGAGGAAGCCCAGGCCACAGGGAGAGGCTTTTCTGTAGATATATGACCTCGCCTGGCCCCAGTTAACAATCAGCATCAGTGGCCAGATATTTGAGTGGGGAAGCTCCAAAATGACTCCAGTTCCAGCAATCATCTGAGCAGCTACATGTGAGACCCAGAGCAAGACCTCTTGGCTGAGGTTAGTCACCTCCAGGAACCATGAGAGATAGCAATAAAATGATTGTTCTTATTTTAAACTATTATATTTGTGGTAGTTTGTTAGCAGCAATAGGTGACTGGAACGATCTATATAACGGAATAGTATAAAGCATTAAAAAATGTTGGTGAGGAATGATCTTCAACATATGTTGTTAAATGAGCAAAACAAGGGGTGAGACAGAGCACATAGAGTGCTGCCAGTAATATTAAAAGAAAACATAAATAGCTGGATTTATTGTGGCTCTTATATGCACAGCCTGGACACATTCACATATAACATGTTTCTAGTAAACTCCCCTAAGAAACGAGTAACAATGGTGGCCACTGATCAAAGGAAATCAGGGTAGAAAGGGTAGAGGTAAACAATATTGTGCCATTTGAATTTTTGTTTTTAGCAGCATCCCGGGGTTTTTTTTCAAAACATTTTTATGTCAGTGGCTTGGTTTTGATTTTAAAGGTTTTTGTATGTATTAGTATGTACTAATGTACTAAAGGAAAGGCATCTTTTTGTATCTTGAAGCCCTGAAGGGCCCCAGGGTCATCATTTGCCCATCAACTGTCCTTGTGCATATAAATGTAGACATCGACAGCAAAGAAGATTGGGGGCTAATCCACACACCCAGACAAATCACGAAGGTCCATGATTTTATTTCTAAACTACCAACTTATTTTCTTACTGTTTATAATTTCCAACAAGACAAGGAAAACCCAATAAACTTATTATTGAGAGTTGTACTTAATTGGATTCCTGACAATCATTAGCCACTATAACCACTATAATCACATAACCACTTTCTGATTCCTGATCACTGAGGTTCAGGGGAACAAGGGCCCTTCAAACTTCCTGCAGCTTCCCCAAAGAGTGGTTCTCAGCTGTCTCCTGGGTATTTTCAGGATGACTGGGTACTCCATCTGTGACCCTGGTCACTTACAACCTCATACTCCTGATTCTTTGCAGCAGGAACCTGGAGACTGCATGTGTTTTACGTAAGCTGTAGCAGCCTAATCACCACAGACTCTTCCTTTCTTACTTAGACATGCAAAAGGGCACAAATCTCAGCATCTTATCGGAAAACTGCAGATAGGAAGATGAGCTGAATCACCTGGGTATGGAGTAATTTCTTCCTCGTGGTGGTCACTCATGGTAGTAGGATGGTCACTCATGATGTACAAAGAAACCTGCTCTATGTGCTTTGGAATCAATGTCATTCATCTTCTCTCATTGTGTTTTCTTTTTGAAATATCACATTGGGGTGCTAAGTTGGTTAAGCCTCTGATTCTTGTTGTCGGCTCAGGTCATGATCTTGAGGTTTGTGAGTTCAAGCCCAGCATTGGGCTCTGCACTGATAGCATGGGGCCTGCTTGGGATTCTGTATCCCCCTGTCTCTGCTCCTCCTCTGCTCACTTTCTCTCTGCCTCTCTCTCTCTCGAAATAAATAAATAAACTTAAAAAAAAAAGAAATATCACATATATATGAAAAGTGCACAAATCGTAAGCACACAGTTCTATTTATTTTCACAAAGTAAACACATCCATATAACAATAAGCCGATCAAGAAATAGAAATTTTCCAGAATCCCAGAAGCAATAGTCCCAGAATGGACTGATTTTGTTTTATACTTTGCATAAAATGGAATTACAGTATTTTATGGCTTCTTTTGCTCAACGATATTTTGGGGGGCAAAATATGTTGCTCACAATGTATTTGTTGCTTGTAATAGTACTATGTTCATTTTCATTGTGTAAAGTTTTTCATTGTGTGAGTATGCCACAATTATTCATTCTACTGTTGATGGGCATGTGGGTAGTTTCTGGTTAAGGACTATTTTGAAAAGTGCAGCTGTGAACATTCCTGTACATGATTTATGGTGAACACAACATATGCATGCATTTCTTTGAGTTATCTACCTAGTGTTGGAATTGCTGGACCATAAGCTAGACCTATATCTGCTTTAGATAGATATATTTAGAAAATGCCAGTTTTCCAAAGCTATACTCCCACATTGTATGAGATGCTGGTCGCTCCCCGTTATCATGAATATTTGCTTGTTTGTTTTGCCATTCTGTCACTAATTTGTTTTCATCTATAATCATATCTTCTCAGTATGCCAAAATATCTTTCCTTTTAAATCACAGGAACAGGATAGTGTAGCATTGTATGTGATATAACACCAGACAGTCTAATTTACCGGGCTGGGGACCTCTGAACCTCAGTCTCTTCCTCTGTAAAACGGGAATGGTAAAGTACTCACTTGATAGGGTCGTCGGAGGACCAACTGAGATCATGCACATGGAGTGCATTGCACAGTGCCTGCCCTAGAGTAAGTGTGCAATACACAACTGCTATGTGTAAGATCCTAATTTATAGCTGGGGAAACTGAAGTCATGAGGGGTTAAAGGATCTGGCCGAGGTGACTCAATAGGAGAGCCTGCCAAGACTGATGTGGCCTTTATAGTTGGTGCACCTCTACGGCACCGTATGGCTTCTAAGAATTTTTCTTTATTTTTATTTTTTTAATGTTAATTTATGTTTGAGAGTGAGAGACGGGGAGGGGAAAGGAGGGGCAGAGAGAGGAGGTTCAGAGAATCCAAGCCGGGCTCCATGCTGACAGCAGAGAGCCCAATGTAGGGCTCGAACCCACAGACCATGAGATCATGACCTGAGCCGAAGTCAGATGCTTAATGGCCTGAGTCACCCAGATGCACCTCTAAGATTTTTTAAATAAAAATTGCAAAATCTGGTCTATAAGTTACAATGAATTTTCATCATTTAAGGATGACCTTGTATTTTCTGCTTTTAATTGGGCAAATATCCTAGGATTCTCCTGGGGAAGATGCATGTCAGAGAGGCCAATGCACCTTTTGTCAACAAGCAGGTAGGTGTTAGGAAGTAGGATTTGCATTTTACTTGCAGGAACTGGGTCCCTGGACAGTCAACCACTGGCCTCAGCCAGATGGTAAGACGAGGACTTGACAAAATGGCTGTCTGCAGTTCAGATTTTAATCTTTTGCCTACCTGGGAAATTCCCACCCCAGCTTTTTTGTTAGGAGCACAGGGGCTCCTCCGTGGTTCTTGTGACACACACCAGTAGGGTTGACAAATAGAAGGTTAGATGTTACTCTCCTGCTGGGTCAGCAACGGCAGTTCTCCATTCCTGATCAGAGTGGGATCAAAGATATGGCATCAGGCTGGTGGGCCTCCTGCAATAAGCCACAAGAGTGCTGGAGATGTCTGGTTGTGCACAGCCCCAAGCAGTGACACTCAGATGGCTCATGTGGTCTGCTGGGACTCACAGGAAAGTGCTCCTTTTCCTCTGAGGATCCCCAGGAGACAGCCTGAGGGTGGGCTGCTGTGTTTTTAACATGTTTCTTACTCTTGTTCTCCCTTTTTAATGAAAGAAGCAGTAGGGGCATCTGGGTGGCTCAGTCGGTTAAGCATCTGACTTCAGCTCAGGTCATGATCTCACGGTTCGCGGGTTCAAGGTCCGTGTCAGCCCCTGTGCCGACAGCTCGGAGCCTGCTCTGATTCTGTCTCTTTCTCTCTCTGCCCCTGCCCTGCGCATGCTCTGTCTCTCTCTCTCTCAAAAGTAAATAAACATTATAAATTAAAAAAAAAAAAAAAAGCAGTTCAAGAAGGCAATGGTGACGGGCTATGTTAAATAACAGATTTGGTTTTCACTGTGTTCGTTTTTATTTGTATCTCTCCATAGGGTGAGGTACTGTTGGTTTCCCACTTATGGTTATGACATAATTCTCTTTTAACATAAAGTTTGTTTCAACAAAGTGAGGAATTTTAAGGAAGACTATTAGGTCAGTAATAGTGCAAGTGACCCATACATGTGACAAATTGTAAAGTCAATTGGAGCTTCAAGGTGGTGGAAAATGACAAAAATCTGAAGGTGTTAGGGAAGGACGGAAGTCAATAGGCCTGAACTAAAACCGATCTCAGCCACTAACAGGGGTGTGCCCTTGCCCACTTCACTCCTCTGAACCTTGGTCTTCTCCTGGGGCAAATGGAGATTATTTAATCCCTTTATTTGCAGAAGGGTCATGAGAATGAAACACAGTATCTATAAACTTTCTGGCTGGAGCAGAGGTTCTCTTATTGATAACTTCATTACTGGTAGTAGTAACCTGCCACCCTAGGATCCTTGAAACAGGAGGGACTGTTTTCAACTTCCAAAGTGGGCGTGGCAGGTTTCCAGGGCGATGGGTTTATTGCAGGATGACCGACATATGCTGATGTTAGCTTCATAACTCGTTTCTGACCTTAAGAGAGCCAGGAAGTTTTTGCATCACCCACAGATTTTCCCAAACACCTGTCCCAGCACTGAGCTGGTTAGGACTCTTCGGGTTCTTTCTTAGAATTAAAACAATCCTCTGGAAACGCTTTTTCTTGTGCCTCGTCTCAGAATCTGCAGGCAGCATTGATGAGGAAGTTTTTTTTGGTATTTTTGTTGGTGGGTCTTTTGGGGGGGTTGTTTCTGTTTGTTTGTTTTTACATTTACTTGGTTGTTAGTCCTTCATTGTTGTCACTATTTATTTTAAAACTCTTGAACAACCCCTGATATGCACACATTTTGCCCGCCCCCGCCCACCCACCCCCCATGTTTTTTTGAAGAGAAGGAAATGTGTAGCTTGTTTTGAATGCAGACGGTGTTCGGTTCTACCGGAGGCATTTACGGCGACAGCCAAACGCAGCAGCAACAGCGCAAAATTGTCCCTCGGTTGGGGGAGGGGGTTAGGGACAGCAGGACAGCAGCCGGGAGGGGCGTGGCCCCGCGGGCCGGGGGAGGGGGGCTTCCGGCTCGGGCCTCAGGATCCGCCCCCGCTGTCTATTGGTCAAAGGGGGTTTGTGGTGAGAGGGTGGTGTGAACCCCGTCCCAATAGTCCCCCCTTTTGCTCCTAAGCTAGGCGCGTCCCTACACCCCGGCTAAGGGCTTTAACATGCATTTTCGTCGTAGTTCTGGCAGCTTGAGAGAGCATGATGTGGCCCCATTTTGCAGCTGAGAAAACTGAGGTTTTAACTGGTAGAGGTGCTCAAGGACATCCACTTCTATGGCACAAACCTCTTTCTGGGGATCCCCCAGCACCATCCGCGACCCTCAGAGGATCCGCCTAGTCTCTGCAGCGAGGGTGGGGGGAATAATTAGGTTGACCGCCACGCCACCAGGTCTGAGTCACCCACCTAAGGCCCGCAGGGGCGCAGCCAGCTCTCTCTCAGGGTCCCCGACTCGGGCCTGGGTCTCCCCGGGCCGGAAGCTGTTCCCGACCGCTCGGCTTAGGGTCCAGGACTCTCGCCGAGCCCTCTACGTGGCGTCGGGTTTGGTCACTGTCCCGCGGCACCCTTGCTCCTTCAGGGAGGGGCCACGACTTCCCCCGCGCTCGCTGCGTTTACCCCCAGGGCTCCAGCAAAGGGGCCGGGTCCCCAGCCCCGGCCTTGCTGCGGCCTCGGAGACCCCCGGCCCGCCTCTGCGCCACAGGACTGAGACAGCAAACAGCGAAGCCCAGATTAGGACCGAGAGGCTCGGAGAAAGCGAGCGACGCGCCCCGGGGCCCCGGAGGCTAGCCTGGGGGGTATGGGGCGCGGCTGCCCAGGCCACTCTTGAGCCGGGGCGGGGCCTGGGGGCGTGGTGTCGGCGGGCGGGGCCCGGTCTCCAGGGCTCCCGGCCTGGCCTGGGGCGGGGCTGGAGGGGCCGCAGCGCAGGCGGGCGGGGCGGGGGCGTGTCCGGGCGCTCTCCCAGACCGACGCGCTGCGGTGCCTCACACAGTCTTCGCTCCGCGCCCGCGCCGCCAGCATGACCGACGCGTTGCTGCCCGCGGCCCCCCAGCCGCTGGAAAAGGAGGG
The DNA here is from genome assembly GCF_018350195.1 of Panthera tigris. NCBI lineage: Eukaryota > Metazoa > Chordata > Mammalia > Carnivora > Felidae > Panthera > Panthera tigris. The sequence continues at coordinate 20,068,168 of NC_056674.1, forward strand.
CGACTGCTACTTTCGGAAGGTGGGCGGCTTCGGGTGGGCGGGGAGCCTACGGACTCCAGACCTTCTGCCCCCAGGCTGCGGAAGGGGCTTCGGGAGCTCGGGGCCGGGGTCGACCAGGCCAGGAGGGGGAGGGGGCGCACCGGCCTGGGGTGGGCGGGGCAGAGGCTCTGGGCGAGGGCTCCGGGCGGTGGTGTACCGGGCGGCCAAGTGCAGGTGGCTTCCGGGGCTGGGGGCGGGGAGGGGCTCCTGGGGCTGCCCCGCACAGGTGGCGGAGGAGGCTGGGGGCCCGGAGGGGTGCCCCGGGTCACCTCGGCCGACTATCCCGCGCCCCTGGGGAAGGGATCAATTCCTAGTTGTGGAGGTGTCCGCGGCCTTGCTGCACGTTGGGACCCGAGCCCACCTTAGACCCGAGCGCTTGGCGGGGTGGAGATAGATCACCCCAGGTGGCTTGGCGTTCTCCTTCTGCCTCCAGAACGCTTCCAGTGTCCGCTTCTTCGACTTTTAGAAGGAAAGGGAGAGCTGCCGGTGGGAGGTGACCTCTGCGTTGCCCCCTTTCTGCCCGAAGTCTCCTGGGAGGGAGTGCGCGCGGCAGACATGAGGGCGCGGCCTCGCCCCTGCTCACTTTATGCTAAAGAGTATTTATCGGATTGTTGGAAAGACCCGCTACGAGTGCTGGCTTGGCGGGAGATTGTTATTTCCGTGCGACCCTCCGTACGCGCCGCTGGCCCTGGGATAACAGCCCTGCAGCCCAGTCCGTCAAAAGCGACCCCAGCTCGCAGAGCTAGGGCGCTGAGATGCCCGCAGGTTGGCATGAAAATGCTTTCGAACCCGGAGACATGGTGAGACTTTCCACCCTGCCTCCTTGTAGGTTCCAAAGAATCTAAAAATAGCCTTCGGAGGTTGGCCAGGTTTGACCCGGTGGGTTGAGAGATTGTTTCTTTATAACCCATAAGACCGAAGGCAAAGTGTGTAATTATAAATAGGGAAGTGAAACTTTCTCAGTCAATGCTTAATTGTTCAAAGCCTAACGATCCAGTCGGTAAATGATCTCGGCATCTTCTTCCACATGACACAGACTTTGGGCTTTTCTCTTCAGTGAGGAGCAGTGGCCCCAGGGGGTGGGCGGGGGGGGGGGGACTGGAAACAGGTGACAATAGAGTGGGAAAAATTCTTTTTGGTTAAATTGCTTTTCACATTAAAAAAAAAAAGAGTAGTTTTAAGGTATATTTAAGTTCAAAGATGTCATCATGGAATTACAGGATTATAACTTCTAATTATGTGTGGCATTTGGGGCAGAGGATCACAGGCCATGGAATTGCAGAAGGAGGTGGAGCCTGGGAATCCCTAGATCTTGGTCCTCAGGCCCCAGAACCTGGCTGCCACCCTGGCAAAATTCCTGTGTAGCCTTCAGCAAGTTGCTGCCTCTTCCTGGGACTTCATTTCTTTCCTGAATTGTTTGTTCTCTGAACAGGTGGGAGTCTGGACCCACGGCAGCATTTGGGGGAGATGACAGAGGGAGGGGTAGAAGAGATGTGGAACGCCTGTGTGGGTTCCATTCCCAAGTCTTCCAGAACAGGTGTTCCAGGGAAGGATGTGCACAAGAAAGAGAGGGGATGGCTGGTGGGGGAACTAGGAAAGGATGCAAGGTTGGGTGTATTTTATTTTATTTTTTAAAGATTCTATTTTTAAGTAATCTCTACACCCAATACGGGGCTCGAACTTACAACCCCTGAGATCAAGCGTGGCATGCTCTACTGACTGAGCCAGCCAGGTGTCCTGGTTGGGTGTTTTTTTAGATGCAGTGTCTCTGGTGGTAAATGAGAGAATCATGGGTATAAAATAAGGTGAATCACTGGTTTACAATTAGAACCATCTCTACAAGAAAAGGAGATCTTGTAATGATCGTAGTGCTACATCATACCAGCCCAAAGAATGTTCTTTGTACCAGAATGATAAAAGGTGTTGATGGTGAACCTTTCTCAATTTGTGATCGGAGCCAGTTTGACCTAAAACGAATGCTCCCTGAATGAAAGAGGTAGATGTTCCACAGGTGAGAAAGGGAGGAAGAGCACTTTAGGTAGCCAGAAGAGCAAGGGCAAAGGCATGGAATTGTGAGCACTTGTGAGGGAGCCCTCTAGGGTGTGGAGGTATAAGTGGGAACCAGGCTGTTCAGGGTCACGCATCCTGCTAAGGAACCTGGGAACCTCAGGGACCCATCAGAGTGTTTCAAGAAGGACCAGACATGAGAGATTCGTGCCCCAGAAAGCTGAGCGATCTCCGAGTGGGGGATGGGGGAGAGGCAATGGTGGGGAGGTAGGGAGGAGTTGGGGGTTTAGTTTCCTGAAGTTTTCAACATCTCTGCCCTTTCTGCTCTGATACCATTGATGGACCACTGCTGGCTTTTCAGTTATAAAGTGCTGTGTAAACACAGCCTCACCACCCACCCTGATGACCAGCTTGCACCACTAACTTAAACCAGGAGTCCAGGCTGGAGGCAGGGATCCCAGTGAGGAGGTGAGAATGATGGGCAGCAGCAGTGTCCATGGGATGGGGAGAGCTAACGGCTAGGATATGGCGAGGAAGGTGCTGCTGACGAGTGCAGGCTGTCTGCCCTAGGTGTCTGGGTGGATGGCCAGGCACCTCACTGAGGTGGGGGCAACTTGGAGGCTGGTGTATAGGGGCAGGTGGATTTGAGGCCCCCATGACATATCCAAGTGGTGGTCCCAGTGAGGAGGGACCCGGAAGCCATGAAAACACCCTGTCTGGAGATGGGGCTCTGGGGGCACCAGTATAGGAGGCAGTTGGGGTGTTGTGAGAAGGGCCCAAGACAGAAAGGAGTAATACTTCCACTTAGGGGCAGGCAGAGGGATGGGAGGCAAGCCAGAAGGGCTGCAGTATTATGGAAGCCGAGAGAAGTGATTCTTTTTCATGGAGAGGTGGGGTTGACAAATCAGAAGAGCACTGGAAAATACTGGATTTAGATATTCAGGGGCTTGTTAGTCAATGGGTGGGTAGAGAGTCAGGGGCAAAAGCCAGTGAGGTGGGGTGCAGAGGGGAGAAGGGCAGAGCAGGTGATGGGTGCAGTGAGATGGGGGGTGGAGGAGAGACAAGAAGGCAGGTTCATTTCAGAATGAGGAAGTCTTTCAACTTTTTAAAGCTGAAGGTAAGGAAGTTCGGGTGGAAGGCAGGTTGAAGATTCAGGGGAGAAAGAGAACAAGCTATGGAGGGGTCCCAGGAGGTGAGGGGCAGGGCAGGGCTGGGACGCAGCTGCCGGACAAACTGGGTGGATGAGCCAACCAGGGGCAGTAAGCGAGGACCCCTGAGACTGGAGATGCCACCAGAGTGGGCTCCCCCGTCCCGTTCTTGGACTTTGGAGATTTTGTGCACACTTAGAGGATCAAATTAATTTCTGCTAAAATCAGGCTTCTCTTTCATCCTGTTCCTTATCCTATCGTCTTTCCCCTCCCTTTTTTCTCGAAAATGCCATTCTGCTCCATTCATTCAAAAAGCATTTATTGAGTGACAGCTCTAAGCCTGACCCCTGTCAGATTCTGGGGCAGACTCAACTCCGTGGCCCTTCACAGGGGGCCTCATGTCCTGGGGTGCGGGCAGTGCTGGGAGTCGGTGCTTTGTCCGGATAGCTCAGGCCATGCTTGAATAGGAATCTGCTTCTTTAGAACAGAGTGCAAAAAGTTGGGGGGGAGTCTGCGTCCATATTCAGAGCTTCAACTCTGTTTTGTGTGACTCGCACACAAAATGGAAATGAATTGTCCAAAAAGCTCACTCTGCCGGCAAGACCTGGACCCTGCACAAGACCATCATTGGCAGAGAGGGAGGTTCCCCAGTAAATCAGCATCTTCTTGGGGTCGTGTAGGACTTGGCTCTACAGAAAGCCCGAGGGCACGGACACAGCTTGGCCTCAGGTCAGGCCTCCTGGGCTGGCAGCTCGGGGGGGGGGGGGGGGGGGGGGGGGGGGGGGGGGCTCCCAGTTAAAAACAAACAAACACAGAATCCTTTCTGGCCAGTTGCATTTTGTTTCTCTCATCTCTGGCTTCTCACTGATTTTTTTTTTTTTTTTTTAATTTCTTTAATGTTTGTTTATTTTTGAGAGAGATTGAGAGAGAGTGTGAGTGGGGGGAGGGGCAGAGAGAGAGGGAGATACAGAATCCGAAGCAGGCTCCAGACTCTGAGCTGTCAGCACAGGGCCCGACACGGGCTCAAACTCACGAACTGTGAGATCATGATCTGAGCCGAAGTCAGATGCCCAGCCGACTGAGCCACCCAGGTGCCCCATCAGTGGTTTTTCCTTTTGTTTTTCCTTCACGTTAATATGTTTAAATAGAGGCACAAGCTCAGTAGCTATAAATTGCTTTCTTAAAAGAATGACCAGTGGAAATGGAGCTTCTTTTTCCCAGATTTTCATGCTCATCTTAATGAACGTGTGCGGGAGAATGGAACAGTGTGTGTTTCGACCTATAGTTAATGCAGAGGAGTGTACGTTTCCAGGACACTTGTCCCTGGAGCTCTCTGGGTGCCTTCGTCCTAAAACCCACAGGAAATCCTCTTCGTGGCCAGGAGAGAAAACCACTTGGAGACAAACTAGAGAAAGCTGTTCTCTAGGGCTGTTGAAAGGGCCCGCATAAAAGGTCTTAGCACCTTGTGGAAGGAGAAAATCAGGACAAAATGCTGTATTGTCTGTCCTTATCTCTGCCTCTTCATCCTTTGGGAACACCAATGACCCGAAATGAATTTAGCTCCATTGTTTCTACCCCAGAGCTGGAGGAGAAGTTGTTTCTTGTCCACAGAGGCCTCCAGGCTGGACAGGCTCCCAAGGTTCACTGTGTCCTGATTTATGGTCCCTGTTTACTCTGGGCTTCCCTTGAGGCTCCAGCAGAAAAGGAAGAATTCTTTTCTTTTCTTTTCTTTTCTTTTTTTTTTTTTTTTTTTAACCTAGACACTCCTCCTGGTTCCTCCTCTGCACCATTCATCTTCGTGAAGTGTAATTCTGCGTTAGACACATGTGTGCGGGGGAGCTTTCTGTGAGGCCCGGTCCGCCGTGCTCAGTGTCGGTCATGGAGGCTCATCAGCGCCAGCTTTCCGGGGTGTCTGGACCCCCTCCCGTTGCATGGGAAGAAGGGTGTGAAGGCTGCTGATGCTACCCTCTGCCCCACCCCATGCACCACCATGGTCTGAGCCAGGTCCTAAAGGCCAGACTGGCTCCAAGTTGATCATGGCCTTGGTGAGCGTCTGCCTGGCTACACTGATACACGCTAGCAGCCCAGAGGCTGTGTATGACAAGCACCTCTTCACGTTGCTGGATCCTGGCCAGGAGGGGTCCCCTGGCAGAAACAGAATTTCAGGGTGACTCAGAGGAGAGTCAGCATGATGAGCTAGCTGTAACAATATAAACGTCTCCTGCTTCCTGGGGCTATTTGGATGGTTCCCAAGACACCACCTGTTCATACCGAGCATTGGTTTTAGCCCGGTCACCACTTCCTTCTTTGGCTCAGGTACTAGAGTCTCGTGACAGGCTGCATTGGAGGTGGCCACAGAGGACGGTGGGATTGCAGGTGCAGCCCAGCCCCAGGACGGGGTGTCTGGCCGAGTGGGCGGTGAGGGGTGCCGGCTGGGAGCGAGGTCTCCCACCTGCAGCACCAGGGACAGGAGGAGAGATGTGAGTCTTTCTGGACTTTCCGGTCAGACCCACGCAGTTCGGTGTGGCCATATGCCATTAGAAAGTCCCAGGTTTTGATTGGGTTGTAAGAAGAGAAAAGGGCAGGTGATGGAGAACTTGAGGAGTAGTTCCTTTTTTGGGGCACCTGGGTGGCTCCGTCAGTTAAGCATCTGACTCTTGATCTCAGCTCAGGTCTCTATCTCAGGATCATGAGTTCAAGCCCTGAGTTGGGCTCCATGCCGGTCATGGAGCCTACTTTAAAAAAAAAAAAAAAAAGTTCTTTTTCTCCCTTGTTATATGTCTTGTAAAAGTAACATGAATTATTGTAATTGCAGAAAAAAGTCATTACAAAAATGTACAAATTCACACACACACACATACCAGCCCTTCTCCCACGCAGACACGCTTTGCAGACAGGAACTGTTAGCTGTGGGTGAGTGCATCCGACCGGGTGAAATAAGCAGGTCATCAGGTGGGACTGGAAATATATTTGATCCATGGAGATTTGGGTGATGGTAAAAGCTTTGTTACTCATTCAACAGGTTGCACAGTAACTGTGAGTGGTGCGCAGGAGGTGTTGATAAAGACTAGTAGAAGTGACTGCAGGGAGCCTTTAGTGAAGGATCATGGCTAAGTGCTGATTTCATATTGTGGCCTCCCCACCCCCCTTGTGAATGGTTGGGAATGCTGGAGAAAAGCAGGTGCTCTGTGATTTGCCACCCCGGCTCCTGGCAGGGATCCTGGAAGGGCAGGAGGGCTCTTGAAAAACGCTAGACTTTCATTTTAATTTTAATGGATGTGGAAAAGCTAGATTCTGTTTCATCCAACGTGCCCTGAATCTCCAGCATGGCGAGAAGTTAAATTAGATGTATGTGTGTATTGCAGGGTACTGCGTGCTATTTTGGTGCTTTCTGGTTGACAGCTTCTGGCTAACTCGTAAACAAACAATTCTGTTTTCCAAAGTTTGGTGGTTGAGTGGGGGATTGCGTCATCAGGAAGGAGTGAGAAAGGCTGACAAAATAGAAAACATCTTTGCACTATAGGAGCAACAAAAAGTACCCTCTTTCCCACGCCCTTTTGTACAGAGCATCCAAAGTTGGCTCTGTACTGACAGCAGCAAGATACGGGTCTTGAACTCATGAACTGTGTGAGGGGCTCTAGCTAGGAGACCCTGCCCTGTCACCCTCTACTCAGTCTTATACCTGACCTGGAGACCCCAGGTTCACACTGTGCCTTCATTTTGCTGGAAAATCCTCTACATGCATAAGCTTTACCTTTGACTGTGGAAGAAGAGCCCATACCGGTTTTCTGGGTAGAGGGGAGTCAGGTACCAGGCACTGACCTGAGTGGGACCCCGGCCGGGGGAGGAAAGACTGCTCCAGTCCCTCTCTCTGCATCTGCCTTCCGGTGACCTGGCCTTTCTCCCTTTCCTAGTGTCTGTCTCTGTAGGTAAAGGTTGAGTACTCTTGTCCTTTCTTCCAAATGAAGTGCCTCCAAGTTGTGCCTGGGTATCGCTTTTAAACACGTATTTCCCAGCTGAGCAATGTGACTGTTCACAAAGGGCATGCCAGGGGGATGTTGGCAAATGGAGTTCTTGCTCTAGGTGAACTGATTCTAATTAGGACTAATTGAAAAATGAGTTGCAGGTGCCAGAAAAATCCAGTCCAAAATGGCACATAAACACACTGTGGCACATCCCTACAATGGAATTCTCAGCAATAAAAAGGAACAAACCACCCAGAAGTGCAACAGTGTGGATGGGTCTCAAAGCATAATATTGAACACAATGTGCCAGACACGGAAGAGTATGTACTGTACGATTCCATTTCTATGAAGTTCTAGAACAAGCAAAAGTCTATGGTGATGGAAACCAGAGTATTGGTGGCCTGGGGATGATGAAGATATTCTAATTTTTGTTAATGTTTATTTATTTTTGAGAGAGTGAGTGTGAGAGGAGGAGGGGCAGAGAGAGAGGGGGACAGAGGATCCAAAGTGGGGTCTGTGCTGACATCAGCGAGCCCAATGTGGGGCTTGAACTCACGAACTGCAGGATCATGACCTGAGCCGAAGTCGGGCGCTCAACCGACTGAGCCACTCAGGTGCCCTGAAAAAGTTTGATTGAGGTAATGATTCCAGAGGTTTATACATTCGTCCAAACTCATTGAACTGTGTATTTAGAATCTATGTATTTTATTATACATAAATTATACCTCAATTTAAAAAATGGTTTAGGCAAGAAAGGGAATGCATTGGCTTCTCTAACTGAGCAGTCCAGAAGAATGGCTTCAGGCCTGGCTTGATCTAGGGCTCAGATGCTGCTACGAGCAGTTTCTCAAGTCTCTTCCCCCTGGACTGGTATTCATTTTGGGGGAGACATTCCCCTGCTGGTGGCAAAGGCCGGTGGGGGAAAAATGAAGGTGTCTTCCTCATGAGTTCTGATTATCCTCTGTCAGGTGCTCACTCTGAGTCCCTCTGAGGGCCAGAGGCCTTCAGTTTCCAACTGAGCAAGCATGAGGTCAGTGTTCTTCTCCTTGGAAAGGAGGTAGGGGAGCACTGAGTGTCAAGGACTATGAGGTGGGAGAGGGGGACCCGGTCACTGCGCCCAAAGTATGCACAGTGATGTTGGGCAGCCCTCAGCCGAGAAGCACGCGAGAGGTGTCTGGGGGTTTGCAGGCAAGCTGTCCCAGCCAACATCGCCCCGCATTCCTGCTGCTGACTGCCTCACAGCTCATCTTGGAGTGACAGCAGGGACGTGGGCTCGAGTCGGGCTCCCACCCTCCCTGCCTTGAGTAGCTCACTTAACCTGCAAACCTTAGGACTGTGGGATCTCAAATGCTGTAGCACGGTCCACAACTGGCCGTCTGACTCATGACACATGCCCTGTGATGAAGTTGAGGCCTCACTCAGTATTTGCTTTTCTGGGTGTTGGCTGTTGGACCGTCTTCCGGCATTTTAACATTGATGCAAATGTCCACACACAGACTCTGTGTGGCAGAAAGACTCACTTCACTGTAGGACTTGTGGACCATGACCTTCCAGGCCAGGACAGTTCAGCTCTCTGCCCCCACCGCCTCCCTATTCCCGGTTTCCAGGTTAAGCAGGTGTGACAGGTGCTGCCTTGGGCCCTGGCACAAACCTTCGTTCCAGTTGGCAGAAGCTCTCCATCCCGTTAGGAACCCACCAAGAACTGAGGCATGGTCGAGGACTGTGGGTCCCCAGAGAACCACTGAAGGGGCCAGTGGACAGCTGGCAGCTTCTGGAGATGCCAGGGGGTCTTTATGGCAGTCTTGCCCAGATTTGCTTCTTGGGGCTCTGAGAAGCTTCCACAGTCCTGTGGGTGTTCCTAGTGTTTCCAGCTGGCCCAGCATTCCTACCTGTCAGTAAGAAGTAATGTCATTTTGGTTCTAATTACTCAGTCATATCTAATCCTAAGCATTCCTCTCTCTTATCTAGGAACTTGACTCCGCATCTGTGGGCTAGCCAGAAGTTGGGTAGAGTATAGGAGTAGGAAAAAGTTCTTATCCGTGAACTGGAATGGCAGCTTATCTTAGCTCTGGGAGTGTCCATAAAGGAATTCGTTATTAAAGCTTCTCTGTAAAATGGAACACAGCTTGGGGTGAACCATGTGATTTTTGAGTCAGATGAAGCCATCCAGATAAAGCTACCCCTTCATAGTAATTTTAGAAAGTATAAAGGAAAGAGGAGGGCCATTAGTTTAGGCCTTGAATATTCCATTAGCTTAACAGTAAAGACCTTTTAATCTTATATCTGGAAAAAGATAGTTTTCTGACTTTTATTTTGAATCAGAGATCATTGGGTGGTTTTAAAGATGTTAACTTTTAAGACCAGTCCAAATCAGATTCTGAATATCTGTGTAATTCGAATCCTAGTGAGTAAGAATGAGAAATCTTGTGGAAGGAGAAGCATTGTAAATTAACCCGGGTCTGACCCACTAGTCCAAAGGCCACTGATATGGGGAATCCTTGAGATTAGGGCTCTGAATAACTCCTTCTTCCTTGGGGTGGAGGCCACAGACCTGGCTTGGGCAGAGGTGGGGCCAAGCGGAAAGGCAGTGACACAACTGGAGAGAAAGGGCATCTTTTCACGGAGTGCTGCCCACCAGCCATTCCTGGGCCGTAACCACGGCACCCTCTGTGGGCAGGACCTAAAGATAAGCCTCTAAAAGGAACAGAGCCCTCACTCAGATTGCAGGGATTTTACCAGCTGGGGTGGGAAGAACACTGTTAGGTTAAAATTCTTAAACATTTCAGAGTGAATCCTTGGGGCACCAGGGTGGCTCAGTCGGTTTGAGCTTCCGACTCTTGATTTTGGCTCAGGTCATGATCTTAAGGTCATGGAATCAAGCCCCGCATCAGGCTCCATGCTCAGCATGGAGCCTGCTTGGAATTCTCCCTCTGTCCCTCTCTTTGCCCCTCCCGCTCACTCTCTCTCTCTCTCTCTCTCTCTCTCTCAAAATAAATTTTAAAAAATTTCAGGTGATCAATAATATATAAAAAAATAAGTTTGCCTTTACCAATAATAAATGCAAATTGTTAGAATAGGATACCTGTTCCAAGTTGCATAGCAACTTGGCAAAGATTAATGCTTTTCAGGGCACCTGGGTGACTTAGTCGGTTAAGCGTCCAACTTCAGCTCAGGTCATGATCTTGCGGTTTGTGGGTTTGAGCCCCACGTCGGACTCTGTGCTGACAGCTCAGAGCCTGGAGCCTGCTTCGGATTCCGTATCTCTCTCTCTCTCTCTACCCCTCCCCTGCTCATGCTCTGTTTCTCTCTGGCTCTCAAAAATAAATAAATGTTAAAACAAATTTTTTTAAAATAATACTTTTCAGCTCAACAACAGAAAGACAGCTCCATTTAAAATGGGCCAGTATCTGAATTGATATTTCTCCAAGGAAGATTCACAAATGGTCAATAAGCACATGAAAAGACATTAAACATTTTTAACGATCAGGGAAATGCAAATCCAAACCATAAGGAGATATCACACAGATTGTCTGTTAGAAGAAAAATAGTATTATTGATGGTATGGAGAAATTGGAACCCTCCTCCACTGTTGGTGGGAATGTACAATGGTGTAGCCACTTTGGACAATAGTTTGACTGTTCCTCAAATGGGTAGGCCCCAAATTAACCACTGACACAACAGTTCCCCTCCTAGGTCTATAGCCAAGAGAAAGAAAAACATAAAAACAGCCACATAAAAATGTATACACAAATAAGCAGCCCTATTCATAACAGCCAAAAAGCGAAAACATCCCCAAATGTCCGTCAAGTGATGAATGGATAAATTAATGTGGTATATTCATATAATGGGGGATTAGTTAGGGGCAAAAAGGAATACGGTACTGGTACAAGCTCCAACATGGATGAACCTTGAAAAATCATGCTAAGTGAAGGACGCCCATTCCAAAAGACATTATTTTTGTAAAATTTCATTTGTAGGAAATGTCCAGAATAAGCAAATGTGTACAGACAGAAAATAGATTTGTGGTTGCCTAAGGCTGGTGGGGAGAAGGGGCAGAGAACAGAGAGTGGCTTTCTTTCTTGGAGGATAATTGGGCTGGGGTGCACTGGAGGTCTTTAAGAGGTTTCTAGGGCCATACCTGCCCTAGAAATATACCTTAAAGAAAAAAGTAGAGGTTCATCGAGATTCATGTTTACAAATATGCACCAAATAATAGCAGATACTTGGATGCAATGTAAATGTCTAAGGAAATGGTAAATTCTTAAAAAAAGATGGTATTATGCAATTGTTAAATCATGGTTTCAAGAAACATTCCATAGCAGGGAAGTTTCATAATAGAGTGTTAAGTGAGGAATTAGGATAAGCTGTTATGTGCCAGTCTGCAGAAGAGAGTTAATGTAGCAGGTCTGAGGCTGCTATCAGGGAGGTTTGCTTGCAAGGCTGTCCCCTGCCTGGTATCTGGGAACCTGGCTCTTGGGAGCGTTCCCTCCATCCCTAACTGACAAGGTCGGCTCACTTCCCCTAGACTGATGGCACCAACCGGGTGGTTTATGATGAACACCTGCTGGGAGTGTTCCTGCCCCGAGTCTGGAATTTTGGCACATGCCAGGCACGGGGTGCCTTTGTGATCAGTTCCCGGTGAAATCCCTGGGCATCGATTTTCTAACCTGGACAGTGACATCTCATTCATGTTGCTGAATTTTTGTTGCTGGGGGAAGAAGGTGCTCTGCATGACTCCCTCCCCCCCTCCAGGGGAGGGAGAAGCATAAGGAAGCCTGCACATGGATTGTTCCACACTCTACCCATGTCTTTTCCTCTGTGATCCAGCTCTGGGTCCTTACTAAGCTGCTGTCGTATAGCTGTGAGTGCAACTATGTGCTGAGTCCTGTGAGCCTTAGTGAATCTCTGAACGTGGGGCTGGTCTTGGGAACTCCCAACATTGCACTAATGTGAAAAATAATGACATGCACATAAAATACATGAGCAGGAAAGAAACCAATTCGCAGTGGCTGTTTTGGAGTTGGATCGTTATTAGTGACTTTTATTTTCTTTTATATTTTTCAATATTTTATGTATTTTCCATTTTGATGTTACTTTTATTTTCAGAAAAGGCTCGTTTTTAAAACATTTGTTACTTAAATGTTGTCATTTTTATTTTTAAAGTTTATTTATTTTGAGAGAGAACATGTGCATGCAAGAGAGAGTGCATGAGAGCAGGGGAGGGGCAGAGAGAGAGGGAGAGAGAGAATCCCAAGTAGGCTCCGAGCTGTCAGTGCAGAACCCAGTGTAGGGCTCCATCCCACGAACCACTAGATCATGACCTGAGCTGAAATCAAGAGTTGGACACTCAACCGACTGAGACACCCAGGTGCCTCTAAATGTTGTCATTTTTATTTATTTATTTTTTTAATGTTCTATTTATTTTTGAGAGAGGAAGAGACAGAGTGTGAGTGGGGGAGGGGCAGAGAGAGAGAGGGAAACACAGAATCCGAAGCTGTCAGCACAGAGCCCGATGCGGGGCTCAAACTCACGAACCACGAAATCGTGACCCGAGCCGAAGTCGGACGCTTAACCAACTGAGCCACCCAGGCGCCCCATAAACACTGTCATTTTTAGAGTGGCTGACTTCTGAAGGGTCATCTCTCATTTTCCTTTAGGGTTGCAATCCCCTTGCACAAACTGGCCGAAGCAAACTGCAGAATCAAAGGGCTGCCTTGAACCAGCAGATCCTGAAAGCCGTGAGGATGAGAACAGGAGCAGAAAACCTTCTGAAGTAAGTGTCTGCTGCCTCAGCGGGGAGCCCGCCTCTCCCGGAGCCTATCCATCCCTAAACTCCTTGGCCTGCTTGGCTTCCTCTCTAGCTCTCGGTTTTAACTTTGGGTTCCCTCCTTGTTTCTGGCGCCTGGAGCAGGCCCTTCCTTGCCTGGAGCTTGATTATGTTACAGACAAGTATTTTACCCCGCCTGTTTGTGTGTTTGGGGATGGGGGAAGCCAATGATCACATTCCTGTTTGTTTTCTCTGCTTTCTCTGGGACTTGTCCGTCCGTTTTCTCTGTTGTCTAGTGGAGAAACCATGCCTGGTCTAGAATCACTGCTTGGTAAGTGTTGGATGTAGAAAGGAAGGCAGGAGGGAGGGAAAGGGACATTTCTGTTGCCAGTGTCCAGCCCTCCAATGAGAGGCCCCAGTACAATCCCATGGCCTTGGGGCCCTCATTATTATGCTCTGGTGGTGAAATAGTTACTTACGAAGCATAGAACTCAGTGAAGCTTTACCTGTGTCATAGGCAGCTGGAAGCCCTCCCTACACCCCTCAGTGCAACACAAGGCAGTGTGTCAGCCTCCCCTTGTGTATAAAGGGTGCAGACTTTTCTTCTTCCTTCAGAGTTTCTGGGGGTCACTCTTGTCAGCCCCATGCTACCTTCTGCATGGGGAGCCAGGGTAGGCGCCGTGCCTGCTGCCTGGCCAAGTGAGACAGGTGCCCCCTGGAGACTCAGAGAGAGATGCAGGGCGCTTGTAGGGACCTGGAGCTTGGAAACCTGGCAGGGAACCCGGAAACCTGGCAGGATGTGGATAATGGGTGTTCCCAATGGGTCACCTGCACTGTTGGAGGCCTTTGGGAGCCCAGAGGCTATTGGGAAAGACAAATACACCAAACCAGGTGTTCACAACAGAGCTGCAGTAGTCTGATGGTCACAGATATGTACAAGCAGCATGATCATCTCCTCCACACGGGCTGCTCACCTGAGCACCCAGGAAAGACAGGAGGAGGGTTTCTGATCATGAACTTAGGGTAAACTTTCAGAATCCATCTGTATTTGCTCCCTAGGAAAGCTGTCTGAGCTACTAGGTGAGGGAAAAAGAAGGTGCCCTATATGTGTATTTTAAAGGGTTTGTATGTTCGCTTTTGTGCACGCATAGGCTTTTTCCAGAAAGTATGAAGAAAGAAGCCGTTAGAGTTGCCTCTTGGGATCAAGCCCAGGGATGGGGTGGAGGTGACTCTTACCCGTAATGTTACCGCCTCCAGTGTTTGGGTGTTCTTTTATGAAGGACATGAATTACTTTTATTCATTTTTCGTGTGAAATCCTGCAAAGGCCAAGAAGATAATATCACCAACCACCTGAACCTGCCGCTGACTCGGGAACAATAGTGTTGTGCCTCGTGTAGGCATTGATACTCGTGGACTAGCAGAGAGCGCAAGTCCTGGGGTGGCCAGGCTTCCGGGAACCTCTCCTCCAGCTACTTCTGGAGCAGGGTAGAAGCTAAATTGTTACCGGAGGAGACTAGGAAACTTACAACATTTCACCTTTTTTTCTTTTTTTAAGTTTATTTACTTATTTTTTTCTCTCTTTTTTTTTTTAATTTTTATTTATTTTTGAGAGAGAGAGAGAGACAGAGAGACAGAGCGTAAGCAGGGAAGGGGCACAGAGCAAGAGAGAGAGAGAGACACAGAATCCGAAGCAGGCTCCAGCCTCTAAGCTGTCAGCACAGAGCCCGACGCGGGGCTCGAACTCACCAACTGTGAGATCATGACCTGAGCCAAGGTCAGACGCCCAACCGACTGAGCCACCCAAATGCCCCAGTTTATTTACTTATTTTTAAGTACTCTCTACACCCAGCGTGGGACTCGAATTCATGACCCTGAGATCAAGAGTCGCATGCTCCACTGACTGAGCCAGCCAGGCGCCCCACAACATTTCACCTTGTATTTTATTTTATTATTTTTAAACTTTTTAAAATGTATTACCTATTTTTGAGAAAGAGTGCTAGTGGGGGAGGGGCAGAGAGAGAGAGACAGAGAGAGAGAATCTCAAGCAGACTCTGTGCTCAAACTCATGAAACTATGAGATTGTGACCTGAGCCAAAATCAAGAGCCAGACATTTAACCAACTGAGCCACCCAGGTGCCCCAACATTTCATCTTTTAAAATGTCTGGCAATGTCCCTGTCCCCAGAGAAATCTGGACCTGGGGACCATCAGGTCTGCAGTGTAGTGGCCGGCACAGCTTAGGAGGGGCTCTGATTCAGGAGTGTAGGCCATGGGCTGGGCTTGCTGTGCCGGGAAGGGTGTAGGCGCCTTCCCCCTGGTGTGATTTGTGGCTATGGGTTTTGGTTGACATTTCTGAGAGGCCAGCCCTGTGGCTCTGGGGGGCAGGCAGGCAGCCTTGAGTCTGTGGCTCCCTAGGAGCAGACTACAGTTGATTGGCCTGTCATTCACCCAGGAAGTGAATTTCTTGAGTGCCTAGGAAGTAGCAGGCACTGTTTGAGGTGCAAGAGGAGAAGGCTGCTGGCATTGCAAACGAATCCCTGCTTTCATGATGCTTAATCTCTTGTGGGGGGAACCTTCCTAACAGCAAACAGGTCCAGTCATGTCAGAGGTGATGCTTTCTAGGGTGTCGATGAAAAGGGAATGGGCTAGAGGTTGACAGTGTGGTGCAGCCTTAGAAACAGGCCAGTCAGGGAGGCCCTCTCTGAACAGGGGCCTTGGCGTTTCTAAGGCACAAACCAGGGTAGTTTTTTTTTTGTTGTTGTTGTTTTTTGGTCTGTCTTGCTCTTTTAATGACACCAGCAAACAGCCTCTGAGACCCAGTGGTTCAAGCTCATTGTCAAGTTAGCATTTGTTGAGCTGGCAGGGTGGGGGTAGGGTGGGGTTGTTAATGATTTTCGAAGTGACCTGACCTAAAAGTTCAGAGTGGCCCTTTCTGGAGACTGTTGGGAGAGGGAACCCTAAAGGTATTTATTAATCTGACTTCATGGCACCAACGGTTTCCCAAAAACAAATAAGGCGTTCAGCCAAGTCCAGCTCTGGCCCCGTGGCTGTTCCTGGGTGTCTGATTAGGTGGCCTGGGTATCTGATTAGGTGGCTGTCCCTGCCAACAAGGGGTAGTTTAAGTCATAAATTGAGCCCCGCTATCCTGTGCACCTGTTTTCAGGTTCCCGGATGTCCCTCCATAGACCTCAGATAAAGATCGAGCAGTTGGAACTGGGTGGGGTGGCCTTTGGGAAAGCGTCCCCCAAAACACAGGAAGGCAAGGGTCCCAGTGCTTTACCTGCATTGGTAGGGGGCTGCGACGCTGGGTAGGCCCTGGCAGGAGCCAGGCTTTCTACCCCTTCAAGGTCTCCCTCCTCCTCCTCTGAGCCATATCGGCCTAGAGTCCATGAGCTTCCTGAGGTTTGATTAGGAAGATAGCAGATATTTTAAATGTACTTTTCCAGGCTAAGCAAGGACAATATTCTCTCTCTTTTCTTAGAACCCTGCCCTCCCTGGAGAAAAGCTGGGGTAGAAATGTGATGTTGTTTCTCTGAAACAGAGATGGTCTTTGTAACATTAAAAGCAACTTGCCACATGGTTTAGCTTTAACTAACTGGGCCTTTGAACGAGGGCGGGTCATTTAACATCTTTGGGGTTCAGATTCCCCTCTTGTACTGGGAGCTTTGGACTGGAGCAGGACTGGCCCACTGTGAGGCTTACAGAGGCCAGGCCGGCTCAGGAAAGAGTGGAGGGGGCCAGACCTGGTGCTGCGGGGCAGTAGGGAGTGGTGGGGACAGTGGGGAAGTACAGAGTGCATACTCTCTCCAGAGGGACTACGTGCAGTTTGCCTCATCGTGGGGGCGCAGCCAGGATTGCCGGACCTTCGGTTTTTTGGTTTTTTTCCAGAAGATAGAGATCTGATGTTTTTCTCTCCTTTTTATTTTTCTTTTTTTTAATCTTCTGATATTTGAGTTTTTAAATATTGGCACATAGTTCAAAAGGGGAAAAAAATCACACCCTGAGAACCAAATGAACTAGTCCCTGGACCTCCAGTTTGCAACCCCTGGACCGGAGGGTCATGACGTGCTGGGCAGAGGTGACCAGGGGCAGCCTCAGCGGTAATGAGCATAACTTGAGGTTAGTGACCGCTCACACGGTCGGTTCTGATAGAGGCTGGTGTACGTGCAGTGGGGTGTGTGAACCCCCCAAGACCTTTGGGGCTCGCAGCAATCCTGAGGCCTGCCTTCCTATGCTGGGAGCAGATGTCCTGCCAGACCGGCTGATCTGCCGCCTTAGCTGGGTGGCCACATGGGGCCGCCAGGTGGTACTTGCAGGATTTGGGGACAGATGGATTAAGGTCAGACCGTTTCAGTAAGGTCTCCGAAGCTGGTGCAAGTCTTGGTGCTTGTCAACATGCCTGTTCCTGAGGGGACCATTTTACTGAAAGATAGGACAGAAAAAAGTTCCACTAAAGTAAATGGAGTTCCGTGGGGTCAACATTCAAAATTCACACGCAGCTTTAAGACAAAACACAGGACGTTGAAGAAATTTTGGATTTGGAGCGGAGACACAAGCCATCATCATGTGGGGGCTTCTTAGGGTGGGAAAGGTCTCGGCAGCTCCAAATTCAGACAGAGGAGAATGCGTGGATGTAGTCAGTAGCCTCAGGAAATAATTTGAATATGGCCTTCCTTTCCTGTTCACACTTGTTGGGTTCATCACTCAGAGAGAGGCAGTGAGACACCTTCTCGTTCTTGACTTTTGGAACACGTGCATGCTCTTGATGAAACATCCAAGGGAAGGGGCCTTTCCCTGGTGGTCCGGGCCTGAGGGAGGCCGTGGGGGACCTGGGCCAAAGCACACTTTTGCTTCATCCTGGTTGGCCTCAAGTGCTCTTTTGGTTTGTTTGTTTGTTTGTTTATGAGAGAGAGAGAGTGGGTGAAAGGGGCAGGGAGAGAGAGAGAGAGAGACAGAATCTTAAGCAGGCTCTACACTCAGTGCAGAGCCTGACGCAAGGCTTGATCCCATGACCCTGGAATCATGACCTGAGCCAAAATCAAGAGTCGCTCAACTGATTGAGCCACCAAGCCCCCCCGAGGCCTCTTTCAGTTGTAACATCAGTTACCAGACCACAAGGTTCTCAGAGGAAGTTTGCACCCAAGGGAAAGGTGCGAAAAAAGCCATGTTCTTCCATAGAAGTGGAAGGTAGCCCAGGTGCAGAGCATCAGTATTGAGGAGACGGGCCCTGGTTTTAATTCCTAATTTGAGCCAGCTGGTTCCATTTTTGTATGTTAACCCAGACTATTCCCCCAGCCTGGGCACAGGGGATCTGGGCACATACACCATGTTCAGTTGATTTACCTTATTTGAGAAACCCCCTTCCACCAGTGAAAAATCATTATCTGTACTAGAAGCACCTCACACTCTAGGGTTGGTTTCCTATTCATCGTTGTACCCAAAGGTAGCATTGTGAAACTGACTCTGAGGCCCTACTTGGCCAACAACTTTTTCCAGAGTGACCCATACAGAGGTCCACGTCCAAAGAGCAGCTTGCCGATTTGTTGCATCCTAAATCTCAAATTGCCAAATCAAGAGGGAAGAGAAGGGGCAAATCAATATATAGAGGAGGAAAAATCCAGAGTTGGCCTGTTTGGGGGTCCTGCAGGTATTTGGGCAAGGACCTTAGGGTGAAAATTGTTATATTTAAGTTGGATCCACTCTGTTGCAGAGGACCAGCCCACCCCCCATTTCTTCTAGAGAGTGGTCTTTATTCTGCCACTTTTTTCAGAAAAGACAATGCCAGTTTCCAGGTGAAACGGAAAGAACTAGAAGGCCGGGGTCTTGTTTTTCGTTATAACTCCTATATCCTTTGGTAGACATGGGCCACAGTTTGTCTGTGAGCTTCCTGCAGGCAGCATGGAGAGGGGAATGTGACTTGGAAGGCTTCTCATACCCGTTGGTTCAGCCAGAGGCAAACCAGTTGCTACAAAGAAGCCGTTCCCAATACCAGGGGTTGGGAGGATTTCTTTCCTTGTGTCCTTGTGGGCATTATCAGCTCGTGAATCAGTCACGTTCTCAGAAACATCTTTGTAGTACAGGTTTTACAAGCGGCAGATTGTGACCCATGGTGTGTAATGAAATCCAGTCATTGGGTTGCTGTAGTGTTATAAAAAATAGGTATTTGTTGGGGGAGGTGTCTAGCTGGCTCAGTTTGTAGAGCATGACTGATTCTTGATCTCAGGGTTATGAGTTCAAGCCCCATATTGGGCATACAGCCTACTTAAAAAAAATACGTATACATATACGTACGTATATATATGTGTGTGTATATATATATATATATATATATACACGTGTGTGTATGTATATATATATGCATATATATATATACACATATATATATACGTATATATATATATACACACATATATATATATATACATTTATATATATATACACACATAAGTATATATATTTGGTCTCTGTGCCTCGTCCCTGGCACAGAGCTCCTAAAACTCTTGGAATCTCCTGTCTTCTGTATGTTAATGAGGTGACTCCTTATGGGGGAAGGGAGCCTTCAAGATACAGTCTGTTTACCAGAAAGACCAAATCCGATTAGAGCGTTAGTCCCTACCCCTGAACTTCTGGGGAAGGGAAAGGGGTTGAAAATTGGGTTCAGTTACCGATGGCCAATGATTTAATCAACTGTGCCCACATAATGAAGTGATGAAACCCCCCCACAGTGAGGTTTGTGAGCCTCCAGATTGGCGAACACATCAAGGTGCCAGGAGGGTGGCGTGCCTGGAGAGGGCGTGGAAGCTACTCACGCCTCCTTGGCCTATGGGTCTGTTCCATCTGACTGCTCTTACGCTGTGTCCTTTAAAATAAACCACAGTAAATGTAAGTAAAGTGTTTTCCTGAGTTTTCTGAGTCATTCTGGTGAATTATCATAGAAGGGTGTTGTGGGAACCCTTGATTTGTAGCTGGTTGGTCATAAGTACGGGTGCCCCTCCCCCTGCAAACCTTGTGGCTGGCACCTGACATGGTGGCAGTCTTGTGGCATTGAGCCTTTAACCTGGAGGTACTGAACTGAAGTGTTGGGCACCCAGTTGCAGTCAGAGATTCAGAATTGGAGAGTTGCAAATATTACTGTTTTTTTAAAAAAGTAAGCTATTAGAATAGAATAATTGGTGTGCATCATATGAATGGTTTGGTTTGTGCGACTTTTGTTTTAGAGAGTATGTTTGTGTATGGATCTACTGTGTTGTGTACAAAATGTGTTTCTTACTGGTAATCATGCTTCACCCCCTCCAACCCCCTCAGAATTCCCACACCAATGCTCTTCACCGAACTGAGCTTCCAATATCTCATTGCCCAGCTGGGGAGCTCAGACGTGTACGTGTAAAGGCTTACCAACCAGGAGCAGTAAAAGCACCAGTGTCATCATATCTACTGCCAGGGTCAAGCATGGCTTTTTCTGAGGAGGTGTGACATAAGTGTGTGGGTTCAAGAAGCAGGAGTTTGGTGGGGCGCCTGGGTGGCTCAGTCGGTTAAGCATCTGACTTTGGCTCAGGTCATGATCTCACAGTTCATGAGTTCAAGCCCACATCGGGCTCTGTGTTGACAGCTTAGAGCCTGGAGCCTGCTTCAAATTCTGTGTCTCCCCCTCTTTCTGCTTCTCCCCCGCTCATGCTCTGTCTCTCTCTCCTGCAAAAGTAAATAAAAACATTAAAAAAAAAAAAGCAGGAGTTTGGTGAAGGAAGGGAGAGAAAACGTATAAATACATCATGGAGAGAAACTGATGGGCTCAAATATGTGACAAGGCAGGAAGAACCCCAGTGGAGAGGGCACACTGTAGGGGAAATGGTTTAGCATTTTATTTTCTGGAGGAAAGACAGCAGGTGAGCAAAGCAAGCACAAGACAGGTGGCTGGATTTTCATCAGCTGGGGAGGGGAAGGTGACCCGGTACTGTCTCGCTGGCTGGCTGGAGCTCTTGGCTGATGGACCTCGGGTGTTCCCATGTGTGAAATGAGGAAGTTCTAGTAGCTGGTCTGAGGAATGACCAATGACCATGACCAGGATGGCTCGTGGGAACGTACTCAGCAAGGCCTGGCTCAGTACTTGGTTGTTAACTGTTAGTTTTGCAGTGATTCCTAATCTGTAAAATGCACTTGTAAAGTCTTCCACGAAGTGTCCAAACTTCTGCTTTGAAGACTTGGGTAAAGTTCATTCCTTCATATCACTTAAACCATTCCATTCTATGGATGTGTCACATTTTGCTTATCCGCTTGCCAGTTAATGGATGGATGCCTGGATTTTTCTCTCTTTTTGGCTATCTGGCTTTTTGTTGGGACATAAATTCTCATTTCTCTCATAGACTCCTAGCAGTGGAATATGCAGTTGTATGGTAAGTGTATGTTTGTCATTGTTAGAAACTACCCAGCTGTTTGTTCCAAGGTGGCTGTGTCATTTGCCTTCAGCAGTGTATGAGGGTTCCTGTTTCTCTGCATCCTCACCAATGCTTGTTATTGTTTTTTTTTCATCAGAGCCAGTCAAGTCGTGTATTGGTATCTCATCCTGGTTTTAGTGTGTATTTCCCTATATTGTCTGATGACATTCAGCGTCTTTTTGTGTGTTGATTAGTTGATATATTCTTTAATAAAATGTGTATTCAGATCTTCTGTACATTTTATGAATTCAGAAAGTTGCAGGCTATGAAATCAATATACAGAAATCTGTTGTATCTCTATACATTAATAACAAATTACCAGAAAGAGAAAATAAAACAATTCCACTCACAATTGCATCCAAAATAACACAATACCTAGGAATAAGTTTAACAAAAGAAGTGAACCTGTTCACTAGAAACTATGGCCCCGATGACAGAAATTGAAGGTACAAATAAATGGAAAGACATTCCAGGCTCATGGATTGGAAGAATTAGTATTGTTAAAATGTCCATACAGCCAAAGCAATCTACAAATTTGCTGCAGTCCCTATGAAAATTCCAATGGCACTCTTCAGAAATAGATAAAACAATTCTAAAACTTTGGAACCACAAAAGAGCCAGAATAGTTAAAGCAGTCTTGAGAAAGAAGAACAAAGCTCTAGGCATCACGCTTCCTGATTTCAAACTATATCACAAAGCTGTAGTAATCAAAACAGTATGGTACCGGTGTAAAAACAGACACATAGATGAATGAAACAGAATAGAGTGCAGAAATAAGCCCACGCATATATGGCCAATCAGCTTATGACAAAGGAGGCAAGAGTATACAATAGGGAAAGGATAGTCTCTTAGCGGTGGGGAAACTGGACCGCTGTCTTACACCGTGCACAAGAACTAACTCAGAATGGATGAAACACTTGCATATAAGACCTGAAACCATAACATTCCTAGGAGAAAACATAGGGAGTAAGCCTCGACATTGATCATGGCCGTGATTTTTTGCATTTGACACCAGGAGCAGAGGCGGCAAAAGCCAAAAACAAGTGGGGCTACATCAAACCACAGAGCTTTTGCACAGCAAGGAAACCATCAACAGAATGAAAAGGCAACCTACTAAATAGGAGAAAGTTTTTGTAATTCGTACATCTGATAAGGGGTTAATGTCCAAAATACAGAAAGAACTCGTAAATTCAACAGCACAAAAACAAACAGTCCGGTTATAAAATGGGCAGAGGACCTGAATAGACATTTTTGTAAAGAAGATATGCAACTGGCCAACAGACGCATGAAAAGATGCTCCACATCACTCATTATCAGGGAAAGGCAAATCAACACCACGATGAGGTCTCACACCTGTTAGAACGGCTATTATCAAAACGAGAAGATATAACAAGTGTTGGTGAGGACATGGAGAAAAGGGAACCCTCATTCACTGTTGGTGGGAATATAAATTGGTGCGGCCATTATGGAAAAGAGTATGGAGTTCCCTTAAAGAAATTAAAAATAGAACTACCATGTGATCCAGCGATTCTGCTTCTGAGTATTTATGTGAGGAGAGCAAAATCACTAACTCAAAAAGATATCTGCACCCCCATGTTCATTGCAGTCTTATTTGTAATAGCCAAGATACGGAAACAACCTCAGTGTCCACCAATGGATGAATGGATGAAGAAGACGTGGTATTTGTACACACACCGTGTAATACAATTTGACCATCAAGAAGCACAAAATCTTAACCTTTGTGACAATATGGACGGACCTCGAGGGCATTGTGCTAAGTGAAATAAGTCATACAGGGAAATACCATATGAGCTCATGTACATGTGGAATCTCTATTGAAAAAAAAAGAAGGCTCATGGAGACAGAAGACAGATGGAATGTTGCTAGATTTTATCAGTGATAAAATAAGTCATGGGGATGTAATGTACAGCATAGTGACTATAGTTAATAATACTGTATTGCAGGGGCACCTGGATGGCTCAGTTGGTTGAGCGCCTGACTCTTGATTTCGGCTTGGGTCACGATCTCATGGTTTATGGGTTCGAGCTCCCTGTTGGGCTCTGCACTGATGGTGCAGAGCCTGCTTGGGATCCTCTCTCTCCACCCCCCCCCCCCCTTTCTGCCTCTCTGCTACTCATGCTCTGTCTCTCAAAAAAGAACAACATATTGCATATTTTAAAGTTGCTAAGAGAGTAAACATTAAAAGGTCTTATCACACAGAAAAAAAACCTGTAACTATGCTGACAAATATTGTTTGTGGTGATCATTTTGCAATATATATAAATATTGAATTATTATGTTTTATACCTGAAATTAAGATAATGTTTGTCAATTATTCCTTCATTAAAAAAATCTTTGCCCATTAAAAAAATTGTATTGTCTTTTTATTACTTGAGAAACTCTTAATGTATCTGATACGAATTTTTATTAGATATATAATTTGCAAATATTTTCTCCTAGGCTATGGCTTGCGTTTGTTTTGTTTTTTTTAATGGTATCTTCTGAAGCACAGAAGTTTTTAAATTTGAGAGAGTCCAATTCGATTTCTTCTTTTATGGATTATGCTTTTGGTGTATAGCTAAGTACACATTGCCCGGCCCAAGGTCATAAAGATTTCCTTCTATATGTGTATATATTTTTAAATTTTTTTAATGTGTATTTATTTTTGAATCAGAGAGACAGAGCGCGAGCAGGGAAGGGGCAGAGAGAGAGGGAGACACAGAATCTGAAGCAGGCTCCAGCCTCTGAGCTGTCAGCATAGAACCTGGTGCCTGGCTCAAACTCACAAACTATAAGATCCTGACCTGAGCCAAGGTCGGACGCCCAACCGACTGAGCCACCCAGGGTGCCCCTATATTTTCTTCTAGAGGTAGTAGAGTTTTGGCTCTTATATTGAAGTCTCTGATCCATTTGGACTTAATATTTATGTATGGTATAAGATTTAGATTGAGGTTTATTTTTTGCTGATTGTGCAGAAAAGAGTTATCAGAGCAGGCCTGAGACAGCTATCCTTAGAAAGCCTGTTTGCAAGGTTGTCCCTTGGCCGGTGTCTGCAAACTTAATTTCAGGATAGTTCCCACCGTTTCCAGAACTGATAAGAATGGTTCACTGTGCCTGAGCTGTTTGCACAAACAGTGTTGTTTCTGCTGGATACCTGCTTTCCTTCTGGGAGTCTGGAATTTTGGAACATGCTAGACAGAAGTGCCTACCTACCAATCCCTAGTAAAAACCTGGGGCACTATGTCTCAAATGAGCTTCCTTAGTAGACAGCATTTCACACGTGTTGTCAACACTCTGCCAGAGGAATTAAGTGTGTCCTTTGTGAGAATCCTGGGAGAGAGGACTCTTAGCAGCCTGTGCCTCCAGACCTTACCCCATGCACCTTTCCCTTTTGCTGTAATGAATCACAGCCTTGAGTACAACTCTATTGAGTCCTGTGAGTCATTCTAGTGAATCCCTGAATGTGGGGGGTGGTCTCAGGGACACGGACATACCTAAGGATGTCCAATTGCTTCAGCACTATTTTGTTGAAAAGACTGTCTTTTCTCCTTTGAAATGTCTTGTCATCTTTGTCAAAATCAATTGACCATAAATGTAAGGATTTATTTCTGGATTCTATTCTGTTCCATTGCCTAGCTTTATGCCCCTGCTACATTATCTTGATTGCTGTGGATTTATAGTAAGTTTTAAAATCCTATAGCATAAATCCTCCAACTTTGTTCTTCTTTGGCTCTTAGGTCCTTTGCATTTCCATATACATTTTAGGATCAGCTTCTCAATGTCTACTAAAAAGCTTATGGGTTTTGTTTTTGTTTTTGTTTTTTGAGAGAGAGAGAGAGAGAGAGCACTTGCAGGGGAGGGGCAGAGGGAGAGGGAGAGAGAATTCTACACGCACTCCAGGTTCAGCACAGAGCCTGATACGGAACTGAGTCTCATGAACTGTGAGATCATGATGTGAGCTGAAATCAAGAGTCGGATGCCAGCCAGGCGCCTCAGCTCTTGGGGTTTTGATTGGAACTGCATTGAGTTGATAGATCAATTAGGGAGAATTGACATCTTGACAATAGTGAATCTTCCAATCCATAAACACGGCGTCTCTCCAATTAATATGCACTGCTTTGTGGTTTTCAGGGCACAGATCTTACGCTTCTTTTGTGAAATTTATTCCAAAGTATTTTTACTTTTTGATGCTAATGTGAATGAAATTGTTTTCTGAATTTCGTTGTAAGAGTGCTCACTGCTGGTATGTAGCGATAGAATTGATTTTTGCATATTGAATTGTATGCTGTGACCTTGCCGAATGTATTAGTTCTAGTATTTTGTGAATGCCTTGGGATTTTCTATATACAAGTAATGTCATCTGTGAGTAAAGACAGTTTTCCTTCTTCCCTTCCAATCCAGAGGCCTTTAATTTCTTTATTTACCTATTGCCGCTGGCTTGAGCCTCCAGTAGAGTAGTGATTAGAAGTGGCAAAAGCGGGGGCTCCTGGGTGGCTCAGTCGGCTGAGCGGCCGACTTCGGCTCAGGTCACAATCTCGCCGTCCGTGAGTTCGAGCCCCGTGTCGGGCTCTGGGCTGATGGCTCAGAGCCTGGAGCCTGCTTCTGATTCTGTGTCTCCCTCTCTCTCTCTGCCCCTCCCCCGTTCATGCTCTGTCTCTCTCTGTCTCAAAAATAAATAAACGTTAAAAAAAAAAAAAAAGAAGTGGCAAAAGTGAACACTGTTGCCTTGTTCCTGATCTAATTGAGAAAGCATATCTTTCACCACTAAGTATGATATTAGCTTTGTTTTTTTCATAGATGCCCTTTATCAAGTTTTGTAAATTTTCTTTTATTCCTAGTTTGGTGAGAATTTTTATCATGAATCTGTGTTAGACTTTATCACATGCTTTTTTTTTTTCTGCATCTGTTGAGATGACCATGTGTTTTTTATCCTATAGCCTATTATTATAGTATGTTACATTAATTGATTTTCAGATAGTAAACCAACCTTGCAGGGGCGCCTGGGTGGCTCAGTCGGTTAAGCGTCCGACTTCGGCTCAGGTCATGATCTCAACGGTTTGTGAGTTTGAGCCCCGAGTCAGGCTCTGTGCTGACAGCTCTGAGCCTGGAGCCTGCTTTGGATTCTGTGTCTCCTTTTCTCTCTGCCCCTCCCCAACTTGTGCTCTCTCTATGTCTCTAAAAAATAAATAAATGTTAAAAAAAATTTTTTTTTAAACCAACCTTGCAATCCTGGGATAAATCCCACTTGGTTATGGTATATAATTGTTGTTATATGTTGCTAGGTTCGGTTTGCTAATATTTTGTTGAGGATTTTTGCATATATATTCATGTAGGATATCAGTCTGTTGTTTTGTTTTCTTGTGGTGTCTTTCTCTGGTTTTGGGTCAGGGTAAAACAAGACCTCATAGAATGAGCTGGGAAATGTTATCTTAGCCATTTCCTTTCAAGGGGGTAGTTTATGGTCTTTTATGAGTGGCTGGGAGCAGTTCTCTTTTGTCTTCTCAAAGCTGATTCTTTGCAGGGATGTCTTAAGATTCATGTCTGGCAGCTCAGTTTATCATCGATGTCCCAGATCCACTTACTGGCAGGTGTGGCTCAGGATGGGCCAGGTGCTGAGCATCTCTGAGACCTCTTATCTGATCACATCTGGTGCTCACATCTGCAAGTGAACCCTCAGGACATCCCTATGGGGTTTGGGAGGTCTGCTCACTCGGCGGCAGCAGCGGGGCACTTGGGCTGAAGGCACTTTCCTCCCTCTTCTCTTCTAACAGAGCAGCTACGAACCACAAGGTGCGGGAGCAGGTGCGCCTGGAACTGAGCTTCGTGAACTCAGATCTGCAGATGCTCAAGGAAGAGCTGGAGGGGCTCAACATCTCAGTGGGAGTCTATCAGAGCACAGAGTGAGTGGGGGCACTGATTCTTCCAGATACTTTCTGAGCCTTAGAACGTGCTGCAACAGGGATGGTGCCCAGATAGACCCAAGGGTGTGGCAGACCCCACGTTGGGAAGAGAGGGATTGATCAGTTTGAGGTTTGAGCGTGATGCAGGAGTCAAAGGGACGAGCCTATGGGGTTTGTTGGAAATACCTGGAGAGTGGGACAGAAAGGCATTCAATTCCTAGGACCCTTGGGACATAGTTTTATGGGAGAGCTGTGACTGGGTCTAGATGAAGAGACAGCATCTCTCACGTGGCTCTCCCATAAAGATGGCCTGGAGGCACTTCTGTGGCTGGCCGGGAGAGCCAGCCCAGCGGGTGGGGCCACCCTGCCCTCTTCCCTGTCAGCCTCTTCACCTCACACAGGGCCTGCCTGGGTCGTTCCATTGGTAGGATGCAAAAACAGACAAACTGCTTGACAGGGATCACTTACATCAAAGATTAGGCGACCCAGGTGAGTTGGCATGGCAACTGAGAGACTTCAGAAATGTACCCCGTTAAATACTTGAGAGATGAACAGCCTAATTCAGGAGCCTCCCCCTAGGGAGTGTTTGTGGGAGGTGCAGTATTGAGGGGCAGACCTCAGAAAAAGCTCAGAACGTCTCCCCCAAGGTGAGCTACCTTTGATAGACATGTCCATCTTGGAGGAAAAATAACCTTGAGGAGCTGTGCGGGGACGTGAGGCTTCTCAAAAGGCAGGCGAGCGCCAGGGGAATCTCAGTCAGAAAATAGTATGTGGATTAACAAAAGGATGGCATTTGGGAACCTTGAGTCACCTTTGGAATGTGCTTTTCCCGACTGTCCCCAGTCCTCTGTGTGGTATGTGGGTGTTTTTCAGAGCCAGAGGGAAGGCATTAGTGTGTGAACCCTCTGTTCTTCCTTCTGT